>NC_047084.1:333776553-334401553 GCF_902459505.1 Geotrypetes seraphini | reverse complement strand
CAAGCTAAGAGCCTAAGCCACTTTAGCCTTTCCTCATAGGGAAGTCGACCCATCCCTTTTATTATTTTTGTCATCTTCTCTGTACCTTTTCTAATTCTGTTATATCTTTTTTGAGATTCTGTAACCAGAATTACACACAGTATTTGAGGTGTGGCCGTATCATACAGCGATACAAGGGCATTATAACATTTTCATCTTTGTTTTCCATTCCTTTCCTGATAATTCCTAACATTCTATTTGCTTTCTTAGCTGCTGCTGCACATTGAACTGAGGGTTTTAACATATCCTCAATAATGATACCTAGATCCTTTCCCACATGCATCACTTTGCACTTGCTTACATTAAAAGTCATCTGCCTTTTTAAAATATCTTTTTATGGAAACCAATACAGCCAAAACAGTCAAAGAAACCAATATGAAACGAGTGAAACCAGAAAGGATCCTAGCAGTCATTATACACTTTAGAAAGAAGGCACTACTCTCTACACACCAATCTGCCATTTTGATGCCCAATCTCCCAGTCTCATAAGGTCCTCTTACAATTTTTCACAATCCTCTTGCGATTTAACAACTTTGAACAACTTTGTGACATCATATCAATGGTTACTATGCCCCTCCCTCACCCCTGAAAGTAACACCGGAAAGGAAAAATAGTCTCCCTGACAATATCAGGTATTGTGGGCATTCTGAAAACAGCAGCAAATAGGCCTGAAGGGTAGCTTAGATATCAGTGCAATGAATTGTAAACTAGTAGGATCCAGATTCAGATCCCATTCCAACACTCTTCCATTTTTGAACCTTTAAATTCTGAGCCGTCCCATAATCAGAGATATACCTACTATACCTAAATATTAAAGACATTTGCAAGTCTGAGAGCTATTGAGGTGGTATACAGGTATAGTACATATTTCCCGTCTATGGAGGGATCATCATTTAACATAACAGACTTGCAGTGGAATATGAACCTAGATTCCTTGGATTAACATCCACTGCATTGACCACTAGTCTGCCCCTTTTTTTCTGAAAGGATGTCTATGTAGCCATTTTTGTCCCTGGTTTTTTTGTTGTTTTTTTTTTTGGGGGGGGGGTTATAATTTAGATGCTTTATTTTAGAAAATGACTTTTATTTAGTATGTTTTCATATATGTTTCATATATGTTTTCCTGTTTGAAAATGACTGTGAGAAGGATATATATTTTGGACATTAGGAGTGGGACGTCCCAGCTCTATCCTTGATGTTCTTTTGAAAATGCCTTCTTCAGAGCACAGAATATTTGTATTTTTATACATTGGATAAAGTACAGTACAAGCAACATATCAAAGTGCACTTGAAAATTATTTTTAATCAAGGTAGTGACATCCAGTAGAACTGGGACTATTTTTGTTCCATTTTGCTACACTTTCCCATTCATTGCTGTATCAATGCGAAAAGGAAAGGATATATGAAGAAGGGATCCCCCTGCTCCCATAGGAGCTTGGAATTTGAACTGCACCACTAGTCATTTGATGAGAGTTAGATTTCTTGAACACAGTGCATCTTTTATATCTTTTCATGAGTCCTTAGACCAGCCATTTCCAATTCAATCTTCAGGGCACACCTAACCCCATCGAGTTTTCAGGATATCCACATTGAATATGCATGAGATAGATTTGCTTGCAGTGCCTCGATTGAAAGCAAATCTAACCCATGAATATTCATTGGGGTAATCCTGAAAACACGATAGAACTTGATGTGCCCCAAGCACTGGGTTTGAAATGACTGACTTAGACCCACAAAACAAAAGAAAGGCAAAACCGATGTCACAATACAACATAAGGGATTTTATTGAAAGTTCCTATGGGAAGTCCCAACTAGGATCCTGTCGAGTGACTTAGACCCACATCACGAGTAGAGATGAATACTTCTAAATCAACAGAATGCTTCTAAATCTCCCTTCCACAAAAAATCTGCAATACAAACGTGTTTCCACTCCATGCTCACCTTTCTAGGCATAAAAACTTGGAATGATCTTACTGAAATGACCAAAACAGAACCTAACTATACTATATTCCGGAAGAAACTGAAAACTCATCTATTTGACACTTAATCACCTGCATCCTCTCCTCCCCCTCCACCTCTCTCCCTACCCCCTCCTACCCTCCTCTTCTTCCACCCCTTCTCCTTCCTCACCCCCTCTTTAAGTCGCCTTGAGTCTACCTAGGTGAGGGGGGCAGAAATAGAAGATTACGGTAGATTAGATGTGCAGGCAGAAATTTTTGTTTCATTTTGTTTTGCTTCTTTTGTCATTGTTTTATTTAGTTTTCTTTTTTTTCTTGTCTTTTCCTATCATTTTAATAGAGCACACTGTTATAAACCAATCATAATGATATAAAAGCACGCTTCTCTGGTCATGAGGCATGAATAACTGGTTTGAAACACTTTAGTTGCTTCGGAACTACCATTGTTATGAGTTACATATAAATCAAGAATCAGAACTGAATCAAGAATAACTGATGTTCTTTCCTTAGAACAAGGGCACTTGGAACAAATTAGAAGTACTGTACTTTAAATCGGGATCATTAGCATCTTCATGTATTTCTGCTGAACTGAACTTCCAGAGCAGATAATACTAATCTGAACCAGTTTTCCCATCTTTGTCATAAAGGTTTGATAAAGTGTTCCAGATTATTTTTGCTCCATTAAGATCTGCATTTTCCCTTCTATTCTAAGAAAATCAAATTTGTGCAAATTTGGCTTTGCAGACATGTTAAAACATGAAAGTACTGTAGTATCTCATTGCTAACAATTTCTCAATTCTCAATAAATCTTTTTCATCTCAGCATGTAATAGTGTAGGAGTGATAATATTACCATCTAATCATTTTTTTTAAGGAATAATCAGTTTCTCTCTTAAGAAACTACTTAATTTTCTAAAAAGTATATTATTACTTTTCAAGCTGTGAAGCTGCTCTTGAAGTCTGAAAGGCACTAGCCAACTAACTCTAAAAGTCATGCAGAATATATCCTAGGGTTCAGAGACAGTTTTGCTTCTTAGTTTGATAAAGCTATGCTAAGTGTGGATGTACAGTAAGGCCCTGATTCTGTAAGTTAGGCACCTAGATCTGTACTCTTAGGGCTCCTTTTACAAGGGCACGCTAGCGGTTTAACACGTGTAATAGCGTGCGCTAAGCTGCCGGATGCGCTAACCGCTACCACCTCCTCTTGAGCAGGCAGTAGTTTTTGGCCAGCGCGGGAGTTAGCGCGTGATGAAAAGTCACGCGCGTTAACCCCGCTAGCGCACCATTGTAAAAGGAGCCCATAGACAATCTAGGTGCCTAACTTAATTATTCAATTAAGCTTAATTGGCACCGTTAATTGGAAAGCACCATTATATAGTAATTTAAAAAAAAAAATTAGCTGGTAGGTGCCTGATTTGGTAAACACCTATCACTTCCAGGTAGGCGGATACTCTGAGGCGCATTCCAGAAAGTAAGCATGGTTAGGGGCGGATTATGGGCAAATTTTTGATGCAGTTACCAGTAACTAACTTAGGTGTACTCATTTAGGCCAAGAAAACCGTGGCATAAATGGAGTGTGTCTAAGGTTTCAACGCCTATTGGCACCTAAGACCGCTTTAGGTGTTGCTAGGCATGATCTTATAAATGTTGCCTAACTCATGATTGACACGTTCCTCAGTGTCTAGAAGTTAGGCCATTTTATAGAATCTAGCCCTAGGTGTGTACATGGACAAAAAAAAAGTTTGGTTAGTCTTTTTTTAAATGAGGCTTTTGTGATTTATTTGTGTATTTTTTCCTACACATTCATGTTTTTATGCACATACATTTTTTTTTTACATAAAAAATTCATTCTATGTGTGCTAATTTGTAGTTATATATGTGTTCTAGTGATTTTGCACAAAATTTACATTTTTTATGCCTTTTGTACTTATTTCAGAAGCTTCGCAGCATCTAAATGACAGCATTTAAAAGTCTGGAGTGGGCTAAATATGTAAATTCCATGTCAGAAAGCTAAGTATGCTTAGGTAGCAAAGGAGCATGGGAAGGGTAGGGAGACCGAGCATTATGGGCAGGCCTATAATACAAACATGCATTCTGGACATTGGAATTTACATCTGCTCTGAGGCATGTCTGCCTGCTCTAGGGGCATCTGTAAATTCCCATGTTGCCAGCACTTCCCCCTCTGATCAAGTCCTTACCTTGATACCACCTTTCCTAATCCCCCCAGCCCAGCCATCCTGGATCTTCTAAGACTAGGCGCCTGGACATCTATTTGGCAAAAACAGTTTAATGTGAGCAAGTGCAAAATGATGCACATAGGGAAAAATAATCTGAACTACAGGTACACAATGCTGAGTTCTGAATTAATAGTCACCACCTATGAAGAACTTGGAGTCATTGTAGATAATGCATTGACAACTTTACTCCTGTGTGCTGCTCTGCTAAACAAGAAAATACAATGTTAGTGATTATTTTGAAAAGGGGTAGAGACAGTGGTGTAGTAAGGGGGACCGGGGCAGGCAGTCCACCCCAGGTGCTGTCTTGTTGAGGGTACAGGCACCCCTTCTCCTGTCCACTCCTGCTCCTTTCACACCCTCCCCCCACACTGCCACGCATGTGCGCCACTTTCCTTCCCCTGTAGCTCTGTAATGTTCCTGGCGTGAGCAGCAACCCCCCCCCCAAGCTGGGCTCTTCCTTTGACGTCACTTCCTAGGTGCGGGTCCAGGAAGAGCTGCCGCTGGCGCAACAGCAGGTTGGGGATTGCTGCTCATGCCAGGAACATTACAGAGGTGGGGGGGGGGGGGGGGTGAGGCAAGCAGCACACATGTAGAAGGAGGAGGCAGGAAAGGAGCATGTGGAGGTGGGGGATGGAGAAGAGGGTGGGGGAGGGGCACCACCGTCCCAGGTGGCTCTCACCCTCATTATACCACTAGGTGGAGAACATCGGTATGCCTGTATATAGGGCATTAACGTGACTGCTCTTTATGTACCGTATGCTGTTTTGCTCACCCCCCATCTCCAAAGAGGTATAGTACATCTAGAAAAGGACCAGAGAAGGGAGACAAAAAAAAAAAAAGATAAAAGATGATAGAAAACCTTACATATGAAGAGAAACTAAACAGATTAGTGCTCTTCACTTTGGAGAAAAATGGCTAAGTTGGCCCACTTGCTTCTCTGATCCATTCTATAGGTGGAGGTTACTTTAATATAGTGCTTGTAGGCACTATAAAAGTAGGAAGAACAATGTGTAGTATTGGTGCTTATTAGGATGTAAAACCCCTTCCCACAAATTATATGAATCCAAGTTCTGTTGTTCTGTAGACTGACAAACAAGGAGACAAGCGAGTATAAAAATAAAGGCAATTTATCTGCAAGCAAGTGAAACAACGGCATGTGAAAACACAAGTAAAAAAAATGATTATGCAAAATAACTCAAAAAATAACAGGCAGATGTTCTTATGAGATAATTCGAGTGACTGCACATAAAATCCTGAACCAGGCCCTGAAGTTATGTCTGTTATTATTACCCTTTATCAATAATGGAGCTGGCACACGATCTTATTATGCTGATATCTTCTCACGAAGAGATGAGGCAGGAGGCAAGGTCCATAATATTCCCAGCAGATCACAGTGCAGAGAAGATGGCTGGTAGAAACCTGAATGATGGTAATTCAGGCCAAATGGAAAAAAAAACCAGTTCTTTGGTTTCCAGTGCTGCTGCTTATATGTTTCAGTGGAGACATTGTCCTTGAGGCTACGTACCCCCCAGTTCCGCCCATCCTCGCACTAATCCTGCCCCCGGTCCTGCCATGCGCGGACTTCCTCCCTGCCCGATGTGATTTGAGGAGGCTTTTCAAAATCCGGGCACATTGGTTTCCTCCCATTACCCTGACTGTATCGATCTTTTCCCACTACAAAGCTGTTTGGACTCCTTTTCAGATTGGCTTCATTGACATTGCCTTATGTTGAATCCTTCCAAGATTATTGGATCTTGGACTACTGAATGTCTCCAGGTACTACTGTATTTGGGGATCCCACGTGCTCTTGTAGACTTCTTTTGTTATCTCAGTATTCATTTGGATTATTTGATTTTGGTTTTCAATTTTTTCTTCCAGTTTATGAATTATTTTAAATTTTATTCCATTGTTTTTACCCCTATTGTTTTTATTTTATTAACTGAATTCTATTGTTTAACGGTTCCTCCCTTCTATTCCTTTTTACATATTATGTTAATTCATTTAGATAGCATTTACATAGATGGTGCTCTTAATGTAAAGTTAGGAAGTTCTATGAAATATTGTACATGCTTCTCTCCTCTCCACTCCTTCCTGCCCTCCATAGTCCTCCCTACCCTCTTCTTATCCCTTCCTCTGTAATGTCGCCTAGAGCTTGTATAGGTATGTGCGACGCGCAAATGGAAGAAATAGAAATAGATTATCAACTCAGGTTTGAGACTCAAATTTCTACCATATTACAACCTTGTTTTAATGCCTTTTGGATCATTCATTCAATACAAAACTATATTAATGATTGAGATTATGCTCCGCTTTTATATACTGTTATAGCTTCTCATTTGGATCAGTGTAACGATTCATGCTGGTATTAATTCTTCTTCACTCAAAAGATTACATACAATTCAAAATACTGCCATAGGCTGCTGACATGTCCAACTTGTTTTGGTTGGGTTACCTGACTTTTCTATTGTCATCACTGGTTTCCATTTGAATTTAGGATACAACACACATTTCTGATCCTGACTCATTCTGCCCTCCACACTGGAATACCTTCTTATTTGGCTTCTGTTATTTCACCATACTTACCCTCACAGCCCTTATGATCATCAACAGTTAATGATCTCTTTATCCTTTCTGTGGTTTTGTATACAATTCACTTCATTGTCAAGGGGTGGTAAGATGTAGTAAGGGTTACAATGGGGAGGGTTAAGTATCTATGGAGTATATTTTGTGAAAATACTTCTCTACTTACCCGTCTCAATTGGCTGCCCATCAGTCTCAGAATTAAGTACAAAATATTGATTTGGGCCCTTAAAGCTTTTCACACTGAGGCACCATTATATCTCACCTCACCCATAATCCTTATATCCCGGTTTGTTCACTATACTCTATAGTTTCTAACTGAATGGTTCTCCCAAGTCCACGATTAGTACAATTATAATCTACCAGGCACTCAGCCTTTTGTTTTCTGTCTCCCTCACTCTGGAATATTCTGCCAGATATCATACATTCAGAACAATGATTTACCCATTTTAAGACATTACTTAAAACTCATTTCTTTATCTAGTAGTTAATAGGGGCAGTGATGTTTGGATATATAGATAGGGTCAGCGAGGCAGGCAACGCTATATGCATCTGCTGAATGTTGTTGCTTTCCTATTATTATATGGATTTCTTTTCTGTTTCTATATGTCTATATTATCTTTTTTTAATGAGAACCGAAATGTCTTTATTCTACACATAAAAACATGCTACAAAAGTACAAGATAAACGTGTTGACATTATGGGGTCCTTTTATCAAGCTGCGGTAGGGGGTTTAACGTGCGTAATACTGCGCGTTAAACTGCCTGCCATGCTAGCCGCTGATGCCTGCATTGAGCAGGCGTTTGTTTTTTAGCCAGCCGCGGGGGTTAGCGCGTGATGAAATGTCCGACGCGCTAACCCCGCTATCGCGGCTATAATACTCAACGTTCACTTCGTTCCTCTAACCAAAATCTTCTCTCGGTTCCTTCCTTGAAGATTATTGGTACTAGAAGGGCAGATATTTTTTCAGTGACAGGTCCCCTATGGTGGAATGCCCTTCCCCAATATATTCGTGATGAAAAAGACATTTTAATATTTAAAAAATCTTTAAAATCTTATCTATTTAGAGATGCCTTCAATGTTTAAAGCAGATTATGTTTTTTAATAGCTGAGATTTTTATGTACCCTTACCTATTGTTTTTTCCCACTTTTCTATTTTAAACGAAAACTGTAACTTTTAATTTTTTCCATCCCAACTATATGTTTGTTTTAGTCAAATGTTTATTGTTAATTTGTGAACCTCTTTTTACCTTATTATATATTGTAATGTACATCGTTTAGTGATTACAATAGGCGATAAATCAAATTCTGTTAATAAACTTGATAAAAGGACCCCCATGCTTCAGATTTATACAGGATATTGTAATGTGCTCTTGTGTACAACATAAACCGAAGGAATGGCAAACTGCTAAGATCCTTGATTAGAATAGGTGGCATATCAAGTCAATAAATAATAATATATATGAGTAAAGCGGAGAGAAGAAAACACTACCTAGCTAATGCTTCCATGCCCATTCTCTGTCCTTGTCATGCCCCCTAACATGAAAAGCACATAACGTATTGGTTACCACATGGTAACTGCTAAATTTCCGCAAAGCCTCTTAACATAATCCTGTGCTAGTGCTGTGTGTTTAGTGCAGGAAAAATAACCTAACACAGCACCTGCTAAAGATTTCTACATTAGTTTTGACATTTATACATGCTAATCTTGAGGTATTTATAAAATTTGTTTGTGGAAGGCCATGTCAGGGCAGAGAATGGACATAGAAGCGCTATTTAGCAGCCTGCTGACAACACTGATTTACTAACTGGTTAGAGCATCCATAACAGGGGAGTCCTTAGTGCCTCCTAAATAGTAGATGGTAAGGCCCAGTTTCTTAGTTGGATGATAGGCACCTTGTAAGGATTGTTAGTGGCCCCCACAATATATGGTTGGTGGGGTCACTTGAGAGGCGCCCTTACATACGCCAGGTCCCAGGTTCAGTTCCCTCACTGAAGATTCACCAGGAAGTAGAATCAAAGAGGCACAGCCAGAGGTGATTGCATAAATAATATATTATAGAAATAGTCTTACAGAAAAGCAATATTTATAAGCATTACAATTAATGAGAGAGCAAAGCAGTTTCCCTGCCTTACAGAGTTCAGAGGAAAAGAGAGACATAGAAGCCTGAAGTTCCAGGGAAAGGCAGAGAGAGAAAAAAGGGGGATGGGGTGATGGTCCAAGCTTCATGTTCCATAGATAAAGAGAAGGATAGACAGAGAAAGAGAGAGCTCCAGAGAGCCAAGAGCCAAGAGAGAGGGGTGATGCTGCGAGGGGGCTTTTATAGTTTGGAATCTTATTCTGAATATAGAAAACTATTGAGCTTCAATAGAAGTTAAATCTCCCCCTCCTTAGTAAACTTGTGCTAGACAGCCGAAGAATAGGCTATGGTCAAATGTAATTTCCAGTATGCCTCTGACAATAGTTTCTGATTAACTTTAGTTATCTGTGCACCTGTACCCATTGTCCTAAGCACCCTCTTAATCAGACATTAACACATTAACACCTTTTAGCTAATCATGATTCAATCAGGGCTACTTAAAACCGTTTTTTTGGGGTTATATGAAACAGTCTGCCTACACTCAGGGTCTATCTGCATTCACATGCCAAAGTCAGATTGATATCATTTCCCATAGGCCTTTGCTGACATAAGTTATGCTGATTGCTAGCGATAGCTATGCTGACACATCTAACTTGGTAGGCACCTACCACTCTGAGGTAGGCGCCTAGTCTAGGGTTATCAGATGTCCAGATTTCCCCAGACATTTCCTTCTTTTGAGGACATGTCCGGGAGCCCGGAAAGATTTTCAAAATCCCTTATGATATCCTATGCTAGAAAGCATAGTTACCTATAGCAGGTGTTGTCTGAGCACAGTAGGCCAAGCCTTCTCACAACTGAGTGATGCACTGTTTCTTTAAGAAGTCTTTGGCAGTGTTCCGAGCATGGGACAATCAATATACAGTCAAACCTCAGGTTGCGAGTAACGTGGTTTGGGCGTGTTTTGCAAGACGATCAAAACACTCCAGCAAATTTTGACTCAAAAACTCAACACTGTCCCGATAAACAAGCACTTACGACGTTGTGGGTCCCTGTACAGCCACAGGCAGCGCCGCTTCAGGGAGATGCCTCTGCCGTCCGCCAGCCTTCTGCACCACGTTGGAGAACCCTTGAGCCCACATAGCCGAGCGCTGTCCCACATGCACGTTACGTATAAACACACACAACATGATGGCAGATAAAGGCCAAATGGCACAGCTAGTCTGCCCATCTGAAGTAACAATTATCTCTTCCTCTCTATTAGAGATCCCACATGCCTATCCCATGCTTTCTTGAATTCAGGCACAGTATCTGTTTTCATTACTTCTTCTGGGAGACTGTTCCACGCATCTACCACCCTTTCTGTAAAAAGGTATTTCCTTAGATCACTCCTGAGCCTATCACCTCTTAACTTAAGAACATAAGAAATTGCCTCTGCTGAGGCAGACCAGAGGTCCATCTTGCCCAGTGGTCCGCTCCCGCGGCGGCCCATCAGGCCTAATTGCCTGAACAGTGTCCCTGACTAATTTTGTAACTGCCTCTAATCCTCTAATCTTATCCCTATAACCTACCTCTATTCCTATCTGTACCCCTCAATCCCTTTGTCTTCCAGGTACCTATCCAAACCTTCTTTGAAGCCCTTCATCCTATGCCCTCTCATTCCAGAGCTTCCTTTCAAATGAAAGAGACTTGAATAATGCACATTTATGTTACATAGGTATTTACCGGTAAACGTCTCTCAAGAATCCAAATCGCAATAACAAAAAATATAAATACAGTATATGAAAAATTGTTATTAGCCTAGTGGTGGAGATACCCCATGAAAGTACATTTATAATAGGTGGAGAAAAAGCCTCAACTTATCAACAATGTATGGACAGCAACCCAATGAGTTCTTAAGCCAGTCCTGCTCTGTATCATAGGCAAAAAACTCCACACGTTTCAAAATGTAATTTTTCAAAACGGGACCAAAGCCACCACTGTGCACAGGGAGCCAGGAAAAGAACAGAACAGCTCACATATCTTCTGACAATGGCAACAACAGCAGCGAGTAGATCTTCCTGCTATAGCACTTCTCACGCTGACAAAAGACAAGGAACTGGATGTCACCAACAAGGCTCTTGTTTTGCTGAACAACGGCTGCGTCAGGGCAATCACATTCTCTCGTGCTCCTTCCAGACACGGCTCAGAATGGCGGTGGAATTTATACTTCCGGTTTCTTGGGGGTCAATGGCAAAAAACTTTATTCACTGGAACAAACAATCTCACCGTTAGTAGAAGGCACACCATTCTACTTTCTGATTAAGTCCATTAGGCCAGATAGTTTTCAAAAAGAAGATAGACCGCTGTTCACTTTGATATAGCAATCTTTTCACATCCCCACGACAAGCTGTAAGGGGAATATGATGTAATACAAAACATCTAAATTCCTCAAAAGAATGATTTTTTCCAACACAATGTCGTGTGAGTATATCTGTACTTGTCTTTTGTGTGAAATGTTGGAACGATGTTCAAACAGTCTTGTTTTAAGACTACATGCAGTATGTCTTATGTAGCACAGATCGCAAGGGCAGAGTATTGCATAAACTACTCCAATGTTTTCACAGGTAACAAACTGGGTCATCCTGATACATTTTCTTCCGGATATGCAAATTTGGTCTCCCTCATTTAATAAAGAACAAGCAGTGCAATGATTACACCAAAAAAGTCCAACCCTCCCTCTTTCCTTTTTGTCCAAACATCCGCAGGGCAAAGCAGATCTTTAAAATTTCTGTTCCATGCTAATGCAATTTTACAATCCAAATCCTGACAATTTTGCTTAGTTTGCAGCATGGGCCACAAAGATTTAATTTTTCTCCCAAGCCGCTGTGATATGCTAGAATATCGTAGAATACATGCTATAGAATCAATCTTGTCATTCTTTGGTCTATATTGTAACAATTGTTCCTGAGCACTAAACCTCGCCCTTTTAGAGATGACAGACTTTGGGTATCCTCGCAGTTCATATTTGCTTTGTAACAATTGTGCATTATTCATAAAATCTTTGTTAGAATGACCTATTCTTCTATACCGAAAGAATTGTGATACCAGCAAGTTATTCTTCAGTGTGATAGGGTGCATACTAGTATACCGCAACAAGGTATTCCTGTCTGAAGGTTTTGTAAAGACAGATGTTAAAAATCTACCATTATCCTGTATAATTTTCACGTCCAAGAACATAATTTCCACACTGTCACATTTCATTTCAAATTTAATAGTGGGGTGGCAGCTATTTAAATATTAAAACTGTCAAAATGTTCCTGCGTCGAGGTACATAACAGAAAAATATCATCTATATACCTTCTCCACACTTTAATATGGACCATAAAATTTGATGCATATATCCAGTCTTGTTCAAACTTAGCCATAAACAAATTTGCTATGGAAAGGGCAAAGATGCCCCCATTGACACACCTGTTTTCTGCTGAAAAAACTTATGATCAAACAGAAAATAATTTTTGGACATCGCAATCGTTGTTAAAGCTGTTATAACCTCTGTAGGCACTTGATGTGGACGGAGCCGGGCATCTAAAACTTCCTTCACTACTTGGAGTGCTTCTAATTGAGGAATACAGGTATAAAGTGATTTCAAATCTAAAGTTACCATCAAAACTGCACTGTCTACTTGATTCTGTGCATCTAAGCATTTTAGAAAATCTGTGGTGTCTAATAGAAAAGAAGGAATGTTGGACTTCAGCGGTTGAAGAAACACATCAACATACTTGCAGATTCTTTCCAGTAAGGATCCCCTAGCCGAGACGATTGGACGCCCCGGGGGATGTAACAGATCCTTATGAACTTTTGGGAGAAAATAGATAACCGGGACCTTCAATTGCTGGAATGTCAAGAATTTATACTCAGCCTTAGCAATGCAACCAGATTTTCTCCCCTCATTAACAATACTTAATATTTCAGAAAAAATCACATCTGACGGATCATTTTGCAATGGGGAATATACCTGAACATCTTTTAACTGAGAATAAGCCTCCCGAAAATATTCCCTTTTATCCCAGATCACAACTCCTCCTGCCTTATCTGCTTTTCGTATTACTATCGTAGGATCTTTTTGAAGGTTCACCAATACTTTGCGCCCCCCAGGAGAATGATTTTGAGTTTGGGGATAATGCACTCTCTCACGTTTTTCTAACTCTGGGTAAACTAAAGCTTTAAACCCAGTTAACACAGGATCCGGGTTACCCGGGGGAACCCATTTACTTTTTTTGTGGATTACAGAATGATTTGATTTAGGTTCAATATCTGCGAAGAAAAATTTCAACTGCAGAGTTCGAAAAAATTGTTCCAGATCTGTCCGTAAACTAAAAGGATCATATTGTTTTAAAGGGATGAAAGATAGACCTTTATTCAGTAAAGACATTTCTTGTAAGGATAACTGTCTAGCAGAAAGATTTATTATTCCATCTGTACTATCCTGGCTGACTGAGTGACAGGGCCTCCCTGCGGTGTCTGTTTCCGATGGCCTTTCCTGAATTGGCCTCTTCTTCCTAAAAAAGGCTTCAGACCAGTGGCTTTATTAAGATCCTCACTACTTCCTGAAGAATCTGTTGTAGCCATCCCTTTATTTATTTTACTGCCATCATCATTGGTTCTCATCCATTTGTACACAAAACCATCAGTGTAATCTTTTTCATCCCTTTGATATTTTTTATATTTTTTAATTCTTAATTCTTCTTTAAACTTATCCACTTTGTTCTGCAGATCTTGAAACTGTTGTTGAAAATCTACCTCATTTTTTAATCCTTCAACAAAAGTGGCACTCAGCACTTGTTGCTTCCCACCCACTCTCAATACCTTGCAAGTATTACACAGATATGCTGTTCTTCGACAATATGTGGATTTATTAATGGCCGCAGCCGTAAATGCCCTACTACAGCATCATCTACAAATAGTAAATACCAACATACCAAAACTTTCACCATGCACAATTTAGATACCAATGTATATCATCATATTCATTCGCCTGAACATTTTCTTTATATACATATATACCATAGGCGCATCATATTGCTGCATCTCAGTTCTTATACCCATCAACTGATCCGTGTCCTGCCCAGCCTCTCTGGCTAGGCCACCGTTGTTCTCGTGGGAGAGCCGTTCAAGCTGCCCCACCTTCTCCCCATCCCATTCAAGGAGGGGCCCTCCACCTGTCGGTTGTTGAAGTCATGTCACATGGCCTCCCCGCCGTTCAAGCCAGGAGACAAGCAAGCCTCTGAGTGCTTACCTCACTTGCTTCTGGAAGGCTATACGTCGCCACATCTTTTGCTATCAACAACTGTAACGCAGTGTTCTTTCCTATCTGTATGCTGTGCCTATGACTCCACTAGGATTCTTTCCGCCACAACCTGAGATAGCGAAGCCTCCCACTAGGCATACGGCTGCGGCCCCCACCACAGAGTTTGGCCTTGAAGACAAGTACTATAGCATATCCACACTCACATGTACACCCTTTGGCATCTACCCTTTGTCCATACACTACCTCCATATGCAGGGTGCATGCTGGTGCCCAATTGCCTGAACCCCTTACCTCAGAGACGCTCGTTCTTACCTCCCAGACGCTCATGAGTAATGGACTCAACGTCTTACCTTTTGTGGGCTCCTGTCAGGTGAAACTAACCAAGTAAGCTGGTACAAGCACCAAGTCTAAAGGTCTCCGGTAATGAAGTATCAAGCAACTACGGGTGGTAAATGATGGTATCATGGCAATGTAGCTGAAGAAAGAGAAACTATGTGAGGACAAGAAAACCAATTAATACATGATCCAGAAGGAAAACCGACAACTGGGCTGACTGATGCCGAAGCAGGGGGGCGCTATAGGTTAAACCAACTACCTAGCAGCGATTGGAGTTTGTCTTGCAGTGCTGTTGTCTAATGTTGAAGACATGGGGAGAAGAGACCACAATCCTGCCACCGGCAAGCCAGCGGAAAAAAGACCTAGTGCCGTCTTGCATGCGTGATGGGACATATATAGTCGCCAGCTGGAGGAATTGGCCCTGTGCTCCCAGTGAAGAACCCATTCCACTGAATCGCTGCTCCGCAAGATCACATGACGATTGGACTAGTGCCCCGTATCTTTATTCGTGTGGCCTCTCAGTGAAGTGACAGCCTGGAACAAACCCAAGAACATGATGTCCATGGACTGCCCACAAAATTCCTAGCCTAACAGCCCCTTGAACAGCCATGAGCTGGGTACTTGGAAGCATATGAAGCTGGATAGTTATGGATTAGCGCCTACGAGCAATGTTGATCAGTCATCCCTTCGCCTGCCGAACTGTTAATCCGAAATAATTAACCTATAATAACTAATAATACCGGATGCCTCAAATCTAGACCACTATGCAAGACGTCGGAAGATATACCCAGACTAACTCTACTGTAATGTGAACGTTGCACACCTGAAGGCTGAGATTCCAAACAGTGGACCACGGCGCTCCGTACCCTGAGGATATGCTGTGCTGGCGTGTCTACGGAATATATGCTGCGCTGTGCTGGTCAGACTTCTATATACATGAATCGCACATGTGGAACTCGACATGAAATCTCCCATTCCAAAGGACAAATAATTAGAAAACATGATGGCAGATCAAGGCCAATTAGCCCATCTACAGTAACCATTCTCTGTTTCTCTCCGAGAGATCCCGCGTGCTTAATAGAAACATAAGCCTGATGGCAGATAAAGGCCAAGTGGCCTATCTAGTCTGCTCATCTGTAGTAAATTATCTATTTCTCTCCCCGAGAGAGCCTACGTGCCTAATAGGAACATGACGATGGATAAAAGCCCAATCTGTTCGAGCTCTGTCTTTATGGAGATGATGCGGTATACAAACTTAAGGTTTAGTTTAATAGAAACATAACGACGAATAAAGGCCCAATCTGATGACACTAAAGGCCACACGGCCTATCTAGTCTGCCCCTCTGTAGTAACCATAAACTCTTTTTCTCCTGAAAATCTTACTTGCCTAATAGAAAACCAGACAGCAGATAAAAGGCCAAGTGGCCCATCTAGTGTTAATCATTATCTATTTCTCTTCCCCAAAGATCGCATGTGCCTAAAGGAACAGGATGGCGGATAAAAGCCAAGTGGCCCATCTAGTCTGCCCCTCTGTAGTAACCATTATCTATTCCATTTAGTCTGCCCATCTACAGTAATCATCAACTCTTCTTCCAGAAAATCCTACTTGCCTAATAGAAACCTGATAGCAGATAAAAGGTCAAGTGGCACATCTAGTCTGCCCATATGTGGTAACTATTATCTTTTTTTCTCCCTGAAAGATCCCACATGCCTAAAGCAACAGGATGGTAGATAAAAGCTAAGTGGCCCATCTAGTCTGCCCATCTGTAGTAACCATTATCTATTCCTCTCCCCGAGAGATCCCACGTGCCTAACGAAACATGATCTGTATGCCTATGCTATGTTGATTCATGCCCTCATCACGCAATGATTATGAGAAATCTGCCTGCTGATTTTTCTCTGCGTCCAACTGATAAACAGAACCACGTATGAACACATGCGTCACGTGAGGTACACTCAACCATATATAAACATGAATTATGTCACTTCGCTTGACTACAGCATGGCCAGCGGAGGCCAGGCGCTCGAGTGGTGCTGCATCCATGTGATCTCCCCGGAGCCCACATGTGGCATGCCCCATTCGCGGTTCCGTCCTGCATCCTTGCCCCCGGGGTCTGGTTCCCTAACAGAAGCACCATGCATACTGAAACGGCTCTACCGCTTGATCAGGCTCACACTCCACGTTGTGACCAGTCAGGTAGGCTCCCTGCCCAGGTCCCAGTTAGAACAAGAAAAATTGAAGCAATAAAGGAAACCCGGAGTGGAATTGGGAAGGGACAGACTGTGGTTAGATGTAATAACGACCTTAACCACCGGGGGAGCCCAAGGGGTCCTTGGAACTCAGCCAGGGCTGACCAAGCAGGGTGTCGCCCTCAGGTACTTAAGCCCAGGAAGGAGAGCAGAGAAGGAAGCAAGATAGGGAGAAGATTTAATCCTTTCCTCCCTAGGGTGCCCTCACAGCCAAGCAGGAGCAACGATCCAGTTCCTATGGAGGTGCTGGAGGAGGGGTCTGCTGAAATGCCTATGTTTTCCGGGGAGCTGCCCATGGAACTGGGAGAAGCATTGGCCGAATGTGCTCCTGGAGTTATTGAGGACATGCAGGTGAACTTTGTTGCTGTCCACAAACAGTGAGTGTGATTTGAGAGTGTTGAACTGTTGGTGAAACATTTTTCTTCTGTTTTCCCTGTGTGCAAGCTGAGGAGTGATTTCTATGAGGGAGAGGTTTTGCTGATATCTTGGGCGGGCATAGTGAGAGTCAAGTGAAAGACTTTTGTAGGCAAAACCTATCACTCCCCTGTTTCCTGGCAATGTAGGAAAACTTGCCAGAGGCTTGCAGGAACTGTACAACTTTTGTCCTGAGAAGAAAAGTCTATGGAACTGTTTTGTTTTGTTTTTCTTGCTGAATTTTGGTACTGTCTGCATTGGCAGCAGTCAGAGTTGTGGCCCAGTGGGGTTGCAAGCCAGAGGCACAGCTGAGGTGTCCTTACCACTGAGTGTAAGTCAAGGACTTGTGCTTTGCTACTGTTTTTTTTTGCTGACTTGTTTAAGTTTACTATTTTTGTTTTAATGCTGCTGGACAAAGCTGTTCTGACCTGCTTAGCAGCTTTATTGAAAAGACTATCTATCTGGATACAAACTGAATAAAAATAAGATTATTTGTTTGCACAGTAAAGGATAGTGATTTTGTTTTGATTTTTCTCTTTCTTGACATTATATTGGGAATAGAGTGAATCCGATCCTGCAGGGTGGCTCCGGTCCGGGCCACACGTCAAGGTGCTATCTTGTGGCAGTCACTGTGAGTGCTAGGGAATCCTATTTTGTGCTACAGTGGACCACAACGTACTCTTCATCTCTGTTTCTGAGAAGAAAGAAGCTCATTTGCTCATGAAAGACAAAACTTTCCTTATTGTGGCGCAGTGATTAAAGCCACAACCTCAAACTGTGACCCCCTGGCAAGCCTATTGCCCTAGGTACACCAGACAGACCATGAGCCCACCGGGACAGACAGGGAAAACTGCCTGAGCACCTGAACAAATTCATGTACACCATTCTGAACTCTCCCGGGAGAAGGGTTTTGAAAATTAATTAAATAAATACATTTTATTTATTTATTTATTTATTTTTTTTTTTTTTTAGGCCCTGGTCGAAAGAAAAAGGTGGCCAGAAGCCAAAGGTGGAACACGGGATAGAATGTGGGCAAATAACACACCCATTTTCTGAATGAGAGGGAAACGCATGGTAGATAACAAGGGAGAAGCTGGACTATCTGGTAATTGATGTATAACGGAGCTGTCTCACTCCAAATGAAAATTAAATGCTATATATAAATCATCGCTATGCCATGCCTCCAACACATCCCTATATCTGTTCTCCTAAACAGTTCCGTATAATGCCTCTGGCCTGCCTGATGCAGTCCACCAGGCCACGTGGCAAGGCAGGCCACACTGCAGACCAACGAAAAAGGTCCTCCCCGGGCCTCCAACTGCAGTCCGGGAACCTTGTGCCTCCGGCTACCTTCCTCTGTCGGCCGCCTGACCTGCTTCCCCCTTGGAGGACCTTTATCCAATTTTCTACGATCATAAATATATTCATCAATAAAAAAAAACAAGACTTCATGTTTTTGATTTATTTTAAAATTTAGCTAATTACTCTCACCACAAAGCTGCAATGACAATGAATTCCATAATCTGTTCCATCATTCAACAAGGGTCTTATCGTCTATGAACAATCTTGGACCCTTATTCATTCTGAGTCCACAAGGAATTATTTCTTTCTTACAATAATAAGTGCTGAATCTCTTACACACACAGACACTGCTGTTTCTGCAGTTACAACAGGTGTCTCTCTTATCTCCTAACTTTCACAGATGGAATGTTAACCACTGCTCGAACCCTCCCTTAGCATGAAAACTCTTCCTCGGCAAGACATGAAACAGTTTGACACAAGCTGATAACAATTTGCTCTCACGAAAAGGCTGCCTAATTGTCTGGCACAGATGTAAGGCAAGGACTGCAGCTAAAAAGCAAGCAGACATGAAGATTCACACCTATTAGCCAAAGTGGCCACATATAACTGCCAAAGGCTGCCCTGGCCAGCCATGGCATAACAAGTACCTAAAGTACATATTGTGGTGAGAGATATCTTCAAAGAAACAGATGAGATTAGTGGACAATACGAAGTTATTCAGAGTAGCGAAGATCTGCAGTGTGACATAATCAGGCTCGAGAAATGGGCATCAACATGGCAGATGAGGTTCAACGTGGTAAGTGTAAAGTGATGCATGTCGGTAACAAAAATCTCAAGCACGAATACAGGATGTCTGGGGCAGTACTTGAAGACACCTCCCAGGAAAGAGACTTGGGCGTTCTGATCGACAAGTCGATGAAGCCGTCCACGCAATGTGCGGTGGCGGCGAATAGAATGCTAGGAATGATAAAGAAGGGGATCACGAACAGATCAGAGAAGGTTATCATGCTGCTGTTCCAGGCCATGGTGCACCCTCACCTGGAGTACTGCATCCAGCACTGGTCGCCATACACCAAAGTCTGTCCCCATACGCCTTATGATGTCATGCACAATTTTAGTAGCCTTTCTCTGGACTGACTCCATCCTTTTTATATCTTTTTGAAGGTGCAGTCTTCAGAATTGTTCACAATATTCTAAATGATATCTCACCAGAGTTTTATACAGGGGCATAAATACCTCCTTTTTCCTACTAGCCAAACCTCTTCCTATTCTTTCGCCGTCACCTTTTCAACCTGTTTGGCTACCTTAAGATCGTCACATACAATCACACCCAAATCCTGCTCTTCTGTCATGCACATAAGGTCTTCACTCCCTAGACTTCAGGTTTTTGCAGCACAAATGCATGACCTTCTATTACTTAGCATTAAATTTTAGCTGCCAAATTTCAGACCATTCTTCAAGCTTCGCTAGGTCTTTCTTCATGTTATTAACACCATTCGGGGTGTCAACTCTATTGCATTATTGGTATTATCTGCAAAGAGGCAAATCTTACCTCACAGCCCTTCAGCAATATTGCTTATAAAAATGTTAAAAAGAACAGGCCCAAGAACAGAATCTAGGAGTGTAAGGAGTATGGAGTTGATTTTTAGACACCACACAAATTCTGCAGTACTCTCTGATAAAACTGACTATTGTCTCAGGTATTCTGCTCAAGGCATTAATGAGATGTGAATATGTGAATTGAAAACCAAGTTGCAGCTTTGCAGGTTTCTTCAAAGAGGCAGATCTCAAGTGGACTACTGATCCAGCCATGGCTCTGACATTGTGAGCCTTGACATAACCCTCCAGAGTTAGACCAGCTTCAATTCTACCAGGTAATAGAGGAGAACCCAAAGGTATTTGGAATTCTGTATGGTTCTGAATTCCTGCAGTCACTAGTATAGGAAGCAAGACGTGCCAGCCTGGGAAGTTGTCCTATTTATAGAATTTTAGAAGGGACATATAGAATACTAGATGAATACAGAGATTTGCTGGAAGATGAATGTGAGTGGCCAATGGGTTTACCGTACTTGTTCTTGGGTCATGAAACAACCCTGAACCTCTGTCCAGGCTTTCCTATGGATCCAGTACTCCTTAGACTTCTCATACAAACTTGAGAGTCTCATATCATCTTTTATCTGCATATCCTTTCTGGACTTTCTTTGCTTTTCTAGCTTCTTTTTGGATATATTGTTCATACATGACTTTAGCCCAGCCTGCTGCCACTGAAACTCCCTAGTATTGGACTTCTCCAGAATGAAAATGAGGATGAAAACTATGGTTGGAAAAGAATGATGAAAACTTAGTAGGCATAAATGCATTTGAATATCCTGAAGATTCATCACTTCTCTCCAGAAACAAGCAGGTGAACTGAGAATCTGTCTAAGTTTATATGAGAAGACAGCCTATGAAGACAGGCTACCTCCCAGATCAATATTTCCTGTGTGGAGGTCAGGCCTGCAGGACCTATTAAATGGGTCTTCTTGGAAAGTGAGTGATCCAGTTACCAGCGTGTGTTTCTCCTCTGACTGTATTTCTGAACTCTGCACTGCCTGATCCCTTGGCCCTAGTGACTTCTGGCAGTTGTAATCCATGTACTGGAGTTGAATAGGTAGCTTTGAATCACTTGTTTACCCTTTCCAAAAATTCAAGGACTAGGGAACATGCAATGAAGCTACTAAATAGTAAATTTAAAACAAACTGGAAATAACATTTCTTCTCTCAACTCTGGAATTTGTTTCCATAGAATGTGGTAAAGGCAGTTAGTTTAGCAGGGTTAAAAAAGTTTGGATAATTTCCAAAAAGTTCATAAGACATTACGATTAAGAAGGATATGGAAAAATCCATTGCTTATTTCTAAGATAAACAGCATAAAATGCACTTTACTCTTTTAAGATCTTGCCTGGTAATTATAACCAGGTTTGACTATTGTTGGAAACAAGATACTGGGTTTGATGGACTTTCGGTCTCTCCCAGTATGGCAATGCTTGTGTTCTTATGTTCATATGGAAGAAGAGGCTGCAACTACTAAGATCATTAATTTTAATTGGGACACTGGTAAGTCCAAGCTGAAATTTATAGAGAACCATTCCTAGGGCTTTGAAGGCACGGATAGTGGCATGAACAATTCTTAGTTTCTTGGCCTAATCTTGGCCACCAGAAGTTTCATCCCACTAATTCATTGGTCCTTTGAATGCAAGGGTGATCTTCTATCAAGGCATCATGGTAGCTGCAAAGTACTTACCCTTGGGTATACACAGTTTTTCTTTTGTGTATGCTATTTTTTTTTTTTTTAGTTCATTAATTTTATTGAATATTATAAGTAATATACAGAAAGCAGTTCAAATACATAAAAATTGAATAAGATATAGTGATGTAGAAACAAAAGAAACCATAATTGCTGTTATTTGCATATAGTAGATTAGTAAGAAGAATTCAGAGTATTTGAAACTGTTAAGAAAATAAATAGAAAGGGTAGAAAAGCAGAGAAGATGAATTGAAATAAAAAAGAAAAAAGAGAGATAAAGAAAGAGAGAGAGAAAGAGAGAGAGGCAGAAGTGTCTACAAGGCAAAATGAACATATGAATCTAAGAATGACCAAGGTGATTTATTTTGCACCAAATTTGTAGATAAACGAGATATCGTGTTCTTTTCATATGCATATGATTCGAATTTGTGATACATGCTTAAGGAGTTCCACCAAAAGGTATAGTCTAGTAGTGTGGGTGACTTCCAATTTTTCAAAATGTGCATAAGAGCTGTCACAATCATGGTGTCAATAAGTTTAGGAGGACAGTTTGATAGTGCGAAACAAGGGTGTTGCACCCGTGTATGCTATTTTAACACCAACTCCAGTCGGTCTTCTCATCTGATTTTGCCAAACTGTGGTTCTTGCCAAAATCTTCATTTGGCAAACTTGGTTTACATGTTATGGGCTATTCATTTTATGGAGACCCAGAATAAAGTTCTTTGGATGGAGGACTATGGTGTAAGAATAGTTTTTAGGAGAGGGAATTAGTCTTGTTCTGGGTGCCTGATTGCAGATCAGGACAAAGTTTAAAATAAGCAAAAAAAAAAAAAAAAAAAAAAAGCTGTGACCAGCATGCTTGTTTTGAATTTATGTTTATGAGGTCTTAGAGAAACTCCAGCTTCTAATGCTCTCCATAGACCTGGATTTGGTGGCACATTCCCTCAAGAAGTTGGCATTATTCTCCAAAGGCAGTTTAAATGGACAATAACTCCTTGCTTTAAATGTGATTGGTGTGTTGTTTTTTTTTTTACGATTGCACTCAACTTCCAGGACTGGAATGCACAGAAGTGGAGACAATTCCCCTGTGTTTTTTAACTGATAAAGTATAGTGCCAGGTACCCCTCTGAATGCATCAATCCCCACACGAACATGGTCAGATTCTTCAATATGTCCAATAAATAAACAGTTACCTTGGAGAATCCTATATTATAAACATTGATAAAAGTTTATAAATCCTAAAAATCATTGAACACCCTTGATATCCTTTGTGGTTGGCCACTCTGTCACAGATAAAGTCATCCAAAAATCCATCTAAATTCCACAGACTTCTTGTTGAATTCTAATTAATTTAATACATGCTTTTATTAACCACCTAAACCAAATAGTTCCTAGGTGGTGTACAATATTAATTTGATTAAAATATTACAAAATATGAATAAACTTACTCTATATTGAATTACAATATTTTAAAGAAATAAAGATCTTATAAAATGACAGTATATTAAGAAATATCTCCTAATAGAAACTTGTTAAAAAGAAAAAAAAAATCAACTTTTTTCTGAAAAGAGGATAAGATGATTCATTCTTGGGGCAATATGAAGATCATTTCAAATCTCAGCTGATCAGTAAGAAAAAATCTGTAATAGCTTTTTATAACAAATTTCTATTCTGATGGAGACCTTAAAAAAACCATGATCACTTGCCCTAAAAGTGTTAGATGATGTAAAAGGCTTTATCATTAGACATAGGTGTTCTGGTGCTTGACCATATAAAGATGTGTGAATGAGACAAGAAAGTTTAAACATAACCCTTGCTGAGTAGCCAGTATTTTTAGCCTGGTATATAATTTATGCTTCCTCTGTTATTCCAATTTTTGACAGGTATGGAAGTCATGGCTATTGGATTTTCAGAGATGATCAAGATGTCATATATGTATACCACCATGCATTGGTCTAGTACAGCGGTCTCAAACTCGCAGCCCATGGGCCGCATGCAGCCCCCCAGGTGCTATTTTGTAGCCTGTGGTCTGGATGCGATGATAGAGTGTCTGTTCCCTTGCCACTGTCGTTATTCTATTCAAAGCTGCGGGCGGCGGCAGATCCTTACGTGATCTGTGCCTGCGTTGAAAGCTGAGAGAAGATTTCCGATGCAGGCACAGATTGTGTGAGGAGCCGCCACCCGTGGATTTGAATGGAAAAATGACCGTGACAAGGAAGCCAACACTCGATCATCATGTCCAGGGAAGTGAAGGGGAGAAGGGGAAAGAGAAATGCTGCTGCTGCACAGGGAAGAGGGGAGGGAAATGTTGCTGCTGTTGTACAAGGAAGAGGGGGGAATGGGGAAGAGAAATGCTGCAGTTACTGCACGGTGGGGAGGGAAATGCTGCTTCTGCATGGGGGGAGGGAGAGAAATGCTGCTTTTGTGGCCCTCCAAGTGCCTACAAATCCAAAATGTGGCCCTGCAAAGGGTTTGAGTTTGAGTCGAGACCACTGGCCTAGTAGGTCCTGGAATATTTAATTGACCAGATACTGAAAGGCCACAGGAGCATTTCTTTGCAAATGGCATCATCAGATGAATAAAATATCCATATTTGGTGTGAAAGATTATTTTCCATAATGAATGCAAATAAGGCTTTGTAAGATTTCATCTGCTTGGAGGCATTGCCAAAAATTCATTAATGAGTAGGATCAATTATCTGTTCTGAATGATCACAGAATGCTCATTGATCAATACATGGCTGAAGGGGCAGTTCTTCTTGGAGATCTACTAGAGAAGACAATAATCTAATGAATCATTCTTTAGATTGTCCTCCAAATGCTTCCTTAAGGCTATCAGAGAATTATAAAGTCTGAAGGGATCATCCTGATAACTGCATCCATTTTTCTGGTAGGCATTCAGCTTTGCCCCTGAGTGGCTGCACATCCCTGTGTTTCCATAGAAAACCATCTGGGTTGTCCTTTTGATTTTTAGATTGGGCAAGTAATGTTTAGATGTTTAGAGATGGAAACAGTGATCTGGGTATGCTTTTGTTTATGCTTATTTAGGACTTACTATACTACCTTTTCTGATATGAGGCTCATGCCATTCTAATTAGGGCATCCCCATGATTATAGCAAAATGTGGTGCACAGATCAAATCAAATTGTATCACCTCCTGGCTATTCTGGCTCATAGTCACTATAAGAGGTTGAGTTTCTAGAATAATAAGGCCAGATGACAATTAACAAGATGGCTGTTTTGCTTGTGGGTTGTTCATCCTCCAGAACATCTAAGTCTAAAAAGTGCGTGTAAGAGGCATGTTATAGGTGTGATTTGGGTGGGCTTTGGGGTGGGTTAGACTTGGACATTTTGCAATGATAATCAAACCTTTTGCAAGACGTCCTATACGGTCCTTAGACATTTTTGCCTAGACCTATTTTAGAAGCATCTAAGTGTCAAAAAGGGACCCAAACTGACCAGATGACCACTGGAGGGATTAAGTAATGACTTCCCGAGTGTTCACTGACCCCTTCCACCCCCCACCCCCAAATTTCTAAATACCTGTCTGTAGAACAGCAGCACCTAGTAGTAGAGCATCACACAGGTGTCTTAAGTAGCCTAGTAGGTGGGCTAGTGAACCATTGAGAAGAGGAGCCAGGCCCAAAAAAACATTCTAACCACTACATTTATAGTGGAAAATATGAGCCCAGCATAACCCTAGTCCAGGGGTAGGCAATTCCGGTCCTCGAGAGTCACAGGCAGATCAGGTTTTCAGGATATCTACAACAAATATGCTTGAGATAGATTTGCATCACCATGTATTCCCCAATGCCAAAATTGTTTACCGTTGATACCTGTATATTCTATTTATTTCCATCACCACTTGTATCGTGATAGTTTGTTTTAATAAATATCCATTTTATGAGTGTGGCCTCAGGTACACCCCCTCCACTATTAAAAAAGTTTTTTTTGGTGGGGATATCGGTGTATAGATGTCCTCATTGCCTACATTCTCCTCATATCACTCCTATATGTGTTTTTGACTTTTTATCAGTTTTTGAAATTTTTTACATACATTACTTTTTTTTAGAAGTTTTATAAAGTTATTAACTAAATCTTCTGATGAATTTCATACTCAACTTAAATTCATCTTATCACTCCTGCTCCTGGGATTTAACGATCCAACATGTTTCGCAACAAATTGCTTTTTCAAGGATCCCCCTGTGAGACATATTAAAAGATTTTTAAAATAATCTACACCATTTTAGTTGTTTCCAATAAAACTCCTAAAACCCCTACTTTCACTCTTAATACCCACTATCCTTACCAGAGCCGCTGTGTCATCCCCCTTACTCCAACTTAATGGCAAGATGGCGGCGGCATACTTTTCAAACATATTTATTGTGTTCTTACTATCAGCTGACCACCCGCACTGCCCAATGGGAGGGCTAGATCAACGTGGCCCACTCAACCTCTAAATTGAGGCCGTTAGGAGCCACTGTATCAAGCCTGTGAATCCAACCCTGCTCTTTAAAATTTAGCACTCGTTCACTTGAGATAGATGTGCATGCACTGCTTCCTTGAGATGCAAATCTATCTTGTGCATATTTATTGTGGATATCCTGAAAACCTGACCTGCCTGTGGCTCTCAAGGACTGGAATTGTCTACCCCTGCCCTAGTCTACTGCCATATAGATGCTACATGCAGTCATGAGGGCAATTGAGGTGGTAGACAGGTGAGTATAGTAGGTTTGGGGGGTGGGGACTTTTGGAGAGCTCAGCATAAATTATTAGGGGGTTTTGGTTAGATGTACTTCTGGCACCCTTTATGCGAAGTTCGCAGCAGTGCCCTCTAAGGTGCCTCACTGCTCTGTTGGTATGTCTGTGTGGCCAGTCCATTACCATGCTGACCCCTCCCACATCTAAATGGTGCTTATTTGGACATTTCTAACTTGAACATTTTTGTGGGCAAAAATGATGAATAACTTTAAATGTCTTGGCAGTCTAGATGTTTTGTTGGCCAAGACATCCAAGTAGGCAATTAAAAAAAAATATAGATATATTTGAATTTCCTGTTCAAAAATGGGTGTTTCTCTACTTCCAAATTTGGATGTTTAGTGGGAAATGTCCAAATTCAGACTTAGATATTTTATTAGATATGCCCCTCCTTATCACCCATTATTTCTTCTACAATAGTAGGAGTAGGAATCAAAGCCATGATGTGATATGCATATATAAATATGTAGAAATTAGCTTTTTCCAATGTAAACCTAGTAATTGTACAAATATATTGAACAGTGTAGGCGACAGTGGAGAACCTTGAGGAATTCCGCATGTCATATTCCAATTATCTGACATAACCGAATGCATTTTAACTTTATAAGTTCTAGTTAGAAAATCTTTCATACAAGCTGCTACCTCTCCCATTATTCCAATATGATCTAACAACTGCATTAATATCTTAAGACCTACCAGATCAAAAGCACTTGATTAGTCAAACTACATGACTGATACACGTTTACCTTCTGCAACATAAGATTTTATTTTATCTAACATAGTCCCTACAACTGTCTCAATGCTCTGACTTACACGAAACTCTGACTGAGAGGAGTGAAGAATATCAAATCTATCCAGATAGGAGATAAGCTGTTTATTCACCAAACCCTCCACAAACAAACTAGAAATAGAAGCATCTATTAATCATAATACATTCATTTTGTTTCAAGATTCTCAATTATAGTGCATCAATCTGATAGATTAATTTTGAAGATTTCCTTTTTTAATTAAAGAAAGCTTTGCATTTATCAAGAGTGTGCCTTTGTTATGTTAAATTGTTTTTCTTATGTACATGTGCTTTACATGATTAATTTACTGTCAACCCAAGGAGCAAATTATTTTATACTTGGGGGCCTAATTGTAGTATTTATTGCAACACTGCGAAGTGTCACAAAAGCAAAAACAGACTCATAGGTACTCCCTGCTGGTTTGCATTCATTTCCAGTCAGTTGTGCTATGTGTGCCAAATGTACCAATCCTTCATTAAAACATTAAAATTTTCATCCACACAAACATCATTATCCCCACCACAGCAGTCAGTGTACTGCTGTGTTAAGTATTGTATTAAGTATATAGGTATAAATATGACAATTTTGCAGACTACATATATAGAGCTGAATTTGTATATTTATATCTATAGACTATCTATAAAGTCATCAAATATCAGCTCTGTGTGTTCATATATTCTGTTGGTTAGTCTGTCTTAAAAGCTTTCTTCACGTGATCTATCCTGCATCTGTGTTGATGGTCCTCTGTTTTATTTCCTGGTGGACAAAACTCTGAAATTGAACAGTAAAGAAGTGCTGGGCAGGGAAGGAGATGCAACATCCCAAGTTCCAAATTAATTTAAACAAGTTATATAATTTGAGGGTGAGACAGCATGAAGTTTTTGTTTTTTTTTTTCTTTTCAGATCAGATGTCACTGGTGATACAGTCAAACTTATGGCACTTTTACCACTTCATTCGTTCCAACAATCACTTCCATATAAATAATAACATATTTTTGGAACAAATTACTTGACTGCAACTTTATTTAACAACTCTAGAAATAACAAATTCCAGGAACCAACTCAAACTTAAAACCCCTCTTCCAGACCGGCCTTACAATCCGTTTTCATTGCCTAGCTGCATTGTCAAAGTCATGAATACACTGAGGGTCTGATTCTCGAAAACGCACGTCCCGATGGCAGGCATTGGTAGATGTTCTACCTCTACCAGGCACCTTTGTCTTCTGTTTATTTAGTTTTAAAAAGTTTTTGTGTGACCATGTACTCGGGTCCTCAATCAGCATTTTTTTTTTTTAATTAAACTTTATTGATTTTAAAATATTAACAGTGCAATAAGCAAGTATGTGGACATATACATATTTTAAGGTGTCAGTGAAGGAATCCTTGGTAGCACAGAGGAGAAAAATGTCATCAGCTTGAAAAAAGGTATGAACTTGTGAGAGGGAAAAAGTGCTTACCCAAGGAGTTCTTATACAAGTTAAACAAGGAAGGCAACTGTGGGGAGCCCTGTGGTACCCCCACAAAAGGCTTTCCATCTTGGGATTTCCTACTATCTTTTCTTACTTAATATGTTCTATTGCCTAAGAAGTCTGTGAGCCATTTTAATACCATTCCTTGCATACAGAGTTCACCCAATTTTAGGAGTAACAGAGAATGGTCAACGGTGTCGAAAGCATCTGAGATATCAAACTGCAACAGAACAGTTTGTTAGCCTTTACTTAGATAAAACTTTGCTTTTGATGTTAATTCTAGCAGTAAGGATTCTGTGCTGTGTATCATCCTGAAGCAATGTTGTGAGTTATGGAATCCATTAACCCATTTAGAACCCATAAATGTTCAACTTAACCAGTGAAGATCATCATACTGTACCAAGGTAATCTCCAGTCAGCTAATTTTAAGTTCTCCCAATCTCCACACCTCCAACAGTCATTGCAGAATAACATAGTAACATAGTAAATGATGGCAGATAAAGACCTGAATGGTCCATCCAGTCTGTAAAGGCTGGTATTGACCTAGGTTCCAAATGCTGAAGTTGCCATCCAAGCTCACTCCAGCCTATCCTATCATTCTGTTGTTTGCAGGATATCTGCCATAAAGTCTGGCCAGTAATATCCTCATGTTCCATATTAGTGGAGTTCCCATTGAAGCCCACCCCAGCCCATCCTACACCGAATCACCATATATGGGACACAGACCATGCAAAGGGATTGAGATTTGTATACCACTTTGTATAACTAAGTTTTCAAGTTTCAAGTTTTATTAAGAATTACGGTAAGCGGCTTTACGATAAATAAAAAACAGAAAATTTGTAACTAATTTTTAGCCAATAAAGACATCTACAAAGTCTCACGAATCAAACTCACACGAGAGGAAAAAGGGTAGAACTACAATAAACAGAAAGAAAAGAACAGTTAAAGGGGGAAAAAAAAAACAGAAGGTAAGGGGTAAAAATTGAACCTGTATTGCTATAATTGCCACATTTTTAGCAGTTTACATACTGGTTCCATGCACTATTCCTAATATTTCTAGGCCTTTTAAACCTAACAGAGGACTGTCAAACAATAAGTAAACCTTTCCAAATGTTAACTCCAAACCATGCGGATCCTCCTCACAAACAAACCTATACTCTAAGAACTACTTCTCCCCACTCTACAGTCTGATCCCTACAATCTCCAGCAACCAGTCTACAAACAAAAGAAAAAACCAGGCCCCTCCTGATAGAACTCACTCTAACTTAAGCTATGTCTGCATCACTCATCAACACTTAAAAGAAAGAGCAACCACCCCTGTGCCTTGCATTTACATCAATGTTAGATCTGTAGGCAACAAGCTACTATTACTAAATGAACTGATATCTGAAACTGACTTAGACTTCACCTTCTTCTCAGAAACCTGGCTCAAAGACACAACTTCCCCAGAACTACCCCATCTATGCCCACCAGGATACAGTGCTATCCACATACCCAGATTGAACAAATGTGGAGGTGGTCTCACACTAGCCTACAAAAGCTTCCTCCAAATCACATTAACAGACTCTTCAGTACTCCCTAATCTAGAATATGTGATATGCAAATTAGAAGACAAATCTGATATATATCCCTGCAATGTGGGCATACTGCTGGTATATTGCCCCTCCCACCTAAGGACCGTGGTCACATAATACCACAAAACTAAAAAAAATTAGCTCAAACCTCATCTGTCAATATTCAAGAGTAATTGTCTTAGGGTTAGGGTTAGGATTAGGGTTAGATGACATAAATATTCCACTAGAGGCTCAAGACAAAGCTAGTGTCTCCCAATTAAAAAAAATTCCTCTTTAGTAGTCAACTAGACTTAAAACTATCAAGTCCCACACACAAAAAAGGATACTCCCAAACGAGTCTTGCAAGAACTGACGCAGGCGTTGAGGAAGCAGTGCTGGGCCGTCTGGATGCTGAAAAGATCGCTCCTGCCTGCACCACGGCCGCAACATTGTAGGAGGTACGATATTTACATGGGGGGATGTATACAGGAGGAGGGATGTATAGACCGCCCCCATGTGATTTTAAAACTCTTAGATAAGCCGCGGCTTGCAACATGGGGTGGCTTATCTAAGAGTTTTAAAACATGTATGGGCATTTTTTGTGGCCTATACTCTGGGGCGGCCTATATGCGGGGAAATACAGTAATTCCTTCAAAGGAAAAATCTGAAAAGCTATACATTTTATTCTCTACCCTGATATCACTTTCCATCATAAACATACAATAGCATGACGTACAGACTTTCCAAACACGTACATCATGTGGAGCCGGGTACATTTACAAAAACATATATTTTCAATGTAATTATTTAGTTAACTCTCTATGTCCTGGACCAAAAGTAAAAGACAATGTATAATACAGACAATCTACTTGTGCATCAAGTCCAGTAGATGTCAGTGTTACTCTTTTTCTCCATATGACTTCTAAATAACTTCTGATCTCTTTAACCTTTTCAGAAATCAATCATGTCTACACCAGCTTGCATCCTAATCTATATAAATGCTGATTCTCTGTACAACAACAGATTTCCTGTTCTTTTCTAGGAAACTTGCTATCTTTACATTCTATGGATGTATATGAACAATGGTTCATAAATTCACCTTTGTCTTAAAAGTCATAAATTCAACCTTTTCAACTTCCTTAGCATAGCTAGAATGCAGATACAGCAATTTAAACATGCCAATCTTTAATAACAAGGTCTCAGGCTTTTTCACTAGATCTCTCATCTGAGTTCCCAAACTTTAATATATATTCACTTAGTTTTGATTTATTCACAAAGCCTAGCATTGGTTTAATCCAACAACTTAGTTTTCATATCATCTGTGACACCTATCACACCTGTAAGTTCCAAGAAGTTGCTGTAAGTTCCAGGAAATTTTCAACAGCCCTTAGGCCTCCAACCAGAACCTAACTTAAGTGGAAAATGCCATTTAAAAATGAAAAAAAAAAAAAAAAAGCTTTTAAAAAGAAAATTGTAAGCGTCTACTGACACCTAATAAATGACTCCAGTATTGCACCTATGGAGTCATTTTATAATGCCTAACTAACGCTGGAAGTGGCTTTAGGCATCATAAAGTGCCTCCGTAGACATTATTCACATGAAAGCTAGGTGCCAGAAATGTAGGCCTTGAAAACACTGGCCTATATTTCCAGTGCCTACTTTACATGTCACCGCAATTCTGTAGCTGGTGCCAGTACATGATTGACACATGAACGGCGCTGGTTGCAGAATCCAGCCCGGAATGTCTATTAAGCCCAGTATCTTGCTTCCAACAGTGGCCAATTTAGGTCACAAGTACCTGGCAAGATCTCAAAACAGTAAAACAGATTATATGCTGCTTGCTTATCCTAGGAATAAGCAATGGATTTTCACAGGTCCATTTTCAGAACTTATCCAAAACTGTTTTTTTTTTTTTTTAACTCTGCTAAGTTAACTGCTTTTACAACATTCTCCAGCAACAAATTTCAGTGTTTCATTACAAGTTGAGTGAAGAAATATTTTCTCTCATTTTTATTAATTTACTACTTAATATCTTCATTGCATGCCCCCTACTACGCCTAATATTTTTGGAAAGGGTAAACAAGTGATTCATAAATTTTCAACAAATATACAATATAACAATAGCTGCATTAATAATATAAATTGCAAATGTATACATAACAACCTCAAAAGTTAACCATGTCAATGAGTACAATATGGGGCTCATAATAAAAAAAAAGTTTAAAAAGTGGCCTAAATGGGTACTTAGACAATCAAAAAGCCTGATCGTCCAAATACCCATAACCAAAGCTGGTTTTAGACGTATCTAAAACCAGCTTAGGCCTTTCCCCTGCCTCTAAACGCATAAAGTGAAAAGAGACGTTTTTAGAGGAGGGGAAAGGGCGGGAGGTGGGCCAACCTAGACGTACAGCAGGTATAACCAAAACTCTAGGCAGGTTGCCTAGTTGGCACTTATACGTTTTGACTTAGACCAAGTCAAAACAGGCATAAGTGCCGAAAAAGGCGATCAACTCAGCGGTCCGGCAATCTACCCACCCACCCTCCACCGCAACCATCGTGGCAAGAGAAATGGCTCATCTCCCCTGCCACGATGTGATCATCCCTCTACCTGAACTGCCGCGACCCGTGGCAGAAGAGATGCCCAATCTCTTCTGCCACGGTTTGTGGCAGTTCAGGTAGAGGGGTGATCGCATTACGGCAGGGGAGATATCCAGTCTCTCCTGCCATGATGCATCACCCCCCCTCCACACACACACACACACAACGATCCGGGCAGAAGGGAGCTCAAGATCTCCTGCCCCGTCAAGCCGCGATCCCCCTTCAACATCAGGGCCGGAGGGAGCCTAAGCCCTCCTGCCCCGGTGAGCCGCGACCCCCCTCCACAATTACGATCGGGCCAGGAGGGAGCCTAAGCTCTCCTGGCCCAGTGACCCCCACCCCGCTGACTATGATCCGAGCTGGAGGGAGCCCAACCCCCCTACCCCCCACTCCCACTAAGATCCAGGCAGGAGGGATCTCAGGCCCTCCTGCCTTTGGCGCACCCCTCTCCCACGATCAAACCCCGAACGGCCCCTACCCACCGACCCCACAACCCCCTGCCAACCCCTCGACCTCCCACTTCCAACCCCCCTCCCCGTACCAGTAAATATGTTGGCCAGACAGACGGGTCCCAAGCCCGTCCGTCCGGCAGGCCCACCATCCATCGAATGGTGGGCCTTAGGGCCTAATTGGCCCAGGCACCTCAAACCCCGACCACAGGTGGGGCCTGAGGCGCCTGGGCCAACCTTAATCGGCCCAGTAGCCTTAGGCCCCTCCTGTAGGCGGGGCCTTAGGAACATGGGCCCAACCCAGCCCTCCCAGCCCAATCCAGCCCATGTGCCTAAGGCCCCGGCCACAGGAGATTAATTTGACATCAGTGTTTTGTAATAGTTGTAGACGGCAGAGTTTTTTCTGGGGGGTTTTCTGATTTTTTTCTGGGTTATCCCATTATTAAAGATCAAAAAACTAGCCCTGAGGATAAATCAAATTATAGACCAATAGCAAATATTCCCTTCCTAGCAAAACTAACCGAGAAGGTAGTATTTAATCAAATATCGGAATTCATTGAAAAAACCAACATTTTACACCCGAACCAAACAGGTTTTAGACAGCATCATTCCACAGAGCACTCACTGATCGGCATGACCACCTCCATACAATACTTTTTGGATCATCATCAATCAGTTCTTCTAATCTCTATTGACCTTTCAGCCGTTTGTGATACGATCGATCACCAGCTTTTGTTAGACAGACTTCAATCCATTGGCATTACGGACCAGGTTCTTTCTTGGTTCGTATCATATTTCAAGATTGTACCTCTACTGTGTCCTATAACAACTCAATTTCTGAAAGTTCTACATATGGAGTTTCCCAGGACTCCATCCTTTCCCCACTTTTATTCAACATTTTTCTTGCCCCATTGTTGACCCTGTGCCAATCCATTGGTTTTAATGCATTTGCCTATGCTGATGACATTCAGCTCCTACAACCACTAGATACTACCAATCCGCTGGATACATTAATAATTAATAAAAAGCTTGAACCAATACACCAATGGCTGGATACTAAAAGACTAGCGCTTAATGTCAACAAATCAAATGTGATGCTTTTTCCATGGAAAGATAGTTCAAAACTCATTTTTCCCATCTCTTATAAGGAGAGCCCACCGGGACAGATAGGGAAATATGATAAAGTACCTAAATGTAAAAAAGTACATAGGATATAGCCAATCATGGAGCAGCATGGACCAGGTAGGAAGCGCAAAGATCACGCTCCTGTGTTGTGCACCGCTTTGCAAGGAAAAAGGCAGCCATCCAGCAGGAGACCGCACTGGACCATCGCCAGTTAAAAAAAGGTGCGGGTGGGGGGAGTATATTCGCTCCATAAGACACACCTACTTTCCCACCCCCTTTTTGGGGGGGTGGAAAAAGTGAGTCTTATGGAGCAAAAAATACGGTAAATGGAATAATTCTCAACTGAATTGGCAAAGAACATCAACCTGTAACTGCTTAATAAGGAAAGGAAGTAACCATAGATTTGACAAATGAAGGAAAATACATTAAACGAGAGTCATTGACTTTAGAAGTCAATGGAGATATAGGGAAAGAGAATAGAAAAGTTAGATATTTTAGATACAAATTCCCGCAAACAATTTATAGACCCAGCACAACAATTTGAAAATAAGCCGGACCTTAATTGGAAGGCAATAAAGTCAGATCAAAACTGGTGTTACATGGTCTATTCTTTATAATATAAGTATAAGAATTCAATAATTTATCAACCTAATTATAAATTGTAAATCAAAATATTAAAAAACTAAATTATAAGTGAGTGCTCAGTTTGTAATATCATTCAAACACAGCAGTGTTACAAAATAATGATATTGTATCTCTCCATCATTGCACCCGCCTGCCTACCTACCATAATAATGATTGATGAAAAGACCTGATATTAATATATTTGATCAACAATTAAAGCATGTTGTAAAAAGAAAAGATGGTGCTTAGCTTCATATAAAGGTAGAGGTAGAGAGGTCAAAAAAATCTCCTTTATGTTCACTATTGCTGGGTTGAAATCAAGTTCAAAAAAGTTCAGGTGTTGTTGTGATAATAAGTCCCCAAGAAAAAAATCCCAACGTGCAATATCAAGTCCACAATGTGAAGTGTAGTATAATAATCCACAAGACTCGGTCTTCACTGCTACTTCCTCAATACCGATCGTGTTTCACAAAAAATTGCTTCATCAGGAGGAAGACAAAAACTAAAAATCAAAATGATAAAAAATATATATGAATCTGTATGTCAAACAATTACCTGAAACATGTTATAAAGTCTTATGAAATCAAATTCATTTGAATTATGACTGAAATCCTTCATTATACTCTAAATGAAATTACCCTTGGATCTCACATTGGACGGAACGCGAGGCAGGGAATCACGTCATTGCTTCATGCCAAAATCATCTTAGAAGCAGTATTTTGAACAATTTGTAATCTAGAAATCAAAGTGGCAAAGCCAAGACAATAAAGACCATTACAATAGTCTATTTTAGAAAGAAATAATTAAAGCTTGACAAAGTATTACATAATACTTTTCTTCAAACAATGAACAAATTTAGCCAGTCTTAGAGTTTAGGGAAAAATATGTGTGTTGGCTCATATATTTTATATACAATTATTAGTTTCACTTCTACCGTAAGTTGTATGAGCAATAAACTCCTAATTTTATAAATAATGCAAAAATTGTGTTTGCAGTTTTTGTCACATAGTCAATTTGCATGCACAGTCTAACTGAATAACAAGCTAACTAATGCCTTAATTGGCATTTTAATATGCAAATTAGAATTAATTAATGATTATGGGGCTCATAATCGAAACAGAGGTACATCTAAAAACCCACACAAATCGGCACTTGGACCACCTAAAGGGGTGTTTTTGAAGGAGTAGTTAGGGCGGGATGTGGGCTGACCTAGACTTAGTCGTATTGCTTGGAAAGCTTTACGAGGCTGCCTGTACGGAACTTATATGTTGTGACTTAGGCAATCTAAAAACAGATCTAAGTGCCCAGAAAGTATCCAAAGTAACCAGATAATCATTGCAGACACAAAGTACAAACCCAAAGTACAGACCCTAGGTCCAAAACGGACTTAGATGTTTGTTTTGATTATGTCCCTCCACGTGTGTAAATTTAAGTGTGGGATCTGCACCTAAATTTTATACAAGTCAAAAAAGGATGCACAGAAATGGGTGGGTAATGGGCGGATCAGGGATGTTGCTTTAACCCTTTATTTGGCATTGTTGCTCAGAAGCAACATGTGCCTTCTACGTCTCTTATGGGAGATCAGCATATGCCTGTTTACTTGGCACCGTTGCTCTCGTTCAACATCAAGTTACGTAAAGCAGCCGTTTCACCATCTGCCAATTAAAGGGTTAAATTACACAGGTAATTACAGAATTAGGCCTCCATATCTAGATGTGGGAATTTGCAAATGACTAAGTCTAAATTTAATTGCAGGTCCCAGGGGTAAGCACTATTCTATACTCTGCACCTTATTCTGGGCCTCTTTACCGCTGTAGTTATTCTCTCACGGCAAATGCACTAAAGTCCATAGGAACTGAATGGGTTTCGGTGCATTTGAGGTGGGAGAATCACTACCTTGGCTTTGTAAAAGGATCCCCTTAAGCACAGTTTATCAGCACCAATGTTTTAGGCACAATATATAGAATGTACCCCTTAGTGCTATAAAATAGCATCAGAGTGACACTTCTTGGCCTTGTATTAGTAGCAGCCTGGAGGAGGAATAATTATACAGTGGTGCCTCGCATAACGGACGCCTCGCACAGCGAACGCTGCGCACAACGAACTTTATGTCTTGATCCGTACAACGAACTTCGTTTCACACAACGAAGTCGCCCGAGCTGCATCCTTCCGCGCAGGCACTGCGCTTAACTGCCCTCTCTCCGCCTGGTTCCCTCTTGTCCCCCCGACTCCCCGACACGATCGGGGCAAGAGGGAGCTCAAGCCCTCTTGCCCCCCCCCCCGACTCCCCGACACGATCGGGGCAAGAGGGAGCTCAAGCCCTCTTGCCCCCCCCCCGACTCCCCGACACGATCGGGGCAAGAGGGAGCTCAAGCCCTCTTGCCCCCCCGACTCCCCGACACGATCGGGGCAAGAGGGAGCTCAAGCCCTCTTGCCCCCCCGACTCCCCGACACGATCGGGGCAAAAGGGAGCCCAAGCCCTCTTGCCCCGCCGATTCCCCGACACGATCGGGGCAAAAGGGAGCCCAAGCCCTCTTGCCCCGCCGATTCCCCAACTCCCCGACAATATCGGGCCAGGAGGGAGCCCAAGTCCTCCTGGCCACGGCGACCCCCTAACCCCACCCTGCACTACATTACGGGCAGGAGGGATCCCAGGCCCTCCTGCCCTCGACGCAAACCCCCCCTCCCCCCAACGACCGCCCCCCCAAGAACCTCCGACCGCCCCCCCCAGCCGACCCGCGACCCCCCTGGCCGACCCCCACGACACCCCCAACCCCCTTCCCCGTACCTTTCTGTAGTTGGCCGGACAGACGGGAGCCAAACCCGCCTGTCCGGCAGGCAGCCATCGACGGAATGAGGCCGGATTGGCCCATCCGTCCCAAAGCTCCGCCTACTGGTGGGGCCTAAGGCGCCTGGGCCAATCAGAATAGGCCCGGGAGCCTTAGGTCCCTCCTGGGGGCGGGGCCTGAGGCACATGGGCCCAACCCGACCATGTGCCTCAGGCCCTGCCCCCAGGAGGGACCTAAGGCTCCCGGGCCTATTCTGATTGGCCCAGGCGCCTTAGGCCCCACCAGTAGGCGGAGCTTTGGGACGGATGGGCCAATCCGGCCTCATTCCGTCGATGGCTGCCTGCCGGACAGGCGGGTTTGGCTCCCGTCTGTCCGGCCAACTACAGAAAGGTACGGGGAAGGGGGTTGGGGGTGTCGTGGGGGTCGGCCAGGGGGGTCGCGGGTCGGCTGGGGGTCGGTCGGAGGTTCTTGGGGGGGGGGCGGTCGTTGGGGGGAGGGGAGGTTTGCGTCGAGGGCAGGGGGGCCTGGGATCCCTCCTGCCCGTAATGTAGTGCAGGGTGGGGTTAGGGGGTCGCCGTGGCCAGGAGGACTTGGGCTCCCTCCTGGCCCGATATTGTCGGGGAGTTGGGGAATCGGCGGGGCAAGAGGGCTTGGGCTCCCTTTTGCCCCGATCGTGTCGGGGAGTCGGGGGGGCAAGAGGGCTTGAGCTCCCTTTTGCCCCGATCGTGTCGGGGAGTCGGGGGGGCAAGAGGGCTTGAGCTCCCTCTTGCCCCGATCGTGTCGGGGAGTCGGGGGGGCAAGAGGGCTTGAGCTCCCTCTTGCCCCGATCGTGTCGGGGAGTCGGGGGGGGCAAGAGGGCTTGAGCTCCCTCTTGCCCCGATCGTGTCGGGGAGTCGGGGGGGCAAGAGGGCTTGAGCTCCCTCTTGCCCCGATCGTGTCGGGGGTGCCAGGGACTACACGGAGTCACCCACCGTACCACCCGATTCGGGTAAGCGCAGGTATCGGTGGGTGGCTTATTTGCGGGGGGGTGCCTTATTTTACATTTTTTTCTAAAAAGGGGGGGCTGTCTTATTTGATGGCCCTGCCTTATCATCGGGGAAACACGGTAGAAAAAAAAAAAAATGAACAGTTAAGTCCCAGTTTTTGCCGCTGAGACTCTGCCCTCTCACTGTAAAATTAGACTCTACTTAGTCTGTCTTTAAATTTAAAAAATGTGTGTTGTTTTAAAAAACAATTATGTTTTTAGATGTATCTAAATAAAAATAATAACCAAAAATTTATCTTTTTTTATGTCATCTTAGCATATTTTATGCTACAGAACGAATTATTTTTTTTAACATGTATTGTTATGGGAAAACGCGTTTCACACAACGAACGTTTCACATAACAAACTTGCTCCTGGAACGGATTAAGTTCGTTGTGTGAGGCACCACTGTATTTGTGTTTGGAGGCTTTGGTATGGAAATACAAAGAACTTATGCTTTTATTTATTTATTCAATTTTCTATACCGTTCTCCTAGGAGAGCTCAGAATGGTTTACATGAATTTTTCAAGTACCGTATTTTCGCGGATATAACGCGCGCGTTATACGTGATTTTACGTACCGCGCATACCCCTCGCGCGCTATATGCCTGAGCGCGGTATACAAAAGTTTTTAAACATAGTTCCCACCCCGCCCGACGCCCGATTCACCCCCCCAGCAGGACCGCTCGCACCCCCACCCCGAACGACCGCTCGCACGCGCTCCCACCCGCACCCGCATCCACGATCGGAGCAAGAGGGAGCCCAAGCCCTCTTGCCCGGCCGACTCCCCGACGTCCGATACATCCCCCCCCCCGGCAGGACCACTCGCACCCTCACCCCGAAGGACCGCCGACTCCCCAACAATATCGGGCCAGGAGGGAGCCCAAACCCTCCTGGCCACGGCGACCCCCTCACCCCCCCCCGCACTACATTACGGGCAGGAGGGATCCCAGGCCCTCCTGCCCTCGACGCAAACCCCCCCCCCCCCCAGCCGACCCGCGACCCCCCTGGCCGACCCCCACGACCCCCCCATCCCCCTTCCCCGTACCTTTGGAAGTTGGCCGGACAGACGGGAGCCAAACCCGCCTGTCCGGCAGGCAGCCAACGAAGGAATGAGGCCGGATTGGCCCATCCGTCCTAAAGCTCCGCCTACTGGTGGGGCCTAAGGCGCGTGGGCCAATCAGAATAGGCCCTGGAGCCTTAGGTCCCACCTGGGGGCGCAGCCTGAGGCACATGGGCCAAACCCGACCATGTGTCTCAGGCCGCGCCCCCAGGTGGGACCTAAGGCTCCAGGGCCTATTCTGATTGGCCCACGCGCCTTAGGCCCCACCAGTAGGCGGAGCTTTAGGACGGATGGGCCAATCCGGCCTCATTCCTTCGTTGGCTGCCTGCCGGACAGGCGGGTTTGGCTCCCGTCTGTCCGGCCAACTTCCAAAGGTAGGGGGAAGGGGGGTGGGGGGGTCGTGGGGGTCGGCCAGGGGGGTCGCGGGTCGGCTGGGGGGGGGGGGGGTTTGCGTCGAGGGCAGGAGGGCCTGGGATCCCTCCTGCCCGTAATGTAGTGCGGGGTGGGGTTAGGGGGTCGCCGTGGCCAGGAGGGTTTGGGCTCCCTTCTGGCCCAACTACACAAAGGTACGGGGAAGGCGGGTGGGGGTGTCGTGGGGGTCGGCCAGGGGGGTCGCGGGTCGGCTGGGGGACGGGCGGAGGTTCTTGGGGGGGGGCGGTCGTTGGGGGGAGGGGGTTTGCGTCGAGGGCAGGAGGGCCTGGGATCCCTCCTGCCCGTAATGTAGTGCGGGGTGGGGTTAGGGGGGTCGCCGTGGCCAGGAGGGTTTGGGCTCCCTCCTGGCCCGATATTGTTGGGGAGTCGGCGGTCCTTCGGGGTGAGGGTGCGAGTGGTCCTGCCGGGGGGGGGGGAGGTATCGGACGTCGGGGGGGGGGCATCAGGCTTTCAGGATGGGGACAGACCTTCAAGGGGGGACAGGACTTCAAGGGAGGACAGTGCACGGAAGTCAGGGGGGTGAACGGAGAGTCGGGACAGCGCACGGAAAGTCAGGGCGGGCAAAAGGAGAGTCGGGCAGCATGCGCGTTATATGCCTGAGCGCGGTATAGAAAAGTTTTTGTACATATCATCGTGATTTCTGCGCGCTATACCCCTGTGCGCGTTTTACAATGGTGCGCGTTATATCCGCGAAAATACGGTACTCAAGCGTTATTCCCTGTCTGTCCTGGTGGGCTTACAATCTGTCTAATGGATCTGGGGCAATGGGGGGATTAAGTGGCTTGCCCAGGGTCACAAGGAGCAGCGTGGGTTTGAACCCACAACTTCAGGGTGCTGAGGCTGTAGCTTTATTAAAACTTTTTTGATTGTTCTTTCTCCAGCATACACCAAATATCTTTTATTTTTTTTCAGATTGGTCCAAATATAAATTTTGGCATCTATCTCCTTTCATTAATGCTTATATTGAACTAGACCCAATTATTGTGTGTTGTTTGCCCTCTGGAGGCCAAAATATATTTCAGTAAATTATACAGTGTGAATCAGACTGTGCTAGCCTGAAAATAAGGAGAGGTTTCACTAAGCTTCCACTGGCTGAGAAGAAGTGGTGTGATTTAGCCAAATGACCTGTGAAACAGCATCAAGTAACCATGTGTCAAAATGCCTTACTCTGAACTGACATCTGGTAATGCAGGCTTACTTACAATCCATTAAAAGTCAAAATATTAAAAACAAATTATGTGGGTTTATTTGATACTAGAATATTTTTAAGTGATTTAAATATACAGTGTTCCCCTAGTCATTCGCGGTTGGCGGTCCTGGTCATTCATGGTATTTTCCAACCGCGAACCGCCGACAAGGAGAGGACAGCTGGAAAGGCAGGAGAGAGCAGCCGGAGCACCGTCGAGTGCAGGAAATCACTCGCTGTATGCTCCGACCGCCTCTTCCTGCACTAAGTCAGGCCTTACCAATCAGGAGCTGCTTTGACACGCGAGTGATTTCCTGCACTCGCCGGCGCTCCAGCTGCTCTCTCCTGCCTCTCCCGCTGCCCTCTCCAGTCTCCCCCATGAAAAACCATATTCACGGTTTTTCAAGATTCGCGGGGGTTCCTGGAACAGAACCCCAGCGAATATCGGGGGAGTACTCTAATTCCAGGTTCCAAATGAAGTATATTGATTCATTTGCTGGATTCAAAGGACCTGATTCTATAAAGGATAGCTACATTAGGTGCACACAACACCAATTGTTTTAAACAGCTTAAATTGCTAATTAGCTTAATTAGTTGCACCATTGAAGTTGATTGATAGTTTTCGGGGTTTTTTTTTAAATTTAATTAAGAGTTCTGCATGGAAATCAGAGCAGCACCCAGTGACACTTAAGTCAAGGTGATCTCTGACGCCAAACAACATCTACCTGAAAAGTAGGTGTGGTTAGGGCTGATAGGGGTGCTTAACTGACACTTTGCTAGGCATTCGAGTTAGATGCTGGTAAATTAGGCCAAGCAATACCTGGCCTAATTTACCAGTGACTACCTCTGTGACGCCTAGCAATGCCTATGCATGCCTAGGCACTGCTAGGTAGGATTATATAAAGGATACCTAGCAGTTGATTAACAACTGTGCAGGTGGTGCCTGCAATGCAGGAGCACTTAAGCGCTGTGTAAACTTGGCTTAACAAGTGCTACAGAAGAGGGCCTTGCAAATAAAGAGTGAACACACTCTGCAGGTGAACACAAAGGGGAAAATTCTGTATAGGACACCGGTCTCAGCAGCCACCTAACCCCATAGGAGGGGCCTTAGGCACCTTGGCCAAATGAAGTCTTAGGCCTATGGGAGAGGCCAATCAGAGCTGTAGGCCCTTCCCCGGTGCATCCCAGAATGCACTGGGAAGGGGAAGGCCCACCATTTTGTGCCCCCTTTCTTACTATCAAATGTTTCTACTTGGGGGAGATGTCTTAAGGCTTCACTCTGTAATATGGCCAGAGGGTGTATGCATCCCTCCGGCTGGACTTTCATCTGTAAAGGTGCTGGAGGGTGCCAGGGATGGGGGTCTACTAGTTGGGGTTACCCCGGGGAGATCTACAGGGGGGTCTCTGGAGGGAGGGTCACCAGGTGGGGGAAGTTCCAGGGGGAGGAAGTGGGCATCACTCCTGCTGGGGGATTTCTTGGGGGGGATGTCGGCAATTCTAGCAGGAGGGAGTAGGCATCCCTCCTGCCAGGGGATTTGTCGGGGGTTCGTGGGTTCCAGTAAGAGGGAGTTGGCATCCTTCCTGTTGGCAGACTTAGCAGGGGGATTAGAAAGTTCTGGCAGAAGGGCGTGAGCATCCCTTTTACTGGCCGACTTTGCAGTAGGAGGGGGGGTCCTAACCACGGCCGCTCAGCTTATCACGGCAGGGAGATTTCTTTGCTGCAATCAGCTCACCAGCCACATCTATTTGAAATGTAGGCCAGCATTTTGCTGATCTACATTTCAGGCATTTTTTGCAGCCCTAGGGAGCGCCTAGGGCTGCTTAAGCTCACCCAAGACCACTTCTCGGCGAAAACACGCCCATGCACAGCCTTGGGCAAACTTAAGTGTCCCGACACATCTCCCTGTACCCATAACAGATGCCTACACTGTAGGCAGCCTGTCTCAGGGTTTTTGTTTTTAGAAAATGTGTGCCCCAATTGGATGCCTACTGCTGCCTACAATCAGGACACTGTTTATACAATTTGCTCCTTAGGGGCTCTTTTATTCTAGAAGTACCCCTAAGGTGTTTATTGGCACACAAATCCTGCTTGTTTCCTCACAGGTACAGGGAATGGTTATACTCTTTCAACCAACAGGAATGGAATCAAGGCTTTGAGTTACAGGAACAAAAATAGATTTCCTTTGGCTTGCAGCTTCCAGGCCTTAAACTTAAGGTTAGCAGTCATCTCTTTCAGCAAGAGCTGATTCTAGCCAGACCCTGGAAATAAGTTCATGACTCCACAAATAGTGGGTTACCTCATTCCTCATTCCAGCAGAGTGTGGAAACAGTTTAGAATATCAGGCCAGAACCCTCTTCTCTTTTATTTTCTCTGGGGTCTCTACTCCCTCTGGAACCTCTCCAAATGATTCCAGTCTAGAGAAGAAGTACTCTTGCCTACCTGAGTCCACACCTCTGTCACAGCATTGAGCTGCAAAACTCAAGGCATTCTGGGACAGGTAGTTCCCATAAATTTGTTTACCGCCACCTGCTGCCCCGGGGTATAACTGCAGCTTCAGCGAGGAAAATCCCTGAATCATTCACATGCTCTTTGGCCCTAAAGGCCTTCTGTTTTCAATTCCAAGCCTCACAGCAATTAATAAAACTAAAATAAAAACAGTAAATGGGCAAATTGGTTTCTGTTTGGAAACATCTTCAATATTGCAGTTTTTGATGTTGTAGTTCAAGTCCAATATTGCAGTTTGAGTCCAAAAATTTAGACTGCTCAAGGACTGGGTCAGTCCAGTCTTTTGAATTTTCCAGATTCTCAGGCAGTATGTTTTAAATTTGAATTTAAGGAATAGATAAGAGATGAACAAGCCAATTTTGCGGATTTATTCACTAACACATACAGAATGCTTCATTTATCAAAATGGGTACATTTACAAGAGAAACATACAAAGCAACTTAAATATTGTTTCGTTGAATTAGACCATGTTAGGAGTGTCATTAAAAACATAGGTACTTTAAAATAAAATTTGTTTCTGAATGTTCATTTTTTCCTGTCTTTCTCTCATTCTCTTTTCCTAAAGGTACAGATTGCAATTTTAAAGGGTCTAGATTCTCAGGTGGTCTGGATTTCTGACATCCAGATTTTTGGACTTGTACTGTACCATTTATGCTCATGTCATGGACACTGAGCCTTGCTAATTTCCAGTCCACAATAAACTTGCATCAAACAAATGTCCTTGCTGATCTCTAGAGCTGTTAGTCACTAGCTTTTAAATTTGTTAGTTCTACTCACTTTGTAGCATTTCTAATCATTGTAAACCACATAGAACTTCATGGTCCTGCGGTATATAAACTGTTATTATTATTAGTTACCTAGGGCCAGATTCTATAAATGATGCCTAAGAGCGCCTACATTGTAGTTGCCACTTGGGTGCTGCTGTGAATCCACCACTAAGCATCCTTTATAGAATCCTGCCTAGTGGCACCTAGGCATGCTTAGATGTTGCTAGGCATCCTAGAAGTAGGTGCCAGAACATTAGGTCAGGTTTTACTTGGCCTAATTTACCAGCAGCTAATTCTGAGATACCTAGTGACGCCTAAGTCAAGCATGCTTATTCTCCACTCCTATCCTTGACATAGGCATTGCTAGGCATTCTAATAGTTTTGCGCCAAACTCTTAATTGGTGATTTACGTACTTTTTTTTGATTGGCTAAAAACTGGCATGGTCAATTACCACACCAATTTTTTTTAAAGTTGCACGTGAATTCCAAAGTTAGGTGTAGTTAGGCATCCTTGAGTAGGGTGCCTAGAAGCACCTAACGTAGGCAGCCTATACTGAAACTGACCCCTAATGTTTGCCTCATGCATATACATTTGCAAACAATAGGTATCTTCTTTAAGTAATTTTATCTCATGCATATTCATTGGGAAAATCCTAATAACTCAACACACTTTGTGTGCTTGCAGTGAAAAGTTTGAGAAACACCTGTAGTGCAAAAGAAACAGAAACATAACAAGTTAACAAGTAAGATGCAGGCACTGATATTTTCCTACAGACAAACCACTCCTGCATTTTTAATTTTTAATTATTTTTTTTAATATGTTTATTTACAATTGCAACAGAGATTGTACAACCAGCAATTTTGTTGGCAGAAACTCTGAAACAGTTGGTTAGTTCTGATTATATTTATCTTGCTTAATGATTAGCATTCACAGTTTATGGCACCCCATTATTTGTCTTAATTAGCCATTGCTTTTATATTTTTCATTCATGTGTACTGAAATAAAATGTCCAGCCTCATCTAAACAGTTAAGTAAATCTAACAGAAATCTCTTAGTCACCTCAGATCTGGAAAACGATATAGGCCCGATATTCAGCAGCAGCCATTAGTGTTTTGCTGACCACCGCTGGTGCCAAAACCTGGAAACTCAATGCTGAGCCATGTCGGGGCACCATCATTGAATTTCCTGGTTTACGAGGCTGGCTAACATATTGCCAGTCAAGTGCAATATTCAGCCCTTATCCAGCTAGGGGGTCACCATATAAAGACAGGACTGACTTTTACACAATTCTGTTTATCCGATTAACCTAACTGGTTAAGTGCTGACTAGCAGTCCTTAACTGGCCAAGTGCTTACTGTAGGATTGTAGGGAAGAAGTAATTGTCAATAAAAGCTGGAGAATGTTGCTGTCCTGATTTAAAAGTAAGATACAACATTTTAAATGTCAGTCAGTGGGAGATGGTTAACCAATGAGAATCAAAGAGCAGAGGTATACCATAATTAGTTTTGGTAATATTTAATGAAAGCATGTTTTCATTTAACCATTGACTAATTTGATCTAACTTTTGGTTAATTTCTTGAATTTGACCAGAATTTTGAGTTTAATGGATGCAGAAGTTGCCTATCATCTGCATATGCAAAGATTGTAAAACCTATCAATTGTGTTGACAGTAATGATGTAAGGAAAATATTGACTAGAGAGGGGGATAAAATAGAACCATTTGGTATGCCAAAATTTTAGGTATAGGCTTCCAAAATGGATTTATCTAACGACACCTGATAAAATTGATCTGAGAAGTACAATATGAACCAGTTTAAGACAGTTCCAGTGATTCCTATAGTTTTTAGCCTATTCCTGTATAGTAAAAGAGAATCATCAATAGTATCAAAGGCAGCTGATTTCCTATGATCCAAAAAGTATAAGATCGAGGTGGTAAGACCTATTAATGAGAATTTTGTAGAATGATTGAGCCTAAAACTTGTTAGTTTTTTTCAAGGAAATATGATAATTGATTAAATACAACTTTTACTGTAGGCTTTGCTAGAAATGGGAGATTAGCTATCGGCCTATAGCTCGAACATACATCAGGAGAAAAATTGGGGTATTTCAGTTTAGGGCAAATGGAGGCAAGTTTCCAATTTTGGGGTATTATTCTTGTAGATAGACTATTGGAAATCTTATTTTGGATAAATGGACCAAATATATTAAAGTGTCATTTAAGAATAGTCATTTAAGAACCACTGCTTGAGGCCTCTGTCTTTCTGCTTTGTAGCTCAAGCAATAGTGTATATAGGTGATCAGTCCTGATATATAAGCTTGCACAAATTATAACTGGTTGTAGACAGTTTGAACATATTTCACCCCGTTTTCAGAGCCTGCATGGCTTCCTATGGTTTATTGAGCACAATTTAAACTCCTGCTGCAATTAATGCTCAGTGAGGTGACAATGCTTCTGAATTGTCTTTCGTGCTCTGATTTTATTGTACATCTTGAACTTTATATTCCAGTCTGTGAGAGTTATTAGCATGTCTGCTAGTTAAAATGGCTCAGCAAACCTCCATTGGTTTTTTGGGATGTTTTCCATTGCAAGAGTCTTGACTTGGAATGCTCTGTGCATAGAGTCTGATCTTCAGACGCATTGCAAACAGTTGAAGACTCATAATTTTTATTTTTGCAGGCCTTTCTGGAACGAGACTAATGTTTGTCAGTTGAGAAACTCGTGATTAGTTGATAAGAATTTTGATTGCATGTTTGCATGTTTTTATTGGTGTGTTTATTTGATATGAATGTTTTCTGCACCCTGTTTAACATTGTTTAAGGATGGATAGACTATAAGGCCCCAATTCTACTGTATATATGTCATCTTAAAAATCAGCGCCAAGTAGTGCAACACTAAGCACAATTCTTAGCTGCGGCTAAGCTTATTTTCGCAAAAAGTAAATTTGATCACGTCTCACCACTTCTGTCCAAGCTTCACTGGCTTCCAATAATCTCCAGGGTCCACTTCAAATGTGCCTGCCTAACTTTCAAGATCCTTCACGGCATTCTTCCTCCCGTTATTCCACTATCTTGGAAGTCCTCTAATCCAAATTCCACCAGATCCTCCCCAAAATTAAAACTATCCTTCCCGTCTATAAAAGGTATATCCCATGCTGGAAAACTAGGGACATCTCTCCCCTTTAGAATCACCGAGCTCTGGAACAACCTTACATTCCCTCTCCGAAATTCGAGCTCCCTCCAACTCTTCCGAACACATCTGAAAACTTGGCTTTTCTCAAAAATGTAACACCTCCCCCTCTCTGGTACCCTAAAACCCTCTATTCCTCCTTTACTCTTAATCCACAACCATCCTTTGGAGTTCCATTCTATCTTAGCCATGTAAACCGTGCCGAGCTCTACGATTGTGGAGAAGATGCAGTATACAAACCTAAGATTTAGTTTAGTTTAGTTTATAAAAGTTAGACTCACTATATAGAATCACGCTTAGTGCTGCCTAAGTGGCCTTAGGCCTCCTAACTTTCAGGTGCACGTAAATCATGACTCTATAAAGGGGATTTTGTGGTCTAAATGCCTGCGCCTAAGCTATGTGCACAACAGGGCCTAACTCAAAAACACACCCATGATCTGCCCCTAACCGTGACCATTTTTAACTATGAGCTTTAGACTAGGGGCTCCTTTTACTAAGGTACGCTAGCGTTTTTAGCGTACACAGGAAATTACTGCGTGCTACACTGCGCGCTCTTCTTCTAGAACTAATTCCAGCTCAATGCTGGCGTTAAGGTCTAGCGCACATGGCAATATAGCGCGCGCTATTCCACGCATTAAAGCCTTAGCGCACCTTAGTAAAAGGAGCCCTAGGTGCCTGTTTTTTATAGAAACGTGCTTTGTGAGTTGTGAACCTAATTTTCGATTGTCCGTTTAGCTCCAATTATGAGGTGTTAAGTGCCAATTATTGACATTGATTAAGCCTATTAATCCATTACGTTAGGTGCCTAGTCTGCCAGGCACGCTGATGTAGATGACAAACTTTTTATTTAATTTATTCACTCATCCCCAAGTTCTATAATCTTTGATGATTATGTATCTGCACAACATGATTTGTACCAATGTGATGAATTAGGACTAGTACGAAAGAACATATGACAATGGAACAATACTTACAGTAAAGAGATACTTATAGCTGTCTAGATTTCATGTTCAAGTGTAAAACATATAAAACAGTTACCAGAGAATGCCTTCATCCTTCTTTCCTTTGTATCCAGAAAAAAAAAGTGAATAATTATATAAGCAAAATAATTCTGCTTGCTGTCATGAACTCAACAATTCAAAAAAACTTGCAGGAACTCAACATTCAACACCAAGGACCTTGACTGACATTTAACAAATAATCTTTTAATAATGCTCACAGAGATTATTTTGAAAGTCAACTGTTTCTGTTATAAGATAGCAGCCAATAATTAACTACATTTTGCATAACTCCAGAACATAGACAAAATGCAACCATCCCTAAATTAAGTAATTTACCCCTCCCCCCCCTTTATGAAGCCACGTTAGGGTTTTTTTCACTGGTTGCAGCGGTAAAAGCTCCAACGCTCATAGAATTCCTGTGAGCGTCGGAGCTTTTACTGCTGCGGCCTGCAATGAAAAAATCCTAACGCGGCTTCATAAAAGGGAGAGGTTAATTATCTATGGGGTAAGAGTAGGCACAATATAAAAAAATAACACTAAAACCTCCACTCTCATCTAAAGATGTGAAATTCACTACTGCACAACCCTCAAAAAGTGGAGAAAAAGACCACAGTACGCACAGTGCACTTCTAAATTAAAGCATATGCTACAAGATCCAGAAGGCACACCTTAACCACAGGTAAAAAAAACTCCACTTCATCGTAAACTTGTGCACACAGTTATTTCACAATCATTCATCAGTTTCTCTCCAGAATATATAACACAGTGAGGGGAAAGACAGTCATTTAGGGGTAGATTCTGTAAAGGTCGAGGGTCTCAGAGCCACCTAAGAAGCGACTGAGAATCGCACACCTGTGTCCTATTCAGAATCGCGTCTGCCCTAATGGACAGATGCCTAACCCTGCCTATGCTCCAATTCTCTAACCGGTGCCAATGTCACAGGCACTGGTTAGAGAATTGCTCCTGATCCCTTGCCATCAGTTGATTGCAGCATTGGAATCCCCCTGCCATGATCAGCTGAGCGGCTGTGGCAGCAGAACCCCCACAAGTCCCACCAAAATCGGCAGGAAGGATGCCCACTCTCTCCTGCCACCGAACCCCTGACCCCTGAAGCAGCCAAGCAGCAGGGATGCCCACTTCCTCCTGCCCCCAAACCCCTACCCAGCCTGAAGCAGCCAGGCAGGAGGGATTTTATGTAATGAGACCTAGTTTCTAATAACTGGGATTAGTAAAATAACATGTCTTAATAATAGTCTATATTGATAATTTCCCCTCTTACTGGGAATGCACCTCTCATCTTTTGCTGCTTCCGATTCTCTACAGTAGTGGTCCCCAACCCTGTTGGAGGACCACCATCCAGTCAGGTTTTCAGGATAGCCCTAATGAATATGCATAGGACAGATTTGCATGCCTGACTCCTCCAATATATGCAAATATCTCTCATGCATATTCATTAGAGCTATCCCAAAAACCTGACTGGCTGGTGGTCTTCCAGGACAAGGTTGGGGCCCATTGCTCTACAGCAGTGGTCTCAAACTCCAACCTTTGCAGGGCCGCATTTTGGATTTGTAGGTATTTGGAGGGCCTCAAAAAAAAAATAGTTAATGTCTTATTAAAGAAATGACAATTTGGCCTCTGATAACTCCAGGATTTTTTGTCATGTTTTGTAGGCTGCTCAAAATACTTTCACTCCCGCCTGTGTGATATCACTAGACGCTGAAAAAGTTTTTGACTATGTGGAGTGGAAGTATTTGTTCTATACTATGCAGTAGTTTCAGCTAGGTGATGTTTTCATAGATATAGTACGTCTCCTGTATGCCAGCCCTAGGGCCAGATTGAATGTTGATGGATATTTATCACCTTATTTCTTCCTTACTCGGGGAATGAGGCCACTCTTGTTCAATCTGGCCTTGGAAACCTTACTGAGGTGGCTGGACTCTTCTCCAGAGATTCATGGTATACAGGTGGGACCCATGGAGATCCGAGTTTCAGCTTTTACTGACGAAATGCTTTTATATCTTTCCAGACTGGCGGATAGTCTTCTGGCTAGTTTTACTCTTATCACTGATTTTGGAAAGCTCTCAGGTTATACCATCAATTGGAATAAGACTGAAGTCCTCCCCCTGAATGTCCATTGCACTCAAGCCATGATTGATCTTTAGGCCTCACTTGGTGCTCTTCTGATCTCAAATATTTGGGAATCCGGTTCTGTAATAATTGGCAGGACACGGTTGCATTGAATGCCAACTTATTGCTCAGTAAACATAAGACTATGTGTGCTCAATGGTCTCCATTGCGTTTAACGTGATGGGACAGTTCAAAACTATACGTATGATGTTGACACCTCAGATATTGTATGTTCTTCAAATGCTCTCTCTACTATTCCCTTCCACCTTCTTTAAATCTATTGGTAGGGTTTTAACTAGCTACCTTTGGAATGGGAAACCCTCCAGAATTGCCCTATCCACGCTTAAGAAACCCTGGCATAAAGGTGTGTCGGGGGGGGTAATTTTCCCACTTATTCTTCTTATGCAACAGCAGCCCTAGTCCATATTGCTAGTAAATGGTTTCTGAGCAGGGACCAGAGCAATCTACCCTATTGGTTTATGCTGGAAGACTCCCTATTATTTGGCTAGAGTGTGTTTCTCCAAAAATGGCCCCTGTCTTCTGCAGTGGGTAGTACTTACCACTACACAACAGGTGGTATTCTGCCTTGGTGGTATCCTTCCACATACTATGTATAACTGTGTTCATTCCCCTCTATGAGGTAATCCCAGCATTCTCGTAGGGAAGCATATTGTGTTTTGACCTACATGGATTCAACATGGGATTTGGTATCTGCGAGATCTTATTGTTGATCGTTGTCTAATGTTGTTTCCTCAGATACAATTTCTGTATGGGTTACCTCCTCACCAGGTTTATCGATATATGCAACTCTGCCATAGCATCTATGCTGTTTTTGGACCTCATTTGGTGACTCTTCAATTTGGATCTGAATATTATGCTCCATTGTTGACTCAGTGGAGTTCCAGATCACATGTGATGTCTGTTATTCATGATATTCTTGTCTTCTCGGTAGCTGAACATTCCCTTCCTCCACTCTTTCTGAGAGACAATGGTATCAGGTGTTGCGATGCTGTAATCATCCCTTGCATTCAGCTTCCATTCTTCAATCTCTGCATTTTGTCCTCCACAAATCTCTTTGGACCCTGGTCAAGCAGCAGCGGGTCAATCCGAAATCTACTGCTTAACATAAGAACATAAGAATTGCCACTGCTGAGTCAGACCAGTGGTCCATCATGTCCAGCATTCCCCGCTCACGCGGCGGCCCTCTGGTCTAAGACCAGCACCCTAACTGAGACTAGCCCTACCAGCGCACGTTCTTGTTCAGCAGAAACTTGTCTAACTTTGTCTTGAATCCTTGGAGGGTGTCTTCCCCTATAACAGCCTCTTGAAGAGTGTTCCAGCTTTCTACCACTCTCTGGGTGAAGAAGAACTTCCTTACGTTTGTACGGAATCTATCCCCTTTCAACTTTAGAGAGTTCCCTCTTGTTCTCCCTACCTTAGAGAGGGTGAACAACCTGTCTTTATCTACTAAGTCTATCCCCTTCAGTACCTTGAATGTTTCGATCATGTCCCCTCTCAATCTCCTCTGTTCAAGAGAGAAGAGGCCCAGTTTCTCTAATCTTTCGCTGTACGGCAGCTCTTCCAGCCCCTTAACCATCTTAGTCGCTCTTCTCTGGACCCTTTCGAGTAGTACCATGTCCTTCATGTACGGCGACCAGTGCTGGACGCAGTACTCCAGGTGAGGGCGTACCATGGCGTATCTGTTCATGATCCCCTTCTTTATCATTCCTAGCATTCTGTTTGCCCTTTTTGCTGCCGCCACACATTGTGTGGACGGCTTCATCGACTTGTTGATCAGAACTCCCAAGTCCCTTTCCTGGGAGGTCTCTCCAAGTACCGCCCCGGACATCCTGTATTCGTGCGTGAGATTTTTGTTACCGACATGCATCACTTTACACTTATCCATGTTGAACCTCATCTGCCATGTCGATGCCCATTCCTCGAGCTTGATTATGTCATGTTGCAGATCTTCAAAATCCCCCTGCGTCTTTACTACTCTGAATAACTTTGTATCATCCGCAAATTTAATCACATTGCTCTTCGTACCTATGTCCAGATCATTTATAAAGATGTTAAAGAGCATAGATCCAAGCACTGAGCCCTGCGGCACCCCACTGGTGACACTCTTCCAGTCCGAGTATTGTCCATTTACCCCCCTCTCTGTTTCCTATGCTCCAGCCAGTTTTTAATCCACATGAGTATTTCACCCTCAATTCCATGGCTTGCAATTTTCCGAAGTAGTCGTTCATGCGGAACCTTGTCTAACGCCTTCTGAAAATCCAGATATACAATGTCGACTGGATCGCCCTTGTCTATCTGTCTGTTTACTCCCTCAAAGAAGTGCAGCAAGTTTGTCAAACACGATCTGCCTTTGCTAAAACCGTGCTGATTGGTCCTCATCAGCCCATGTCCGTCAAGGTGATCAATGATGCTGTCTTTTATCAGTGACTCTACCATCTTTCCTGGTACCGAGGTCAGACTCACCGGTCTGTAGTTCCCCGGATCTCCCCTCGAACCTTTCTTGAAGATCGGTGTAACATTTGCCACCTTCCAGTTTTCCGGAATCTTTCCCGATTTGATCGACAGATTGGCTATTAGTTGAAGCAGTTCATTTCCTTGATGACCTTCAGATGGATGCCAAATGGTCCCTGGGTTTTATCGCTCTTAAGCCTATCAATCTGCCTACATACCTCCTCTAGACTGACCGTCAATCCTGTCAGCTTTCCATCTTCGTTTCCAGCATATAGCCTGATGGGTTCCGGTATGCTGTGTACATCTTCTTTGGTAAATACAGATGCAAAAAATGTGTTCAGTTTGTCAGCGATTGCTTTGTCCTCCTTTAGTGCTCCCTTTATTCCATGGTCATCCAACGGTCCCACCACTTCCTTTGCGAGTCGTTTCCCCTTAATATATCGAAAGAACGGCTTGAAGTTCTTCGCCTCCTTGGCTATTTTTTCCTCGTAGTCTCTTTTGGCCCCTTTTAACGCCTTATGGCACCTGCATTGATGTTGTTTGTGCTTGTTCCAGTTTTCATCAGTTTTTGACCTTTTCTATTCCTTAAATGAAGTTTTCTTGTCTCTGATCGCTTCCTTCACCTCTACAGTGAGCCATGCCGGTTCTTTGTTCTTTTTCCTCTTGGATCCCTTGTTGATATGCGGTATATATATATTTTGCCTCGGTGACTGTGTCCTTAAAAAGGGACCAAGCTTGCTCTAGCGTTTTTACAGTGCTTATCCTCTTCTTAATCTTGTTAAGCAAATATAAATCTGTATAAATACCTTATTTTTCTACGGCATACTAAATTGATCCCCTTACATCTCTGCTTGATTTGTGTTCATCCTTATTTTTGCTCGATGCTTCAAATGTCCTCACTTTATTAATCGCAAATGATATGGTAAACACCAGTTTATTTGCAAGCTGTGTTTATTACTGTCATCTGATTAACATTTTCACCACTGACATTAGGTGATTTTCTTGGCAGGCTAACCAAACTGATCCTGAATAGCATTGCAAACAGGTCATTATATGGATGAAACTAGTTTTATTAAAACCATATATAAAACGATTGATGATGATGAAGCTAGACAGAAAAACCTTAATCCAGACTGTGCCTGACCTGCTAAAGAGTTATCTGAAAGCCTTTTCCATCAGCTGACCTCTTTCTTGGCCTGATCATTCCTTCCTCCATTATGAAGCACAGGGCCTGGCCACATACCAGAATTTGTTTTTTTGTGAGCAGATTTTTAATGCTGTTTGGAAATGTCATCTCTAATGTTCACTTATGCCTTACTTTTACTTTCATAAGGCTGTATTTCTTTAGCCTTCACTAATTGGTCATGATTCCATTTTATATCCCAAAGCTGATTAAATTAACCTGGGTAATGTGAATAAAACATTCCATTCTGATCTAATTGATCATAGAAATTTCTGTTTTAAAACACAGTACCCTTAATGTAGTGTAATTTAAGTCATCATCTTATATTTCTGAAATACTAGTAAAGCCACATTAGAATAACTCATGCCAGCCAGTGCTCCTTTACCATGGCCAGTGAGGATTCACAAGTCTTCCAGCGAAAGACCTTCTTCCAACTAGAATACTTGCAAACTGGACGACTAGATGCAGTGTGCCAGAGCTGCTACCGCTGGTCCCCGTGAAGGCTCAAATTTCTCTACTGACCTGCTTTTTGCTGCATGTATAATAATCTTCAATGTGCCATTGATAATGACCCTGCATGCTAAATAGACTCACTATTTTGGATGTAACTTGTTCTGGTTTCTGTATGACTAGTGTATGCATCTATACTTGTTTACAGCGAATTATTGACTCCTGTGGCAGGCACTTCTGCACTGAAATGCAGATGTGCGCCAGGTTTTTATTAAAATAAAACCCTTGTGCTGGAATTTGTCTGGTCTACTTCTACTTTTCTGTGGTTGCCATACTTAGAGGACTGTATTCTTGTTTGTTTATTTTTTTCCCCTAAAATTAGCAGACATGGCTCTAGAGGAATTGCAATGGGTAGTAGATAGAGAGTTCTTACCAACACTTTCTACTTGAATGAAATGAAGCTCTTCTGTTATTCTTAGGGTACCAGACGTCTGGATTTATCCGGACATGTCCTCTTTTTAGAAGACATGTTCGGGCGTCCGGACGGTTTTTCAAAACCCAGCACTTTGTCTGGATTTTGAAAAGCTTCCGCCTTGGGACCGCATCAGGAGGGCATCTGCGCAAGCGTTCATGCGTGTGACATCATTATGTTACATCCGTGCATTTGCAGATGCCATCCCGACGTCCTGAGGACAAGAACAGGTTGAGGGTGGGGCTGTGGGGCGAGGCTGGTGCGGAATGGGGCATGACTGGGTGTAATGGGAGCGGGGCTGGGTACAACTGGGTAGGCCTGGAGTAAAATCTGGTATCCCTAGGTATTCTCAGCATTTGGGGTTTTTTTTAATCACTTTCCCCACATATCTTGGGGGACAGAACTACAAACCCAGTTTCTTGAGCTGTAAAAAATGAGTCTAGGACTAAAGAACCCCAGCAAGGCTGACAATAGAGAAGAAGAAGAATGGCAAGCAGTCACATGGATAGACACTCATCTGATGTCTTTGGACAGCTTCTTATGGCTCACCTAGATACAGATGATACCCTCACAAACTGCAGAGTGTCCTCCTCAGAAAAAAAATAGGTTGGACACCTTGAAACCCTATTGGTGTTTGTCAGGGTCTGGTCTGAACCCCATGTGCTAAGTACATAAGCATTGGCCTTCTAGGACAGACCAAAGGTCCATCAAGCCCAGCGCCCTGTTTCCAACAGTGATCAATTCAGGACACAATTAGCTGAGAGCAAAATTGATTCCATTCTGCTAATGTCAGCAATAAACAGTGGATTTTCTCAACTCCACCTTAATATCGGTTGATGGACTTTTCTTCCTTGCAATTGTCCAAACCTTAATTTAAATCCTGTTATGCTAACTACCTTTACCACATTCTTCTGAATATGAATTCCAGAGCTTTATTACACATTGAGTGAATTATCTCTTATTTGTTTTAAATGTACTACTTATGGCCTCTTTTACAGCCCCGAAGCCCTTTCAATCTCTATGGGCTTCGGGGCCGTTAGCGCAGCGCAGCCGCCAGCATGGCTTTGTAAAAGAGGCCGCTAGTAGTTTCATTGTGTGGCTCTAGTCCTTGCATTTTTGAAGAAACAAGCAATTAACATCTTCCTGTTCCACTCCCCTCAGTATTTTATACACCTTGATCAAATTTTCATTCAGCCATCTCTTCTCCAAGCTGAAGAGCTCTAGCCTCTTTATCCTTTCTGCATAGATGAAGTCATTCTACCCTTTTTATCATTTTGTTCTCCTTTCTGTGTACCTTTTCTAATTCAGTTATATATTTTTTGAGATACAGGGATAAATTGAAGCAGCTAATTCTTACAATCATGCCTAAAACACAACAGCAGAGTAGAATCACAGAATATGATGCTAAATAAGGCCCATAAATCCTGTCTAGTTTGCCCAATGTTTCTAATAAAATGCTGTAGGCCACCTGCACTGTTTTAGCAGCCATGTACTGGACTGCCTCTGCATGTCATTTTGGAGGTACAAGTTCCAGAAGTGAGAAAAGTAAATATTCATTATTAGAATAGTCTCTGCATATGGTGAGCACTGAAGTATGAAAACATACAATGTGCTTAGAAAAAAAAGAGTGAAGATATAGCAGCTTGTACTGCGTGTTGTTTATGAATTATTCCAAGCAGATTTTATTTCTTTGTGATGACAAACATTTTCAGGAACTTTGCTTTATTGAGTCTTTTCAGATCATGAATAATTAGCTGGTGTGTATTTTTCCATTTTCTAATACATAAAAAAAATAAAAAGGCATTCACACTGTTGTAGAAAAATGATCCTGGTCATGTTTTGTTGATCATAAAACTATAATTAGTGCATAGGCCAATTCCTTTTCTATAGTTCACTTTCTGACAAACTGTTCAAACATTTAAGCCTTTCTTAAATATACAGAAAATAAAATGTGAAATCTGTTTAGGAAGAAAGGGATTTAAGGCTACATATGAGTTTATTATTACAAAAACAATAGTATTGTTTATTGAAAGCTTCTATACGGCTGCTAATGACTGGGAGATTCAATTCAGAGCGGTTTATATGAGCTTCTGTAAATTGACGTCAGGGGGAAGGCTTGTGCAGTCGCTGCACGCAACTGATCTGTTGCATCGGCGTTGGGGAAGCAAGGAAAAATCCCGGACTCTGCGATCACCTGTCCCATTGTCCCCACGCACACCTTCGAGACGCTCTTTTTGAAAATGGGACATTTTGGCGTCTCGAAAGTGTGCTTGGGGACAACGAGACAGGCGATAAATGGATAGGGAGCTAATGAAGTGATATGAGGAGAGGGGTAATGTGAGCACGTCTACCATGTAGAATCCTGTAAATTACATGCATCGTTGTCACACCAATGTGCCAACTATTTATGGTAGGCGTAACTAATGGCACATTACATTGCTGGTTGGCAAATGGTGGCTTGCACTAGTATGTCATAACAAAATCTTGGTAGCAAAGTCCCCTTCTGGAACTGGCACTCAGGATGTGCCAATGAGGTTGCCAAAATTGGTGTGCGACTTCATAGAATTACTCCATGAATTCTACATCTCAAAAAGCATGACCGAATTAGTCATGATGGTGAAGAAAAAGAGAATTGTACTCAATAATGACAACAGTTAAAGGAGGTGAAAGCAGACGAAGAACAGTTGCCTAGTCGTATTTATAACTGGAAATTAGCTTTCATTAAAACATAAACAGTGATACTTGTGTCTCATCTGAAGAAGGAACCTAGGGGATCATAAAACTTCTTACTCAAGTAACATCTTCAGATCATTTTATTGTTAATTCATTAAATAGAATCAGAACTGGCAAACAATCCTATTTTCTTAAGGATCAATCAGGCTACTAGAAGTGTATATTACCAGTAAAATAGCAGTTACCTGGCAACCCTAGACATTTATTTTTTTGCTGCCTAATGACAAGGGGCCTGTTTTACGAAGCCAAACTACTGGCTGCGCTGCGGCAACGGCCCCAAAGCACATGAGATTTAAAGGGCTTCGGAGCCATTGCCGCGCAGCTTCGTAAAACAGGGGGAAGGTTTTCCACTTTTTATATATAGTTTTATTTTCTCATTTCTAACCAAAAGAAATATATTTTATTAAGGAGAAATCCTAATCTGTTCCCTATGTCTATAAGGCACACGGGGACAGACTTAAAGATCTCAATAGGTATACTTTGGAGCAGTGGTTCCCAAACCTGTCCTGGAGGACCCCCAGGCCGGTTGGGTTTTCAGGTTAGCCCTAATGAATATGCATGGAACAGATTTGCATGCCTGGCACCTCCATTATATGCACATATCTCTCATGCATATTCATTAGGACTATCCTGAAAACCCGACTGGCCTGGGGGTCCTCCAGGACAGGTTTGGGAACCACTGCTTTGGAGGAAAGGTGGGAGAGGGGAGATATGATAGAGATGTTTAAATACCTGTATGTGGCATAAATACGCATGAGGCAACTCTCTTTCAAATGAAAGGAGACTCCAGAGTGAGAGGGCATACAATGAGGTAATCTATGGAAATACTTTTTTTTTTTTTTACAGAAAGGGTGGTAGACGTGTGGAATAGTCTCCCATAGAGGTGGTGGAGACAAAGACTGTTTCTGAATTTAAGAAAGCACAGGACAGGCACATGGGATCTCTTAGGGAGGAGGAGGAGATAGTGGAGGCTGTGAATGGGCCATTTGGTCTTTATCTGCAGTCATGTTTCTATGTTTCTAAAAAGATTGATCTAAAGAAAGAACAACTTGAAGTATCAAGCATATCTTGTCCTAGTAAATAATGCAGATGCAGATGCAGAAATACTGCTTGCAGTAAAGTATGCATGGAATTTAAATATATTGAATAATGCAGTTGATTGTTTTATTTCAGACTATGCTTTTATGGATCTCGGAGATGAAAGCTGTATCTGAAAGCAATTACTGTAGAGTGTCTGCTGTAACATCAGATTTGCATGGTTTATTAATCTCACAGTATGCCAGAGTTTAAACATTTCTCCCTTTTTTTTTTAATTTCACCAAATTAATTGTTACACTATGAGAAAAAGGAATACTGGCAATGAAGGATAAAGTATTGCAAACAATGCCGTAAAGATCTGCAAAAGATACAGGTGCAAAGAAACATAGTAGATGACGGCAGATAAAGACCCAAATGGCCAATCCAGTCTGCCCAACCTGATTCAATTTAAATTTTTTTATTTTTTCTTCTTAGCTATTTCTGGGCAAGAATCCAAAGTGCCATATACTTCATGCTGTCAACTTATTTACCTGTTGTGTTCAATATTTAGAATAATTTGTTCAGTCATCTGTGGCAGTTACCTGGATAAATCATTGCTTTTAATATAGTTTTCACCACCTGCAGACTGGTAAAATATTTAGCTTGACAACCTAATGTCTGATCAACATCTAAGAAACAACAAGGCAATGTGGAAAAAAATAGATAACACTTAATTTTCTTATCGGCTTGCTGTTATCTTTATTCACTTTCCGGGTGGTTAAGAACAGTGCCCAACCTGGCCTTGTTTTGCCAAGGTTTGCTTCAGGGGCACATAAAACACTGGGGTCCTTTTCTTAAGGTGCACTAACTGATTTAGTGTGTGCTAAAGATTAACGCATGCTAAATGCTAAGGCATCCATTATATCATAGGGGGATCTTAGCATTTAGCATGTGCTAAATCGGTTTGCGCACCTTAATAAAAGGACCGCACAGTGACCTAGATTCACTAAGCCCACTGATCTTACCCGATCCGTGGGCGATCCGAGGCAGGCTGACTGATTCTCCGACCCTCTACATGTAAATGAGGGTGATTGGAGGCACGCCCCTCACCAATGAGACGGACTGGAGAGCGATCCCGACGCATGTGCAGCCCATCTAATTTGCCTGTAGATGGTCTGCGCATGCATTTGCTGTCTGTTTTTTTTATTTTTTTACTGGCCCTGACTCTCCTGCTTTCTGCCGCCCTTCCCTGCACTGCGAGCCTGTGGTTTTAACCCGCGGTTTTAAAGCAGGTTAAAACAGTAGGCTCACGCTGCAGGGAAGGGCGGCAAGCAGGAGAGGGAGAATCGTGGCAGAGAGCACAACGCACAAGCGGATGCCAGGGCTACCTATGATAGGGCTTCCTGGAGAATCGCAGCAGAGAGCAGGGAGGGAGGAGATTTTTTTGAGCAGGGAGGAGAGCTGTTGGCAGAGCAGGATCGTGGCAGAGAACATGGAGGGAGCAGAGAGCTAAATGGAGCAGGGCAGAGAGCAGGGCTGGTGGAAGTTGGCTGGGATTTCAGGCCGGCAATGGAGCAGGAGAGTCGGCATGGACGTGTGCGACTGGAACTCAGCCGTTGCTTGTTTTATGATCGGCTAGCCTAGTTGGTGTTCCTCCTTTTTTTTTTTTTTGTGAATTGCTGCTTGCCTACATTTGCATGCCGTTCCCCCTCATTTGCATGTACGGATCGGATGGGTTGCGGGAGGAAGGTTAGTGAATCGGGTCGGAGTCGCAAAGGGGTCGCTAAGTGATCGGGATTTGATCGTTGGGCTTAGTTAATCTAGCCCAGAGTCTCTAACCCGAACTGCCCTAGATGAAACATGTCCATGTTGGGCACCTATTCCTAGCTGCCCAGGGCAAATAGTGAATAGAAATAAAGTTTAATTTTCTCATCAATTTGCTGTTATCTGGAGGTTCCCCCCCCATATTTGATCAAAACCTAACCCATTGATCCCTGGATTCAATATAGTTCCCCAAAATTTGGGTGCCCTAATTTGGGCATAGATCCCCAGATCCACTAACTTAGAAACATAGAAAGATGACGGCAGAAAAGGGCTATAGCCCATCAAGTCTGCCCACTCTACTGACCCACCCCATTAAGTCTGAGTACTAATGACCTATTTCCTAAACTCGACCCTTGTAAGGATCCCACTAGGGCATTCCATTTATTCTTAAAGTCAAGCACGCTGGTGGCCTTGATCACCTGCTCTGGAAGCTTGTTCCAGTGATCTACAACCCTTTCTGTGAAGAAATACTTCCTTACGTCACTATCGAATTTCCCTCCTCTGAGTTTGAGCGGATGCCCCCTTGTGACCGAGGGTCCTTTGAGAAGTCTTCTTCCACCTCGACACGTCCCGTGATGTATTTAAATGTCTCAATCATGTCCCCCCTCTCCCTGCGTTCCTCCAGAGTGTAGAGCTGCAATTTGTTTAGTCTTTCTTCGTACGAGAGATCCTTGAGCCCCGAGATCATCCTAGTGGCCATCCGCTGAACTGACTCAACTCTAAGCACGTCTTTACGGTAATGTGGCCTCCAGAATTGCACACAGTACTCCAGATGAGGTCTCACCATGGTTCTGTACAGTGGCATTATGACTTCACATTTGCGGCTAACGAAGCTTCTATTGATACATCCCATAAGTTGCCTTGCTTTCACTGTCATTAGTTGCAAAACAGTATTTAGTATAACAGGTTCTTGCAGGTGTAAGTGCCATGCCCAAAGTTAGGCATGAGATCCATGCTAAACTAATATTCTATAAAGGGCACTCCATGCAGAATACTAACAGCACAGATTTTCGCAGCTAGATCATGTGGTGGGAGAGGGGGGAGAGAGAGAGGGAGGAAAAAATTTAAGAGAGACCTGGGTGGGAGGGGGGGGAGATAAAATTGGACCTGGGGCTAAGAAGGGAGAGAGGGAGAGAGAAAGAGAGAGTTAGACCTGAGGGTAGGAGGGAAGGGAAGGAGAGGGAGAGTTGGACCTGGAAGTAGGGGAAGGGAGGGAGAGAGTTGAATCTGGGGCTAGAGGGAAGGGAATAAGAAAGAGAATTGGATCTGGGAGTAGAGAGGGGGAAGGGATGAAGAGAGAGTGAGAGAGAGCTGGACCTGCGGATGGGAGAAAAGAAGATATTGGACATCCCCCAACCAGACCTGGGGCTCCTCCAAAGCTGGTGAGGTAGCTGAAGCCCCATCAGGCAAAGAAATCTGCTGCCTGAGTTGCCTCCTTCCTCTTTATAGTATCTCAGGAGCAGAGAAGTCAGTGGCATGCCTCCAGCCACCAACATTTGCACTCCCCAAGCGTGCTCAGTTTGTGCATGACCTGAGCATTTTTGGAGAGTGCCAGCCTTGGGGATTGGAGTCACCCTGCTGACTTCCTCAACAGCAAATGTAAGATGTTTAAAGTGCAGAGGAAGGAGAGGAAATGTGTGGCCTCCTGTGGCTCCCCCCCCCCCCCCACACACACTATAGTCCTGGCTATGCCATGCCTTTAATCACAATTACAATTTGTAATGGAAATGCAGCCCTATTTGTTACATTTTAATTCTTTCATTTTTGGAAAATGGGAAAGGAGAATATAAATAATTTTCTGTATGGCTGAAAAATATAATTTTGGCTAGAAAACCAACATGCTTTGAGCTTGGAGAACAACAAAGAACTACAGAGAAAAGTTTCAACAGAATAGCTACGGCAGTCCAGGGACAATAATTGAAAGCACTCTCAGCAAGTAAATAACACTGGTCGATATTTTAAAGTGAGATCAGAAGTCAGGCTGAAGTCAATATGTGAAGCAGTCAGTCCACAGGAGAGAAGCTATGATTGAAAACAGGAACAAGCTAGAGATTTAAAAAAATAAAATGATAATAAGAAAGGCAATACTGAAGAAGAAAACTACAGAATAGAGGCTTAGAAACATCCCAATATGAACTACTGACTCAGCAAAGAGATATAATAACTGTTCCTAATAGAAGAACTGCGATGTTAAGGACAGTTAATTCAGAAGAGCTTAGAAGCCAATAATTGATGATTCTGTATTGCAATGCTCCAGATTCACTTGAATTTTTCAAAAAAAGAAGACAAATCCAGAAGATCTATCTAACTTCTGCTATTCTTCCAGGAAATGTTTCTATTTATCAGTGAGTAAAATAGGCTTCATCAGATGACTTCCAAGTGTAAAGCTAATGCTCTGATAGTTTCACTGTGCTAGCACTGATACTATCAGAGATCAGGGAACTGTCAGAGAATTCAACAGAAAATTAGCCCTTGTTATCTTGAACATCTGAACATCAAGCAATTGAAAGAAGCTGTGGAAAACAGGAAAGCATGGAGAGGACTGGCCTACAGAGTATCCAAGGCTTAATTATTGTAGGAAAGATCGGAAAGAATTACAAGGGATGATGCAAAATGTAGGACTGTTTGATGCATGGAGGCAAGGTCATCCGGGGAAATCTCAATTTACGTATTATTCTCATGTACATAATTCATACTCACAAATCGATTATATTTTTTTTGGATGAGCATCTCTCCTCAGCTATGAAGACAGCAGAAACTGAGGCCTAGTTGTGTTCTAGTGGTAGTGTCACTGAAAATAATTTTGGAGATTAAATGAAAGTGTATTGAATAATGAGGCAGTACTAGCAGAATTAAATCAACTTATTCCTGAATATTTTATTATGAATAATACATCTGAAGTGGCTTTGAGAACAGTGTGGGATGGTTTTAAAACCTTTATTTGAAGCCATCTATTAAAATGGGCTGCTTGACTGAAAAAAACAAAAAACTCAAAATGATACTCAGTTACGGACACAACTTAGGGCGGCTCCTTTTACTAAGGTGCGTTAGGGTCTTAACGCGCGGAATAGCTCGCACTAAATTGCTGCATGCGCTAGACCTTAGATTAAGTGGGGATGGGTGGACCCGCTATGCCTAAGGCCTGATTGGTCCAGGCTTCTAGAGCCTGGGCCAATCAGGCCTTAGGCTTCGGCGGGATGGGCCGGGAAGGGGCGGACCCGCTTCATTTCGACGAGGCGTGCCTGCCGGCTCAAGACGTGCAAGACCCATCTAAGAACAGGTTTGGTGGAGTGGAGGTTTGGGGGGGGGGGTTAGCGCCGTGGGGGGGGTGCATCTACGGGCAGGAGGGATTGGGCACCCTCCTGCCAGCTATCGATATTGTCGGGGGGGGGGGCGGTCGGTAGTGTCGGGGGGGGGTGCATCTTCGGGCAGAGGGTTTGGGCACCCTACTGGTCAGGGAGCCGTGGCCCGCTATACTTATAACGGCAGAGAGATCCCTTGCCGCGATAAGTATAGCAGCCGCGTCTACTTACAATGTAGGCCAGCATTTTGCTGGCCTACATTTTAAGCTTCTCCTCTACTAGGGAGACGCGTAGGGCCGCCTAGGTTCAGCCTAAGGCCCGCCTAAGGCCCTTAGACGAGCTTAGGCATCTTGCGGGTCTCGCTAGGCTCCCGGAGGTGCCTTCAGGCTTGCCTGGGGAGCATTTTTTTTTAAAAAAACGTGCATCCCGATTGGCTGATTAGACAGCTGTAGGACGCCTAAAATCGGGATGCACTTTGGAGAATCAGGGCCTAACTGGCCAGCTAGTTAGCCTATAAGCTAGCCAGACAGCCAGCTAGCCAGACAGCCAGTTAGTTAACCAACCTGCCAGAGTATGGAGGGTGAGAGGAGAGAGATGTCAGGGGAGAAGGAAGGAGATAGAGATGCTGGGGGGGGGAAGGTAAGGAAAGAAAAGAAAAGAAGAGAGATATTCCACTTTGAATTATAAGGGGGTGCAGAAAAGTTCTCAGCCCAACCAAGAAGAGAATGACTTTAATATGGTTCAATCAATGATCTGAAACAGTGTTAAAACATAGAATTTTGTGTCTGTAAATTGGCACTTAATGAAATAAGATAACACTCTTTTCAGCAAAATAACACTCGGGTTACCATATTTTTCTCGGCGAAATCCAGGATGCCTGGCGGTACCTAGTTCTGCCACAGCCACGTTCCGTTCTGCCATCAACTTGCCCATTCCTCCCCAAACCACACCCCGTTCTGCCTTTATCCCTGCCCCATTACACATTCAGCCCCGCCCCAAAAGCCTCATCTCATTATTCCTGACCTCTGGGCCGTGCCCGGGAGGCTCCAAGCATACACGGACACGTGTAACATCATCCGCGCATGCTCAGAGACCCTCCACACACAGCCAGAGCTTTCCAAAATCTGGGCAACTGCTGGGTTTTGGAAAGTCCATCCGGGCACCTGGACAGTCCTTAAAAAAGAGTACATGTATGGATTTTCCTGGACATCCGGTAACCCTACTGATATTTAGCTTCCTGTGAGTACTACCTGGTGGAACATTTTTACCTGCAAACTCTGAAATTACTCAGCAAGAATGCTTTGAAAGTGAGCTTAAAGTTTCGTTGTTATGTCATGGACCGCCTGTATTTACATCCTGTAAAGACATATTATGATCATGAGGTCTGTGTTTGTATATCCTATAACAAAATGCTAATAAAACTGATTGAACTTAAAAAAAAAAAAAAAAAAAAAGTTTCATGGGTACAAAGTAACCATAGGTTTGTAAGATCCAAGGAAGGGTTGAAAATTGGCCTTGGTGTGTGCTAAGGACCTAATGTGAGTCACAAATGATGCAAATGTGGCCTTGCTAGATATAATTTGGCCCATTAACTTTTAGTGTAGCCACATTTGCAAAATATACAGTGGCCTATTAAACCATTATCCCACCATTTTGTAGTTTATATTATATTTAATTTATCAGCTTTGATTATATAAATTTAACTACGTACTCTTTTTTTTTTAACTACTCTTCAGAGTGGAATTAGCTGTTAGTGTGCCAGTTTCTCTATCAGCATGTTGACAATGTTCGCAGGTTGAAGCTATGCCTTAACCTTCAACCCCCCACAAGAAATATTCCGTTAACCTGATTTAAAGGCTCCCTCCCCCTCCATTTCAGTTGTCTTGATCTTTCAGTCCCAAGTTCTCCTTGCCAAATTTATTTCCCCAGTTTTCTGCCTCTACCCCTAACAACCTTTAATGGTCTAGTGCAGGGCTGCCCAAGTTCGGTCCTCGAGATCTATTGGCAGGCCAGGTTTTCAGGATATCCACAATGAATATGCATGAGAGAGATTTGCCTGCACTGCCTTCTTGGTATGCAAATATCTCTCTCATGCATATTCATTGTGGATATCCTGAAAACCTGGCCCACCAGTAGATCTCGAGAACCGGACTTGGGCAACCCTGGTCTAGTGTCACCCCCTGCCCACCACAGTCATCTTGATGAGTGAAATCCCATCAGTTTAGCCACCTTGTCCAGATTCCAGTGCTCTTAAAGCCTCTTTCTGCTGGCTTGCAGGAGGGAGATGTAGATAAATAGCATGCATTAGAAGAAAATGAGATTTATCAAAAAAGAGAAGAACAAATCTTGCAAATATTATGTAACAAATATTTTTTTAATCCATTCTTAGGACTCCATGGTTCACAAAGACAATAAATAAAATCACTATCACTATTCCATTTTATTTAATAGAAAGAAAAAGCAAGCTGAGAACACAGGGGTACTTATTGTGTTGCTGAGGATATTCGGAACTTTCATATGTCTCCCTCTACTCCGTAATCTTGACCTTTCTTTCCCCCTGCCTTTTACATATGGCCTCAAGGATTGTCTTTGAACACCACCATAATTGAGGTTCTGTTTGTCCTCACTAGGATTTATCTTCCACATTCCCACTCGGGCTTCCTTTTTTATCGATGTCATCCCAATCCACTTCTTGGTATTATCTTTAAGTTATCACTATTGTTCTATTATTCTTGTCACAAAGCTAGCAGTTCTATTATATTTCACTAATGGTAAGAATGACGGCCCCCTAGCTCCAGCACAGTTACCCCTCTGCAAAGATGTGATTTTTGAACTGTGGAGAAAGATGTGTTTGTTTTTCTAGTGATGTAGTTCTAGTCAAAGCACAGATATTGTACGAGGGGGAAGATAAATCATGTCCTTCCGTACACTGAGAAAAAGCGGCATGGAGGCCCTTTTATTAAGCTATGATAATATTTGTAGTAAGCATGGCTTAACACAGGGCTTCACTGCCCAGTAGATGCAAATTTAATGCAACATCTATTGGAGTGTAAGCAGCATTTTCCTATTTAGATCCTTCATTAAAAGTCCCCTTAGCAAATGGCACCTGCCAGGACTTAATGCAGAACCATTTAGCAACTTCTGTTTAAGAGTTGGTAAGTGGTCCTGCATTAACTGCACATATTTGTCTGGATAATGTGTCCATGCTCAGGCTCCACCCCTGCCACCGCCCTCTAGCACAAAAAGCATGTAACATATGGATCGGTAGCATGGGTTATTGCTATTCCTTGGGTTTTGGTCAGGTACTAGTGACCTGGATTGGCTACCGTGAGAACGGGCTACTGGGCTTGATAGACCATGGTCTGACCCAGTTCTTAACTGCTAGAATACCACAAAACCTCATACTGCAGTTGTGTGCTAGCAGTTACAACACAGTACACTTCACCCTCCCATTAACAGAACTGCAAATACAAAAAAAACGCGAAAAACTTTTTCATATGTTATTTGCTGTTTTCTATTAAAAACCATCATGAATATAGTGAAACCCTGAATAACATGGTGGGAGACCTGGCCTGTTCCTGAAGGAGAGGAAAAACACGGTGAAGGAAGTGCTGGGAATCTCTGTAAACGCTTGGAATCAGCAATTTTTCTATGCAAGCTGATGTAATTTGGAGGGAGGAGCCAGCAAGCTAAAAACCGTGAATAATCGAAACCGCGAATGCTGAAACCGCAAATACAGAGGGAGAAGTGTAAACGGCAAATTGGGGGCCAGAGTCTATAAACGTGTTTGCCCAAATTTTCAATTAGTGTGCAAATTTGAGCATGTGAGTTACAAAATAGTGCCAGTTGTTTACCTAATTTCCTCCCCCCCTTTTCTTTTTTTCTAAGTTGCGATAGAGGTTTCTACCTTGGCCTGAAGTACTAAATGCTCTGATGCTGCTCCGACGCTCATAGGAATCTATGCGCATCGGAGCAGCGTTGGAGCATTTAGCTAGGGAGGATGACGAGGGGAAAAAGGGAGGGATGGATTTGCTGTTGGTATGAGGAGGAAACTGGAGGGAGGGAGGGATTTTCTTGAGACTGGGGGAGGGGGAAGGTAAAAGGGGCAGTGATTAGGGAGGTGTTGGGAGGGGGAGCAGCGCTCTTATTTTAGATTATGCGTCTGGCCCAGTATTCAGCTGGGGCTGCACAACTCCTGTGCAGCCCTGGTTGAATATTGGTAGGGCCTGCATAAGCTCTGAGTGGCCAGGCCACCCGTATTTATGCACTACTATTCACCCAGCACCGAATATCAGTACATTATTTAGCCAGCAGCAATCAATTCTTAAAAAAACGCTGATCGCCACCAGCTGCACAATGGGAGCAAGACATTTTGAAGCCAGGGGAGGGAGTAGGGTTGGTGGTAACCATCAGGAAATTTTTTTTATTGAATGGGGCAGGGTTTTGGTTGGGGAAGATGGGAGTGGGGGTGCAGCTAGACACCAGGGACTAATGCCAAAAGCAGATTGGGTTGTGGGGGAAGGAGTGAGTGTCACTAATCACCCTCCAAAAACCATTCTACTCTGCCCCGGACCTTGTAAAAAATATATTGCATTGTGTATGTGCAAAAAATTATTTTTTTTCTTTGCATTACGGGACGATTCATTTTAATATGGCTTATGGCTTTTTTACTGTGTGAGTTAATACCCTTTATTTATTTATTTGTACATTTGTTATCTCGCCATTCAAATGAATATGATCCTATCCACCTTAGACTACTGCAATATCATCTATGTGGGTACACCCAAAAAAACCTTGAGAAAATTAAGGATAGTGCAAAACACGGCCGTCCGACTAATATTCGGACTAAAGAAAAGTGACCACATTAGCCTCTACTATAAACTGCTGCACTGGTTGCCAATTGAGGCACGTACTTTATTCGAGTTTTTCCCTGGAGAAGAGGAGGAGACTTAGAGGGGATATGATAGAGACTTATAAGATCATGAAGGGCATAGAGAGAGTAGAGAGGGACAGATTCTTCAAACTTTCGAATAATAAAAGAACAAGAGGGCACTCGTAAAAGTTGATAGGAGACAGATTCAAAACAAATACTAGGAAGTTCTTTTTTATCCAATGTGTGGTGGACACCTGGAATGCGCTTCCAGAGGACGTGATTGGGCAGAGTACGGTACTGGGGTTCAAGAAAGGATTAGACAAATTCCTACTGGAAAAGAGGATAGAGAGGTATAGATAGAAGATTACTGCACAGGTCCTGGACCTGCTGGGCCACCACGTGAGCGGACTGCTGGGCACGATGGACCTCGGGTCTGACCCAGCAGAGGCATTTCTTATGTTCTTATGTTTTTGCTATAAACTGGTGTGGAGAATGGCCCCAATTTACCTATTACCTCACTTCAAACTTTACACCCTCACAAGGACAACCAGAAATCGCAACCTCTTTGCCTACCCGAAGATCATAGGTTGCAAATACAGAACCTTTCTGGATAGAACTTTTAAGTTTCAAGCTGCCAGACAGCAAACCTGGCTAGGCAACTTCACCGACAAAGCCAAGCAGACCTATGGCACCTTTTGGAAAGAAATCAAGACCGCTGTATTCAATAGATTTATTTCCCAGCCAGATAACCCCCCCCCCCCCATCCTAAAACCTTTCTCTTTATGCTGATACTACACTTCTTCACAAATGTATTCTGTTCTTCTCTTGACTATTCAGTGTCTTCCTCCCCACCTGTATTCTGTAACTTGCTGACCATCCAGCCCCTTTGATGTAAAATGCTTAAGATTATACTGTAACCTATTTGTAACCTGTAAACACTGATTACTCAGTGACTACTACCTGTTCTCACCTTGTAATTCGCTGATTGTACAGCTCTCTTTCACTGTAAACCACCTAGAAATTGCAAGATTATGGCGGTATAGAAAAAAATAAAGTTATTATTATTATTATTATGTCTGTTTGGTGATTGTGGATTTTTTTTTTTTAAAATTATTGTAAGCCGCCTAGTTTTTAGGTGGATAATCAATTGTACTCTTTCTGATATTTGTTATTCTTTTTCTCTGAAAAAATTTAATAAAAAGATTGAACACAAAAAAAAAATAAATAAAGTAAGGATTGATTGAATCTAGGAAGACATGTATTAAATTAATCTTAAAAATGCTCTGTTAATTTTATTGATGTAACTGATGGTTTTTGAATTTTGTATATGTCTGTTGGTGATTGTGGATGTATTTTTTAAAATTGTAAGCCACCTACAGCCTCTTTTAGAAAGCCGCACTAGAGGCTGCGCTGCGCTAACAGCCCTGAAGCCCATAGAGATTTAAAGGGTTTCGGGGCTGTTGCCGTGTGGCAGCTGCTAGTGCAGCTTTCTAAAAGAGGCCGCTAGTTTTTCGGTGGATAATAAATGTTTTAAATAAGATAAATAAAAAATATGAAGGTGGTTTACAATAATGATTTAGGGCTATATTTACTAAGGCCACTGATCCGATCCGATCCTTGGCCGGGGGGCTGATTTACAAAACACCCTCATGCAAATGAGGGCGATTGTAATCAAGCCCCCCACCGACCGCATGGATCGCTCTACAGCGATCCTGACGCATGCGCAGACCATCTCCTTTGCCTGTAGATGGTCTGCGCATGCTCACCGCTGAGCTTGAAACTTTTTTTTTTGTTGTTAGGAGCTGGAAACTTTTGCGAGCCCGTGATTTTAACCCGTGGGTTGAAAGCAGGGCTGCACCACGGGTTAAAACCACGGAGTCAGGGCAGAGAGCAGGAGAATCTAATCTAATCTTCTATTTCTGCGTCACTCATACCTAGGTAAGCTCAAGGTGACTTAAAGAGGGAGGTGAGGAAGGAGAAGGGGCAGAGAGCAGGGTTTTTGCTCAAGCGACTGGTCCTCACCAGTCACTTGTTTTTGGATTGGCCAGCCCAGTCGGTGTGCCTTCTTAGTTTAGTGCATCGCAATCTTCCTACTTTGCATGCCGTTTCCACTCTTTTACATGTGCGGATCGGTGTCAGGTCAAAAGCGCGCCGGGACAAAGGCGCGAGCAGACAACTGAGCGCGGAGGCGCGCGCCGAAGAAAAAGACTGTTTTTAGGGGCTACGACGGGGGAAGCGTTGTGGGGGGTTGTGGGGGGTTTTGGGGGTTGTAACCCCCCATATTTTACTGAAAACTTAACTTTTTCCCTGTTTTTAGGGAAAAAGTTACATTTTCACTAAAATGTGGGAGGTTACAACCCCCCAAACCCCCCACAACGCCGCCGCAATGTGTATTAAGTATTAAGTATTAAGCCAGGCCATGTATGGGCACCAGCATCAAATATTGGGGCATAATTCCAAGTAGCCTGGAGAGTTTTGGTCTTAAATCTTTTTATATTACTAAAATAATCTATATTGCTTATTCTACCTAAGGAGAATCCCTTCTTTGAGGAGATTTTTGGACTTAAAATCAACCAAAGTCCTACAACACTCATTAGTTATCAGTAGAATTAATTCCCTAATTGTAAGATGTCCACAATATCAATTAAAATGGTTGCAATTAATTCAGAATACAGCTGTAAGACTGTTCAATAACAGTAAATCTTTTGAACATTACACTACTTTTGCAAGAACATCATTGGCTTCCAGTTCTATCTTAATTTATTGCTTCTACTGTACCAACCAACTCGAACCTTGAGCTCATCAGAAACTAGTACCACTACTACTATAAATTATTTCTATAGCGCTACCAGATGTACACAACACTGAACAGTTTCACAAAGGAAACAGTCTCTGTTTGAAGGATCTTACAATCTAAACAGACAGGACAGACAAACAGGCAGGATTCCAGGGTGAGGAGATAACAATTAAGGGGTGTGGTTAATATGCTGGCTAGGGTGGTGTGGAACCTACCTTTTGATGTAACCTTCAATCCATAGCCCCACGCCCTGTGGGGTTATGGATTGAAGACTTCATCAAAAGGCGAGCTTCAGCCTGCTTTTTAACAATGTAAGGGAAGGGGCGTGGTGGACAAACTCAGGTAATTTATTCTAGGCATACAGGGCAGCTAGATGAAAGGAATGAAGTCTGGAATTGGCAGTGAAGGAGAAGGGCACAGATAAAGGCAGTTTACCTGAGGAATGGAGTTCTTGGAGTGCTGTATAAGGAGAGTGAAGAGAGGAGAGATATTGAGGGGCTGCAGAATGAGACACTGCATCCTATGATATCACCTGATAGAATGCAGTGTAAGGACTGTGTAATCCTCAAACACTCTGGAAGCCACTCGTCTCTATCACTATTATATTTCCACAGTACTGTATTTACTCCTTGAAGGAGTTTAAAATAGCCATGAAGACCTGGCTCTACGAACAAGCATTCAGTACCCAATCTTATATATAACACTGGCCAACACTCATTTTGGTGCCTCAAATGTTTATGGGTATATTTGACCTGCTTATTCCAAAAATGGCACCAGTTTTCTCCTATCAGCTCTAGTTTTTCAGATACAGAACATATGCCATATACCACTCTTCACTCTGCTCGCCCAATAAAAAAATCAGGATATTTTAATGTAGTGTTTAAATTAATATCTTTTAAGCATGAAGGAAACATATTAAAAATTAAAAGAAAAGTGTACAATATGAAAATCTACTTATTTCAAACAAAAAGCACAGGTTTATGATACAAACTTTCCAGTCATTCGAGACACAAGAAGCTCCCAATTAGTAATCCCTTCACTTAAGAAAATGTGACTCAAGTTATCTAAGCACTCTGGGTGCAATATTCAGAACGATTTAAACACGCCAGAGAGACTCTGATTCACTTAAATTGACAATCAGTAGCTAAATGCTGATATTTCAATGGCATTGAGCTGGGCAGTACCACTGAATATCATGGGGTGGGCTGTATAAATCTGGGGCTTATGTGAGTCCTGGCTTGATATTGAGCTGGGACCCACATAAGATGAGTGGGTGAATTTAGGACAGCTTTTAAGACCTTAGCAAACAATCTGGAACATTATTTGATTTGATTTACTTAATATCAGGTTCCATTCTCATGCAGAGCTGCTTTCTCCAGTATATCTGCTGTTTCTCAGGGTTTACCCATAGACATGGCTTCTCTGTCTGTCAGTTACCTGTGGTGGAATCCCCTGCTGTTGCTTGCAGAGCTCTGTAGTTCCCTTACAAGGACACTTCCTTCCTTCCTGTCTCATTAAGAATCCTCACAAAGTGATATTAATTTATTTATTCAATTTTCTATACCGTTCTCCCAGGGGAGCTGAGAATGGTTTACATGAATTTATTCAGGTACTTGAACATTTTTCCTATCTGTCCTGGCAGGCTCATAATCTATCTAATGTACCTTGGAAAATGGAGGATAAAGTGACTTGATATATTGTACGTAGGATGCAGAGACCAATTTAAATCCAGTCAAAAATACCTCTCTGTATTTACTCTTAGTCTTTCAAACTAGAGACCAGTAGTGAGTGAACTTATCTCAGTTCATAGTCAAAAGCGTGTGCTGACAATCAAGCGCAGACAACTGAGCACAGGACTTAATCGCACCAAAGAAAAAACGTATTTTAAAGAGGTCCGACGGGGGGTATTGGTGGGGAACCCCCCCACTTTACTTAATAGAGATTGCACTGGCGTTGTGGGGGGTTTGGGGTGTTGTAACCCCCCTCATTATACTGGAAACGTAACTTTTTCCCTGTTTTTTAGGGAAAAAGTTAAGTTTTCAGTATAATGTGGGGGGTTCCCCCCCACCCCCCCCGTCAGAACCCTTTAAAATACGGGTTTTCTTCAGCACGATCAAAGCCCTGTGCTCAGTTGTCTATGCTGGGTTGTCGGCGCGCCTTTTTCCTCGCGCACTTTTGACCCGTCACCCTTATCTCTGACTCTCAGTTTTCAATTTTTATTCTATATAAGAGGAGTGGCCTCAGATCCCCGTGTGCTGTCAGCTAGTTAACTAAACAGCCACATTAGAAAGGGAAACAACCTCATTGGCCCTCTCCCCCTCCTGCCTAGCTTTTAAGTTTATAGAGTCTAAGTCAAAAAAAAATATATAGGAAAACTTAGCTCAGGCAGGATGATTATTCATATGCGTTCAACATCACTGAAATTCTTTCTTGCTGTCTTTGCTGGTCCGCTCCCACCAACGTAAAGCTAGCTGGCATTTCGCTATGTAGCTGCATCAGGGCAGTGGACTCTCGGCGATTCTTATCACGCTCAATATGGCATATGAATAATCGCCCTGCCTGAGCTAAGTTTTCCTATATATATTTTTTGGACTTAGACTCTATAAACTTAAAAGCTAGGCAGGAGGGGGAGAGGGCCAATGAGGTTGTTTCCCTTTCTAGTGCGGCTGTTTAGTTAACTAGCTGACAGCGCACGGGGATCTGAGGCCACTCCTCTTATATAGAATAAAAATCGAAAACTGAGAGTCAGAGATAAGTGTAGATGAAAGAACACTCACTACTGGTCTCTAGTTTTAAAGACTAAGAGTAGATACAGAGAGGTATTTTTGACTGGATTAAGTGACTTTGCCCAGGGTCACAAAGAGCAGCATGGGTTTGAACCCACAACCTCAGGGTGTTGAGGCTGTAGCTTTAACCACTGCACCACACAGAAGGGCACATGAAAAGAGATAATCTAGCCACCTGCTTCAGAATGTCACTGGTATCTGACCATTCTTTCATCCCCTCATCATCATCCCATAATGTGGCTATTGCATTGGCTGTGCCACATAGTCTAAAATTGCCCTGCTGCTTGTAGATGTGAACCCTACACAGAAAACAATTCATCACTTAAAAATTGTTGAGCCACAGACTGCATTTCAGCTTCAAGGTTTTGAATGCCTACAGTGGTTTTTGTTCACATTAGCAATGACAATGACAGCAAACATCTTTGTTCTCTGTTGTTTGGAAATATATATGCCTCGTCTAATAAAAGGTGAATTTTTTTTTTAGGGATTTAACTGTATGTCAGTATATCTCCTCTGTTCTTCCTTGTTCCTCATCATCCTCTCCCTCTTTCCATTTGTCCTGTCTGCTGATATTCTGTGAAAGATTTCCTTGAGGGGAGAGGTGAAGTGTGGTGTGATGAAGGGGTTTAGGGGGGAATCACTAGCTAGTGACATCGCTGAGGGGATCTCACCAGGAAAGACACACCCATTTTTATGACTAGCCACCCAATATTCCCTCAACAAAAAAGACTGTCTTCAACAAATGATAGGGTGCTAGCACAGCTCAGTGACCAAATGGGCTGCTGGGCATGATAGACCACTGGTCTGACCCGCAGTGTCAATTCTTATGTAAATATCAGCCATGACAACAGTGATCCTGAGAATTATGCTAGTGCTTGAAAGTTTGTTTCCACATAAATATGAAACCTCTGTGTACGGGGAAAGGAGCAATACTGATGATTCTCTGTGATGTACCATTACTTTGCTTAGGTAAGCCTATTTTTGAGGTATGACTTTGTATATGCAAGAATTTGTGCAAACAGGGCAGTTCTATAATTGAATGCATGCAGTTCAGAGTGTCTTGCACAACCAAGTGGCACCTGAATTGGTACTTACACATTCAAAAGTTAACTATGCACTATTCAGTAAAGTAACTTATAAGTGCCACAGTGCATACATGAGGAAGGTGCATACATGAGGGTGAAACATAGGTAGGCATGGGTGTGTCATAAAGTATATGAGGAGAGACATAAATATCTTAATATGTATAATTTGGAGGAAAGGTGCTGATTGGGTGAAATGATAGAGACTTTTAAATACCTACATGGCATAAATGTACATCAGGCGAGTCTCAATTGAAAGGAAGCTCTAGATTAGAATGAGGAGGCATAGGATGAAGGTGAAAGGGGATAGACTAAGGATTAGCCTCAGGAAATAATTTTTTTCATGGAAAGGGTGATGAATGTGTGGAATGGCCTCCCAGTGGAAGTGGTTAAGACACAAAATGTATCTGAATTCAAGGAAGTTTGGGTTAAGTATATTGGATCTCTAAGGGGGAGGAAGGGACAGTAGATGGCATGGATAGGCAGACTAGATAGGCCCTATGGTCTCTATCTGCCTTCATTTTTCTATGTTTCAGTGTTTCTATTTAATAATTGCTGTACATGTATGCTATTATTTTAACCCAGATGTGTGAGAAACAGATTTTGGATATGGCTTTAGGTGCTGACAGCAGCAGGTGAGAGACAAAAAGAGAAAATTGGCAGCTGCTAAGCAGTTAATATTCTGACTTTTGCACTGGAACCAGCAAAATACTTAGAATTCATTAACATTTAATTAGCCCACAGCACCTATGTCTAACCGGTGACAGATGGATGCAGGGTACAGAAGCTTTTTATATATCTTTATATGCTTCAAAATCACCTTAACATTTCAGCATCAGACATACAGTACTCATCCATGCAGCTGTGGATCCCTGATCCATAAGAACATCAGAGTGCACATGTGGAAGGTTATTTCAAAAGAGGTCACATAGGTAGAAGGGACAAGTAGGTGCCTATTCATGGGCTAATTTATAAAGACAACAGAGTTAACATGTCCCATCCAAATCATCATTTTCAAAACCTAATTTCTAGATGGTTTTCTAAACCATTTGTCAGTAACATGAAGGCAGATAAAGGCCAAATGGCCCATCTAGTCTGCCCATCCTTAGCATCCACTATCTGCTTCTCTCCCTAAGAGATCTCACATGCCTGTCCCATGTTTTCTTGAACTCAGACACAGTCTTTGTCTCCACCACCTCTACCGGGAGACTATTCCACGCAGCTACTACCCTTTCTGTAAAAAAAGTATTTCCTTAGATTACTTCTGAGCCTTTCATCACTTAACTTCATCCTATGCCTTTTCATTCTGGAGCTATCTTTCAAAGGAAAGAGATTTGTCTCCTGCACATTTATGCCATGTAGGTATTTAAACGCCTCTATCATATCTCCCCTCTCCCGCCTTTCCTCCAAAATATAAATATTGAGAGCTTTAAGTCTGTCCCCATACATCTTATGATGAAGACCACTGACCATTTTAGTAGCCTTCCTCTGGACCGACTCCATCTGTTTATATCTTTTTGAAGATGCAGTCTCCAGAATATACACAATATCCTAAATGAGGTCTCACCAAAGTCTTATACAGGGGCATCAATACCTCCTCTTTCCTACTGGTCATACCACCCCTAAGCATTCTAGCATCTTTCTAGCTTTCACTAGCACCTTTTCAACCTGTTTGGCCTTTAGATCATCATATACTATTACACCCAAGTCCTGCTCCTCTTCATGCACATAATTCTTCACCCCCTAAATTGTAAAGTTCCCTTGAGTTTTTGCAGCCCAAATACATGACCTTGCATTTCTTAGCATTAAATCTTAACTGCCAAATTTCAGACCATTCTTCAAGTTTCGCTAGGTCCTTCCTCATGTTATTCATACTATCAGGGGTGTCTACTCTATTGCAGATTTTGGTATCATCTGCAGAGGCAAATCTTTCCTGACAGCCCTTCAGCAATATCGCTTACAAAAATGTTAAAAAAACAAACAAAAAAACCAACCAAACAACCCAGACCCAAGAACCAAATCTGGAGGCACACCACTGGTAACATCCCTTTTCTCAGAGAGAACTCCATTAACCACTACCCTCTGTCATCTTACACTCAACCAGTACCTGACCCAGTCCTTCACTTTGGGGCCCATCCTTAGGGCACTTTATTTATTACAGGTCAGTTTATTTATTAGACACCTGTGTAGAACACTGACAAAGGCTTTGCTAAAATCTCAATATAACTCATCTAGCACACTTCCTCTATCTAATTCTCTGGTCATCCAGTCAAAGAAATTGACCAGATTTATCTGATAAGTGAATCTATATTGCCTTAGGACCTGTAATTCACAGGATTCCAAAAATTTCACTATTCTCTGTTTTAAAAGTGCTGCCATTAATTTACTTACCACAGAAGTCAGACTTACCGCCCTGTAGTTCCCTACTTCTTTTGTGGAGAGGGACCCTTCTCCAGTTCTCCAGTACCACTCCACTTGCTAGAGAAACATTGAAAAAGTCAGCCAGCAGATCCAACAGAACTTCCCTAAGTTCCTTCAGTACCCTCAGATGTACACCATCTGGCTCTATCGCTTTGTCCACCTTTAATTTAGCTAGCTCTTCACAAACTCAATCCTTTGAAAATCAATCACGGTCTACCTCACCTTCATCCCTACTTGCATAGTTCATCTAAATTTTAAGGGGTCATGTTAGAGGTATGTTTTGGGCTGGACTAGGGTGGGCTTATGACCTGAGTGTTTTGCAGCAATAATCAAACATTTTACAAAACATCCAGGTCATAATTTAGACATTTGTGTCTAGACCTTTTAATAATGAATAAGTGCCAAGAAGGTGTCCAAACTGACCAGATGACCACTGAAGGAATTAGGGCATGACTCTTCCTCTTACCCCCTCCCATGGTTACTGACCCTCTCCTACCCCCCAAGATATGAATTAAATAATACATACCTGCCTATATGACAGCAACAGATGTTATGGCCAGTCCTAGTAGAGCAGCAAGCAGGTGTTTGGTGTAGCCTGGTGGTCAGTGCAGAGGACTCCAGAGAAGGGGACCCAGGCCCATATCCCACTGTAACTAGTACACTTGTGATTGAAAGTATGAGCCCACCAAAACCCTATTGTACTAACATATAGGTGTCATCTATAGGCATATGAGCTATTGGAGTGGTATACAGTTGTGTACAGTAGGTTTTGGTTGAGTTTTGGAAGGCTCCTCATACACTATAAAGGGTTATGATGAGATGTGCACCTGGGACCCTTTATATGAGGTTCACTGCAGTGCCTCCTTGGGTGCCCCTCTATTCTGCTGGCATGTTTGTGTGGCTAGTCTACTAAAAATGCTTGTTCTTTACCAACTCTCCAGACAGACTGCCCAAAGATTTATAATTATGGCAGCCAGGGAGGAGGTAGATGGGGAAGCTGAAAGCTGGAGAGAGAAGTCATGCCACAGGATCCCATTTGGTGAGGAAAGAACATATGCTGCATGGGCTGGGGTGGAGGTGGTGGTGGTGGTTGTGGGAAGGCATTTAAAGGCAAATGCTGTTTGGACTGGGGTAGGGGTGGGGGGTTGGGAATGTAGAGAAGGACAAATGCTGCAGGACTGGGAGGGGGTTGGGAAGTACAGATGCTGCACTGGCTAGGAGCTTAGGAAGGGAGGGATGCTGCATGGGTGGGGTGGTGGAAAGGGAGGGAAAGAGGTGCTGTTGGGGGAGGGAAGAGAAAAGGAGAATTGTTGGACACAGGTGCATGGAGTGGTAAAGAAAGAGAGGTGTTATACATGGGGAAATGAAGAAAGAAGGAGAATTGTTGGACAAGATAGTGGTGGAGAAGAGGGAGGAATATTGGATGTTTTGGTGGAGAGGGAAGGGTGGGATAGATGGAAAGGGATGCAAGAGGAATGAATGTTGAACATGGTGGAGGAGGGAAGGGAGGAAGAGATGCAGCATAGTGTTGGAGAGGGTTGATAGAATAAGAAATGTTGGGCATGGGGAGGGACAAAATATGATGTATAGTTTATAAGCCAGGGGATGAAAGAGGAAAAAATGTTGGATTTGTTAGTAGAGGGAAAAGAGGAAGAAATGTTGGATTGGGAGGGGGTCCAGAAAGAAGAAAGGGAGGGGAGATTAACTGCAGGGGACATAAAGGAGGAAGGTTGGGAGAAATGTTATACTGGGAGGGAGCAGAGATGACTCAAGGAAGGGAGAGATGTCAGATTCTGAAGAAGGATGATGGAAGGAGGGAGAGAGAGATGTCAGACAGCTGGAAGACGAAGGAGAGAGAGATGCCAGACCAGGGAATGGAAGAGAAGGAGGGGAGAGAGCTATGCCAGACTGCAGAAGAGGAGAGAGATACCAAACTATGGGTAGGATAGGAGAAATATACCAGCCCATGGGATGGGGGAGAAAGAAAGATAGATATGTAAGACCATGGGAAGGGGAGGGAAGGAGAGAGCGATGCCAGACCATGGGAGATGAGAAACATGTCAGGCTGTGGGAATGAGAGGAGAAAGATGCCAGACCATAGGAGAGGGGAAGTGAGAAGACAGAGATATCAGACCAAAGGAAAGAGCACAGACAGAAGGAAGTGCAACTGGAGACTGGGAAAAGATGATTAGAAAAATAAAATCACCAGACAACAAAGGTAGGGAATATGATTTTATTTTCAATTTAGTGAATGAAATGTTTCAGTTTTGAGAATTTATATCTACTGTCTATATTTTGCACTGTTCAGTAAGAAATGCATTTGTTTCTATTTCTCTTGAGTTGTACTGCATATAGAGTCTGGCGTCATAGGATTTCATGTGTGTATATTAGCACTTTTAGTTTGTGGTTGTATTTGCATAGGGGTTATCTGTAGTAGTAGTAGTTCTGCAAGTATGACCAAGACCAGTTGTTCTAGTAGGAATGAATGTTGAGAAGCATATAGTGTGCTTTGTGTTGTTTAATTTTGTGGTTAACTATTATGTGTTATTAATAAGATTATATTGTATGTGAATATATGAAAAAATTAATGGAAAAATGGTATTAGTACTTTATTATTATGGGGGCAAGGTCAGGGGTGGGCTTTGGTTGGTCTGGGGCAGAACTTTTGCCCACCCCAAACAAAAAAACATTCTGCTGCCTATTCCTAAAGGGCTTACAATTTAACACCCCCCCCTCCTTTACAAAACCATAGCACAGTTTTTAGCGCCAGCCATGGCAGCAACAGCTTCAACGCTCATAAGAATTCTATGAGCGTCGAAGTTGTTACTGCTGCGACCGGCACTAAAAATCATGCTACGGTTTTGGAGCTTTGTATCTGATGCAATGGATGGTTAAATGACTGAGCCCTTGCTTCCCTGGCTTTCAGCCTGCTGTTCTAACCATTAGGTACAGCTATTTCAGATGATAGATTATGATCTGCCTAATATTTGGTAACTTAACAGCAAACTAAAGGCTAGCAGAGCTGAGGCCTGGCATCTGGTATAGAAACATAGAATATGACGGCAGAAAAGGGCCACAGCCCAACAAGTCTGCCCACTCTAATGACCCACCCCCCTAAGTTCTTCCTTGAAGTGATCCCACATGCTTATCCCATTTTTTATTAAAATCTAGTACGCTGCTGGCCTCAATTACCTGCAGTGGAAGATCATTCCAATGATCAACCACCCTTTTGATGAAGAAATACTTCCTAGTGTCGCTATGAAATTTCCCACTCCTGATTTTCAACGGATGCCCTCTTGTTGCCGTAGGCCCTTTAAGGAAAAAGATATTTTCTTCTACCTCTATCTCTCTCCTCTCCTTCCTGCAGTCTGGCATATCTCTCTTCCCTCCTTCTCTTCCATTCCCTGGTCTGGCATCTCTCTCTCCTTCTTCTTCCAGTTGTCTGACATCTCTCTCTCCCTCCTTCTATCATCCTTCTCCGGAATCTGACATCTCTCCCTTCCTTGAGTCTCTGTTCCCTCCCAGTGTAACATTTATGCCTACCTTCTTCCTTTATGTCCCCTGCAGTTCATCTCCCCTCCCTTTCTTCTTTCTGGCAATTTACCAAAAATATTGATAGCTAAATTATTTTATAGTTGCTAGGAACCTCAGGATTTCTGTCACAGTACTGCGGAACATCATTGTTCACATAGCCAACAGGACAATGCTATATGAGAGAGCTAGGGCTGACTGAGAGCTAAATGTTAAAGTATCTGCAGATATTTCCAGAATACTATAATTGCTATTCTGTTCAATATGGTGTATTCTTTTGCATGCTTTATTTTGATTTCTTACATATTAATGCAATAATCATTTAGAGATCTGAGAACTTGGTTGGGGAATGTGAAATAGTCAAGCATAAAAGATATTCTGGAGAGCCCTTATGGAAAACCTTGAATGCTAGGTATATAATTGGGAGCTAATGGTATTGTTTTATTAGCGGAGTCAAATGATTGATAATACTGGAGTGTGTTAATAAGCAGACAGCAGTATTGTGTAATGTCTGAAGTTTCTAAGCAGTAGACTGTGCTGCACCCAGTAGTACTACCGGTATATTGCAGTAGTCAGTATGTTTTGCTAGTGTTGGCATCATTCTGGGCATTGCCCTTCATGAGTTTCTGTGAGAGCTGTATATTACAGTTGGTCTGCATTACCATGTTACCCTTATGATATCTTTAATTAACATATGGTACTGCTAGTGATTAGGCATGGGCTCCATCTTAAGGTTTTCTCATTTAGAGCTGCCATGGTTTTCAGTTTGTCAGGAATGCTGCCTGTCTTTATATCCTAAATATTTGGAGATGGCTGTTGGAAATTCACTAGAATGGTGTGTCTCCATAGTTGTAAAAAAGTTTGTTCTGCATGTTAACGGTTTTGGATTCTTGCCAAACCCCAAATGGCCACCATCATGATTTATCTTAAAATGGCTACAACACTTGCTAATCACAATGCCAAGATCATCTGCTGCTACTGTTACTCCATCTTTCTGCCTTAGAGCCAAATCCCAATATGGATGTCTTTTTTCTATTCTCCTTCCTATGGTTGACTGAAATCTTGCAGTGTTTCATCCTTCCCAATACATACTGCACTTGTTGATTGTGACAATTAAGATGTCGTGGCTTGTGATATTCATCCATACCTCACTGCTTCTGGTAGATTTTTTTCTATCAGGCGACTTACACAACAACGGGTTTCTCCTTCTTCCACTGGGGTTCAGATTGGCTAGCTGCAAGACCCACTTCTTTGCTGGGGAATGCCATATAGTCAGGCAAAAGATAGAGCACCTCGCCTTGGGATATATGCAGTCAAACAAAAAGGCAAGGAAGGAGTCTTTCCAACTAGTGATAACTCTTTATATGTAATATGTTTATAGTGTTCCCCTGAAGAAGGCGTTCTTTGCACGCTAAAACTGGGATCCTTGTTGGGACCATTGTTTTACAATAAAGAGTTATCACTGGTTGGAAAGACTCCTTCCTTGCCTTTTTGTTTGAAAGTCATACAGTGTCATGATCTCGGTGTTGCAGAGATGACAGCAGATTTCTCCTGAAAGGTGTACTGAGACTGCAAAAACCCGAAAGAACGGTACAGTTTAAGGGGTGAAGAACTTATGTGCACGATGGAAGAGCGGGACTTGGGTGTGATTGTATGTGATGATCTTAAGGTGGCCAAACAGGTTGAAAAGGATGCTAGGTTGCATAGGGAAAGGTATGGCCAGTAGGAAAAAGGAGGTATTGATGTCTCTGTATAAGACTCTGGTGAGATCTCATTTAGAATATTGTGTGCAATTCTGGAGGCTACACCTTCAAAAAAGATATAAAAAGGATGGAGTTGATCCAGAGGAAGGCTACTAAAATGGTATGTGGTCTTCATCATAAGGCATATGGGGACAGACTTAAAGATCTCAATCTGTATACTTTGGAGGAAAGGCAGGAGAAGGGAGATATGATAGAGCCGTTAAAATACCTACCTAATATAAATGTGCATGAGTTGAGTTTCTTTCATTTGAAAGGAAACTTTGCAACGTGAGGGCATAGGATGAAGTTAAAAGGTGATAGGCTCCAGAGTAATCTGAGGAAATACTTTTTTACGGAAAGGGTGATAGATGCGTGGAACAGTCTTCCAGTAGAGGTCGTGAAAACCCCAAGAAAAGGAGGGACAAGGCAGGTATAATGCAGACATTTAAATACTTGAAGGTATTAATATGCATACAAATGATGGGGAAGCTATAGAACTAAAGGAGATGAATTGAGGTTGTACAGTGATAGACTTATGAGAGTTGTGGTTGCCTTGAATTCCCTCTCAGGGAAGGTGGTGGGGGAAAAAAACAGTCACAGAATTCAAAAAAATCATGGGATAAACGCAGAGCAGAGGTTCTCAATCCAGTCTGTCAGACACACCTAGCCAGTCAGGTTTTCAGGATACCCACAATGAATATGCATGACAGAGATTTGCATACTGAGAATGCAGTGCATGCAAATCTCTCTCATGCATATTCATTGTGGGTATCCTTAAAATCTCACTGGGTGGGTGTTCCCTCAGGATTAAGATGAGGAGCACTGGTGTAATATGCCACATTAGTCCTGAAGAAAGCTTTCTAGAATATGAAGTTTTTGAATGTCATTTGCAAAAAAACACCTCCCTGCTGGCTTTTTAAGAAGTATCACAATCTACAAAGATTCTTGATAGCCCAAGAAAATGCTTTGAGTTTTATGTGTTTGGGGAAATCTGTTTTTAATCTACTATGACTGATTGATCATTATAGCTATGTCTATTATTCCGCCAGCGAGATGTCTTCAGAAGCATTACTTATTTCACCATAGTAAGTAAATTCTTTCAGTCAGATTTCAAGTGAAATACCTTCCATTAAATTTTTGCCTAAGTAAAGCACTTCACATTCCAATAAGCTGATGACATCATTGATGCATAGACTAAGAAAGCAAAATTAAATGTTTCAGGAAGAATCTTATGAAACCACAATGTAGAGAGAAAAAAAAATGAAACACACTTTATTCATCCATTCCTTTATCACCATATTAAATCTCTTTTTTGACAGCAAAGAGGAAATTGCAGTGATTTAGGAGTTGAATCTTTATCAGTGCTTGGCAGGCAGAAAAAAATGATAACACCATACAAACAGTTATTTATAATAGCATTTAACTGGAAAGTGGCAGTTTCTCTACATGATTTATGTAATTTTTTCAAGGCAGCAAAAAATACCTTCTGCAGTCTATCAGGCACTGTTTATGAGCTTATTATTGGAGTATGAAATCATATGTACTCAATGCTGAAAGAACAAGATAAATGCAAAATGGGAGACAGTTGTGTTGCTGATGATGTAATTTTTGCTACTTGCTCTTGCTCAGTGCAAATTCATTTTAAAGGTTGGAAAAACCTGAACAAAGATTGGTCTGGAAAAAAAAACCTCATTTGATTTTCTTTTGTGTCAAGAAATAAAACAGGATTTTTTCTTTCTACCAGCTTGGGCTTCTACCATTTAATAAATGCATGCAAAAATTCTCATCTCTGAGGCAGGCCCCACAATTTCTCCACTGCAGATCTGGCACTCAAGGCTTTGGCACCATTTTGTAGATCACAGGTACAAATCTTGGGATGTGGGTGGGGACGAGGAGGTTTTATGACATTAGAAAAAGCTACATAAAATATTTTGGTTTTCTATAGTGAGTGGCAGCTAAGGGGAAAAAATCATTATGACTCACCACTATACATTAGATTTTTTTAAAAAAATCAACTTTGAACCAAATCTTTTCCAGAGAAGGGAAAATGGTAAAACTAGAGGGCATAAATTGAGGTAATGGGGTGGTAGACTTAGGAGTAACGTTATGAAATTCTTTTTTTCACGGAGAGGATGGTGGATACCTGGAATGCCCTCCCGAGGGAGGTGGTGGAGAGGAAAACAGTGACGGAATTCAAAAAAGCATGGATGAACACAGTGGATCTCTAATTAGAAAATGGAAGGTGTACATTGAAGAACTAGGTTCCAGTAATAGGCAGACTTGCATGGTCTGTGCCTCATATATGTCTATTTGTTTTAGAATGGACTGGGGAGGGGGGGTCTTCAGTAATTTGAAACATGAGGACGGTACTGGTTAGACTTTTAAGGTCTGTATCCCACAAATGACGAAAGGATGGTGCTGAGCAGACTTTTATGGTCTACTATATATCCCACAAATGATGAGTGGGCTTGCATAAGCGGGAATGAACTTTGACAGTAACTCCAGTAGTAGGAACCTAAGGACAGTATAGGGTGGTCTTCTACAGCCTATGACCAAGTAATATCAAAGAAAGTTGTCATACAGATATTGGGACATTAGATCATCTGCTGTTTTTTTGTCCTTCTGGAAATCGATATGGGGACAAATCAATGTAGTGACTGATTCTACAATTCCATTGTCATATGAGATGGTTATATGTGGTAACTTATTGCATGTTAAACCCCTATTTGACCGGTATAAAGGCAGGCTTTTCATGATAATGACAGGGATAGCCATTCAAATGATAACAAGAAATTGGAAGAGTTCTGATACTTTAAATTTTCCTTTTTGGTGGGCAAATTTGTGTTCTAGTTACAAATATGAAAAAATGAATGCAGAATTTTTGGGCAATAATAAGGTATTTAAGTTAGTGTGGGGCCCGTTAGCAGCTTTTGTTGCATCTATTTAAGATATGTAGTTATATATTTATGTCATATCTCTTTTGCAGAAACCAGAGTGGAATTGTCCAGATAAGAATGATGTGCACTAAAAAAGTGTCTTTTAATTAGGTTTCGTTCCCATACACATCCGAGGGAGGGGAGGATACCGCATATATATTTGATATATGTTTACATTTCTGAGTTATACAGGGTTGGGGGTAATGATGTCTTTTAATTTCTGTAGTTCAAAAGTGCTTTGTAGTGGTTTGATATGTTTCAGATGTATATATTTATATTGTACTGTTCATATTGGAAAATAATAAAATTTATTTAAAAAAACAACAACAAAGAAAGTGTAGCTATTGGGCAGACTGGATGGACCGTTCAGTTCTTTATCTGCCATCATTTACTGTTACTATACATGTGCTTTCCTCTCCAATAAGTTACTGCAAGTATACAAATATGTCACCCCTTCCTGAAGCTACAACCTTAAAGCAGTTAAGCACTGGATCTTTTAGGTTCAAAAACACTTTACTAATATATATTGTTGGTGTGGTGCCTGGTTTGGGCTATTCAGGTTTCAGGTTTATTTAAAAATTTGATATACTGCCTTATTAAAAATTCAAAGCGGATTTACATAATATAAAAACAAAGTATACTAAGAACGTACATTAAAAACAAATTACAAATAATGCTACAAACAATCAAACGCACTGACAAACATTAACTTACCAATACAAGATGGAAAAGGGCAGAAATACAATTTGTATAAAGAGAAAGAGAGGGGAAGAGGGATCAAAACAAAAGGAAGGGGAATAAAGTATAAAAAGTCTACGTCAGATCCTGTTCATTATATTTTCACAATGTGGGATTTCATTTTAGATTCTCATTTATTCTAACATTTTTTTTGCACCTCTGACCTTATTAATGTACCTCTTCCATGCTGGGAGTTGCAGGTGAGACTTCTGAGGCTTGGGTTCCTTTGGGTTGGAGGTTCAAAATAATATATATATATATATGAGGGTTGATTCATAAGTCATGACAACTATTTTTTTTCTCTTGAAATGTGCCAACGCTGGAAATGTGCCAACATGTGCAATGTACTTCTTAATGTTGCTACCAGATGAGAGATAAGTAAAACATTTTCTGGTAGGGAAGAAGCAAAAAGCATAACATTTGAAATCATTGTTTTATTAACAGACAAGCAATAAATGTTAGCTGTTTCACTGAACCAAGCACAAAATCAACTCAAGAGCGAGTATGTTTAACTAACATCCTTCAAAGGAGTCTCCCATCCCCATCACTGTAAACAACTGTCTGCTGTGTGAGCTATAGCATTCTCATGTAGGATTATGGCATTGTGCAAATATAGCATGAAATATATGCATAGAAGTTAATGCGGAGAATGGCACTACTTGCAGCTTAAACCAATATTGTATAATATTTCAGGACATATAATAATAATAATAACTTTATTCTTTTATACCGCCATAACCAAGGGCTCCTTTTACAAAACCACGCTAGCGGGGTTAATGCGCGCAACTTTTCATCAGGTGCTAACCTCCGTGCTGGCTGAAAATCTACCACCTGCTCCAGAGGAGGCGGTAACGGCTAGCACGTCAGGCGGTTTAGCGTGCGCTAGTATGTGTGTTAAACCGCTAGCACAGCTTTGTAAAAGGAGCCTCAAGAGTTCTAGGAAGTTTACACTAAAAGGAGCTCGGACATTCAGCGAATTACAATGATACAATAGGAATGTAAACATTTCGTAAAATACAGTTTCAATAATAAAAGTCTCATTAAATAATAAACTTATCAAACAAAATAGTCTTAATTAATTTTGAAAAGAACAATAAGATAACATGGCTTGATGAATACATTTACCTAGCCAAGATTGCTGTTTACCTGCTTGAAACGCTAGGGTTCTATCTTAAGAAGGTCTTATATTTATATCCATTAATCTTTGGATAAGCAAATAGGTAAAAACTTCTAGTTTTCCTTGATGGTCTAAACCAGTGGTTCCCAACCCTGTCCTGGAGGAACACCAGGCCAATTGGGTTTTCAGGCTAGCCCTAATGAATATGCATGAAACAAATTTGCATGCCTATCACTTCCATCATATGCAAATCTCTCTCATGCATATTCATTAGGGCTAGCCTGAAAACCCGATTGGCCTGGTGTTCCTCCAGGACAGGGTTGGGAATCACTGGTCTAAACAACACAAAATGAGGAAAACAGTAAGCTGGAGACAGTCCCGATATCAGCTTAAAGCAGATACACGAAAATTTAAATAATACTCTTGCCTCCAACAGCAGCCAATGAAGTAAACGATAGTATGGACTAATGTGGTCGTTCTTTTTTAAACCAAAAATCAATTGGACGGCTGTAATCTGAATTATCCTTAATTTCCTTAAAAATTTTTGGGGAGCTCCTAAGTAAATGATGTTACAATAGTCCAAAATAGATAAAATTAATGCCTGCACCAATAGTCTGAATGATAAAGGATCAAAATACTTTTTTATGATTCTTAATTTCCACAATACAAAAAAAGCATTTTTTTACCACTGAATCCTTATGTTCTGCCAGTGTTAAATGCCGATCTAGTTTGACTCCCAGAATTTTGAGAGATTTAATAATCGGGTAGTCATGGCCATTAAGATGAAGCAGTGAATTTGTTATTTTATTGTTAGGATTAGCCAAGAAGAGTTTGGTCTTTTCGGTAGTTGTATTATTGAAGGACACAATTGAAGAACGATTTTCAAAGTAAGATTTAAACCAAACAAGAACCTGATCCGTAATGCCTTTAGACTGAAGTCTATCAATAAGAAGATTGTGGTCAATTGTGTCAAACGCCAATGAAAGATCAATAGAAATCAGAAGGACAGATATATGATGATTCAGAAAGTAAAGTATGGAGATAGACATGCCAATCAACGAATGTTCTGTAGAGTGATGATGTCTAAAGCCTGTTTGATTTGGATATAAGACGTTTGTTTTTTCTCTGAACTCTGATACTTGATTAAATACTACCTTCTCAGTCAACTTTGCCAAGTACGGGATATTTGCAATTGGCCTGTAATTGGATTTTTCCTCAGAACTGATTTTATGATCCTTAATAATGGGACGATTGACTGTTTCCTTCCATGCCTTGGGCATAATGCTTTGTTGGAGACTTTCGTTGATTAGAGCAAGGATGAAAGGACCGAAAATTGCAAAATAACATTTAAGAATAAAAGGGGGAATTGATTCTGCTTGGGAACCCTTAGTGTTAATGGTTTTAATAAGGGATTCAATCTCCATAAGATTAGGTAGATTAAATTGTGAACATTTTGAAGATTACATTACATTACATTACTGATTTCTATTCCGCCTCAACCTTGCAATTCTGGGTGGATTACAAAAGAGACAACTGGATATTTCCAGGATAATTACAGAGAGAATTCTGGTCATTTCCAGGAGAAGTTACAAGAATAATGCAGCTGTATATTTCAAGAGTTACAAGATGCTGTACAAATAGGAAATAGTGCAGATCCAGTATATATACCGTTAGGGAAGCAGTTGACATGCTTGAGGCTAAGGAGAAGGGAACTGGTGAAGGGGGGAGGAGGGGGAGGAGTTGCGTTGAGGGGTGTCCAGTTGGGGTTAAGCCATCTGTATAAATTTTTTGAATAGGTGGGTTTTGATTTCTTTGCGAAAATATTTGTAGTCGTTTGTTGTTATCAGCAGGTTGGAGATAGTGTGGTCCAGTTTCGCTGCATGCGTCGCCAGCAGACTGTCAAATATCTTCTTGCGCTGGGTGCCTTTGAGTGGGAGGTAGGTAAAAGGGGTCTTAGGTCTTCTTTGCCTAGTGGTGGCGTTTTGGTACAGGCGGTTGTTTAGGTAATTGGGGGCTGTGCCATTTATTGCTTTGAATAATAGACAGTATAGTTTGAATTGAATTCGTGCTTGCATTGGCAACCAGTGTGAGTCCAGGTAGGCCGCGGTGACGTGGTCAAATTTTCTCAGTGAGTAGATTAATCTGAGTGCAGTGTTATGGATTGTCTGTAGTTGTTTTATCATTGTTGCAGGGCAACGCAGATAGAGAATGTTGCAGTAATCCAATAGACCTAGTACTAGGGATTGGACTACTAGCCTATATTGCTCTTTGTCGAATAATTTTCTGATTTTTCTTAAATTGCGCACGGTTAGAAATGCTTTCTGGGTGGTCTTGTTGATTTGGGCCTTCATTGTGCAGCATCTGTCTATTGTTACTCCTAGGAGTTTTAGGGTAGGTTGTATAGGGTATTTGGAGGCGTTTATTTCTAGTTCTGTGATGGAGGGATTCTTTTCCTTTTCAAGCAGTAGAAATTTTGTTTTGTCAGTGTTCAGCTTCAATTTGTGATCTTCCATCCATTTTTCCACTGCTTGAAGGGTTTTTTCCAATTTTTCTGTAGAAGTTGGGTCAGGAGCATCAAAGAGTAGGAGTATGGTGATGTCATCAGCGTAGCTGAATGAAGTTACATTCAGATTGTCTAGGGTAGACCCAAGGGAGGATAAGAAGAGGTCGAAGAGAGTAGGTGAGAGAGGTGATCCTTGAGGAACTCCACAGGGGTTGGACCATGGTTCTGATTTAAGATTGTTTGACTTTACTCTATAAGATCTGTATTTAAGGAATCCTTCGAACCAATTGTATACCCTGCCTGAGATCCCTATGGCTTCTAGTGTCTGCAGTAGGATGGTGTGGTCGACCAGATCGAATGTTGCAGATAGATCGAGTTGAATTATCAGCATCCTTCTGCCTTTGCTGAGGTGCTGTCGGGCTGTGTCTAGTAGGGTTACTAATAAAGTCTCCATGCTGTGGTTGGATCTGAATCCCGATTGAGAGGGGTGGAGAAGATTGTGGTCTTCCAGGTAATTTGTGAGGAATTGTGCAACTAGTCCTATAAGTTTGACGTATATTGGTATTGAGGCGATGGGTCTATAGTTAGCGGGGTTATCTATAAGGCCTTTGTGGTCCTTCACAATTGGAGTGATTATGATTTCTCCTAGGTGCTGCGGGAATTGACCTTCAGTGAGTGTAATTTGGATCCATTGCATGAGGCTGGCTCTAAATTGGGTTGGCATTGGTTATTAGATACGCGGGACAATAGTTCAGGTCGCATGAAGCATGACTATTTTTTGTAGAGTCGATTCATGTCTGTCCAGTTTACCGCAGGGAATTCAGTCCAGGTCCTGTCTGCAGCAATGGTTTCTCCTATTGGGGGATTTGTTGTCATCTCGTTGAGGAGGGTGTGTGTTTTATTGAAGATAGTCCTGATTGTTGTAATCTTGTTTTTGAAGTGGTCTGCGAGTTGAGTGGCTGTTGGAGGATAATGATGACCTTGCCTCAGTTTGGTCTTGATCTGGTATGGAATGTTGATTCATGGTTAGATTTTTCCTGATATTATTAACCTTGTCTATGAAATAAGTTCCAAGTTCCTAGGCAGTAGGCAGAGTATTAGTTATTTGATTTTGTTATTTTGGTTGTGGAAGTAACCGATTTTAAAATAGAGTAAAGTGCAGAAACGTTTTTAGCTTGCAAAATTTGGCTTGAATAGTATTTCATTTTTGCCTGGTTTATTTTTGCTATATACAAATTTGAGTGTTCTTTAAATTTTTCAAGATTGATCTGGGTCTTATCTTTTCTCCACCTACGTTCTAGAGATCAAAGTTGTTTTTTTAATAAGAACAAGTTCTGCCGTAAACCAGGGATTCATAGGTTTTCGTGCTGAAATGGATCCTATTTGGGTCGGCGCTAGTTCATCTAATAGAAGCTTTGGGATTCCATTGGGATAGGAAATCGTCTAAAGAGCTTTAGGTCTGAAAGATTTAATTTAAATACTGAGGTAATTAAGTCTGAAGATAGATTATTAAAATCTCTATACTTAATGGTCTGATGTATTGCATGCACTTTGTTAAATGAAGTTATATGGGTTATAGAAACTAAATAATGATCTGACCAGGGGACTGGCAAGCAGGGGCCTGTCAGATAGTTTACCAGTTGCAGAGGAAGAAATTAAGACCATATCGATTGTATGTCCTGCTTGATGTGTTGGAACTGTTAGAGTGAATTGTAGGAATTCATTTGAAGAGTTTGCCGTGGAATATTCAGTGCCTAATGCTACCGAATCACGAAAAATATCTGCTAATCCTCCTCCACGCTTTAGGCGGCAATGGTTATAGAAAAAAGAAAATCCAGGAGGACAGGTGTAAGAAAGATAAGCTTCTTCCCCTTCAGTAAGCCATGTTTCAGTTAAACATAATACATCATATGAACATTGGACAATTAGATCTTTGAGTAGATAATATTTGGTTTTAAGGGAGCCGATATTAATAAAACCTATTTTGATTTGATTGATTACTGGGTTTAGTGAAGCATTGTTTGTGTTGAGAGAGGCTATTTGATGAGGTGCCAGAGAAATATCTAGATGCTCCGGGGGTCGAAGAGGCAGAACTACTGATTGACTTAATTGGTCGATGCCCACAGATAACAGGGATAATTGAATGAACCGAATGAAAATTTAAAACAAGGAGTAAAAATAAGTAAAAATAAGTTTTTTAAAGATTTACTTGATAAAATCGCTAAGTTTTCCCTGTCACCCAACAGTCGCGCACAAAGAAGCGCAATAAGGAGCAGGACCTGCTCCTTAAGCACGCTCCTTTGGCGCGCACCTTCGGCATGCGCCGCAAGGAGCCTGAATTTAAATGGCATGTACTGGATTTTAAGGGGCGGAGTCACAATGTACTGCCGCTACGCGACAGCAGAGAGGCCCTAGGTAAGACTGTTAAAAAGAAAATAAAAGCAAGATAAGAACATAAAATATTTAAAACTTAAAACTTATAATACAATAATCCTTAAAAATAAATCGTGCAATGCAAGGTAGAGCAGTGCTTCAAGTGCTAGTGATCGTGCACCGCAAGGAGCCTGAATTTAAAAGGCATGTACCTGGATTTTAAGGGGTGGAGTCACAACTGCTGCACCACTCTGCCTCTTTGGTTATTTATTGATTGGGCATTTAACTCCTTTTATATCAGGCTTTCAATATTCTGAGGCCAGCCAGATTCAGAGTGTAGTCCAAGAAATAATTCTTAAATCCATATAGCCAGCAAAATTAATTATTTCATGCTACACAACAGTTCTGGATATTTCTTCCATACTGTATAACACAGGTGGTACTGCTGGAATTACTTATAATACTGTGCATTCACAGTGTGCCCCTCATAAACTGAATGCCACAATAAAATGATGATTTAAAAAATATATGTATTTTTTTGCTTCTCGCCTACCAGAGATTGCTGTACTCATCTCATCTGGTGGCAACATTAAGAAGTACATGTCATACACTTTCAAATATATATATTTGATTTCCACTGTTGACGCATTTTCAAGAGAAAAAAAAATAATTGCCATGACTTATGAATCAACTAATTCATGGCATATATATACTTCTTTAGGAACCAGTTAAGAAGGCTCTAGGGAAGGAATTGAGTCAACCAGAGAAAACACGCCAGAAATGAACAATAAGCTAGAGTGTCTATGGGCCAAAATACTGGGAACAAATGGAATGAATATGAAGATTGGCATCTAATACTGACCTCCAGGGCAGTCCGAAGAGACTGATGGAGAAATGACGGATGAGATTAAACATGAATGCAAGGGAGGCAATACAGTTATCATGGGCGACTTCAATTATCTGGGGATAGATTGGAACCTGGGCAACTCCAGCTGCAGTAGGGAGACTAAGTTCCTGGATTCTGTAGGCGATTGCTTCCTAGAACAACTTGTCAAGGAAAATACGAGAGGAAATACAATTCTGGACTTTAATTCTAAATGAACTACGAGGACTGGCACATGGTATAAAAGTAGAAGGGACGCTGGAAAACAGTGATCACAATAATTTCCACTTCAGCCTGGACACAGGAACAAAAAATCGATCCAGAACGACTGCCATAGCACTGAACTTCCGAAAAGGGAACTACGAAGGGATGAGAGTCATGGTGAGGAAGAAGATTAGGAAGAAGATAAGCACTGTAAATATGATAGAGCAAGCATGGTCCCTTTTTAAGGACACAGTCGCTGAGGCGCAAAATCTATATATACTGCGTATCAACAAGGGTTCCAAGAGGAAAAAGAACAAGGAACCAGCGTGGTCCAAAGAAGAGTTACAAAAATGGTTAAGGGACCGGAAGAGTTGCTGTACAATGAGAGGCTAGAGAAACTGGGCCTCTTCTCCCTTGAAAAGAGGAGACTGAGAGGGGACATGATTGAAACATGATTGAAACATTCAAGATATTGAAGGGAATTGACTTAGTAGAGAAAAAGAGATTGTTCACCCTCTCAAGGTGGAGAGAACGAGAGGGCACTCTCTAAAGTTATAAAGGGGATAGATTCCGTACAAACGTAGGGAAGTTCTTCACCCAGAGAGTGGTTGAAATCTGGAACGCTCTTCCAGAGGATGTTATAGGGGAAAGCACCCTCCAGGGATTCAAGAAAAGGTTAGACAAGTTCCTGCTGAACCAGAACGTATGCAGATAAGGCTAGACTCAAATATGGCACTGGTCTTTGACCTAAGGGCCGCCACCTGAGCAGACTGCTGGGCTGACCCAGCAGCGGCAATTCTTATGCTCATATGTTCTTATGAATAGTTTGTGGAACAACAGTGGTTGTGGTAGGGATATAGGAGACACAAAAGAACAGGGGAAACAAAACCACAAAAATCAAAAGCACAAAAACAAAGTGGAATTGTCCCAATCAGAATGGTGCACAAAAAAGTGTCTTTCAACTCATCTGATAGATCCAAATGCCTTTATTCATCCAAAGTTCCATAAATCCATACAATGACCCGACATGCACATGTTTCGGCCTACCCGGCCTGCATTATAGACTCCTGATGCATGTCGGGTCATTGAGTCATTGTATGGATTTATGGAACTTAGGACGAATAAAGGCATTTGGATCTATCAGATGAGTTGAAAGACACTTTTTTTGTGCACCATTCTGATAGGGATATAGGAGAGACATTGGATTCTTCTATAGCAGGGAATCTATATAAACACTTGGAAGAGAATACATATGTTGATATATGTGATAGGATACTATGTGTTGAATTATAATGGAGAACTGTTCAGCAGGCCTGAGGAGAAAGAATGTCCTCCTTATGTGTTGGATAGTATGGAGCTCATTTTAAAAAAAGAAAGACATCCAAAAAGTGTCAGAAAGGAGTAGAGGGATGTTTTTTTGCCAAATCTTTCCAATTTACTATTTTCAGAACCTATTTTCTAGATGGATATGTATGCTGTTTATCTGCAGGGAAGGGGGGGGGGGCTTTATATGTGTGTTTGGGCAGCACTAGGAGGTTTATGACTTGGATATTTTTCTTAACTAATGTTCAATATTCAGTTCTTATAGTATTAATACCTTGCTCACTTATCTGTGTCAAGAAAATACAGATATAAAGAGAAGTGAGACAATATAAACCATTTAAAATTTTAGTATAAGTCTTATTAATAGGTCATTAGATGTGCTTTCCACATTTGATCACTTTTAACCAACGGAAATGTAAGCACAGCTTTGGCAACAATTTCATAAGTTTAAATGTTAGCACTCCTCATTGACCCAATTTTGTATGTTTTATATATGCATTTTATTTATATGCTTTATTTATGTGCTTTATGTATACACTTTCATCATATATTTTATTATTAAGTATTATCAAATTTTGGATATTTTTCTATCATAAATGAACATCCAGGGCACAATTTGGACGTTTGGGGCTAGACCTGTTTTAATCATAAATATGTGCCAAAAAGGTACCCAAATAGACCAGATGTCAACTGGAGGGATGTAGGCATGGACCCCCACCCTTACCCAGTGGTCACTGACCCTCTCCCACCCCCCAAATATCTAAATGAAACAGTACATACCTGCCTGTATGACAGCTCCAGATGTTATGCTCAGTCCTAATAGAGCAGGAAGTCTCTGTAGGAGCTTCATGGTCAGTGCAGTGGACAGCTGAGAGGGGGACACATGCCCATATCCCACTCTTAAAACTTGTATAAATATGCATTTGATTCTTAAAACTTATACGAGGCCTCCTTTAATGGGACTAATAAAATAAGCAAAAAACTCCCCATCTTATGTTTTTTCCTTTTTGTTTAAGTGTTATTTGTCCCCCCCTATTTTTTTAAATATAAATTGTACATCGCTTTGAAACTTGATATTGCGATTTAATCAGTTTTTTAATTAAACTTGAAACTTAACTACTATACTTGTGGTGAAAGGTGTGCGCCTACTAAAATCCACCAAACACCTTTGGTACCATCATATAGGTGACATCTGCAGGTATAAGGACTATTGGCATTGTGAACAGTTGGGTACAGTAGGTATTTTGTGGGTTTTGGATGGTAAAATGTGTACTTGGGCAATGGCATACCTGGTGGAATGGGAACCTTTGGCGGAGCACCACCACCTCCTGTCAGTGAGAAGATGTGTGGATTGGTCACAGGGTCGCAGGCTGCCTGCATGCTGCTGTCGGCTCTGCTGGTCCCTTGCCCTGGAACAGAAAAATTCTGGGAGGGAGGGAATTCTTGGCTGGGGAATATGGAGGCCCACAGGGCACAGTCTAAGCTCTATCCCCTTTCAGATGCCCCCCTAGAAGCACTTGGCTTCATGTTAATGATTCAATACTTCAGGGGAGAATAATGATTCAGTTTGTGAGATTAATCCCAAGTTGTGTTATTCATTTACCATAGGAGTTATTAATTTGGCATACTGATTAAAGCAGATTAGTAACTCCCAGAGTAAAATACATCACAGCTTAGTAACCACCTTCTTCAGTGTTTTAACTTCACCTTCTTACACATACAAAGTCTGACAATTAAGTTCATGAACTTCCACCGAGTGCTTATGTTGATAGCACAGTACAAACAGCTCGGTAAGGTTTCATAACCTTGTTATATCAATGTCTCACAACTGTGTTTGTGTCTACATGTGGCAGTTTCTTGATGAGTAGCGTTCATTATTGTTGTTGCATGCTTTTGTGTGCTGTTGTGAGAAAGTTGGATCTTGACAGAGAGCAACAAAGAAACATTAAATTTCTTGTTAAACTTGGCAAGAGTGGAAATGAAATCAGGGACATATTAGTCCAAGTTTATGGAGATGCTGCCATGAAGAAAATGGCAGTGGACAAATGGATTAAACATTTTTCTGAGGACAGAGCTGATGAAAAGCATTGCAAAAATTTATTGAATTGTATGTCAAAATCATCATCCGACTGTGAGAAGCGTAGCAGATCAAGTAAACATGGATAGAGAAACAGTTAAGAAAATAACTGAAAATCTTGACATGAGAAAAGTATGTGCAAAAAATGGTCCCTCATTGCTCTTGCATCACACCAATGCACCAGCTCACATGGAACTGTCTGAGGAAGGGTTCATAGACAACCCCGTGAAAGACAAAGGCGCGCACCGACAACTGAGTGCAAGACGGAGGCGCGCCAAAGAAAATTACAGTTTTTAGGGGCTCCGACGGGGGTTTTTGTTGGGGATCCCCCCAGTTTACTTAATAGAGATCACGCCGGCGTTGGGAGGGGTTTGGGGTGTTGTAACCCTCCACATTTTACTGTAAACTTAACTTTTTCCCTAAAAACAGGGAAAAAGTGAAGTTTTCAGTAAAATGTGGGGGGTTACAATCCCCCAAACCCCCCACAACGTGGCGCAATCTCTATTAAATAAAGTGTGGGGGGGTTCCCCTCATGCCCCCCCGGTCGGAACCCTAAAAACAGTAATTTTCTGCGGCGTGCATCTCCGCGCTGCACTCAATTGTCTGCGCGCGCATTTGTCCCGGCGCGCTTTTGACCTGATACCGTGAGGGAGTGTTTAGTCATTAAACAAATAACTGTATTGGAACACCCTCCCTACTCACGTGATCTGGTCCCCAATGACTTTTTTCTGTACCTGAAGATAAAGGAAATATTGAAAGGAAGGCATTTTGATGACATTCACGACATCAAGGGTAATACGAAGACAGGCTCTGATGGGCATTCCAGAAATAGAGTTCCAAAATTGCTTTGAAGGGTGAACCAGGTGCTGGCATCAGTGCATAGCTTCCCAAGGGGAGTACTTTGAAGGTGAACGTAGTGATATTCATCCATGAGGTATATAACACTTTTTCTAAGATGAGTTCATGAACTTAATTGTTCGACTGCATATATATGGAGGGTAATTATCAAAGCATTTCTGTGGGTAAACACCTGTATACCTATTAAGAAAGTCTCACAAAAATTATACTCTCCCCACCCCCCACCACTCCACTGCCCTAAACACATGCACCATTCACACATGGGTACTTTTATTTGAATCTCAAGAATAGATGAAATTGTGGATATATTTCTATATAAAAATGCATTGGCAAGCCCATTGGGTGTTTAAAAATTGTCACATCTCTGGCAAAAATATCATCTGGGTTCTCATTCTAGGAATAGAAAATTCATACAGTATTGCATTTGATCTTGAATTGCTGGCAAGCTACCATTCAAATTAGTAGCTGTAGATAGAGCATGAGAGACAGGACTCTATCTGTCAGCGCCTTCATTTTAAATTTTGCAGACTAGGGAAACAGGTTTATATCCCATGCCAGCCCTTAAACCTAATATGCCAGACTCTTTAATCATGATTCTCTTTCAAAGTCATTTCGTGCAGATTTCCTTTCAGATATATTTACTTTCCTCCTGGGAGGCTGAGTGATAGAGAAACTGATCAAAGCTGAATAAGTTTTAGTGACTTGGTTACTTGTAGACTCATTTTGAAAAGATTATGTAGCACTTACTGACTCGCATGTGACATGCAACTAAATCTGGCATGAACTCTCATGCATTTTCTGTTCACTTGGGCTATTTTATTCTAGTGAAATACAAATTAGTTTTTCTTCAGCAGGGACTAGACGAATATATCAAAATACTGAAAATCATTTCAATTCAGATGTATAGAAAGAAATTAAATCTTTTATTTATTTATTTATTCTCATTCTACCATATAGTGGCATGCGTTGCCTTGTTTTGTGCTTTTCATCTCAAAGTTATGTGTTGAGTTAACATAGCAATAGCTGACTTGAATGCTGTAATGGGTAGATGAGTTCATTAAGCTCTCACTCTTGGACGTGCTTATAACAGAGGGAAAAAATTCCAGTGGGAGGGTTTACCCAGTGTATTAGTGTAGAATTCAGTGCTATAAAGCTATTCTGTGGTCCTGTTACACCGCTACATATGTGGATGTGTATTTTTTTTTGTCTTGGAATAATACATCAATAAAGTAGCACCAAGAACATTGTTCTCCATAGTCTCTTTTGTTTTTTGTTCTCTGGACGTTCTTTATTGTGGAGTAACTGGGTCGTCGTCCCCCTCCCCTTTATTTATTTTTTGCCATTCTGTGGTGAAAACCATGTCCTGTTCTCTTACATAGAGGCTACAAAAGTAGTAGAAATAAAAATAGTCATATAATTAATCTAGAGTTCATCAGAGTTAACTGATACTGTTTCCCTTTTGCATAACAAGAAAAACCATCTGGGGTAATTAAGTACTAGATGGGTAGGTGAGCCCACCACAATTCTGGGTGGGGGGGGATCATGATGAAGGTTGGCATGATGACAAATTGTCAACTAGTGTAAGCACGAATGAGTATAATCTGCACAGAGGAGGTGGGTTTGGCTCTGTCTGCCTTGTTGGGCAGACTGAATAGACTGTGTAGATCTTTTTTTTTTCTGCTGTCATTTGCTGTGTTACACACTTAAATGATAGACTATCTCCCCGATCTAGACATGAACATTCACACACGCGTTTAACCAGTTACTTTTCTTTAAAGAGTAGGGACTAAACAGGCGTGTTCACAGAGCCTAAACATAGGTGCCTTCTTATAGAACTACCCTCATTATGCTTACAGTATGGGTTAAAGGGGTATTTTATAGAGAGTAGCAAAAAGAGTAAGAAGATTCAATTCCCACTGCAGCGCCTCATAACTAGGTAAGTCACTTAACCCTCCATTGCCTTAGAAACAAAAATTTAGATTGTTAGCCCACTAGGGACAGAGAAAATACATGCATACACATGTAAACCGCTTTGATTGTACCACAGAAAGGTAATATATCAAATTCCATTATCCCATTACCCCATTATCCTATTTTAAAAAGGTGCCTATGGGGCCCGTTTACTAAAGAGTAGTAACATTTTGTATGTACTGTATTTTAGCAGCCAAAATTAATGTCCATTCTTCATGACCTTGAAATATTTTAGGAACATGTATACTAGGGTGCACTAAGCAGCTAGTGTAGGTATTAGCTTGTGGTAGCCATTAGCTTGGATCTGCGCTAATGGCTATTGCGTGCTAAAAGATAAAAATAAAGTGGGGAAGGGACACCACACATCAGCCATAGGGACACTCAATTTGTTGCAAACATATAAATGATAAAAGTGACACAACTTGATAGCTTGTAGCGTGCGTTGACTGAGTGGCATTTCCGGGTGAATGACTTTAAGGCGCTGGGTTTGTAAAGAGGACTCTCTATGAAGCTTGCCTTATGTTTTAGCTATTTATATGTGCTGTATATGCTTTTATCATTTATATGTTTGCAATAAATTGATTGTCCCTGCGGCTGATGTGTGGTGTCCCTTCCCCACTTTTTGTTGTCTTGCATTGTGTGTTTTCTTTTTTGTATCATACTGTGTGTTAAAAGCCAGCTAGCATAGTAAAAATTCCCTGCTGGCTGCTTAGCTTAGATAGGGGCAGGATTCAGGTGGGGTTGGCAATGACAGTTCATGCATGGTATAATCCACTCAAAACACCCTTCAAGAATACTATAATTTGTCCGGTAATGTGGTCGAGAAGGGTGGCGAGAAAACAATAGGGATTCAAGCCTTGAAAAAAAACATGTCAGGTGAAACATCTTGGTGTATTGATCTCTAGTTAAATGACCACAAAGCTAAGTACCACTATTTATAAATGAATATTAATAAATTTATAACTTTATTCACAAAGTGGGATTTTAAGAAGTTGCACAGTTAAAAGGTTGATCCAGTGACAAGATGACACGTCAATCTCTAGGTAAATGAAAGTCTTTGAGCCTAAGTAGCTAACCAAATCTCCAACCTATTGATATCAACCCCTGACTACAAGATGTTCAGAAAGGAAATAAAAACCATACTCTTCAACAAATCCCTGAGTAAAGCCTAATACCACGAATACCTCCCTCTTACCTCCCTCTCCCCTACCCCTGATCCTACCTTTCCCTCTGTCAGAAACGATCTCTGATCTAACTTTGTAACCCTTCCCTCCATAACTCTTATTGTAATCCGCTTTGAACCGAAAGGTAATAGCGGAATAGAAATCTGTAATGTAATGTAATGTAATGTGGTGTCTTCGAAGATCTGGGATATAAAAATTACTGATAAGGTCTTGATTGTTTGTGCTTGAACCAGCGCTTACAGAGTTATTAGTTGATAGTTGACCTAGTTTCAAGTTTATTAGGATTTTATATACTACTAAGCGGTTTTTACAATCAGGTACTCAAGCATTTTCCCTATCTGTCCCGATGGGCTCACAATCTATCTAATGTACCTGGGGCTATGGAGGACTGAGTGACTTGCCCAGTGTCACAAGAAGCAGCGCATTGTATTGTGTCATCTATATACACGTATATCTAGCCAACAGACTAAGAAAAGTAAGACAAGAATGACCAATGCTATGTAATACCATAGACAGTCCCACATTTCTAAAATCAGAAAGGACAAACATATATTTCAGTCTCCTAACCAAACAGAGTATATTAAAAAATAGAAGCTAAAGCATGCTTAATATACTCTAATATTAAAAGATTCTTATTAATTATCATATTCAAGTTGTAGACCGATATGGAAACATGCAAACACAGTCCTCAAAAGATATCAAGGGACCAATCACACAAGATGATTTATTGAGCAAAAGTAATTAATTCTTAGCAAGATTAATGACCAATTAATTGTAGGAAATCCAGTCAACAAACATCACACATCTTGTTATATTTCCTCCTTATCACTGGTAATACTTACAAGAACTAAAAGTTGAAAATCATCAGCATGGAATTGAAGATGGCCTTAATTAAACACAGATTCTTTTATGAGAGGAAAAAAGAGGGAGGAGGGTCCTTACCAATACTATTAAAATAAGTAATACATTTTCTCTAGATCTGCTACTTGAGAGTATTGACATATAGGGCTCCTTTTACAAAGGTGTGCTAGCGGTTTTAGCGTGCATGCTAGCCACTACCACCTCGTTTTAAGCAGGCAGTAATTTTTTTGCTAGCGCGCGCTAATCTTGTGTATGTGCTAAATACGCTAGTGCACCTTGGTAAAAGGAGCCCTATATGATAATATAACATAAGCATTCGCATTCCCGTCACCTGCAACTGAAAGCTAATCACTATCAATCAACAATCACACAACTCAATTTTATTGGAATAAATATTTGGCCGCAGCTTTATTATCTATCTGAATATTATCTCCACTTACAATACAATCTGTGTCCAAAAACCAACAAACCCCCAATGCATATTTCACACACACCCAGGGAGCTCTTCGGTGTCGAAACTAGCTCCCGTTAAGTCTTTAAATTTATAACATTCCCCCAAACCTGACCCACGGTGATGCAAGGCCATGCTTCCTCTCGCAGCGGTATCGCATACAAGTGTTACAATTATTTATTTATTAACTGCTCATCTCCCAGATCCAACTGGGCCAAACCCCATTTTCTGCTCCACCCAAAGCTGCGACCACCTCCCCCAATCCCATAAGCTCCTCCAAACCCACCCAACTCGACATATAACCTATACCCCCCCACACACCCCCCCCATAACACTGACATAAAACATAACACCAGCACAAATGGGAGGGAGGGAGGGATAATCTTTTCCTGAAGAGACTACTCTACTGTTCCCCTTTCCTCACAGAATTCACTCCAGCCTGCCACAACATCCAACCAATTGCGTGACTGCTCCACCCCATCACCTTAGAAACCTCCCTAATCATTTTTCTTTCTTACAAGCTCTGTCTATTAATCCTTTCTTAACTCCTCTTATAAATTTGTCAATCCTTATTCTACAGACCCTTGACAACACCTCATATATATTCCCCTCACCCTCTGCCCCCCCCCCCATTTTACTACACCATCATTTAATAAATATTACCAGTAGGTGACATCAGCTCAGCTAATGTTTTATCACACCAGATGAATCTGGTGTTCTTCTTAATATTCAATAGTGTTCTTACCATCCCATTAATTGAGCATACAAGTTTCCATATAGTGATTTTTGTTTTGTTAGTAATTTCATGATTTTATGAATGCTTTCATGTAGACCACTTAAATCAATCATTTATTTGTATTATGTAGTGGTATATTAGATAGATCGTGAGTCTGCTGAGACAGACAGGGAAAAATGTTTGAGAACCTGAATAAATTCATGTAAAAACCATTCTGAGCTCTCCTGGGAGAACAGTATAGAAAACTAAATAAATAAAAAAATAAATAATAAATAATAATCATGAACATATGTAATCCAATATGCAGCCTCTGTTTTTCAGTGATCCAAGAGATAGACGGAATTGATTGCAAAATATTTACTTGTAGTCCTTGGAGCCTCAACATCCCTCCAATATGTGGACAATTGTTAACTGATGACTACTATAAGCAAAAGCTCATTCTTGGAAGGCAGTGGCTCTTATGAGCAACAGTATTAGAAAAAATGTTTATCCCCTGCCCCTCCTGATTTCCTCTGTTATTGCATACATGCCACACTGAATGGTTTCTGATATTTAAAACAAATGCAATATTAGATCGGTGCCAGATATACATCTCACCATAACCCCTTCTAATTTAAGGTGATCCCTTTAAAACTCCCCCAAAACCTCAAAAAATATCAAGGGACCAATCACACAAGATGATTTATTGATCAAATATGAGTAAACATAGTCTGGCCGATATTCAACAGTACTTAGCTATCAAGAATCAGCTAAGTAGTGCTTATCCAGCTATCTACCTATTGTATATTCAGCAGGAGATAACCAGCTATTTCCCACTGAATATCCAGATCACCAGCTAGCCCAGTGACTGGCTATGTTGCAAGACATAGACGGTCACCAATGATATTTATTGGCTGTCTGGCTGGTTAAGGCACGTGGGAGAGTGTGGCACAGTGGTTAATGCTACAGCCTCAGCACCCTGAGGTTGTGGGTTCAAACCCATGCTGCTCCTTGTGACCCTGGGCAAGTCACTTAATCCCCTCAATGGTTGTTAGGCCTTAACCAGCTAGCTGCTGAATATAGGCTTGGCTGGCTATGTCCATGGTGGCTAACTTTAAAGAGAAATTCAATGTCAGTGGCTGGTTAATGCCCAACACTAAATTTCCAGGATTGCTGCGGCCCACAGGAAGTAACTCGGTTGCCTCCCACAGGCTAAAGGCCTCTTCTATCAAACTGCGCTAGCTGAATGGCCCGCGCTACTCCTGACGCTCATAGAGCCTGTCATGTGAATCTGGATCAAGTTGGCAGCCTTAGCATAGATTTGTAGCTCAAGTGAGCTAGAACTAATAACTAAATAAATATGATTGTCCCCTTTTGGGTATAAGGTCCAAGTGTGTCTTGTTAATTCTTTTCAGTGTAGTTATCCTTGTAGTGCCCTGTTTTTCAAATATAATTATTATTATTATTATGCCTTTCAAGCATATTTTATATATAACTAAATGTTACAATAATTGCAGATTGGGTGGCTTTATATACAGCCTTTGTTAAATAATCATATTCTGAAAAGAACAAATTGTATGTGAAGGAGAACTCATAAAATGCAAATCATAATCCAGCTGCATTAAAAGACAAATTTGCCATCACATTTCATAAATCTTAAACCGAGTAATCAAATAAGATTGCAACTGGTGTTAAATCTTTGTTCCTTGTGAACCTCATTATTTTTCACACCCCAGACATTAAAGAGCATTTTTCAAGCTAACGATAATAGAATTTCTTGTGTGTTTTTTTGATAATAATGGAAATGGAAAGATTAACTCCTCTTGCATAATGTGCTGAAATTTTATCCATTAGGTCCAGTCAACAGAATAATTTTATATAAGGCTGATTGTAAGAATAGGTAAGGTTGACAATAAATAAAACTTTTGACATTCCTTTGTCGAAGTACTTAAATAGGGAGCATAACTTGAAAATCAGAAATGCAAGGCACATATATGTGATGCCCGATAAAAAGAAAAGAAAGCACGTGGGGAGTGAGATAGAACACATCAACCTTGAAACAGACAATTTTTATTCATATACACTCCTATATGAATAAATATTGTCTGTTTCAACATTGATGTGTTCTGTCCCACCCCCCACTTGTTTTCTTTTTCTTGTTATATTTTATGTGAGGTTTCTGTTCCTGTTTTTGGTTTGCATTTGCACATGCCCAATAAAAAGGACATGAACAGGGGACTTGAGATGTCCAAGTCTTAAAGAAACATAGAAGCATGGAAGAATGAAGGCAGATAAAGACTATATGGCCTATCTAGTCTGCCTATCCATGCCATCTACTGTCATTTTCTCTCCTTTAGAGAGCCAATATACTTATCCCAAGCTTTCTTGAATTCAGATACATTTTTTTTCTTCACCACTTCCACCAGGAGGCCATTCCGTGCATTCACTACCCTTGACTACTGAAACTATTTTCTGAGGTTACTTCTGAGTCTATCTCCTTTCACCTTCATACTATGCCATCTCATTCCAGAGCTTCCTTCAATTAAAAGAGACTTGCCTCATGTGCATTTATGCCATGTAGGTATTTAAACATTTCTATCATATTTCCTCTCTCCTACCTTTTCTCCAAAGTATGCATATTGAGATCTTTAAATCTGTCCCTTATGATCAAGACCACTAACCATTTTAGTATCCATTTCCTGTATTGACTCCATTCTGTTTATATTTTTTTTGAAGGTGCGGTCTCCAGAATTATACACAATATTTTAAATGAGGTATCACCAGTCTTATATAGGGGCATCATTACCTCTTTTTTCCTACTGGCCATTCTTCTCCATATGTACCCAAGTATCCTTCTAGCTTTCACAATTGTTATTTATACTGCACCACTCACTTCCCTTCCTCCAAGTCAATTCCATTAACCACCACCTTCTGGCATCTGTCCATCAACCACTTTCTAATCCAGTTCACCACTTTGGGTCCTAACTTCAGCAGATCAAGTTTGTTCAATAGCCTCTTATGAGGAACTGTGTCAAAGGCTTTGTTATAAGATAATACACAATCATTAACACCCCCCTTCCTTATACTAAGCCGTGGTAGAGGTTTCTACCGTGGCCTGGAGTGTCAATGCTACTCTAATGCTCATATAATTCCAGATTATGCAGATTATATAGTAAGATATGAGGGTTCTTCAAAACATTTCCACACTTTCATGGGAAATGGTTGGTGTTGGAGAACTGGTATGAGGGTGTGTCATAGAATGTCATATAACCAGTCAGTTAAGCAAGCCGGCTCACCTTGCAGGTAATGGGAGAGCTGTTACACTGTGCTGAACATGTCTGCTAAACTTACAATTTGCACTAAAGAGGAACAATCAGCTGTACATTTTTTTATGGGCAGAAGAAGTACTGGGAGCAGACATTTATCGCCACATGTGTGCTCAATATGGGGACATAGTAAATGACAGCAGAAAAAGACCCAAATGGTCCATCCAGTCTGCACAACTGTACATGCTCTATAAATTAATGGTTTAATTTTAATTGTTCTTTTATTAGATATTTCTGGGCCAGAAACCCAGAGCTCTGCCCAGTAGTGTGCTTAGGTTCCATCTGCCTTGATCTCTTTGAAATATATATATATATATATATATATATTGTGGCCCACTGTAGCTCAAGACAAGGCTCAATAGCTCTACCAGTGGTAACCCCAAAATAGCACATTGACGTATTACCCGAAATGGAGTCACCCTGTAGGACCGGATTCCCACTCAGGAATCAAAAGGAAAAAAAACAAACAATTATTTCTCAATGGAAAAACAATATCCTTTATTTCCTTCTGGAACCAGGTGAGATAATTACTTAGAATAGTTGTTAAACTTGTCAGAATGTTCCCACTGGTAGCAACACCAACAGTAGAAAAATACATAAACCAATAGCAGTTTATAACAAAGCCCCGTGGCTTGACCTCAGCAAAGTCTTTTACTCTCAACTGGGTCAGAGAGTACAGCTTCTTCAGCACAAACGCTGACTGTTTCCCAAGCAGGCAGTTTTCAAAAATTAAAAAAAAACCAAAGCAGTTCAAGGCACTTATTTAACAGCACAAGTGTGCCAAAGTTCCTTCAAGCCTCTGGCCAGTTTCACTCACTGCCAGGAAAAAGGGGAAGTGACAGGTTTTGCAAATTAAAGTTCTTAACTTGACTTTCAAAATTCCCTCCCAAGATATAAGCAAAACCTCACCCCAAAATCACTCCCTAGCTTGCAAACAAAAATGTTCCCCACACAGTCCAGCACCAACAAAACTCCACTCACTGTTTGAGGGTGGAAGCCAAGTCCACCTGCATAGCTTCAGCAATCTCAGGCACAACCTCTGCCAAACCTTCTTCATATTCCATGGGCTGTTCTCCTGGAAAATTTGGCTCCTTAGCCTGACCAGCCTCTAACACTTCCATCGGAATGGGTTTGCTGGTCCTGCTTGGCTGAGGGGACTCCTTAGGGAGAAACGGCTTAAAATTCCTCCCTAGCTTGCTTCCTTGCCTGTTCTCTGCAAGAGGTTTAAATACCTTAGGGCGACACCCTGCTTTGTCAGCCCTGGCAGTGTTCCAAGGGCCTCTTGGGCTCCCCCAGTGGTCGGTGTCATTATTTTCCCAACTATGATCCTGAGAAATCCTGAAACTTTCTTTCCTGGATTTTTCTTTAACTTTTCTGGTTGGATTAAGAAGATTCAAGGCAGGGAACATACCTTGTTGGTCACAATATATATATATAAATGATAATTAACATTTTCTCTGCATGCAGTATGCTTTGTGGGTTTTTTTTAAAAAAAAATTGTGATTATCATTATGTGTTAATAAGATTATATTGTGTGTATATGAAAAATGAATGGAAGAAATTGCATTACAATTAGTACTATTATTATGGGGGTGGGGTCAGGGGTGGGTTTGGGTGGACCAGGGTCAGAGCTTGGGTGTTTCTGGAGCAGCGCGTAGGCAGGGGTACTCGTTTGATATTTGTTAGACTTAGGGGGTACTTGGCCTGAAGAAAATGACTTAGACCACTGTTTAGCCACTTCTCTTATCTCCTCCCATCTTCACAGCTCTTTCTTCAGGTTCTCTCCCATTTTACTAAAGTCTATATATTTGATATCTAGGACTTTGAGTTTTGTGTGGCCGCCCTCCACTTTAGCAGTTATATCAAACCAAACCATTTCCCAGGTAAGCACTCAGTCAAACTTTAAAGATACTCTCCTCATTTGTGAGGACCAGATCCAGTATCACTTTTTCCCTCTTTAGTTCTGTCACCATTTGTCTGAGCAGAGACCCATCCACACTCTCCCTACTTCTTTCCAATTCCACAGATGGAACTTTCCAGTCTGCATCCGGCAGATTGAAATCACCCAATAGCAGCAGCTCCTTTTGACCTTTCTGAACTTTTGGGTATCTGTAATTAGTGTATATCGCTTAGAAGTATTATAAGAGATATAATCAAATTTTAAATAAATCTGAAACCTGATCTACCATTTATATCCTAAGTGGTTTCATTCAGGTACTTTATCATATTTTCCTATCTGTTCCGGTGGGCTCAAACTCTATCTAGTGTACCTGGGGCACTTAGGGGATTAAGTGACTTGCCCAGGGTCACAAGGAACAGCAATGGATTTGAACCCACATCCTCAGGGTGCTGAGATGGTAGCTCTAACCCCTGCGCCACACACATGTGTAAACCCACTAAAGGGTGTAACAAAAGTTTCTGAGCAGATCAAAAATTCAACATTTTAGTAACAAATACTTTATTTGGTGGATTGTCCTTTTGCTGACACACAGTCAGTAATGCTGGGTTGTAGATTACGTAGGACATGGATCTGGGGCCTTGCCCACAGTTGCTCAATTGGATCGACATCAGGAGAATTCCTAGGCCAGTCAGTCCTTGATCTTTGTCACTGTGATCCTGGCAGTGTGTTTTGGTGCTCCATCCTGCATCAGAACAACAAGATTTTGACGAGGAAACATTCTTGAATTTTTTGTGGTTGCATCATAAACTGGTAGTATTTTTTTTCCCTCTGTAATAGTCTCCATTGACTGTTTTGTCCTTTTCAACTATTACTAAATCTGTCTTTCTATAGCATGATATGCCACCAGCAACCATGATTTTTATTCCAAACTTGGGACGTCTTATGGGAGGGATATTTTGGGGCTTGTGCAGTCAAATTCTTCTATTTTGTCTTTTAGGGAAAGGGAAGATTTCTTTCTTACTGTGCTCCTTGATACATTCAGCTTTTCACAAATTTTCTTTATATTGAACCCAGCATTAGACAAGGCTTGAATTTTATTGCACTGATGCAGTCCATCGCTGGACATTTTCTGTAACAAATTAGAGGGGAGAAAAAAACTACAAATAAGTTAAGAAAAAAATAGTATTGCATAAAGAAGTTAAACAGTGTTACATAAAAACCTTGCTATTCAAGAAATCCATGAAGACTAACTAACACCGAATGAAGCATTTCAATCCTCTGAAGCAACCCACTCTACTCTGTAACACCTCTGGACATGTCCAGAAATCCTCTTCTGTAATCCACCTTGAACCGCAAGGGAATGGCAGAATAAAAATCACTAATGTAATGTAATAAGTAAATATCTTAAAATTCAAAATGGTCATGAAAATGGTCATGAAAATGGTCATCAAAATGGTCATGAAAATAATTTATTACACTGTAACAAAAGTTTTTGACCGGGTCAGAAATTTATGTTACAGTTACACAGGGTTTGACAAGACGCATTACTGAGACTTTGGCTATTCAAATGTCAACATTTGCCATACACAAAATTGTGCAGAACCACTCTGAAATTCAATTCACAACATTTTTATAAGAAAAGGTGTAAACTCGGTATAAAATTCTCTCACCTTCAAAGGGCTGTATGTAAATCATTTATTTGAGTGACAAATTCTGAACTTTGTCACACTTTTTTAGTTTGTATACAACCGTAAGATTAGAATGCTAATGACATCATTAAACATGCAGCAAAATTTTAGCAAGTAAGCAAAGTCACATAACAATGTTAACAATGGGGTCAGAAACTTTTATTATACTCCATATCAGTGGTCTCAAACTCGCGGCCCGGGGGCCACATGCGGCCCGTCAGGTACTATTTTGAGGCCCTTGGTATGTTTATCATAATCACAAAAGTAAAATAAAAAAGTTTCTTGATCATATCTCTTTAGCTATAAATTACAATATTATTATTAAGACTTATCCAAAAGGAAAGATTTATAAACTATAAAGAGTTTTACCTCATGCAAAATTGTCATTTTTTTTTTTTTTGCAACATCATTTTTATTCAAGAGGCCACAAGAGAAACAGGCAAATCCAATAATACAGAACTTGTCATTTTTTAAAATAAAACATTAACTATCTTTTCTGCGGCCCTCCAAGTATCTACAAATCCAAAATGTGGCCCTGCAAAGGGTTTGAGTTTGAGACCCACTGCTCTATATATACCTGTGAAATGCCTTCAAACCTTCAAAATGTTCTCTGTATTTTTTTTATTTTTTTTTATTTTCAACAATTATTTTTAAATTTTTAACTATCTTACCTCCTCTACCGCCACGGTAACAGCTCCAACACTCATAAAATTCCTATGCGCGTCCAAGCTGTTACCGTCACGGCTGGTGCTAAAAATGCTAGCTCGGCTTTGTAAAGGAGGGGATTAATTATTTTTGTATCATGATAAGAAAAAAAAAAGAAAAGTGTAAACTTTGATGCCTATACGTTCATTTCATATCTTACATTCCACTTTTGATGCTTCCTTATAATTATTCCACTTTAAAAAATTTATGGGCTTATTTAAATTTGCTTCTCATATATATCAGTTTGATTGCATTGTACTGATAGTGTGATGCATCATGCAAATTTTTGCAGAAGTTCCACCGTTTGCATATTTTCTTTAAATATCTTGTTACAACAAGAATGAAACATGGTTAATGGGTAGATGGATGTTTCCTTTATACTGTAATTTAGACATTTATCTTTCACATGCTTCCCATTTGGACTCATTCCATTTCTCTTGAGCAAAATTAAATAGAATTCTATATTGTAATTTTTCAAACTGGATGAAAGTATCATGATAATTTTATGGTCTGTGTTTTCTTTAATTATTATATGAGCTATTCAGTGGCAGGTTTTTTTTAGGTGCATAATTAAAGACAAATGTTTAACCGGCATTGGTTTTTATGACCTTATTATATCATGCTGACACATTAAGAAATATAACAAAATAATTAACTTGATTCTATACCAGGAACAACAGCTACATTGTTGTTAGAAAAAATTTTGAGCACTATAGGTTCAACACATTCACTACATTAACATTTCATCATTCATGGCAGAGAACTGACTGAAGAAAAAGCCTTCTAGAAAGGCAGATCTCCCCTTCTCTTCCAAACATGTTGCTTTGTCATTTCAGCAAAATGATCCAGACATTTATTTAGAACTATAGAAATTTGTTCATACCATAGAATACCTGAATGATGAACTGGGATTTTAGGACTACAAATTTAAATTTAAGATTATCTTACTATCTCGCTAAGGAAGGAAAAATTTGTTCTTACCAGATAATTTTAACTTTAACAGGGATAGATGCAGCTTCTTATCCAGTTTGTCTGTCTTGACTACATAAGAACATAAGAATAGCCTTACTGGGCCAGACCAATAACATAACATAACATAACATAACTTTATTTTTCTATACCGCCTTAAAAGAATTCTAGGCGGTTTCCACAAAAGAGAAAAACTGGACAATCAGTGAAATACAAAATAATAAGAAAAGGAATACGGCCTGTTATATTAAAAATACATTAAAAATTTAAAATTAATGGTGTAAAATTATGTTAAAGATAAAAGCACAGTTTAAGAGATAAATTTATCAAATGATACTGTCTTAATTTCTTTTCTGAAAGCGCCATAGGACAACATGGCTCCGCTGATATAGTTACCCAACCAGGACTGTTGTCTGCCTGCTTGAAAAGCAAGCATCCTGTCTAAATAAGACCTAAGTTTGCAGCCTAAAATCTTCGGATAAGCAAATAGGTTACAATTCCTGGTTATCCTCAAGGGGTTATATAGCACGAAATGAGATAGCAGGTATGTAGGTGCCAATCCCCAAACTGACTTAAAACAGTAGCCCGTTCTCACGGTGGCCAATCCAGGTCACTAGTACCTGGCCAAAACCCAAGGAGTAGCAATATTCCATGCTATCGAACCAGGGCAAGCAGTGGCTTCCCCCATGTCTTGTACATGGGGGAAGCCCATGTACATCGCTTAGATATTATTATAAGCGATTCATCAAATAAAGGTCAAACTTGAAACTTGAAACTTGATGTCTCAATAACAGACTATGGACTTTTCCTCCAAGAACTTTTCCAAACCTTTCTTAAAACCAGCTACGCTATCCACTCTTACCACATCCTCTGGCAATACACTCCTGAGCTTAACTATTCTCTGAATGAAAAAAAAAATTGGTTTTAAAAGTATTTCCCTGTAACTTCATCGAATGTCCCCTAGTCTTTGTCATTTTTGACAGAGTGAAAAATCGATCCAAATCAGGCACTTAACATCCAGTTAAAGTCAATTATGAGAACTTAAGTGCCAACTATCTGTTCCAATGTATCCTATTAATTTAGGTACCTACATCAGCTAGGCCAGTGTATCTCAAACTGTGTGCTGAGGCACACTAGTGTGCCTCCTGAGATTCCAAGTGTGCCGCGGCACACTGAGGAGGAAGAGAGGTGCCTGCCAGCTGACTTCCCTACATGGTACAGCGTCAGCGCTGCCCGATTCACCAAAGGCCTGCATGTTTCCCCTTCTCTCTAGCATCCTCCAGCTTCCCGGTCTCACCTTTAAAGCTAATTACAGCAGCCTACAGAAGATCGCTGGTAGGTAAAATGATTTTATTTTCAATATAGTGATTGAAATGTGTCAGTTTTGAGAATTTATATCTGCTGTGTATATTGTGTGTATATAAAAAATGAATGGAAAAAATTGCATTACAATTAGTAAAGAGGATGGGATCTGGGCAGAGCTTGGATGGGCCTAGGGATGTCTGTGGTTGGTGTACTCAGTTGATATTTGTTAGACTTAGGGGGTACTTAGCATGAAATAGTTGAGAAACACTGCTGTAGGCAATTGGCAGTGCCTCTCCTTCTCTCCTGCCCTCTTCCCTGCTGGCACCCCCTACTGGCATCATAGGGCCCATCTGGAGGGCCTCTGCACATGCACAGACGTTGTGATGATGTTACGCATATGCGTGATGTCATCACGGCAACGTCCGCACACTTCTGGTTGCCTCAGGCCATGGCCATTACCTTTAGTGTGCCCCGGCTCGAGAAAGTTTGAGAGACACTGAGCTAGGCATACAAAAATAGGCACCTAACTTTAGGCAGACTTTATAGGATCAGGGCCTAAGTGCTATTCAGTAATGGGAATGTACTCTTTATAGAATAGTATTTGGTCAGATATGGTGCCTAGCTTTTGAGTGCCATATTTATGCCATAAAAGAAGGTATAATGTTGGCATTCAACTTAGATGCACTTGGGGAGGACGTAAATGCATATGCAACTTTCTGGAATGCTCCCAAAACACCCCCTTTTCAGCTAAACACAATTGAAGTTTGGGGTACTGTTGGATTCCTCTTTGTCCTTTCAGGGACATACTGCTTCAGTGGTCAGGATGGTCTCTTTTAAGATCCACCTGGTGATGAGATTGTATAAATTACTTTCTCCGGAAAATTTTTGGCAAGTAATGCTGTGTTTTATGCTGCCCCTTTTAGATTACTGTAATGCACTTTTCTGTAGTCTACTCAAAAAAGTGTTGTGTGCATTGCAGGTTGTCCAAAATGCTGCAGCAAGGGTAACTGATGGTCTTCTTCGCACCGAGCATACAACTCCAGTGTTGGTTGAGTTGCATTGGCTTCATGTTATTTATTTATTTATTTAAATTTCTATACCATTCTCCGCAGGGAGCTCAGAACGGTTTACATGAACTTATTCAGGTGGGCTCACAATCTATGTAACGTACCTGGGGCATTGGGATTAAGTGACTTGCCCAGGGTCACAAGGAGCAGCATAGGTTTGAACCCACAAACTCAGGGTACTGAGGCTGTAGCTTTAACCACTGTTGGTATTTAAAGCTGTCCAAGATATGTTGTCGAAGGTTCTGAGCACTTTGATTAGATCATATGTTCCCTCTCATTCTTTGTGATCTATGTCTCAACATCTTTTGGAAGTTCCACTTTTGTGGATTATTACAAAAGCTACAATCCACTCCAGGGTATTTAGTGTCATGGGCCCATGGCTGTGGAATGTGCTTTCCATATGTGATCTGTCAGATCCCTCTGTTTCTTTCCTTTCAAAAAGCCTTGAAAGCTTATTTTTTCCAGGAAGTTTTCACCAATCTATGAAAGGAGAAAAGTGTTTTTGCGGTGTTTCATTATAATTTTAATTGTAATTTTAATGTGTGATTGTTTGTTTTATTGTATTTGTATGCAATTTGTAATTCACATATATCTTTGTTTATTGGGGAATTTAATGTTTTAAAATAAATAAATAACCCCCCCTCCCCTCTTTTTACAAAACCGCAAAAGTGTTTTTTAGAGCCAGCTGGCACGCTGAGTGCTCTTTGCTGCTCCCAATGCTCATAGAGTTCCTATGAGCGTTGGGAGCAGCGCAGAGCATTCAGCGCACCAGCCTGTGCTGAAAACCACTTTCGTGATTTTGTAAAAGGGGGGGGGGGGCGAGTAAATTAGGTGCCATACTTTATAGAATATTGTACAGTGAAATGCCTAGAGCAATCGGAGTTTACAATTGGTAAAACCCAAATCTAAATAGCCAAGTAATGTTAGTGCATCAATCGCTTGGCTATTTTGCATGGGGTTATACTAATTTGCTTAGATTTACTACTACTGCTATTTATCATTTCTATAGCATTACCAGATGCATGCAACGTTGTACTGCAGCAGTAACATGTCCAATTTTCCTTTTATTCCTATTAAGAACATAAGAATTGCCGCTGCTGGGTCAGACCAGTGGTCCATTGTGCCCAGCAGTCCGCTCACGCGGCGGCCCTTGGTCAAAGACCAACGCCCTAACTGAGACTAGCCCTAACTGCATACGTTCCGGTTCAGCAGTAACTTGTCTAACTTTGTCTCAAATCCCTGGAGGGTGTTTTCCCCTACGACAGACTCCAGAAGAGCGTTCCAGTTTTCCACCACTCTCTGGGTGAAGAAGAACTTCCTTACATTTGTACGGAATCTATCCCCTTTCAATTTTAGAGAGTGCCTTCTCGTTTTCCCTACCTTGGAGAGGGTGAACAACCTGTCCTTGGTCATGGGCTAATATCACTGTTAGCACATTGTCATTTAAAAATATTTAAGTTACAGCATTAACGCTCAATAAGAACATAAGAACATAAGAAATGCCATCACCGGATCAGACCTTCGGTCCATCAAGTCCGGCGATCCGCACACGCGGAGGCCCTGCCAGGTGTACACCTGTTGTAATTTATAGTCCACCATATCCTTACATGCCTCTCTTAAGGAGATATGCATCTAGTTTGCTCTTGAAGCCTAGGACGGTCGATTCCGCAATAATCTCATCTGGGAGGGCATTCCAGGTGTCAACCACTCTCTGAGTGAAGCAGAACTTCCTGACATTAGTCCTGAACCTGTCCCCCCTTAGCTTCATTACATGTCCTCTAGTCCGTGTCAAATTGGACAATGTAAATAATCTTCTCTGCTCTATTTTGTCGATTCCTTTCAGTATTTTGAAGGTCTCGATCATATCCCCACGCAATCTCCTTTTCTCAAGGGAGAATAATCCTAGTGTTATAAGTCTGTCCTCGTATTCCAGTTTTTCCATACCCTTCACCAGTTTTGTTGCTCGTCTCTGCACCCTCTCCAGCAGTTTTATATCCTTCTTTAGGTAGGGAGACCAATGTTGGACGCAGTATTCCAAGTGGGGTCTGACCATTGCCCTATAAAGCGGCATTATAACTTTCTCCGATCTACTCGAGATTCCTTTCTTTATCATGCCCAACATTCTATTTGCCTTCTTTGCCGCTGCCGCGCATTGTGCTGACGGCTTCAGGGTCCTATCTATCAGTACACCCAGGTCCTTTTCTTGTTCACTCTTCCCCAGAGTTGCACCTGACATTGTGTACTCGTATTCCTTATTCTTATTGCCTAAATGCATTACCTTGCATTTCTCCACATTGAACTTCATCTGCCATTTCTCCGCCCATGTTTCTAACCGACACAAGTCGCTCTGGAGTTTCTCTCTATCCTCATGCGATCTGATCGCCCGGCATAGTTTTGTATCGTCTGCAAACTTGATGATCTCACTGGATGTTCCTTCCTCCAGATCATTGATATAAATATTAAAAAGGATCGGCCCAAGTACCGAGCCCTGGGGTACTCCACTAGTCACTTTCTCCCAGTCGGAGAACTTCCCATTTATGCCCACTCTCTGCTTTCGGTTTTCCAGCCATTTGCCTATCCATCTTTGTATATCCCCCTCTATGCCATGGCTTTGTAGTTTCCTGAGAAGTCTTTCGTGTGGAACTTTGTCGAACGCTTTCTGGAAGTCCAAGTATATTATGTCCACCGGCTTCCCACTATCAATTTGCTCGTTCACGGTCTCAAAAAATTGGAGTAAATTCGTCAAACATGATTTCCCTTTCCTGAATCCGTGTTGACTGGGTTTCATCAAGTCGTGTGCGTCCAAGTGCCGGACCATGCTATCCTTGATCAGTGCTTCAACCATCTTGCCGGGGACAGACGTAAGACTCACAGGTCTATAGTTGCCCGGTTCCCCTCTCGATCCTTTTTTGAAAATTGGGGTGACGTTCGCTATCCTCCAGTCGTCCGGTATCTGTCCAGTTCTGATTGTCAGGTTTGCAAGTTTTTGCAATAACTCTCCGATTTCAACCTTCAATTCCTTTAAGACTCTCGGGTGAATTCCATCCGGTCCAGGGGATTTGTCACTTTTAAGTTTGTCGATCTGATAGTATATCTGGTCTAAGTCCACTTCAACTGTGGTGAGGCTGTCTTCTATTTCTCCTGCAAACACTTTCTCCGCTTCAGGTATTGTTGAGGTGTCCTCCTTCGTAAAGACGGACGCAAAGAAGGAATTTAGTTTGTCTGCGATTTGTTTATCTTCCTTGATGTACCCTTTTCTTCCCTGGTCGTCCAAGGGTCCGACTGCCTCTTTTGCAGGTTTTTTCCCTTTCACATATCTAAAGAAGGGCTTGAAGTTTTTGGCCTCCTGGGCTATTTTTTCCTCGTATTCCTGTTTTGCATCCCTCACCGCCTTGTGACATTTCTTCTGATCATCTTTATGTTTGTTCCAGGCTTCGGTTGTCTTTATGTATTTCCATTTTTTGAAAGAGTCCTTCTTTTCTTTTATGGCTTCCTTCACCTGTTTGGTAAGCCATGCCGGTTCTATTTTGCTCTTTGATCTCCGATCTTTGGAAATCCTCGGAATGTAGAGATCTTGTGCTTCTGTGATAGTATTTTTCAGTAGGGACCATGCCTGATCTACCGTTTCAAGTTTGTCCACCTTCTTTTCGAGTCGTTTTTCTACCATGGCTCTCATGCTATCGTATTTACCCTTTTTAAAGTTCAATGTGGTGGTTAAGGTTTTGGCATGTTTCCCTTTCCCGATGTCAAGTTTAAAGTTAATTACATTGTGATCACTCGTTCCCAGTGGAACCATGACTTCCACTACTCAACAACATCTATTAAGTAGGCAAAAGGGCCTGATTCTATAAACAGCACCTAGCAGCGCTTAACTCCTAAGTGCTATTCGGTACGGTTGTCATTCAACCACTAGGCGTCATTTATAGAATCACACCTAGTGGCACCTAACTCGACTTAGCACTGGTATATTAGGCCAGGGTTTTCCTGGCCTAATTTCCTGGCACCTAACACAGATGCCTACTGACACCTAAGTCATGCCGTGCGGAACTGGTCTAGGCGCTGCCGATCTAGACGTTTAGCGGCACCTAAATCAGGCCCAAAGGGCTCACGTGATAATCCTGCATAAGGTTGCCCTCCTGCCCTCAAATCATGTCAGGCAGGGAGGAAGTCTGCGCATTCACGGTCTTCCTTCCTGCCCAACAAGAGCAGTCAGCAGGGAGGGGGGTGACTGGGGGCGGGATTAGGGCAGGGATGGACAGAACTTGGTGGGCCTGAGGGCGGGTCTAGGGGTCCAGATTTTCCAATTGGAAAATCTGGTAACCCTAATCCTGCACTAATGAGTGCATGGTAAAGTAGCTGTGCTTTCTAAATTATTAGTGAGAAAACACCCACTCTCTCATGGGGGAGAGTGTGGCACAGTGGTCAAAGCTACAGCCTCAGCACCCTGAGGTTGTGGGTTCAAACCCACGCTGTTCCTTGAAACTCTGGGCAAGTCACTTAACCCCCCCTTGCCCCAGGTACATTAGATAGATTGTGACAAGGAAAAATGCTTGGGGGCCAGAATAAATTCATGTAAACCATTCTGGGCTCCCTTGGGAGACTGGTATAGAAATTAAATAAATAAATCTCTGCCTTCAGACATGGTTTGTGTGTGAAGATCAGGAATTACCACTGGATGCCCGAGTGTCTCCCGCATGCACTAGCGTTTAGTAAATTCAGGTTATTATTTTTTTAAAAATTCTATTCAATTTAATCTTGCAGTAAACACACCATGCAATTACAATAAATCTGTAATTTCAGTTTCAACTAAATGTGCATAGTTTTATTTGTAGGTATCACATTTGTGTGTAATTGAGGAACACTCCATCTCTCTTCTAGTAAAGGTACTGAGTTAAGAATGGGAATCACCACTAAAGAAAAAGAACTATTAAAGAGGCATATTTCAGTTTTCCAGTGCAATATAAAAAAATAAAAGAGATAAAGTATTGCAACTTGCCAAGAGGACTATGGTTAATGTGGCTCTGGTTTTCTATTTGTTACCTAATGACACTATTTAAGATTGACTGTCAGAGCACATTAAGCTCACTGAAATATTCTGTACTTTATATGAAAACCAAGTCTTTTCCCAGCAGGAGGAGAGCGTGACACACATTTATTCCAGTCAGGCTCAGAGAAGTGTGAGGGCTTTTTGTTTTTCTTTTGTTTTAACAACTGCATAATCTGAAAACCATCAAACCAAGCCTCGTACATCATAATAAAGCTGTGTTGATGCAAATAAACTTCTAATGCGTTGGTGTCCTGCTCTTTTGAGAGTCAACAAATTTGATGGATCAGAATTGAAGCTGAAATGCGTGTACGAGATTAGAAATTAGTCTCATTTTGGTTGACAGATTTAAGGGAAACTGTGACAAGCACTTATCAATTACAATGTAAAAAAAAAATTTAAATTAAAGAAAGACTGCACATAACATCTCAAACAGAAAATACAATATTGCATGAAATTTAGGACTCCTTTTACTAAGCTGCGCTAGCGGTTTTAGCGCGCTGCGCTAGACGCTAACGCCACCATTGAGCTGGCGTAAGTTTGTGGCGCACAGCGTGGGGTTAGCGCTCGCTAATCTGCAGCGTGCGCTAAAATCTCTACCGCAGCTTAGTAAAAGGAGCCCTTAGTGTCTTTCCAATCACCAGTCTAATATGCATCACGTATTTCTGGAAAAAAATTGCCAATTTGAAACACGAGAAGCTCAATTTTATATAGGTTTTGTAAGTTAGGAAAAGGTCGTCCAAAGCAGAATGTTCAAAATGTGAAAAGAATTAAGCAGCATACTATGGCCCTCTTTTACTAAGGTGCGCTAACCGATTAGCATGCGCTAAACGATAACGCGTGCATGTTAGTCTATGGACACTTTAGTGTTTAACGTGCACTAATTCAATTAGCGAGCGTTAACCGAGGGGGAATGTTTAGGCTGCAGCAACACTGGTATAGTAAGGGGGGAGGATGTCCACCCTAGGCGCCATGTTGGTGTGGGCACCGGCACCCTTCCTCCTCTCCACCCCTACCTCTTCCCACTCCTCCCCTTGCCACATGCACGCCCTCCCTTCCCTTTTCCCGAACTTCTAGTTGTTCACCGCCGCAACAACTATAACATTCCTCGCAACCGCATCATCTCTCCCACTGACGTCACTTCCTGGCGTCACGCATAGGGCATGATGTCAGAGGGAGAGCTGCCGGGGTCACGAGGAGCGCGTTGAAGTTCTTGTTGCTCGCGGCAGTGAACAACTAAAGGTATGGGGGAAGGGAAGGGACGCGTGCACGTCTGGGGAGATTGGGGAAGGAGCGAGGGGGTGGAGATGAGGGTGGGGGAGGGGTGCCACACTCCGGGTACCTCTCATCCTCGCTACGCCTCTGATTAACAGTAGTCTTTCTTTCATTCTTTGTTTAACATGGTTATTTGTCCTTGAAAGATTTTTTCCCATATATTTGGATGGGATTTATCATGGGTGTGTGGTATATTTCATGTTACCTCTTTTAAGAAATCATATTCAGCCCTGTAGTGATCAGCAAATTTAAAGGCATTGATCTCCACTGATACTAAATCATCCAGATCTAGCACATAAGCCTTCAACCTTAATTAGTAGACATAAAGTAGGGTTACCAGATGTCCGGGAAAACCCAGACATGTCCTCTTTTTAGAGGACTGTCTGGGTGCCCAGACAGACTTTCCAAAACCCGGTAGTTTGTCCTGGTTTTGGAAAGCCCCCAACCTCCCAACCATGTATGAAAGGCCTCTGAGCATGTGTGAATAACGTCACATGCATCCACGCATGCTGGAAAACCCTCCAAACGTGACTCAGAGGTTGGAAAACCTCTCCAACTCATGTAGTGTAAACAAAATAAACCAAAAAGACATTTCCTCTCTCTGTTAGATCCTAGCTCGCCAGCTCTGGATGGATACACATTTCAAATATGACATATTGTATTCACAAAATAGAATAAAATTATTTTTTTCTACCTTTTTGATATCTGGTCACTTTATTATTTAAATCTTGTTAGTCCCAGGCGCTGATTTCTGTTTGTCTCCTGTTTACTCGCTCGCCAGGGTCTCCTGCCCATTTGATGTTTCTTTTTCTCCGTGCTCACCATCCATATTCCATCTCTGTATCTTCCCTTCCATTACCATATCTAATGTTTCTGTTTCTTTCCCACTGTCTACCATCTCTTTCTTTTCCTGTCCTGTGCCATGGGTCAAACCTTTGTATTCCCCTCCATGCAATATTTATCCCTCCCCCTCCATTATCATATACAACATTTCTTTCTCTCTCACTGTGCACCATCTCTCTTCTCCCTACCCTCCACCCTATGTCCAACATTTCTTCTTCTTTCTTCTCCATGCATGTCTCCCTCCCGTCTACCATATGCAGATTTTTTCTTTCCCACCCCTTTCTACCTCTTTGTTGCATCTCCCTTCCTTTTCTCCAGCCCATGTTCTACAATTCTTCCTCTCTCCTCTGTCCCCCCATGTGTAGCAGCTTTCCATTCTTCCCTCCTTTCCCCCTGTGTAGCAGCTTTCCATCCCTCCCTTCCGTCCCCCTGTGCAGCACCTTTGGACCCGACTGACACCCCACACCCACACACACCTCCACCATGCGATTTGACATTCCTTTGGGCCTCCAACAGCAGTAGAAGTGGTGGCCAACCACTAGAAGTAGTGCAAAATGAGCGATTTGTGGCCTGTTCCACAAGGGCTTCTCTCTGCCATGTCATCAGTGACATCATCACTGATGTGGCAGAGGGAAGGCCCTAGTGGACTGGGCCATAAAAAGCCTATTCATCGCCCCGCTGCTGCTGCTTTAGAAGTCGGGCCAAGAGGTATGTTAGTTCTTTCTTTGTCGGCAGCCTTAACTTGCTGCTCTGCCTGGGTCGGGCCTTCCTCTCTGCCGGTCCCACTTACTTCCTGATTCTGCTAAAGCAGGACCTGGCAGAGAGATTGATCTGACGTCAGCAGAGCAGTGAGTTCCCAGACCATGACACCGACCCCAGGAGTACCCACTCATGGTCTGCACCCGGGGTGGATCACCCCCTCTCCCCCCTTGGTACACAGACTTGTCCCTGTTCATTGAGGCCCTGTGTGCTTTTTAGCAGTAAAATATACATAGGCCATAGGAAAAGAAAATCTGTGTTTATGATGCCTTGCTGAGCAGCATAATCCTTGAAAAGCAAATCGATATAGAGTGGCTTCACTAAGGCATTGTATGCAATCACTAGTACTTACAATAAGTAGTGGAATTGGCAAAACTGCTAATCCATATTGGAACCAATTAAGGAGGTGACCTCCAAAATGTATATTTTCTTTTGCTGTGTGAGAAATGAGCTGAATTGTTTCTTCAATTATTCTTTCAAAAAGTTAGCTGACAACTATTTATGTCTGGGAGCAATTGCCAATGCCACTGGGGAAATGCTTTTTACTAAAGCTTAGTGTGCTCTAACTGATATTAGCATGAACTAAGTACCACATGGCCCGTGTGTATAAAATAGGATGTGTAGAGTTTAGTGCGCTAATGTTCACTAGCCCAGGCCCCAGTATGTGTATATCTGTTGCACATATGGAAACATCCATATGGTCTACCCAAACCATAAAGAGAGAACCAAAGAAAAATGCTGCAGAGACGATGTACTTGATGCCAAATCTTTATTACAAACAATAAACGTTGGTATTTCGATGTGGTCCACCAAAGGAACAAGGACCCAACATGGTCCGTGTTTTGATTAACACATCTTCCACCTTCCAAATTGTTCCTATGTGGTCTATCAGCTACCCACTGAGACGCATTTCTTTAAGGCATCCACGCTTTATCACGAGATTTGGATCTTTTGCATATTATTGTGGCCCACATAGAAACAATTTGGACCCCTGAGGAAGATAATCTAGGTCAGGGGTGTCAAAGTTCCTCCTCGAGGGCCGCAATCCAGTCGGGTTTTCAGGATTTCCCCAATGAATATGCATGAGATCTATTAGCATACAATGAAAGCAGTGCATGCAAATAGATCTCATGCATATTCATTGGGGAAATCCTGAAAATCCAACTGGATTGCGGCCCTCGAGGAAGGACTTTGACACCCCTGATATAGGTGCTTAACTTTAGGCATCTTTTATAGAATCGGGGCCTTAGTGCTGATCTTTTCCTGCACCCACTTTTTGAGCACCATTTACTGAATCTAGCCCTACATGACTTCCCAAGATGACAAAGAACCACTGTGTGATTTTAATCCTGGCTTCCCTGATTCTCCACTGGCTGTCCTAACTACTCAGCTGCTCCTACTTATTCATGAACTATGCTGGTATATGCTAAGGGGGAAATTCTAAATGCCTAAACTTAGGGGCCAGTAGGTGCCCTACCAGCGCCTAAGTTAATTGAAGAATGTCATTAGAAACAGCAAAAACTAGTACCTACCAGCGCCTAAATAAAAGGCATTAGAATCACACCTACAAAGGCACTTTAGGCTGCCGAATGCCAAAATAGGTGTGGCCAATGTTGAAAGTGGTGTTAGGCGTCCTAAAGTGCCTTCGTAGACACGATTCACACAAAGACAGGCACTGGAAATGTAGGCCCGGAAAACCCTAGTCCTACATTTCTGGCACCTATCTTTCCCGTAAGTGTGATTCTGAAACCAGCACAGTGGCAATTACAGAATCTGGCCCTAAATCACTAGTTGAGATCACATCACAATTTCTTTTAAGTTTTCCTATCAGCAGAGTTGTGTACTTCTAGTAATGCTATAGAAATGATTTATAAGTTGCCTGTACAGATAATAGTGCATTGTATGTAATACCTACTGTTCTTTATTTGTTTGGCAATGTTTTTAGTTTAAAAATCAATAAAGATTTGAAAAAAAAGAAATGATAAGTAATTGTTATATTAGGTATGGGATATGCACAGAAATAAGTTAGTTTTTTCAGATAGGACCAGAACTCATAGGGGCTGATATTGAGACCCAAGGAGGCAGATTGGCTAACTCCCGCGGTCAACACTGACCACATATATTCAATGCTGGGCCATTCCCAGTGACCAACATTGAATTTCTGGTTTATTTTTGGCTGGCATAAGTGTAGCTGTCTAAAGGGTCCTTTTAAAAAGCCATGCTAGCGGTTTTATTGCACGCACCGGATTAGCATGCGCTAGCCAGAAATCTATCACCTGCTCAAAAGGAGGCTGTAGTGGCTAGCACGTGTGGTAATTTAGCGCGCACTATTCTACGCATTAAGGCCTTAGCGTGGCTTTGTAAAAGGAGCCCTAAATCAATATTTAGTGCTGGCCAGTTAAGTTTATAGCATCCAAAAATAGACCTGCTATTTGCGCGGCCTGATGGCCAGTTATCTCCCACTGAATATTAACAGTTAGGTGGTCAAATGCGGTGTGACCTTCCAGGAATGCTAAATACCAGGTGGATAGTCTTCCCCTAATATTAAACAAGGATACATTTGAGGTTGCAAGAATCGGGAACACTTTTTGGGAGGGAGGGAATTGGAGAGGTGGGGATGGTCCATTAATGATAAAGCTGGTTGGGAGGATTTTAGAGTTATAGCTGGTATTTATGTTGATCTGGTATTTATGTTGACGGCTAGGTTGATTCTTCTTCCCCAGATAGTGATTTACTCTGATTTGTTTGTAGTTATGTTTTGACTTGTTCGTTGTGCTGATTTTAATTATGTCTTGTGTTTATTGTATTCCCACATTGAGCAATTATGGAATTGGGAATTCAGGCTGGCAGACCGTCAAATAAATAAATATATACAAACATGTGCAAAAACTGGAAATACAAAAATACCTTACCTTGTGCTGCCTTCTTTAAAGTAAAAAAAAAAAACCAGTACTGTACCTCAAGGGATATCAAGCCTTGTGCCTTGTACTTCTCTATAGTTGCTGTCGCTCTCGCGCTTCTCTTGGTACCTGTATTTCTTAAGATGCTGATAGCTGAGCACCAGGGCTGTTTTTTGCTAGTGCTTGATTAACAGCATTTAGGAAAGTCACTTTCATTTTCCTTTCTGCATTGGCACTTGAGAAGTGACAGGTGGCAAGGAAGAGTTGGATTGTTATAAAAAGCAAAGTTTGCTGCTCTCAGTGCCTCGCTTTGATCTTCTGATGTCTGCCCACTGCTGTGTTGGACGGGCTCTACTGTTCACAAGGAATATGCACGAGAGATTAGCACACACAAGAGGCAGTACACACAAATGCAGTATATCTCATACAAACTTTTGGGGGTATCCTGAAAACCCAGACTGAGAACCACTGCTATAGTGCACCGGATAGCACATTTTGGGCCCTAGCTCTTAATGCTGTGATTGGAGACTTTGTAGAACATCACTTGAACGTGATTACTGTCCATGCTATTGGCCAATCTGTAGCCTCTAAGTTTCAGCACTGTCATTAGCACTGTTATATGTTTTTTATACTCTCCTTGTAACCACTTTGAATTTTGTGATGTAGGGCTCCTTTTACGAAGCCGCGTTAGCGGCTTTATCGCACGCAACTTTTTAGCGTGCGCTAACCCCTGCGCTAGCCGAAAAGCTACCGCCTGCTCAAGAGGAGTTGGTAGCGGCTAGCGTGGCCGGCAAATTAGCACGCTCTATTATGCGTGTTAAACCGCTAACGTGGTTTCGTAAAAGGAGCCCTTAATAAGACTTTTCTGCTGGTAAGAAAGCCTTTTAGAAATAATTTGTTATAGCTTACATAAAATTGGGTGCCAGGATGCTGATTGTGAATTCCATATTGGCAAATGCACGCACAGTTACCATTATATAATAATAGCGTGACATAGAAACATAGGTAATGGCAGGGTTAAGTTGAGGCGCAGGTTAAGTTTAAGCTCGGCTGTATTTGTTTCAAAGAACTAACAGGTTTAATTCCAGAGTATCTTATGGAATCTTTCATTATTACAAATTCTAAACATTCTAGAAAATCCCACTCATTATTTTCATTTCCTTCTGTAAAGGGATGTAAATATAAGACATTTCAGGAACGACTGCTGTCTTTTCAGGCAGCCTTATGGACTAGCGATCTAACTCATATAGTCAAATTCCCAAATTTGTATCAACAATTTTGGCATGCCTTAAAGACGTATCTTTTTAGGGAATCTTTCAGAAGTTAGACATTGGAGGTTTATTCTTTTGTTTACTATCCTTTGTGAACCACATAGAACTTAATGGCATTTGCGGTATACAAGTGAGTTTTATGTTATGTTATGTTATTTTGCATCTGGAAATAGAGGATATGTGGCCCCCATCCCGTTTCACCCTCGGGCCCGCCCTGGTCTGCCCCAGCCCGGTTCCACCCCCCAGCCCCACACACATCTCGTCTCTTTGGTCTGAGCCTAGAGTGCATTTGTGCGTGCGCGGATGCGACGTGATGATGCCACATGTATGTGCACATGCACATGATTCACTGCGTCACGTGCGCCTCCAGACTCGGCCATGATCTCAACAGCTTTGGATAACCCAGACAAAGTGTCAGGTTTTGAAAAGCCGTCTGGACGCCCGGACAATCCTCTAAAAAGAGGACACATCTGGGTAAATCCTAGGTAATGGCATATGAAGACCTGGATGGTCCAATCAGTCTGACCAACATTCACACTCATCAATTCATGATTAAACCAACTGTGAATGTGGCAATATGATCATATTTAGATCAACAGTAAAGCAATCGGAGAGCAGTATTTTGAACAAGCTGAAGGCTGTTTTTGATTCATTAAAGCATTAAAAAAAAAAATACCAGCTACTGGCTCAATATTGCTGCTCTGTGTTTGTGATATTATTGGACTACATCATTTGGATCTCTTGTTTATTCTATATTCAACAATTGAGCCAGATCAACTAGGGGATTTCAGAAAAATAAAAACTTCCCCCTCTTAAAAAAAATGGTCCAATCCATTTTTCTGGAAAATACAGTTCCAGCAAAGGCAACAAACAGGCTTCAGTTCAATGTAACATAGTAATTAGCTCCTGACAGAGGTGGTCCATGAGGGATATAGCAGGATGTCGGGCCACATGCGGAGACTCATTGCATAACAACATATGTACAGCCATACTGAGTCAGACCAATGGTCCTTCTAGACCAGTATCCTGCTTCCAACTCAAGTACCTGGCAGAAACCCAAATAATAGTAACGTTCCGTATTATCAATCCTAGGGCAAGCAGCGACTTTCCCCATATCTGTCTCAATAGCAGACTATGAACCTTTCCTCCAGGAATTTGTCCAAACCTTTTTTTAAACCTAGCTATGCTAACCACTGTTACCACATCCTTTGTCAATGAGTTCCAGAGATTAATTATTTGTTGAGTGAAAAAATGTTTCCTCCTATTAGTTTCCTCCTATTAGTACCCCCTTGCCAGTCACAATGAATATGCATGAAATAAATTTGCATATAATGGAGGCAGTGTATGCAAATCAAGTTCATGCAAATTCAATGTGAATATCCTGAAAACCTGACTGGCAAGGGGGTACTCCAGGACCGAGTTGAGAAGCTCAAGGTCTACTCAAGATTGTGTAGACCTTAATTATATCCAAGTTTCCAAATGTATTAATTATTTATATACCACCTATCAATGGAAGCTGTCTAAGTCCTCTTTTTTTCTAAGCTGAAGAGTCTCAACTTCTTTAGCCTTTCCTCATATGAGAGGAGTTCCATTCCCATAGGGCCTCTTCTATTAAACTGCACTAGCAGTTTCTAGTGTGGGGAGCCGTGCTAAATGGCCCACGCTGTTCCCGACGCTCATAAGAGTTCCTATGAGCATCGGGAGCAGCGCGGGCCATTCAGCACGGCTCTCTGTGCTAAAAAACGCTAGCGCAGTTTTGTAGAAGAGGGCGGTTAATCTTTTTGGTCGCTCTTCTTTGAACCTTTTCTAATTTTTTTTGAGATACATGACCAGAAATGAATACAGTTCTCAAGGTGAGGTTGGACCATGAAGCAATACAGAGGCACTATAATATTCTTGGTCTTATTTACCATACCTTTCCTAATAATTCCTAGCATCCTAATTGCTTTTGTTTGCTGCTGCCGCACACTGGGCAGAAAATTTTAGCATATTGTCTACAGTGACATCTAGATCTTTTTCTTGGGTGCTGACTCCTAAGGGCCTCATTTGCAAAACACAGTAGGGGTAGAAAAGTAAGGCTGAAAAGCAGGGCTATGTGAAAAAGCAGAGTCACTTAATAGGAAGGTCAGACCTTCCTCTGGAGCATTTGCTTTAATGACAATTATTGTCCATGATTGTCCCACTTTTCAGTCTCTAGAAACCAAAAAGGATTTTAGCGAATAAATAGTATGGAAAGATTATTAAAGAATATGACAGCTTCCTTTTGACGTACAGGATGCTCTGTGTGTAGAAAGCCATATAAGCTATTCTTAAAAATGAAATCCATTATATTGTTAAGGCCTGCCTGCAGTGTTATTCCATGCCAAAGACCCTGTAATTGCTGAGGTTGTGGCTTTGAGGCAAAGTAGGTTTATTACTCCTGACTTGGCTTCTCTCTCATACATTTCTGACACTAATCAGATATGTTTAATGCCTTTTATTATATAACCCATCAAAAGATTAAGGAATTAAATGGACCAGTGCACTCTTTTCAATATAAATTATCCTGTTCCTCAAATTCATAGTAATTTAAGTTTATATATTTTTTAAGTTGAGAGCTGTTTTGATTTTTGAGAAGACCATATAAAAAAGTTTTAAATAAATCACAGAGAATACTATTTATACTTATCACATTTTTCCACACTTCTCTCTACTTTTTTATTTATTTACAAATATAACACATGACTTAAGACTTCTCTGTTGTATATTATTTCATACTAGTCTTTAAGCCCGTTACATTAACAGGTGCTAGAATAGATGTGTGTGTGTCTTTCTTTCTTTCTCTCTCCTTAGCCACTTTATGTCTGTCTTTCTTTCTTTCTCTTTCTCTCTCCTTGGCCGCTGTCTGTCTGTCTTTCTGTCTCTCTCTTTCATCGGCTGTCCACCACCACCCCTTGCCTGCTCCCCCTGTCTAGCAGTAGCCCTTCTCCCTTCCTTTTATCTTCCCCGTGTCCAGCAGCACCCCTTCCCTGCTCCCCCTGTCCAGCAGCAGCCCTTCTCCCTTTGTTTTACCTCCACCCTGTCCAGCAGCAGCCCTTCTCCCTTCATTTTACCTCCCCCCTGTCCAGCAACACCCCTTCACTGCTCCCCCTGTCCAGCACCAGCTCCATTGCTACTGGGAGCTGCCCCAGTGAAAAACAGACCTTTGGCTGCAGAGGAAGGACATTGGACTGGCGTGGGAGACCAGCTCCGCCTCCCGATAACCCCTGCGGCTCTGATTTTTCAAGTTTCTTCTCTTTAGGGCAGCTCCATTGCTACCGGGAACTGCCCCAACGAAAAACAGCCCTGAGGCTGCAGGAGAAGGAAATCGGACGGCGTGGGAGACCAGCTCACCCTCCCGACACCCCCTGCGGCTCCAAATTTGAACTTCCTGCCTCTTCAGGGGGTAGGGTTGGTACTAACAAACCCTAAAGGTTGTCGCCAAGACCGGATTGTACTGCTAAGGACAAGCTCTTATTAAGACTTGACCAAGTCAAACTGAGAGACCTGTGCCATAAAAGCTATCTCCCTCAACACAATCAGTACTACCCGAAACTGACTACGCTGAGGAACAAGCATTCTGACTAAGGTCAATCTATAACCTAGAAATAGGGAGTGCAAATGTCAATTTATAATTGTGTCAATTTAATAGCATCAATTTATAATAATGTCAAGTTGACCTAGAACCTAGGTAAGATAGTTACTGGGACAGGGAAGGAGACACATTATCCGCAAACATGAATCTCCTATTGATACTGCTAATCTACTTAATAAGCGGTAGCATTAAGGATGTTAACTCACTCTATCCACAACTAAATTTAATCCACTATCCTGAGGAACCCATTAGGCTCATTACTAACCAACAGGAAGACAAAGCAAATCATATTAAAGTAATTACAAACAACGGCAGACATCAACGTATCCTTAAAAAAAGGGCAAGGGATGTAAAATCTATCAGAACCACCACAGCCACAAGACCTATCACATCCACTTCCATTCCTTGCGCATATCTTAATACTAGATCTGTAAGGAATAAAGCTTTTTTAATCAAAGACTGGATCATCAGCAAACAAATAGCCTGTCTTTTTCTAATGGAAACATGGCTATTATCTGAAGAGGATCCAATAATAAATGACCTTCTACCAGATAATTTTAAAATTCACATGTTAAATCGTGATGGCAGAAGAGGGGGAGGACTAGCAGTGATTTTTAAAGAAGGATTTGAGTTTGAACTATTAGATACCAAAAAGACCAATCAGTTAGAAATACTAGCCTGTAAAATTAGCAGTAAGGAACTAGAAGAATCCCTATCTTACATATTATTTTTTGTTCCACCAAAAAGCTGGATAAAAGCTGGAGAGGACTTCTGCGAATTTGTTCTACATAACTCGATTACTCCTTCATATAACCTTAGTGCAGGAGACATAAACTTACACTTAGACAAAGATCAATTGTTTGTAGATTTTTATGTTGGATCTCCAGTTGTTCCAGTCTGATAATTTTCCCGTTTTTTCCAGATCCTTTCCAATTGTCTAACTATACAAAAGAATACAAAAGAACTGTTCAACCTAGTTACGAATCTATTCGACACCACACGCTACACTCAATCCATGCATAATAGTAAGCTACCTTCAGCAAACGATCTAGCACAACATTTCGACTCAAAAATTAAAAACTTAAGAAATAACTGCTCGACAAATGATATACATGATCATCAAATATTTAATGTACTAAGAAATGAAATATCAGCAGATATGATTTGGAACGCCTTTCAAAATTTAAAATGGAATGATTATATCAAATTATATAACAAGTATACTAAATCATACTGAATACTAGACTCCTGTCCCCCTGAAATCATGAAAACAGCCCCATTAGGCTTTAAACTAACTATGTTGAATTATTTGGCCGATAATTAAAAAAATGGAAAATTCCTTACTAACAATGGTCACATTATAATAACCCCAATTCTTAAAAATTGTAAAGAATCACTAGCAGTGGCAACCAACTACAGACCAGTAGCATCCATTCCACTTTTTGTAAAAATCATGGAAGGATTGGTACATGGCCAATTGATGGAATATCTTGATCAGTTTTCTCTTTTGTACGAAACTCAATCTGGTTTCAGACCTCTATTTAGTAATTGCGGCAATCCTGGATAATCTACACTCCTTGATCAGTAGGGGCCTTAGTACACTGATTATGCAGTTTGACATGAGCTCTGCCTTCGACCTGGTGGACCATGGGAAACTGTTGCAGTGCTTGGACGCAATTGGTATCGGAGGCGAGGTGCTAGACTGGTTCTGAGGATTCCTTACATTGCGCACGTATCAAGTACGCTTTAACTACAATCTATCTAAAACCTGGAGTGATCCATCCGGCGTTCCGCAGGGATCTCCACTGTCCCCACTACTCTTCAACATTTACATGTCATCACTATGTGCACAATTATCCCAACTGGGGATAAAATTATTTAGTTACGCAGATGACTTCACAATCATTATCCCATTCACGACCTCCCTATCCAAAGTCACTCCCATAGCAACAGAAGCACTAAATGCGATGGAACAGTTGTCTGAATTTAGACTGAAACTAAACTTGGAAAAAACAAAATTCTTTGTAGCCTCCACACCCACTTGACAACAAAACTTCGCTGCACATCAACAAACTCAGTTACCCTATCCAATCTACTATGAAGGTACCAGGGCCTAACCATGAAAGACCAGGTGGACTCATTGCTCAGAAAGGTTTTTTTCACTCTCTGGAAACTTCGGTCCATTAGAGCATATTTTGATGCTGCATCTTTCAGAATTCTGGTTCAATCCCTTATACTGAGCCAACTTGACTATTGTAATATAGCCTACCTATCAATTTCCAAGAAGAACTTGCAATAATTACAACTGGTGCAAAATGTGTCGATCAGGATGATTTTGTGTCTGAAGAAGTTTGACCATGTAACTCCTTCCTACTGATTCCTGCATTGGTTGCCAATGGAGACTCGGGTGAAATTCAAATTTAGATGTTTCTGCTTTAAGGTACTTTCCGGCCTAGCCCCCAGATATATAACCGACCTTTTCTCTTTCTCAACCAATCGTCTTAAGAGAAGCTCAAACTTGAATTTGTTTTCCCCACTGGTTAAAGGATGTAAATTTAAAAAACATCATCAACATCTCTTCTCTTATCAGGCCGCATTATGGGGTAAAGATCTGAAACAATTACTCATGCTTGCGAATACTTATGGGGAATTTAGGAGAAACCTAAAAACATATTTGTTCCTAAAGTACTTAGGCAGCTACCCTGAACAATCTTTCCCCACAATAACTGACGGCTAAATCTCAACTCCACTAGCACTACTCAATCTGTAACTTTTTAATTATTGTAAACCGCATAGAACTTCAAGGAACTGTGGTATATAAATTGCTATCATTATTATTATTTTTTTTTTTTTATTTATTTATTTATGAATTTTTTAAAATTTTAACAAGCATTACAATCTTGTACAGAAAAGTACAATCAAGAAAACATATCATTGATTATTCTCAAACTTGAAAATAAATCAAAATTACATCAAGATTACATAAAAGGTAATGAATCCGACTTAATCGTACACTAGTCCTCAACAATGGATCCAAGATTAAGGAATTAGGAGTAAATATAGTACAATAAGAAATTTAACCAAAACACGTCATCTGATGCTGAAAGAGAGCTTAATTAATTAAGACACAGATGTTTCTCCTTTTTCAAGGCGCTTCATAGAGAGGAAAGCAGTCAGATGAAACGGTTCAAAGAAAATATATTTAAGGGAATTATATCTAATTACACACTTACAAGGATATCTAAGAAAAAATAATCCCCCCATCTGGGTCACACCAGGTTTTAACAATAAAAATTCCCTCCTTCTTTTCTGAGTTTCTCTCGAAACATCAGGATAAACTTGAATATGGAAGCCAAGGAAATCCTTGGATCTATTTTTGAAGAAAAGTTTAAGAATCCAATCTCTGTCTGGAGCCAAAGCTACAGTCAGTAAGAGAGTGGCTGGACTAGCCACCTCTCTATCAGATTGTTCCAATAAAGCAGTAACATCCAAGGGATTTTCCTGTGGTCTGCCATCACCATCTTTTTTTTGAGAGTCCTGATTTTTTCTATTGGGCAAATAGTACACTCTTGACAATGGTGGAAATGAACTCTCTGGAATTGACGCAACCTTCGGAAAATTAATCAAACGCAAATTATTAAACCGACTATTGTTTTCAAGTACTTCCAATTTTCTTCTCATATTAAGGTTATCTTTCACAATCAAATCTTGGTTGCTCTTTAACATTTTTAAGTCCTTCTTTTCTTCTTGAATCTCAGTTTTTATAACTACAATGTCCTGTTTCACAATTTTAATTTCTTCTTTCTGAACTTGTAATTCTTTATCCAAATTCTTTACCTGAGGACTGAGAGAATTACCCAGACTAGAGACCAAATCCCATAAGGATTCCAATGTAACCTCAGGGGGATGGATAAGGGCAAAGGAAAGTACCTGTGCAATGTTAATTGGTTCATCCGAGTGTTTTACCTCCCTTGAGCCTTGTTGACCCTCAGGCATAGTTGTCCCGGTCGCTGGTTCTCTTACAAGGAGAAAATCCCCTTGTGCTGTTCCCTGTAGCAAGCCCTCCGCTTCACTGGCCTCTCGAGAGGAAAACTCTGCCTCTTCAGACATGCTCTCCTCCCTCGGAGAGCTAGCTCCCATCGGCAACGGCTGTAGGGGAGGCGTCCTGACGTCGGGGCTTAGCGTGACATCCAGCCCGGGGGTATCCGCCGAAGCACTCCTCTCAGCCGGCGCTCCCATCGGGCAATTCCCCAAACGACTCGGCTCGCTTTGAAGACGTCAGAAAATGTCATCGACGGTAAGAACTGCGGGGCTCGAGCGCAGGAAGGCTCCACCGATGCTTCTACCCCTTCTCTTCGGCATTATTCCAGTAAGCAAAAAAGACTCCCTCCAGCGTCTTTTCAGCAACAGATAGCGGCAGCCATCTTGGATCCCTCTTCCCCTCTCCCTAACTTTCTTAGTTTCCATTATTATTATTATTATTCTCCCTTCCTTTTACCTCCCCCCTGTCCAGCAGCACCCCTTCACTGCTCCCCCTGTCCAGCAGTAGCCCTTCTCCCTTCATTTAAACTCCCCCCTGGCTAGCAGCACCTCTTCCCTGCTCCCCCTGTCCAGCAGTAGGCCTTCTCCCTTCACCTCCCCCCTGTCCAGCAGCACCTCTTCCTTGCCCCCTTGTCCACCAGTAGGCCTTCTCTCTTCCTTTTACCTCCTCCTCTGTCCAGCAGCACACCTTCCCTGCTCCACCTGTCCAGCAGCAGCCCTTCTTCCTTCATTTTACCTCCCCCCTGTCCAGCAGCACCTCTTTCCTGCTCCCCCTGTCAAGCAGTAGGTCTTCTCCCTTCCTTTTACCTCCCCCCTGTCCAGCAGCACCTCTTACATGATCCCCCTGTCCAGCAGTAAGCCATCTCCTTTCCCTGCTGTCCCTGTCCAGCATCTGCTAGCCTGGCCAGCCTCAGTACTTTTGCTAGGCCGGCCCACCTCGCATTTTCGAAGTGGGCCGGCCTAGCAAATGCCCCACAGTTGTTGCGTTTGCTGGTCCAGGGGTGAGAAGAGGCATCCCGGCAGCGCAGGAGTCAAACCGCCACCGCCGCTCAAATCGCTGCACATATCACAAGCCACCCCATGTGCCACAAGCCGCCCCATGCGCCTGAAATAGAATTTGGCATGAAGACACACATCACGCTGTCAGGGAACACGGAGTTGTAAGTGTGCATGCGCGCTTAGGGTTTTATTAGAGAGGATAATAGAAACAGAGGGGCATTTTCAAAAGAAAGATTAAGGGCTCCTTTTACAAAGCCGCAGTAGAGGTTTCTACTTCGGGCCGTCGAGGCAAATCCCACACTGCTCCTTGTGATGCTGGGCAAGTCACTTAATTCCCCATTGCCCCAGGTACTTTAGATAGAGTGTAAGCCCACCAGGACACACAATGAAAAATGTTTAAGTACCTGAATGTAGACCACTTAGACCAGTGGTCTCAAACTTGAGGCCCAGAGGCCACATACGGCCCACCAGGTACTATTTTAAGGCCCTCAGTATGTTTATCATAATCAAAAACAGTTTCTTTTGATCATATGTCTCTTTAGCTATAAATTACAATATTATTATTAAGGCTTAGCCAAAAGGAAAGATTTATAAACTATAAAGAGTTTTACCTCATGCAAAATTGTCATTTCTTTAATAAGACATTAACTATTTTTTTCTGAGGCCCTCCAAGTACCTACAAATCCAAAATGTGGCCCTGCAAATGGTTGAGTTTGAGACCACTGACTTAGACTATAAGTGGTATATAAATACTAAAAATAAATAAATAAATGCTCTGACGCTCATAAGAATTCTATTAGCATCAGAGCATTTACCTCACTGGCCCAAGGTAGAAGCCTCTACCGCAGCTTTGTAAAAGCCAGCATAAGCGGACTGAAAACCCATCTTTTTGATCTAGTTTTCAGTCCTTAACCCTGCTCCTCTGCCCTCCAACCCAGCCAGCTGATTAACCGTTCCCCTTAACTGTATCCATGACATCCTGATTGTCTATCTTGCTTGTTTAGATTGTAAGCTCTTTCAAGCAGGGACTGTTTTCTTATTATTTGTGTCTCTGTACAGCATTGTGTGTGTCTGGTAGCGCTACAGAAATAATTAATAGTAGCAGTAGTAGGTGTTTTGCTGAAAACATCTTGGATTCATGTATAGCTCACAGCTACAACCAAACTAGAAAACCATCTAAATTGCTGGTTTGATTATGGCTTTGAGCTAGATATTTTCATGTTCAACACACCCATCAATACAGATTATTTTTGATTTAAAAAAAAAAGAAAAGAAAAGAAATGTTCTAGGGGATAATGTAGAAAAACAAGCCATGGGGATGTCTATAAGGCAGCATTCCTAGGAAACAGGCCACACAGACATCCCAGAAGTGCAGAGGAAGAGCAGTGAACTTCACATAAAGAGACTCAGGCACAAATCTCACCTAAACCCCTTCATATTGTATAATGAGCCTGCTAGGAACAGAGAAAACCTACGTACCTAAAGGTCCACCAATGTTCTAAGTGATGGCTCCAAGGTAGTGGAACTCCCTTCTTTTTTATTCTTTATTGAGTTTCAATTTTTTATGATAATAACAATCATATTGCAATCAACAGTATCCATCATAAAGCAAATTATATAAGAAATAATATAATAAGGAAATTTAAACATTATTTCAACTGTTAAGAACATAAGAACTGCCGCTACTGGGTCAGACCAGCGGTCCATCATGCCCAGCAGTCCGCTCACACGGCAGCCCTCTGGTCAAAGACCAGTGAGTGCCCTGACTGAGACTATCCCTATCAGCGTACGTCCTTGTTCAGCAGGAACTTGTCTAACTTTGTCTTGAATCCCTGGAGGGTGTTTTCCCCTATGAAGAGTGTTCGAGTTTTCCACCATTCTCTGGATGAAGAAGAACTTCCTTACGTTTGTACGGAATCTATCCCCTTCCAACTTTAGAGAGTGCCCTCTCGTTCTCCCCACCTTGGAGAGGGTGAACAAACTGTCTTTATCTACTAAGTCTATCCCCTTCAGTACCTTGAATGTTTCAATCATGTCCCCTCTCAATCTCCTCTGTTCGAGGGAGAAGAGGCCCAGTTTCTCTAATCTTTCACTGTATGGCAGCTCCTCCGACCCCTTAACCATCTTAGTCGCTCTTCTCTGGATCCTTTCGAGTAGTACCATGTCCTTCTTCATGTACGGCGACCAGTGCTGGACGCAGTACTCCAGGTGAGGGCGCACCATTGCCCGGTACAGCGGCATGATAACCCTCTCCGGTCTGTTCGTGATCCCCTTCTTTATCATTCCTAGCATTCTGTTTGCCCTTTTCGCTGCCGCCGCCACCGCTACACATTGCGTGGACGGCTTCATCAACTTGTCGATCAGAACTCCTAAGTCCCTTCCCTGGGAGGTCCCTCCAAGTATCGCCCCAGACATCCTGTATTCGTGCATGAGATTTTTGTTACCGACATGCATCACTTTACACTTGAACCTCATCTGCCATGTTGATGCCCATTCCTCGAGCCTAATTATGTCACGTTGCAGATCTTCGCAATCCACCTGCGTCTTCACTACTCTGAATAACTTTGTATCGTCTGCAAATTTAATCACCTCGCTTGTTGTACCTATGTCTAGATCATTTATAAAGATGTTGAAGAGCACGGGTCTAAGCACCGAGCCCTGCGGCACCCCACTGATGACGCTTTTCCAGTTCGAGTAATGTCCATTTAGCCCCACTCTCTGTTTCCTGTGCTTCAGCCAGTTTTTAATCCACATGAGTATTTCACCCTTGATTCCATGGCTGCATGGCTCGCAATTTTCCAAAGTAGTCGTTCATGCGGAACCTTGTCAAACGTCTTCTGAAAGTCCAGATATACAATGTCGACTGGGTTGCCCTTGTCTATCTGCCTGTTCACTCCCTCGAAGAAGTGCAGCAAGTTTGTCAAACAAGATCTGCCTTTGCAGAAACCGTGCTGGCTGGTCCTCATCAGACCGTGTCCATCAAGGAGATCAATGATGCAGTCCTTTATCAGTGCTTCTACCATCTTTCCTGGTACCGAGGTCAGACTCACTGGTCTATAGTTTCCCGGGTCTCCCTCGAACCTTTTTTGAAGATCGGCGTAACATTTGCCACCTTCTGGAATCTTTCCCGTTTTGATTGACAGATTGGCTGTTAGTTGAAGCAGTTCAGCTATGGTCCCTTTCAGTTCCTTGATAACCCTCGGATGGATGCCATCCCGTCCCAGGGATTTATCGCTCTTGAGCCTATCAATCTGCCTGCATACCTCTTCTAAACTGACCGTCAACCCTGTCAATTTCCCGTTTTCACTTCCAGCATATAGCCTGATGGGTTCCGGTACGCTGTGTATATCCTCTTTGGTAAATACAGATGAAAAAAACGTGTTCAGTCTGTCATCGATAACTTTGTCCTCCTTTATCGCTCCCTTTATTCCTTTGTCATCCAACGGTCCCACTGCCTCCTTCGCGGGTCGTTTCCCTTTAATATATCAAAAGAACAGCTTGAAGTTTTTTGCCTCCTTGGCTATTTTTTCCTCGTAGTCTCTTTTAGCCCCTTTCACTGCCTTATGGCACCCAGAGGGGAGGTAGTCATACATATGGCAGACGGTGCAAAACACTGGGTAGCTCAAAATTCTACTTCTGTCTGCTGCTTCCATTGCTGTCCTCCACGTCTGCTGTGGGTGCCCTCTGCGCCTGCTGTGTCCTCTGCGCCTGCTGTGTCCTCTGCACCTGCTATGAGTCCTCTGCACCTGCTGTGTCCTCTGTGTCTGCCTGGTTGTGTGTTCTCTGCAATGCTGTGAGTCCTCTGCGCCTGCTGTGTCCTCTGTGTCTTCCTGGTTGTGTGTCCTCTGCGCCTGCTGTGGTCTCCTTCAGTGGTGGCTCATCCCTTCTCAAGGCCCTTTGCAAAGGCGAGCGCCTTTAACGCTTGCCTTCGACGCGTGCCGAATGGCTGGGCACCGTTGGCCCCTCCCCTTTTAAGGAGGAGCTCCAGTTCTGCTCTGTAATGACGTTGGAGGGGTGGGCAGAGCTATCTCTTGCCGCTGCCCCTCACTATCTCCTGCCTTCTCCCCTTCGCTTCTCTCCTCTGCCTCCCGACTCTCCTTAAGCAGCTATCGCCTCCTGACTCTCCTGCAGCTGCCCTGCCCTGCTCTCCTCGCAGTTAGTCCACAATAAATGAAGAAGTTTCAATAAGATTGAAGACTATTTTACTCCCTCATTTTTTAAAGGAAACAGACAGACAACCTGAAGTGAACCTAAGCTACTATCTTCAAGCATTCATTGCAGACCTCACCTTCTAAAATAAATCTTGATAACTATGTACAATAAAAAAAAAATATATATAAATATATATCTATCTCCTTTGGAAATTAACCAAACATTTACATGGGAATCTTAATACAAAAGTGGCACCCAATTTTAAAACCTGGGGTCTCAAAAGCAAAAATTGTTTCCTCTTTTTTGTGTTAATCTGGACACGTCTGGATACATTCCTATTTTTTGATTCCGAAACAAAACTTTATATTTGAAAAGCAACTTCCATAACCAATCTCTATCTGAATCTAGAGCTAATTGCACAAATAATGTAGCAAATGTAAGCTGTTCTAACTCTGACTTTTCTATTAAATTTATCAAGTCTAATACATCTATTGCAGGTTCCTGATGCTCTTCCAGAGATTTCTTTTTTCCCAAGGGAATATAATAAATTTTGGAAATAGGCGGAAAAGAATTTTGTGGGACTTTCAGAATCTCTAAAAGGTATCGTTTAAAAGGTGTCTAATGCTGAGATGGTAATTGACTTAGGAAAGTTAATCAATCTTAAATTTTGTCTCTGTGTGATATTTTCCAATACTTCCATCTTAAAGTTGATATTACCATTTTCTTTCATTAGGAGCTGATTTTGGTCTCCAAGAATTTCCATCTTTTTTTCTTGTTCAAGTGATTTTTTTTTCCCAATTTGCGCGCTTTTTGTTGCAACGTTAGTGTCTCAGTATTCCAGAACAATGAGTAGATAAGGTTTGCAATTGAGTCCCCAGGGAAAGCTGTAAAGTTGAAATAGCTTAGGTTAACAACAGAAGGCTTTTCCAGAGGAGCTACTGTGTACCGTAATTAAATTTCAAATCGTTGAGTTTCATAGTACCCACTTGTAGGTGTGTCAGTGATAGTACTTGCAGTTCCTCTGCCAATTCCAATGTTCTCTGTGGCAGCAGTTGTGTCAACGAAGCAGTTGAAATTCTCCGGACTGCTAGTTCTTTTTCCTCTTCTTCTTCGCAGCTCTTGGAGGCAGCTGTTATACTCCCCTCGCTCCCCGTGTCCTGCAATACCAGTCGGGGGAGTGGCTGCGCCAGCGTGTTGCGCTTCTCCAGCGAAAGACTAATCACCTCAAAAGAGGTGTTAGGGCTCTCCAATATGCCCCCACCTCGCGCAGAGGACTTTTCATCCGGCTCACCATCTGGCCAGGCAATTGTTGTGCTCTGAGTTCCGAAGGGTAAACCCGGGTCTTGGACTTCCGTTTTCCCATAGAAAAGGTACAAGGCTCGAGCACATTCTGCCAAACGCCTTCAGGCCACCATCTTGATTAGAGTCCTCCTCCAGTTGTGGATCTCCCTTTTGAAGGAAATAAAACTAGAAAATGACACTGGAAAGTTCAAGAAAGGGATAAAGGCCATTCTCTTCACAGACTACTTTAACTAATAAAGCAACATTGAGGAGATAGCTGGCTAGTCCCTATTAGGAACACAACATAGAACACGATACAGATATTATGTGTGCAAATAAGTAGGATTTAATATGAACATAGTACACAATACTAATATTATATGTTTATATACGTAGGATGATTGATTATGGTATAAATGTGTCTGTATTGTTTACCTTAACTGGCTGTGTGGCTCCTGTATATCCTGGTTCCAGGACCCACCCTTGTTCACATTACCACAGAGTTAGAAATAAAGATAAGGCAAATAGTTATTCAGGAAAGGGGGGATGGGACTTGTATACCGTTGTTATACATTCAAAGCGGTTTATATATATATACAGGCACTTATTTTATACATGGGGCAATGGAGAATTAAGTGGTGTGCCCTGGGTCACAAGAAGCAGCACTGGGATTTGATACCATAACCTCAGGATGCTAAAGCTGCAGCTCTACCACTAGATCATGACAAACCAAAGCAAATCAGAAGTGCATCGGACTTAAATTAGGGTTACCAGTCCGGCAAAACTCGGAAATGTCCTCTTTTTGGACACCCTCTGTGCATGTATGGCTGTTGATGCAAAAACATCTTATACACACATGCATGCGTGTGACATCATCGTGTTGACATCTGTGAATGCACACAGAGGTGCTCCTGACCTCGGGGAAGGAAACAGGAGGTTTGGCTGGGGGCAGGGCTAGGGGTGGAATGGGCGAAGCCAGGTATCCTCTTTTTTTTTTCAAAGATGAAATCTAGCAACTCTAAATTAAATGACTATATGTATTTCAGGCATACCTTTCTCTGAGCTGTACTGTATTATACACAAGCCTCCTTTTCCTATTTCCAAAGTGCAAATTCACTTTTGCAGCAGTATCTGGACTGTGCAGGAAAACAGCACCTAATATGCCTGGGTTGTTATGCCAACCTGAAATAAGGCTAACAAACCAAACATGCTCCTCCCTCTGACAGCCTTATTTGCATACGTTCAAGCACTTGTTCACTTCAACTCCATAGGAATCAACACCAGCAGTCTCACATATATAGGACAACGGAAATAATGTTTATAACTAGAAATCAAACAACCAATGCATTAGCAAACTACAGGGAAATGTAGCACTGGCAGGCAAGGCTAGCATGTGTTTGATAATAAATAAAAACACTTGTTCCCATCTGCACAAACTCCATTCTTCACTCACAGCTGCCCTCTCTTTAAAAATAATTATTTATGATATTTCAAAATAGATTCAAGCAAATACTTATATAGAAAAGCTAAATTAAACAAAAAATGTAACAAAACAATAGAGGCAATAAGAACTATGTCTATCAAAGGCAAAATATTATTTAGCTCAAATCCACCATATAAAGGAATACAATCCAGGAAAACCTAATAGCCTTACTAGGTCAGACCAATGGTACATCAAGCTCAGTAGAATGTTCTCACAGTGGCCAATCCAAGTGGCCAACCCACTTGGCCATTTGGCTAACCCAAAGAGTAGCAACATTCCATGCTATCAACCCAGGGCAATCAGTGGCTTCCCCCTTGTCTTTCTCAATAACAGACTATGGATTTTTCCTTCAGGAAATTGTCCAAACGTTTCTTAAAACCAGCTACACTATCCGCTCTTACCACAACCTCCTATTGGTTTTTAAAAGTATTTCCCTGTAACTTTATCAAGTGTCTCCTAGTCTTTGTAATTTTTCTCAGAGTGAAAAAATCGATCCACTTGTACCTGTTATCCTGCACTCAGGATTTTGTAGACTTCAATCAAATCTCCCCTCAACCGTCTCTTTTCCAAGATGAAGATTCCCTAACCTTTTTAGTCTTTCTTCATACGAGAGGAGTTCCATTCCCTTTATCATCTTGGTCACTCTTCTTTGAACCTTTTCTAGTGCCACTATATCTTTCTAGAGATAAGGAGACCAGATTTGAATGCAATACTCCAGGTGAGGTCGCACCATGGAGTGATACAGGGGCATTATAGCATTCTTAGTCTTGTTAACCATCCCTTTTAAAATAATTCCTAGAATCTTGTTTGCTTTTTTGGCTGCTGACACACATTGGACAGAAGGTTTCATCGTATTATTTAGAATGACACCCAGATCCTTTTCTCGGGTGCTAATCCCCAAGGTGGACCCCAGGATCCGGTAACTGTGATTCAGGTTATTCTTCCCAATATGCATCACTTTATATTTGTCCACATTAAATTTAATCTGCCACTTGGACTCCCAGTCTTCCAATTTCCTAAGATCTGTCTGCAATTTTTCACAATCTGCTTGCGTTTTAACAACTTTGAACAGTTTAGTGTCATCTGCAAATTTAATCACTTCACTCGTTGTTCCAATTTCCAGATCATGTATAAATAAGTTAAATAGTGCCGGTCCCAATACAGATCCCTGTAGCACACAGGTGTCAAAGTCGGTCCTCGAGGGCCGGAATCCAGTCGGGTTTTCAGGATTTCCTCAATGAATATGCATGAGATCTATGTGCATGCACTGCTTTCAATGCATATTCATTGGGGAAATCCTGAAAACCCGACTGGATTCCGGCCCTCGAGGAGGGACTTTGACACCCTAGCACTTCACTGTTTACTCTCCTCCATTGAGAAAAATGACTATTTAACCCTACCCTCTGTTTTATATCTGATAACCAATTCCTAATCCACAACTGAACTTTGCCACCTATCCCATGTTTCTTTAATTTTCTCAGGATCCTCTCATGAGGAACTTTTATCAAAAGCTTTCTGAAAATCTAGATACACTACATCAACCAGCTCACCTTTATCCACATATTTATTCACATCTTCAAAGAAGTCAAGCCAAATTGGTGAGGCATGAAAGAAAAAAAATAAGTATGTAGAACATGTGTTATTTAGCAGAACAAATTATGTACAGCGTCTTTTACAAAGCCGTGCTAGCGGCTGCCCTGCGCTAATGGCCCCGAAGCCCATAGAGATTTAGAGGGCTTTGGGGCAGTTAGTAAACACAAATTGTAGTTAGTATTAGATCTTAGACAATGTGTGTGTCTCCATAAAATATTATTTTCAACATCCCAATGGTTTCTTTTGTGCATTTTTGTGCAATTGGATGTGTGTTTGTTTTTATTTTAAATGGTTCAAAAAATGGATGCACTGAAAACAAAGACATCCATTATTGATATAACTGTATAGACATTTTGCAGTTTTGAAAATGGGCATTTTCTGTGCATGTTCCACTAAACATCTAAACTCAGATTTGGATATCATATCAAAAAAGGCCCTTCCAGAGAAGATGGGGTGAGAACATGGATCAGGGGAAGAGACCAAGGGAACCACATTTTGATCAATAGCATTGCCACTGGCCCTCCAGGCTTTAAACAATGATGGATTTTTGACTAACACACATTTATCTACAGTTATTTGTTCAGCTATTCTAGTGCTGCTTAGATTAGCTGATCCTCAACCTGCGGAGAAATAAAGAATATAGCAGCATAAACATAGTAACAAAGTAGATGACAGCAGATAAAGACCCGAATGGTTCATCCAGTCTGCCCAACCTGATTCAATTTAAATTTTTTTATTTTTTTCTTAGCTATTTCTGGGCAAGAATCCAAAGCTCTACCTGGTACTGTGCTTGGGTTCCAACTGCCAAAATCTCTGTTAAAACCTACTCCAGCCCATCTACACCCTCCCAGCCACTGAAGCCCTCCCCAGCCCATCCCCCACCAAACGGCCATACACAGACACAGATCGTGCAAGTCTGCCCAGTACTGGCCTTAGTTCAATATTTAATATTATTTTCTGATTCTAGATCCTCTGTGTTCATCCCACGCTTCTTTGAACTCAGTCACAGTTTTACTCTCCACCACCTCTCTTGGGAGTGCATTCCAGGCATCCACCACCCTCTCCGTAAAGTAGAATTTCCTAACATTGCCTTTGAATCTACCACCCCTCAACCTCAAATTATGTCCTCTGGTTTTACCATTTTCCTTTCTTTGGAAAAGATTTTGTTCTACGTTAATACCCTTCAAGTATTTGAACGTCTGAATCATATCTCCCCTGTCCCTCCTTTCCTCTAGGGTATACATATTCAGGACTTCCAGTCTCTCCTCATACGTCTTCTGGCGCAAGCCTCCTATATTTTCGTCGCCCTCCTCTGGATCGCTTCCAGTCTTCTTATGTCCTTCTCCAAAACTGAACACAATACTCCAAGTGGGGCCTCACCAATGACCTGTACAGGGGCATCAACACCTTCTTCCTTCTACTGGCTACGCCTCTCTTTATACAGCCCAGCATCCTTCTGGCCTATTCATCTTCTGGTCTTATTACCACATACCCGAACTGATCTTTAGTATTTCAATTATTTTCTCTACCCACTCCAATGTATCCATATGCTTATCCCTTACTTTCTTGCAATTAAAAAAAAAAAAGAAACAAAGATTGCTCCCAAGGCTTCCCTTTTTCATCTTCATCTTGTCACCCCTTTGTTTCTGAAAAAAACATGCCTTATGTGTATTTATTATGTTGCAGTATTTTGAAAGTTGTTATCATATGCCCACTCTGCCCTTTCCTTCAGGGTAGGCCATGTTTAAGCACTTAACTTTCACTATATGTTTTATGGTGCAGACCAGCTGTCCTCTGAACCAACTCTATCCTGTCTATATGCTTGTACAGGTGTGATCTCCAGAACTGTACACAATACTCTATGAAGTCTCCAAAGATGAGGTTAACATTGAATCTGGTTAACCCATCTCAAAGCAAATTTGATTTTACCTTTATTCATCTACATAGAGCTAATTGCCTCTCACACACATTACAGTGAAGAAGTGATTTTAACCTTTCTCTGTAAATGTCACATTTCAACTTTTTTGTCCTCCTGTGTCCTGTTGTCATGAATTCTTTTTTGCATGGTTGGCTTTAGCTATTTGCATACTTTACATCATCTTTGGAGGGATTTAGAATGTTGATTTAGTGCAAAGCTAATATATTTTATTATTTGTTTCCAACAAACGCAGATTGAATTGTTTGATTTGCGTTTAGTTCTTGAAGGTCAGATAGATAGCAAATAGGACTGACACTTTCTGCATGCAGTGATCTGTTTTAAACCGATTTCATCACATTTACAGCATAGTTATGTGAATGCATCTTCATTTCAATTCATACACACTCTATATTTAGCTTTTTAAAGTACGTTGCAAGTAATAAGATATAATTTGTCTACCTATACAGTATAACAAATTAAATTTATAATTGACAGACCTGACTTAATTTACTAACTTTAATGCCACATGCTATTTCTCAAATCCATGATAACAGTTTATATCTTCTAGTTTATGGTTCCACTCTTCTCTTCCCCCTCCCCTATTATATTCTATTTTTCTAATGTCTAACTTGGTGAGATGTTGGGGATTGTGATTAGTAGTCAGCCTGAAAATCTGATTGGAAGGTTGGTTATCTCTCTTCAACTGTATTTTTTCTTTTAATTATCCTGATTTACTGTAGTAACATCTGGATGTTTATGATAATAACAGTGGCGTACGCAGAGTGTGGTTATGAGTCAGATAAAGTCCTTCCTTAGGTACTTCTAGCTTATCTGACCGCCAGCTGCCCTTTGCAGCAGGTACCATGTTTCTCATTAGTCTTTCTTAACAGTCATCTACATTTACAGCAGAAGCTAAAAAGCTTGACGGATTTTAATAGTACATTATTAAATCAAGCGTATTATCTTTTACTGTCAAGGCTTGACAAGTGATAGGGTACCATTAGTTAAGGTATTTTTTTTTTCTTTTCTTTTTGCATAACTATCTTTGAGGGAAAGTTAATGTTTATTTAAGACTCTGTACAGTATAACTCTTTGTTAAAAAAATGTTTCAGGGTGAATTTGCTTAAATTTATTATAACAGGGGATGTTTTTGTACTTACCCCAACTTAAGAGATGCAGTAAGTGCAAAGTCCATGTAGTAAATGCAGGGAGCATGATCAACATTTGTCCTACATGTGCTTCACAAGGCCTGTATTAGATGACATGGCAGGTACCATGGGTTAAACTGTGCCATCTGCCAAGACATATATTTTAGGCCCCAGTACAAACACACAAAATCAATTAAACTGTTGTGGCAGTGCAACCTGATCCCAAAGTGGTTAAAGCTACAGCCTCAGCATTCTGGGGTTGTGGGTTCAAACACACGCTGCTCCTTGTGACCCTGGACAAGTCACTTAATCCCCCCTATTGCCCCAGGTACATTAGATAGTTTGTGAGCCCGCCGGGACAGACAGGGAAAAATGCTTGAGTACCTGAATAAACATGTAAACCGTTCTGAGTTCTCCTGGGAGAACGGTGTAGAAAATTGAATAAATAAATAAATAAAAACAGCAATCTCCACTCCCCACAACCAAAGCTCTTTCCCTGCTAAGCAGCTCTAAACAGCAATTCCCAACCTCCTGGGACTTACCTAGGAGTCTCCATAGTGGTCTAGTGCAGTGTTCTTCAACCTTTTTACACCTATGGATCGGCGGAAATAAGAGAATTATTTCATGGACCAGCAAACTACTGAGACTGAAATAATAAACTCCACCTCCACCCTGTCCCCGCGAGCACGGTCCCGCAAACCATTTGATCCCATCCACACAAGCCTCAAATAGTTATGATTTTATATTGAACTTATTTTATTAAAGTATAAAAAGAAACAATATTCTGTACAATTGTCATTTTATAAATACAAATAATACAGGACAAGGATCAACAAAACCCCTGTCTCCCCTCCCCTTCACATATATCCCCTCTACTATTAGGAAAACTGAATAAGCCAAATTATTACAGAATGGTACACAGAAATATCATGCTAACAGAATACCGCAGTCACACATGACAGGAACAGTGTTAGGGGAGTGCAACTAGAGCAACTGCCCCCTGGTCAGAGAGAGCCCTAAGCCAGCTGGAAGTTAAAGAAGCACTGACTGGGCTTTGCAGTCCCCGAGTATGTTTAACACCAGCTCGAGCAGGATACATATTTCAAATCTGATATATTCTCCACTTAAAATGTTATTGATTTTATGAACAAAATAAAACAACAGTCAAATTACAGAAGTAAAAAGTACAAAGGTCCTTGAAAAAGAGTACAGCAACCTAACAAAATAGGTACAAACAATATTCTACTTCTGAAAAAAACCCATTAATCAACCAAAACTATAAAGAGGAACAGGGAAAGAGCAGCTTTCAGTACTTGCCTGCAGTGTCAGTGCAGCGATTCACTTCGGCAGCCTTGGGCTTTTGATGGGCCATGCTCGCCTCTGAGGAAAGAGGAAGTTGCATCATCAGAGGCAGCCCGCGATTCATCAAAAGCCCCAAGACTGCTGTAGTAAATTGCTGCGCTGCGCTTACGCTACAGGCAAGTACTGAGAGTGGAGGGGAGGAAGCCGTGATCTCACCGGCCTTGCACGGACCAGCAGGAAATTTCTGTGGACCGACACTGGTCTAGTGGACTGTGTAGGAGGAGCCCTCTTCTACTTCTGCCCCGATTTCAAAATGGTGGCTGTGACCCCTAGTGGTAGACACATGGTATTACTGCCAGGGATCAATTTCTCAATTCTGAACAATCACTTTATATAATTGATCAACCCTAGCAGAAGTACCTGGGTATGCCCCAGATGGATTTGGGGATGGGGGAAGAATGTATGTGTGTAACACACACATGTGCCTATGACCCAAAACAATAAGGTACATCTATGATTGATGCTCATATGTAACTACGATGTAGCTTTTCCTTGCGCATATTCACATTTGTGCCTCTAGCCTTCAACTATTCTGCGCATGTGATGGTCACTTTCTCCTATGACCAATTGGATGGGATATGGCAGACCTCTTCAAACCTCATTTGCACATTAAGTTGTTTCAACATCAATCATCATTTTCAAATCGGACAATTTACCAGCACCACAGTGACTTTAGAGCCCTCCGCTCTGAAAATCAGTGACTGTCCCTGTGAGTGGCACTTGTCCATGTAGGAGCTGTGCTTCCAAATGCAATAAATATGCCATATTCAGATGGTGCAAATGTTATGGGTCCACACATCTCATGATTTATGCATAAAACAGATCAGTACAGTAAATGAAATAAAACACACATTATAGAGCTCATATAGGGAATGTATATACGTCTGAATAATCCCTATGGAGAAGGCCTTTTCCTTATTATGTACTTCCTTTTTCTTTTTTTTACCTCAAATATGCATATCTGTACAATTCAGTTTATTTACTTAAGTTTTTTTTAAACAGAATTTAAACCTTCAAACTTTTTACCTGATTTTATTTTTCCCATCCACAGAAAATATGGTTCTAGTCAATAGGCTGCTCTGCTGATTCTTGTTGCTAAGCAACAGCCCTGCTGAGTGCAGTAGGCAGCCTCAGTCACTGGAGAAAGCTCAGTCAGCAGCAGTCATAAATTGAATCAAAACTTTTGGTTTACTCCTTTCAGAGTTCCAGAAAGAACACGAGGCCTTATTTCTAACATTTTTCCCCTAAGGCGCATGATGGGCAACACTAAATTTCATAAATCAAACCCACAGATTGAACTGAGTCGTTAAAGGAGGTGTATTTCTCCATAGTGTAAAAATATGACCTTGAAAAAAAAAAACACTCTGCCTCGATTTTCAAATCATTCCATCAGTCAGCATCTCACTTTTGCGTGTGATGATTTACCTCTCTAATCTGCTAGTCCATTTTTATAGTTCACAGCATCCCACAGTAATCCACCACTCAGCTGTATTAAAGCCAATGAAGCTTAAGAGAATACTTCCAGACTGTGAGTTTTTATATATCTTCTGACACTCTTATTAGTGTTTCTTCATTATTTTAGTCATCTATTGTACTAGGGTTGATTTTCAAAAGATTTCTCTGTCTGACTTCAGGAGTTAACTGGACAATTTTACACTTTTAGATTGTGCAATGAGGCAGTTTAATGACCACACAAAAGAAAACCAATGAAAAGGAGGAAGGATTATCTTATAGCTAGGGCTGCAAGTTAATCACAGTTAACTCTGGATTAATGCATTATTAATTGTGATTAAAAAGTTTAATCGCATTGCATCATCTTCTGTCAACTACAAACGTCTTCTCTATTCCACTCCCAAGCTTCATCGTCGGTGTGATCCAGCATCTTCTCTCCAACCACAATTCAACATTACCCCCTCACCTATGCCAATCTAGAGGATGTAGCAACTGGGCCAGACATCTATTTTAAACTTTAAGTAACAGCTTGCCAGTAATATTAAGCCAAGCAAATTATTCTCTTTTATTGTAACTTTAAAGCATTTCTCTATCTTTCGGCTTCAACTTCTATTTATCTTATCGGTGCCTTTCTCTTTTTCTTCAGGTATCCCAGGCAATGTGTCTAGCCACCTGCAATCAGAAGGCTGGACACATTGAAAACAACCATGGGGATGACGCTGGAGGACGGTGTTTTGTTGCCTTGTACTTCTCTTAAGACTTGGGATAATTTGGTGGTGTGATTGTTAGAGTTCAAGTCCATAGGGATTAGTAGAAGAATGTCATCTGCGTATGGCATTCTCCAGGACTTGAGTTTAGAATGGTTATGAATATATTGATTAGTAGAGATGAAACAGGGGATCCTTGTAGTAATCCACATGGTAGGGTCCAGTGGTCAGAGTAGATTTCGTCTTTCAGTACCCTGTATCATCTACAGTAAACACTGTCATTTGGCATCCATGGGGATTGGTGGATGCTGGATAACTGTAGTTTCTGGTTGCTTGAGAGTTACTCTAAAAGTAGTTTTGTCCTTCTTCCCACTTCACTATCTTGCTCTCTCTATCATCCCCCCCCCCTCCCCAATTGTAGGTAGATCATCTATTCCTCCCTTTGCTCTGGGTTACTTTCTCTTCCAACTTCTCCTTCCACTTATGGGCCCAGTATACAGACATCTCCCCTCCCCTGCACCCTGATGGACCTGCTGGATCCTAAACCCCCCCCTCCCAACACACACACACACACACACACACACACACACACACATATACTCTTCTGTCCCTCCATGTGGGTTTGGTCCCCTGGAGCCCCATCACTTACCGAAGCAGCAGAAGCAGCACTGTAAGAAGACTGCTCACAGCGAGCCTCGACAGGGCCTTTCCTCTGCCACGTCAGAAGTGGTGTGTCAGAGGAAAGGCCCTGCCAAGGCTGGCCACAAGCCACAATCTAATTAAGACACACTGGACAAAAATGGTAATATGCTGTTCATGTAAAGAAATACAAAGGGAGAAGAGGTAGAGAGGGTAGGTTGCTACAGAGGGAATGACAACAAATGTGGTGCATTACAAATTGGCATGAAAGAGATTTGTATACAATGGAGGGAACGTATGGAAATCAGTCTCATGCATATTTGTTGGAGGTCTCCTGAAAACCTGCCTGGCAAGAGGTACACCAGGACCCCTGCACTAGATCAAACATTATGTACTGACTGAAATCTTATGACCATGATATGGCGGTGGCAAGATTTCGAATGATAGGATGAAGTCAAGAGGCGATCCAAGGAAACACTCCTCCACAGAAAGGGTGGTAGATGCGTGGAACAGTCCCCCCAGCAGAGAGACAAAGTTGAGTTGCACAAATTCAATCAGTTTTGTTATGAAAGGTATGTTGGCTATCAGTCTATAGTTGGCAGCTTGAGATAAGGCTACAAGTATATCTGATCCAGTTGGAATGGGAGTGAGTAAGATTTCACCAAATGCATCTGAGAACCATTCTTGTGCTAGAGTGGAATTTATAATCTCAGTTCACCATTTGAGTATTTCTTCTGGCATGTTGTAGTATAGATATGATGGGTATGGATTTTGTTTGCAGCCTGTTCTGGATAGTCTGTTTACAAGAAGTCTTAATTCAATTGTAGTGACTGTGTTGAAAGTTGTCCAAATTCTGTCTGTTGGAATGCTGGTTAGGTTGCTCTCGGAGATAATATCATTTGATTGGTAGTCTGTATCATTGTTTGTATTATTATTGAAGATCTTAAATATTGTTTTCAATTTTGGGCAAGAACTCTCATTACAAGTTGGACATGAAGGCTACATCATGCATTTCCCTATGAAACACCCCAACATCACCCCAACATTAGTCAAATGTTTATCAAATATCTTCTTGTGGCATCAGGTCTGTGCAGGGTGCACTATGTGGAGACAGCTTCTTGTGCCTTCTCTATTGCAGGTTCACATTTTTGGAATAGTCTGCCATGGTATATATGAAAGACCTATTTGTTTTTGCAACTTTCCCGTATGGATGATTGCTTTGAGCAGTGGATATATTAAATTGGGTGGCCTACTGGTAAGGGCTGCAACCTCAGCACCCCAAGGTTGCAGGTTCAAGCCCAGCGCTGCTCCTTGTGACCCTGGGCAAGTTACTTAACATTCCATTGCCCCAGGCACATTAGTCAGATTGTGAGCCCGTTGGGACAGATAGATAGAAATACTTGATTGAGTACCTGAATGTAAACTACTTAGGCTGTAAGTGGTCTATAAAAACTAAAATAAATAAATAAATAAAGTCTGGTCCTTATGTTAAATAGGATGTGTCATCATTAGGTGTATAATATGAGGGGGGTTTTTTCGGAGGTGTTTGTTCGTATTTAATTATGGATGTTTTATTATTTGCTGCTTTGGTTTAAGTGTACTTTATACTTCTGTAATTTGACTATTGTTTTATTTTGTTCATAAAATCAATAACATTTTAAGTGGAGAATATATCAGATTTGAAATATGTATCCTGCTCGAGCTAGTGTTAAACATACCTGGGGACTGCAAAGCCCAGGCAGTGCTTCTTTAACTTCCAGCTGACTTAGGGATCTCTCTGACCAGGGGGCAGTTGCCCTAGTTGCACTCCCCTAACACTGTTCCTGTCATGTGTGACTGCGGTATTCTGTTAGCATGATATTTCTGTGTACCGTTCTGTAATAATTTGGCTTATTCAGTTTTCCTAATAGTAGAGGGGATATATGTGAAGGGGAGGGGAGACAGGGGTTTTGTTGATCCTTGCTCTGTATTATTTGTATTTATAAAATGATAATTGTACAGAATATTGTTTCTTTTTATACTTTAATAAAATATGTTCAATATAAAATCATAACTATTTGAGGCTTGTGTGGATAGGATCAAATGGTTTGCAGGGCATATAAATAAATGGTTGTTATGCCTGGCATATTTCCCCACAAGTATGCATTAGATAACAGGAATGTATATAAAACTGAATCTAACCACATTAGAAAACACAATTGAGTTAATTTTCTTTTGTGGCTGCCTATGTGTGCAAATACTGTGATAATGAGCTCATTATTCATCCCTTTGGCATTTACATATAAGTTAAATTTAATTTGTCCATGTTACTGAAGTAAATTTAAATAGACTTTTAAAACTTATAATTAATTGATATCACCCAAATTGTCAGTGTTGTAACAGATAACTGATGAGGAGAGAAAATACATGTCCTACATCTCCCTTCCTCGCCACCATTGATAGACAGACTAATTTCCTCTAAACTGGACTCATTCCCCTTAGGGAAGTGTCTGGGGGAGAAGAGTAGTCCACCTTATGTTACCACTCGTCCTATTTCAGTACATGGTTTAAATTGTGAGGCACAGGACAGATAAAGTGGCAGAATAGCTGTTGATCACTCGCCTTCTGCCACTTCCCTAATTCTGGAAAGAGGCTCCTTCTGGAGGTTTTGAGGTTAGCCATTTCCTTTCCAGGCTGAAAAGATGTTTGAGCAACTGGGGTCTTAGCCAACAAAGTAGTGAAAGAGATCAAGGACACTGCCTAAGTTCCGTAGTTACCTCTGGAATAGTGCTCATCCTGCAATGAGAAAAAATAAATTTGGAGGAGTGCCATCAGTGGAAGATGGGGCTTGAAGGATAGGGGGAATTATTTATTTAACAAATTTATACACTGCCCATATCTAGGTAGGGTATTTTTTGCCAAACTAACTAGGTCTTCAAGGATCCCTTTTATTAAAGTATAATGCACTGAGGTTCTGATTCTATAAATGGTGCCTAAATTATAGGAGCTGCTTATAGAATCATGCCTAGTGGTGCCTAAGTGGTCTTAGGTGCTGATAGAGGTTAAATCCTTAGGCACACTGTCATTTAGGTCAAGGTTTTCTTGGACTAAAGCAGAGGTAGGCAATTCCGGTCCTCGAGAGCAGGAGCCAGGTCATGTTTTCAGGATATAAGAACATAAGAACTATCATCTCCGGATCAGACCTTCGGTCCATCAAGTCTGGCGATCCACACACGCAGAGGCCCAGCCAGGTGTACATCTGCCGTATTTTTAGTCACCCATACCCCTCTATGCCTCTCGTGAGGAGATGTGCATCTAGTTTGCTTTTAAATCCTAGAACGGTGGATTCTGCAATAACCTCCTCTGGGAGAGCATTCCAGGTGTCCACCACTCGTTGCGTTAAGCAGAACTTCCTGATATTTGTCCTGGACTTGGCCCCCCTTAGCTTCAGTCCATGTCCTCTTGTCCGTGTCACATTGGATATTGTAAATAATTTTTTTTCCTGCTCTATTTTGTCGATTCCTTTCAGTATTTTGAAAGTCTCGATCATATCCCCTCGCAGTCGCCTTTTCTCAAGGGAGAACAATCCCAGTCTCTTAAGTTGTTCCTCGTATTCCAAGTTCTCCATACCTTTTATTAGCTTTGTTGCTCGTCTCTGCACCCTCTCCAGCAGTTTTATATCCTTCTTTAGGTTGGGAGACCAATATTGGACACAGTATTCCAAGTGTGGTCTGACCATTGCTCTATAAAGCGGCATTATAACTTTCTCCGATCTATTTGCAAATTCTTTCTTTATCATGCCTAACATTCTATTTGCTTTCTTTACCGCTACTGCGCATTGTGCCGACGGTTTCAGGGTCCTATCTATCAGTACACCCAGGTCCTTTTCTTGTACGCTCTTACCCACAGTTGCACCTGACATTCTATACTCGTGTTCCTTGTTCTTTCTGCCTAAATGCATTACTTTGCACTTTTCCACAAACTTTGCACTTTTCCACAAACTTCATCTGTCATTTCTCCACCCATTTCTCTAACTGACACAAGTCACTCTGGAGTTCCTTGCTATCCTTCTGCGATCTGATTGCCCGGCATAGCTTTGTGTCGTCTGCAAACTTGATGATCTCACTGGATGTTCCTTCTTCTAGGTCATTGATGAAAACATTAAATAAGTTGGGCCCAAGTACCGAGCCCTGGGGCACACCGCTAGTCACTTTCTCCCAGTCTGAGAACTTCCCATTTATGCCCACAATAAATATGCATGAGATAGATTTGCATCTCAAGGAGGCAGTGCATGCAAATCCATCTCATACATATTCATCATGAATATCCTGAAAACCTGACCTGGCTCCGGCTCTCGAGGACCGGAATTGCCTTCCCCTGGACTAAAGGAATGTGCGCATAAGTCAAACCATGCCCAAAATCCATCCTGCAACTGCCCCCAACCACACCTACTTGCTGGTAGGCTTCTTGGAGTAGATGCCTACATCAAAGTGGTAGATGCCTACCGAGTTAGGTGCCTACCGCAGGGATGTCAAAGTCCCTCCTCGAGGGCCGCAATCCAGTCGGGTTTTCAGGATTTCCCCAATGAATATGCATGAGATCTATTTGAATGCACTGCTTTCATTGTATACTAATAGATCTCATGTATATTCATTGGGGAAATCCTGAAAACCCGATTGGATTGTGGCCCTCGAGGAGGGACTTTGACACCCATGGTCTACCGGCTAATTCATTTTTTTAATGGATTTTGAATTGCTTTTTAATGACATTTTCAGTTATCAGTGCCGATTAAGCCAATTAAGAAAATTGAGTTAGGTGACTAGATCAGCTAGGCGCGTCGCTCTAGGTGCCTAACTTCAGGCATCATTTATAAACTCTGGCCCTAAATGCTAAGAAGCCCATTGGTACAAAAGGAGCTTCTTAGTATTTAGTGTATGCTAATTCCTTTAGCGCACGCTAAACCTTATTAAAAGGGCACCTATGTGAGTTAGCGCCTGCTCATGACATGCAGAGTGCTGTTTAATTATAATGAGAACAAAAAGAATTGACCCTAATGTCTCCACAGACCAAAAATCCAAAGAGAAACAAAAACCACTGTGGAGAAGTGATGTTCCTGAGATGGACTTTATTGATATTAAAACTTGAGAAACCACATACAAAACCTCTAGGACTCAAGTTTTAATATCAATAAAGTCCATCTCAGGAACATCACTTCTCCACAGTGTGTGTGTGTGTGTGTGGGGGGGGGGTTCTCGTTTAATTATAATGGCCAGGCAAACTTTGCTGAGATCAGATTACTTCTAAGTACATGCCATGGTAAACAGCAGTTTAATAGAGGTGGTAAAGCCTCAGCTGGGAAGTCATTTACCACTTGCCAACATTTGTTGAAAAACAAACCCATTTCCTTCTGAGTTGAAATAATCAGACCTCTGCCTAACCGGGTGTAATTTCTCTTAAAAATGCATCTCCAGAGTAAAGGCCTCCGCTCTAAGGCTGTGACGGGGTCTGACGTGCTTATCTCCGAGCATGACAGAGAGAACTGCAACCTTATCTGCCTATGACAACGTTTTCACGATGAGCCCGGCACCCGCTGAGCTGCTGCGCCAATGGAAAGGTTACTTGCATGCTATTATATAAGCTGGTACAGGGGTATGTTCGGCATTATTAATAGTCTTCCATTCTCAGCCATCAATAATCTATGCTGCTGCCCTTTAACTCTGGAACAGATTTGTTAAGTACTGTAATAAACTTTCTTTATGCACACACACTCCCGAGAATTTAGTTAAAGGCAATCTGCAGTGAGCTGACATTTCACTTTTCACAGGGAAAGTTTTATCAGATTTAATGAAATCTTTCCCAAAGAGTCCTTCAAAATATCACATCTTTATGATAGCTTCAAAAGGACCTGCAGGAACAGTGATGGAGGAGCAATACATAAGGGAAACAATGTCTTCAAAATAAATTCTACATATGGGCAGTCTCCTAGTAGCAATCATTGAAAAAAAAAAAACAAAAAACTTATGCAAGCCAAATATATTCAAAATAATCACTTTTCTTGTTTTGTTTTTATATTGTCAGGCATTTTGTGTTGTGATATATTGTATACAAATTCCTGACTTGTCAGATGTCTTTACATATTAATACTCACAAAGCAGCATCAGTACAAAAGGCCCTTTGGAGAGACATTAAGATAAATTAAACAGCCTCATGATTCCGGGAATGGCTAGGAATCTGAATTTATAAGTACAAGGAGCACTGGTTACACAAATGATCTGTTCATTGCATAATGAGTGACTGAGATGGAAATCAGCCCTGCAGTTCTGGCATAATGCCTCTTTGTTCTAACTATTGCCATGAAATGACATTGTGCTGCTTGTTCACATAAGATCTCTTTTTGCCATTCTACTAGAAATGTCATAACCCCCCTCATTCTTCCATTTTGAGGGGAAGCTGTTATTTAACATACACGTTTTTGTTTGTTTTTGCTGTACAGCAAAACCTCTGTTTCCCTGTATTAACAAAAGAGCAAAAAAACCAAAACAACAACAAAAACACGCACACAAAACACAAAGAAACATAATAATAATAACAACTTTATTTTGTATACCACAATACCATAAGCAGTTCAGAGTGGTTTACAGAGGAAGAGACTGTACACAGACAACACTGTTACAGAAAATACTTTCAATTACATTAGTAAGCCGAGAGTAGTTAGGTATATCCGAAAGTATGTCAGCGGTACAATAAGTATTTCAGAGATAAAACAGGAGTCAGGCGTCAGAGAAATTTATCAAAGAGATAGGTTTTAATTGATTTCCTGAAGGATTGATAGGAGGGTGAATTACTCACCATGATCTCTAACCCCCCTTCCCCTCCCCGTGGTGTGTATATTTAATAAGAGGAAAAAATGGATGATTTACTCTCCATGTGTAGTTCTTGTAACATATTTTCACCTGCTTTTAAAATGTGCACTGTAGCTGCTGAGACTATGGGAGAGATAATTTCAGCCTGATGAAGCTTCTTATGATGAAACAGTGATCAATGTTGAAATTAGATTGTAAGCTCTTCCGAGCAGGGACTGTCTATTGTGTGTCAGAGTGTACAGCGCTGCGTACGCCTTTCAGCACTATAGAAATAATAAATAGTAGTAATAGTAGCTGCTTTGAAGTATGTATGGGGGGGGGGCATGGAGGAGTCGGAGAGGGAATTGTATCCATATTTTGTTTTGAGATTTTCAGTGAAAAGCAGAAACATACACAAATCAGACACAGTTTATCATGAGGTTAATTTTGTTTCAGAATTTTTCACTTTTTTATTGTGCTTGTTTTTAAATGATCAGTGTTGTGGTTTGGAGTCGAGGTCATTTATTAACAATAATGACTCTGTGCATGAGGTTGTATTTGATGTTGATTATACAGTTGAGTGTTAATGACATGCATTTGGTTATCCATTTTTGTAGCTGTCCTGTGCATGGCAGCGGGGTTTGCAAGGGTAAAACGCATACAGGGTTTCCATTTGAATATTAGCTTATAATCAAGATGGCAAGTTCTATGAAGAGTCATTTTTAGCTTCTTAGTAAAGGTTAGCTGACTTTAATACAGTCACTTTTTTTTTTTTTTTTACATAATTGTATCATTCTTTTCTAAAATCCTATTTACAATCTCAGAGCTTTGTAATGGTTTCATATATACTGGAAAGTATGAATGGCAAATAAATTAATACGGTGCCTGGTAAGAATGGTAAGATGGTATGTTTGTTTTTTGGTATGAATGGGGAAAACAATTAAATAAATTTTAACAATAAGAATTCTATTAGTATTAACAAATTTCTTATTCTATGAGACAAACATGTTTTTTTTTGTTATAAAGAAGTTTCTGGACCCCTGTTCATTTGCAGAACTTAGATAGATCTAAATCTAAAAGATGCTGGCACTGTCATCTTGATATAGGGGCACTGGATCATCTGTTATTCTATTGTCCTTTGATACTCAACTTTTGGAAGCCAATATGGGGACAGATTAATACCATACTGGAGTCATCGATTCATTGACGTATGAGGTTGGCATATGTGGGATGATATTGCATCTTAAAACCCTCATTGGATAGGTACAAATGTTGGCTGTTCCTTATTATTATCGGGGATAGCCATGCAAATAGTTACTCGCAATTGAAAAATTGGAATTGCCTTAGTTTTACATTTTGGTGGATGAAGTTATAAGTATGAGAAAATGAATGCTGACATGCTAGGGTATACTAAGATATTCAAATTAGTTTGGGGTTCATTGACGTTTTTTGTGGGTTCGTTATAGTTGTCCTTTATCCTTATTTTCTGTTGTTTTAGCACCCACACATCCAGGGGAGAGGGGGTTATATATTTGTTTGGTATTATTCCCTGATGGAAAATGTTGGATGGGAGAGGGAATTTTATTTTTGCATTGATACTGATTGATTATAAGTGCTTATTGATTATTATTATTTGTATGTATATTGTATTGCACTTTTTTATTTTTTTTAAAGAGCTTTGTAATGGTTTTCTCACTGAGGTTTATCAATGTGACTCTTAGTTATTTGGAATAGCATTTGCAAGAACTACCACATGGCATCAATGCAATAACACTGAGCATGTAAACCCAGGTAGCATTAGTGTTCTCATACATGTAAGTGGAAAAATGGCACTAGGGTCCAAAATGTAATATTTGCTTCTATCCAAATGTTAACTTTTTAGCATGGCATGTTAATGGAAAAACTTTGCTACTCATGGCGATGTACTGTATAATGTGGAAGGCACTGAGTTGTTTTATTTCTGAATATGGTTATTATCAAATGTGTTTGTTTTATGATCATTACCAACCTTATTGGCTATTTGGTCTTGGAACAAAATGTTCTTTATTTCATACTGCCTACTAAGAACTTAATATAGTCAAACTCACAATTTGAGTTATAACCATGAGGTCATTAACCTCTTGGCCTTTGTCTGAGATTCTAAGATTTTGAATTTGGGAGAGGGAAGGTTAATGCCTTCTACCCAATAACCACTAGGGACATAGTGATGTAATTATCATAGCTCAAGTAGGAAGAATAAGCCTCATAAAAGCTATTCTTGATGCATTTAATCCCTCCAAATATCATTACAGGCATACGGTACAATAGTTGGAAGTCAACAATTGCTTTGTTTTATTGCAGATCTCTCTTGCAGCCAGCTTTGAATGTGCACCTAGGAATATGTCCTTACTTCACTTGTAGCTTCAGTCAGAGTTATATATTTTTTATTTTCTGTATCGCACACCAACAAGCAGGATAAAGATTGATTCTGGTTCTAAACAAGATACATCAAGGAGGCCCGTGGCCAGATGCAAGTGTCCTCTGGAGTCCAAGGCTGAAAGATTTCTCTCCTTGGCATCAATGGGATATATGTACCAAGTAAGGCATCATTTTCTTTGCAGACAATAAAAATCAACTAGAGGAGGAAAGGAGCTGCAATGTACAACATAAGAGAGGAAAAGAGAGCAGAAGGCCAATCCAATGCCTAGGGAACCAGCAGCCATTAATGCTGGTTGCCCTGGTCACAGACCCCCAAGCAAGGCACCAAAAGTAAGGGTAAACGAGTGTGTCTTTAGGGAAGCCCTGATATCTAAGATAAGATCTAAGGGGAACAGAGAGAGAGTTCCACAAATAAATTGCAAGATAGAAAAAAAAAAGCCAATGCTCAGGAAGAATCAAGATGAGAAAAATAGAGAGGAGACAGTAAATTAGTGTCTGGAGGCATAGAAAAGAATTAAGAGATCAAAAAGTGATGTAAGGTGGGATTAATAAGAGGATAAGCAGGGGGAGTACCTGAATAAAGGAACCTTATAGCATAGGGTTAAAACTCTGAAGTAACTGAAATGGTAATTGTAAAAGCCCATTTCTAACATGCCTAGTGCAAACCCTGAGACAAAACGACAAGCCAATGATGACTGATTTACCCTGTACTAGCAACCCTATTGAAAGTCTACGTTGATCTGTCATTTACTTCCTGAGTAAATGAACCAACCTCTTGTAATGTAATGTGACCTTGAACTGATTAGGTAAAGGTGGAATAGAAAACCTGATTAGCATAAGATAATATATTAGATTTCTGTATTGTTAGCCAATGTCCGTTGAGGCCAGGAGAAGAGAAACCCTATTTTTAGCGATGAGTATGTTTGAGTACTGCAACAATGATATTCTGAAACATACTGTAATCTAGATTATATTGAAGCACTCCTCACATCGCAGTATAATTTTGTATAGTTTGAATTAATACAATATAACAGCAATAACAATAAAAAAGATCAAACCCATTTGATTGCAGATGATTTAGTGATGTTGCAAATAAACTGAATGTGATGCTATCACCTTCTTGCTCAATTTTGTATTATCATGACAGGATAAGGACAGGCCCCACCCAGGCTACTCGGTTTATTCTGCCCACAGTGCCACAGATATCTTTATTTATCTAATTATTTAATTAGTTTTCTTTTTTTTTTTCAATATCTTTATTAATTTATTTAATTAGTTTTTCCCAAAGAGCTCAGAACGGGTTACAGGTTAACATACATAATATACAGTTTACAGGTTTAAAATTTGCCATGGTTACAGTTCAAGATTTATCAATACAAGTTTTATCCTAACGTGACACATACCGAGGATCTAGTACCCATTTACATTTCTTTGTAATCCATCGGTCGTGGTGGGGGGTTAAGTGTAGAGGTATGTTTTTATGCAATCTGTCAGCTATACAGCATAACAGCTTGTAGGATAACCAAGATAATTGTTTCTGATCTCTTTTGTACTCTGCCATTCTTGATACTTGAGTCAAATATAAGGGACGGGGCGAATTTGGAGCAATTCAGAAGGAAGAGTGATAAGGACAAATATTACAACAAGAAACCACTCTAGATAATACTTGTAAATGGTGCAATGGAAATAATATAATTAGGTCTACAAAAATTTGTATGCTCAGAATCATGGAGGGGTGACTGGGGAGAACCCTAGAAAAAAATACTTCACCGCCCAATCATCTCATGTACAAAGGTAAATAGCAGGTTATATCAAGTCTTTTAAAGATGTAAATTGTAAGAAGCACAAAAAGGGCTAAAAAGTTCTCTTAAAAAACATGCATTAGGTGATTTGCAAGAACTCAGCAAACTTATCTTTTAGCTTGCGATGAGCATCAAGATTCTAGAAAAATGCAAAGTTAAACGAATTAATACTTTATTCATTCTAAAAATTAAAATAAGTCCATCGCATAAGCGTTTTTCTATACACTATTGTTGGTTCCCTGAGGCAGGAGTGAAACGTGCACATCGGAACCTGCAAGCTAAAAGATAAGTTTGCTGAGTTCTTTCAAATCACCTAATGCATGTTTTTTAAGAGAACTTTTTAGCCCTTTTTGGGCTTCTTACAATTTACATCTTTAAAAGACTTGATGATTGGGCGGAGATGGTGGTTTTTCTGGGGTTCTCCCCAGTCACACCCTCCATGATTCTGAGCATACAAATTTTTTGTAGACCTAATTATATTATTTCCATTGCACCATTTACAAGTATTATCTAGAATTCTTGATACTTGAACTTAAATATCAACATTTAATTCACACTCATAACTTTTCCTCCCATGTCTAATCACAAGTATTATCAGCCTTCATCAACACCAGCATTTGCTGTTACCCAAACATCCTTCCACCTACTTTCCCCATGGCCTTCCTGAATGAAACACATAGGCTAGCAGGTACCCTAACTGCATAGTAAATAGGTTTTTCGGTGTTTTTAATCAATGGGAACATGCTGGGGAAATCCCCAGATAGTTATACGGGGTTAGTATAGGGTAAGCGAAAAACTTCATTGTGATTTTGTAAAAGAAGCCCCATAGTTCAGTGTGCAATACTCTGTGTAGCTTTCCCAATGCTGGGGAGAGGAGGATGAAGACAGAGAGTAGGTGGGGGATGGTGATAATGGAGGGAAGTAGGAGCAGTTCAACATGCAATTGGGGAGTAGAAGCTGGTAAGTGCAGCCATGCCAACTTCAAATGCTGCCTATATCCCGGAGTAGAGTATGAGTGGGGATAGTGATGGGGAAGAGGTGGTGGTTCAATATATTGATAGGGGGGAGGAGCTGAACATTTTGCTCCTCACAGAAGAATTTGCTGCCAGCCCCTCATTCATGATAATTCAGTTGGACTTAAATTAGGCATACAAATGTAACCCTAGTTCCACTCAAACAGAGTCTGTGGGCACCGGCTAAGTACTCCTCAAAGAATCCAGTGTCTCTTGCTCTGTAGCAGAGGAATTATTGGGGTGGGGTGGAGGATCACACTCTTCTCCTAGTTAAGAAAAAATTAATTTCCCACCCCACCACCCAGAAGTCATTTTTCCTCTGTCCTCTGAGTAGGATGACCAGGTTACTCATTCCAGAGGGGAGACATTTTGGCCACTCTTGGATTTCTGCCATTCTCATCCTGGTGCATTATGGGACCTGCAGCACTGATTTCAATGAGTAGAATCATGAACTACAATACTAATCTGCTTTGAGATTCAATTTTAAAATTGGCCAAAACATCTCCCTTCTGGAATGAGTAACCTGGTCACCCTACCTCAGAGGGTATCCCCATATCCTTTACACGAGCCTAAATAAATCACAACATTTTTCACATGTGGATTCCAACACTACTTAAATTTTATTTCACTCTATAACATCACTATCATCACATTTCTTACTTTTTCTATATATTCTTCTAGTATAACATTTTTTCCTCAACACAACTTTGCTTCAAAACACATCATTATTTTTTCTACTAGTCATTGCTTCCCCAAACAATAACTCTATACCTTATTATTTTTCCATTATTTAGTAAGTAATACACCATGCTAATATCTCTGTTCTTTCATTTATAGCAACACAAATAGTTCCTTCTTCCCTCCCACCTTACTTCTGAAAGTTGTGTTCTCTTCTTTTAATTACCTCTTGGAGAGAATCTAGTTTTTCCCACTTTTAATTTTTAATTTCCCACCATTCATCTATTGAAACAAATCATAGTAACAGGATATCATGAAAGTCTACATTCAGTCTTTTCTGATGCTGTAATATTTCTTAGAGTGGAACTTGTCCATGACCACAACAAAATTTTTCCTGATGGATCGGCCTACTTGCCAGTCCAGCCATTGCTGTTGTATTACACCCCTGTAGCTTGGATCCTCAGGGCCTCATCCTACTGAAGATTTCCTTCTTGATGCAGGTTTCTCTCTGAGCCTCTACTGGAATGGGATGTATGGGTACCAAAGTTTCCATAGATCCCAGACCAAGCACCTGAGATAGCACTCGATTCAGCTCAGCTTCAGGAGCTTCTCCTCCACTGCTCTTCCTCTCTCTACCCATAATTCTCATACATATTCTCCCAGGAGGCAAGTGTCCATATACTTAACAAATTCCTCCTCGGCAGCCGCTTTTGGAGATGTCATCTCCAGTCACAGTTTGGGCCATTCCTTACTCTTGCATCCTAGATTAACTTGTCCACTTCAAGCTCTGAATAGCCCATTCAGTTGAAAGTTCAGTAGCACAGTTTGCTCCACCTCCCTGATCATGAAATACACAAACTGAAACATAGTCTCCAGGTTGTAGCAGTCTCATCTCCAAGTCCTTCGGGATATTGTCGATTTCTCCCTGGGTACCGTTGGTAGGTCAGGGGACCCTCAAAGGGAGATTGGGTCAGTTTTCCATTAGGTGTAAAGGAATAGCTGCAGAGACGAACTCTTTCATATCCTTCTCGACCTCAGATGATGATCAGTTGTTCCCTTCCCCCTGTCCCACTCCGGTCAAAGGGCTCCTCATTCTGTGGGCCATGACCTCTCGTGTTACTCCTGAGGTGCCTGAAGTAGCGGATGCAAACTCCTTGGGTTCTTTCCAAATCCTCAGCCTCTGACCCTGGGGATCATCTTCTCATCGATATCACCCCATCTCCGCCCTACTGCTGACATATGGATGTTACTTCCCAGACTTTCTGACCCAGGGGGTCACTCCCAGGTGTCTCATCCCTTGAACCAGATCTCCCTCAGCCATTGAGGGACACGGTCTTGGTTCAAGACTCCTGAGACTACTTTCTCCCTGTCTCCAGTCCAGATGTCTCTCCTCCTGAACTGAAGGTCCAATCAGTGTCTCTTCAGCCTCCCTAGAAACAAGTTCCAGAATTTGAGCATTTTAATTGTACAGGCAATGCATCACTTTCATAACACCCATTGCAGAAGGCACACCCTACAATGTTTCCATTCTCCACAGATATCTTGATCAATGCTATCACTCAGTGCAACATGATTGGGCCTTGCACTGCTCTCAATGTTCACCTTGTCTTCCATGTGTGATATCATTCGTTGGGTGAAGTTCCGGTCTATAATCTCCTCTTTCCCAACAGAAACCCTCCTCATGCATCATTGATGTCAGCATGTTCATTCCACAGGCCTCGCAGCCTAGAGGGGAGAATCCCACCTTCTCCCCAGATGCTTCCTGCTGGTAGGAATGGGCACCATTTTCCGTATGTCTTTTCCCACCCATTATTTTCCCGGTTTGTTATTCACAGTTTTTTGGCAGAAACTTCCACCATGGTCTCCAGTGCCATTTTTGTAACCCTGGATCCCACTTACAAACAGTCTTTGGGCACCGGCCAGCTCATCAGGTTGGGTACCCACAACTGGGGCTTACAAAAATAATTTATTTGGAACTGTTTTAAAGTCCATAAGCTGTACGCAGGCCGGGGCCAGACTTACTCCAGTAGGCTGAAGGATCACAATCCAGGGGTTCAGTCAGTCACAACTCAGTCCTTTACTTAATCATTTATGAAGGAATCAAGGTGCAGTTGATAACTAGAACTTTTACTTGAACTTGATTGCAGCATCAGTGCATAAACTATTTACAATTTCTTCTAGTGTAAATACTGAAACTGTTTTTACAAGCTCTTTATGTTAAACTCACTTCAGAAAACACTTCTATTATATTCCCCAATCTGTTCATACTATTCTTTCATATACACTGTAAGCTGCTCCAGAATTCCACCCTCTTTCCTCAGCCCAGGTCCACTATCTTTCCCACCAAGCTGAAACACTCCACAAAGGTTCTGCAAGAAGCTGGATCTTTTCACTCAAGGTTTCCCTTGGAGATGGGTCTCCACTAGTGCTGCCCAATTCGCTGATTCAAATTGATTCACTGATTTATTTTGGGAGAATCAATTTAAATTGACTCGTCCTGAAAAAAATCGGATTCAATGATTCCACGACCCCCCCTCCCCCCATAGTGAGAACTGACATACCTCCAGGCCACCTAAAGTAGCAGCAGCAGCAGTGACAGGTCAGCAGAGGCAGCACTCTGAATGGTCTGCTCGTGGCCTTCCTCGCCAGGGCCTTCCCTCTGTTGCGTCGCTGATGATGTCACTGATAATGTGGCAGAGGGGCAGACTGGCAATCAGCCTATTCACAGTGCTGCCTCTTCAAGGAAGTCACAATCATGCTGCTGCTTCTTTGGGAGGCCCGGAGGTATATCAGGTCTCACAGTAAGAGGGTCATTGGATTCTGCTGCACAGGGGAATGGGTGGGAGGGATGGAAAATTACTGCACAGGGATATAGGATGGAGGGATGGAAAGTTGCTGCTCACGGGGATGGGAGGGAAGGAAATATGCTGCACATGGCGAGAGAGATGAGAGAGGAATAATTGTTGGGGGTGGAGAAGAGGAAGGGAGAGATGAAACAAAGAGGTAAAAAAGGGTAAGGAGAAAAATCCTGCACATGGTGGAGGGGAGGGAGACATGCATGGAGAAGAGACAGGAAAACATTTTGGACATAGGGTGAAGAGCAAGGAGAGATGGTACATGGGGAGAGAGAAAGAAAACATTGCACATGATAATGGAGGGGAGGAAGGGAAAGATGCTGAATGGAAGGGGAAAAAAGAGGTTTTGGCCCAGGGCACAAAGCAGTGAGAGAGATGTTAGACAGTAGGAAAGAAACAAATATTGGATATGGTAGTGGAAGGTAGAAAAAAATAATCTTATTTACTATACTGTGATTACAATATGTCAGATTTGAAATGTGTATCCTGCTAGAGCTGGTGTTAACAAGCATGAGCTAGGACCTGAGAGAAGAAAAAGTGTTTTTTGTTTGTTTCCACATCGCCGGCATGGGGTTGGAAAGGGCTTAGGGGGGTGGAATGGCTACACAATAAAACCCGCAAGGATATTTTTTTGGGGGGGAAAAAAAGCCCAGTTTTGAGGGAAAAGTGATTAAAAAAAACCGATTCAATAGGCTAAATCAAATCAAATAATTTTCCCTGAATTGGGCAGCATTAATCTTCACACACTTCATTACTCTTTCCTCTCCTTTGGAAAAGTAAAGTCTCTTATATTCTCTCTCAGTGGAATTATCCAGGTTTCACTTTCTCTCCTCTCTGTTGCCTGCTCTTCTGGCAAATCCTCTCAGACTCCCCTCTAGTCAGTATCTTCAGGAGTCCTCCATCAGTACTATCAGACATCCGTGAAAACCTGGACATGCCCTTTTTTTTGAAGACTGTCCATGTGCCCCATATGGTTTATAAAAAAATGGGGGAGTCTGTCCGGGTTTTAGCCAGCTTTCTTGACTCCCCCACCTTTTTTCCAGCCCTCCTCTGACCTCCAATGCTGCTTCCCACTTCACAATCTTTCTATCCCCAACTCCCTCTTCTATCCCCTCCCTGGTCGGCAGCTGTAATTTAATCTTTGGGCAGTCAGTGGCAGCAATAAGGTGAGCCTGCTACTGCTGGCCTGCCCAGAAGCCACCTCTCTGAAGCAACTTCCTGTTCCTGCATAGGTGGGACTTGCAGAGAGGTGGCGGTGAACAGGCTCACCTCGTTGCTACTGCTGCTGCTAGCTGCCTGAAGATTAAATTACAATGGCTGACCAGGAAGGAGGTAGGAGAGGAACCTGGGGGATAGAGAGATCATGAGGGGAAGTAGCATCTGAGAATTGGAAGAGGTAGTGGTGGGGGACTAGAGAAACTGCATGGAGGGAGGGGTGCTGAAGAAACAGCATGGAAAGAGGAAGAGGGTTGAAGAAACAGCATGGAGGGAGGAAAGCTGGAGAAACAGGGAGGGAGGGGGGCTGAAAAAAACAGCATAGCAGGAGGAAGAGTGGCTAGAGAAAGAGTATGGAGGGAGGGAGGAAGGGAGAGGGGCTAGAGAAACAGCATGGAGGGAGGGAGAGATTGTTGGAGAAGCATGGAAAGGAAAGAGTGCAGGAAAAAAGAGCATGCAGTGGAGTAGTGCTGGATGGGAGGGGAGAGAACAAACAGCAGGAGAGGAGGTTGGAAGGAGAGAGAGGGGCATCTGTAGGGAGAGGAAGGAGAAAGAAAAAGAAGCATCCACAGGAGAGGGGTGTTAGAAAGAGAGAGAGAGAGAAAGAGAAGCACCCTAATGGGGCAGGAAGGTTAGAGGATGAGAGAGAGAGAGAAGTACTAAAGGGTACCGAGCATGGGAAGGAAATGGGTGGAGTGTGGGCAGGGCCGTGGATGGAGTATGGGTGGGAGAGTCATTTGTTCCTCTTTTCTTGTCTTCACAAATATGGTAACCCTTTTCTGGAGAGAGATTCAGAATACTCCACACTTCCTTTATATATACTGTCCCCCCTTCCATTCAGGCAAAGGGGCCCCTAGCTCCTCCCACAATGTTCTGCTATCCACAAGCACACTGAGTGAGCCCCAAAGAATCCAGTGCCTCCTGCTCTGTAGTAGTGCTGCCCGATTCAGGAAAAAAAAAAATTTTTGATTTGATTCAGCATATTGAATTAATTTTTCAATTCGATTTTCCTGCCCAATTGGGTGTTTTTTTCAAACATCCTGGTGGGTTTATTTTATAGCTTCTTTACCCCCTTTTGCCCCTCCTCCTACCCACACTGGCACTGTGGTGTAAAACAAAATAAACAAATAAAAAGACTTTTCCTCTCTCTGTAAATCCTAGCTCACGTTCGTGGTCTAACACCAGCTCTGGCAGGATACACATTTCAAATCTGACATATTGTAATCACAAAACAGAAAAATAAAATATTTTTTTTTCTACCTTTTGTTGTCTGGTCATTATTTAAATCATGTTGTTCACAGGCTCTGGTTGTCTTCTGATAACTCATTGTCAGGGTCTCCTGCCCATTTGTTGTTTCCTTCTTTCTCCGTGCTAACCATCCATCTTCCATCTCTGTCCTCCCCTTCCTTCCTCCGGAGGTCTGGCCTCTTTCCTTTTTTCATCTCCATCCCCGCAGCTGCAGTGATGGACCCCACCATCCCCAGATCCACCATCTCTCCTTTTCTCAACTACACTTTTCATCCAGCATATCTCCCTCCTTCCCTACCCACCCAGGGTCCACCAGCTCTTCCTTTCTCTTCTCAACTACCTTCCTATCCAGTATCTCTATCCCCACCCCCCTCCACATGATCCCTTGTATCCAACTTCTCGCCCTTTCTGTTTCTTCCCTCCCTAAATCCCATTGTCCACCATCTCTCTCCCTCTCTGTTTTTTAGACCCATTATTTCTCCCCCGCTCCCAGTCTGGTATATACAATCTCTTTGAAACCTCCTTCCCTCCCTCCCTGTACTTCTACACCAGGGGCCCCCTCCATGAAGGCCTGCCCCCCTGAAGGTCTGGTCCCCCCAAAGGCCTGCATGTTCCCCCCCTTCTTTCCAGTGTCCTCCAGCTTCTCTCCTGGCCTCTTACTGTGGGATTTTTGTTTTAACTCGGTCCCCTTTTAAATGTATTGTTACAAATACCGTACTAATTAGAAATTGATCATTCACTGCATAAACTTTACCCTATCCCAGTACTCTTAGTTTTCAATCTTACCTTTAATTCTAGATGAATACAGATAAAGTCAGGAAAAACTGTCCTCTTGAAGTTGATCCGTCTAGTAATTTTCACCAAATTGACCACATTAAAGTTTTGAGAATCTTGGCCTTAGTTTCAGCTAATTACGGCAACCTGCAGAGAGGATTGCCAGTGCTGTAGCGATCCTTGCAGGCTGCCATCGGCCTCAGCAGCACGTTTCTCTCTGCCACGGTCGCACCCCTCCTCTGACAGGGCAGGGATCGTGGCAGAGGGAATGTTCTGCTGAAGAAGACGGCAGCCTGCAAGGATCGCTATAGCACCGGCGATCCTCTCTACAGGCTGCCGTAATTATCTGACGGTAAAAGCAGGAGGCCTGAGGGGAAGCCAGAGGACACTGCAAAGAGTGCCTAAGCCACTGCAGCACTTCCGACTGACCCTCCCCCCCCCAGCCCCCTAAAGCAGGAGTAGGCAGCGGCAGTGGACGGCTAGCAAGAGGCAGCGCTGCCGCTCCTGGTTTTAGGAGACCTGAAGGCACGGGGAGGAGGGTTGGCCACCGAATCAGTGAGGCCTATTTTTTTAAAAAAAACAAACAAATCGATTTGAATCGGAAATCGAGCAGCAAGACTCTATAGCAGAGGCATTCTTTGTGGGGGTCACACAAAGTTCAGAGTGATAGAACCAGTTCTCTCTGGAATTCACTGAGTGGATCTCTGGGTTGAGACATCATTGAACACATTTTAAAATGAGGCCTCCAAACTTCTTTCAGATGGCTTTTCTGATGTAACCTTATCCATTCCTGGATATATTTACCATCTACCTAAACTACAGATAGCATGAGTGCTTTTTTGCACCAGTTATATTGATTGATAGCACTTAATTGACTAATTAATTTACGCAAAGATCTGGGATCTATGCCGAGCTTTGGGCAATCTGTGCAGATTTCAGAGGCATTATTACAAATTCATATCATGACATCTATATTCCAGAGCATTTCTTCTAGAAATGAGTTTTCTTTTTACGCCCAGCTTATACATTTGAGATATTTAGATGTTTCTGTTTATCTCTCTGTACTTTCCCCTTAGGGCAGCATTCTTCATTACAAGGCCCAGGGGCCAATGTCAGCTCCCATCTACCCTGTTGGGGCCCCCTACCTTTTCCTCAGACTTTGCTGCAGTCATATCCCTGCAACAGATGTTCTTTTGAATCTGTTCAGGTACTTGTGACTCTTTTGGAAACGGAAATACTGGGTTTAATGGACCTTCAGTTTGTACCAGTATGGCAACCTCTTATGCAGGTTTTCTGTTTAATATCTGCACAATGCAGCTTTAAGTGAGTTTGAACTAAATACAGATCAAAATTCCATTCTTTTCTCAGAAGACTGAAAGCTCCATTCAGTTCAAATTTACTGTGATCTGTGTGTTGTGTTGGGAGAACTAGCTGTTTAAAAAGTGGCACTGCAAACAAGGCTCCAGAGAAAGTATAAAGAACAATTAAAAACAGGTGTTTGGGGGTGGGGTGGGGTAGGGAAGGGAAGACTGAAGAAGAGATCATTTGAAGGGAATGGGAGTGGAGACAGGTTGAGAGGGTATCTGCCTTTTATCATATGATACCCATGGCTCTCACACGAAACATAATATTTTTTTTTTTTGACAAACTGGGCCCTGCTTGAAAAATAGCAATGGTTTCTGCTTTAGGGAATCCATATTTATTTAGTTAATTCTCATGTCATACATAACATGACCATTTATTTTTTTCATCAAAAGGGGACAATCTATTAATTGTCAGTCCTGCCCCCAATCCCGCCCTAGCACCGCCACCCAATCCCACCCCCAATTTCTTCCATTCATTTTTCATGTACACAAATCTTATTAATTCATAATGATAACCATACAATTTTTAAAAAACTGCAAAGCACACTATACACAGAAAAATGTTAATTATTTATATTTGGGGGGTTCAAAGATGTCAAGGCAGATATCTTTAAAGTATGCAATGTCACCTCAGTTACTATAGAAAAATAGACAAATATAGCGCAAAATATAGACAGCAGATATAAATTCTCAAAATGACATATTTTGATCACTAAATTGAAAATAAAATCATTTTTTCTACCTTTGCTGTCCGGTGATTTCATGAGTCTCTGGTTGTGTTTCCTTCTGACTGTGTATCCTTTCTTTCATTTCTTTCTTTCTGCACTCAGGCCCAACAATTGTCCCTTTCTGTTCCCTCCCTCCTTCCTTCCTATCTCCTTAGTGCCCCCAGTGCCTCCTTCCTATGTCCTTAGTGCCCCTTCCTATGTCCTTAGTTTCTCCAATGCCTCCTTCCCATTTCCTTAGTGCCCCCATTGCCTCCTTCCTATGTCCTTAGTGCCCCAGTGCTTCCTTCCTATGTCCTTAGTGCCCACAGTGCCTCCTTCCTATGTCTTTAGTGCCCCTTCCCATGTCCCCATCACTGCCTTCCAGACTTTGTCCCACCCACACCCACCCGAAGTCAGCCTGCCTGCCTGCCTACCTACCTTCATCCCTCCCTTCCGCGCCAAAGCCAACCTGCTTGCCTGCCTACCTCCTTCCCTCCCTGCCACGCAAAAAAAAAAAGCCTCCCCCTTCTTTTTCCCCCCCTCCCAGTCTGCTGCTGCTCTCCTTACCTCCCTGCTCCTAATCGACACCCAGAAACCTTCTTCCCGACGTCAATTCTGATGTCGGAGAGGACTTTCAGGGCCAGCCAATCGCTGCCTGGTTGGCCCAGAATGTCCTCTCCAACGCCAGAATTGATGTCGGGAAGAAGGCTTCTGAGCGGCGATTAGCAGCAGGGAGGTAAGGAGAGCAGCGGCGGCAGCAGACCGGGATGGGGGTTAAATCGGGTACTGGAGGGAGGCTTTTTTTTTTTTTTTTTTTTTTGCGTGGCAGGGAGGGACAGGAAGTGATCGCCTGTCCCATTGTCAACCGCGCACAGCTTCGGGACGCTGTCCCTGAAAACAGGACATTTCAGCATCCCGCAACTGTGTGTGGGGACAAGGGGACAGGGGATCCAAAAAAGGGATGGTCCTGTTCAAAACTGGACGTATGGTCACCTTAGTCATACAGCATGGCAGCCTGCCTCCAGCCTGTCTATGGGCAGATTAGAACATAATTGCCGCTGCTGGGTCAGACCAGTGGTCCATCGTGGCCTAGCCAGTCCGCTCACATGGTGGCCCTCTAGTCAAAGACCTGCACCATGAGACTAGCCCTACCTACGTACATTCTGGTTCAGCAGGAACTTGTCAATCTTAGATCTTGAATCCTGGAGGATGTTTTTCCCTATGACAGAGAGCTTTCCAGTTTTCTACTACTCTCTGGGTAAAGAAGAACTTCCTCACGTTCGTACGGAATCTATCCCCTTTCAATTTTAGAGAGTGCCTTCTCGTTCTTCCTATCTTGGAGAGAGTGAACAACCTGTTCTTTTTCACCAAGTCTATTCCCTTCAGTACCTTGAATGTTTCAATATGTCCCTTCTCAATCTCCTCTGTTCGAGGGAGAAAAGGCCAGGTTTCTCTAATCTTTCGCTATACGGCAACTCCTTCCAGCCCTGTAACCATCTTAGTTGCTCTTCTCTGGACCCTTTCGAGTAGTACCATGTCCTTCTTCATGTATGGCAACCAGTGCTGGACTTCCAGTTGAGGGCGCACCGTAGTCTGGTACAGCGGCATGATAACCTTCTCTGATCTGTTCGTGATCCCCTTTCTTTATAATTCCTAGCATAATTCATAGCTGGAGGAATGCGTTGCTTGGTGGCAGGAGAAAGTGGGCATCTTTCCTGCTGCCTGGTAGGGTGTTGGGAGTTTGATGCTTGGCAGTAGGAGGGAGAGGGCATCTCTCCCACTGCTGGGGGTGTTGGTGGTGGTGGGGGGGGGGGGGAGAAACGCTTGACTTTGGCGGCTTGATTTGAGATTTTTTTTTTTGCATGTATTTCTGAACATGTGCCCATCGCTATCACCAACGATGGGCACATATAAATTTAGCGAACCTTTGCTACTCTCCACCAACCTCATTTGTTTGGAGAATGACTTGCTTTTTTTGATAACGGTTGTGACAGTGGCCCATTGATTTTTAACTCAAATTTTTGAGAATCTAGTCTTATATCCTTTAAGTGGAGCAATCTCCAGAACTGGGCATAATATTCCTGTTCTGATTTCTTTTCTTTTATATAATTTTTTAAGGAGACAATAAGAGAACAGGAATAACGGTTCATAGTTAGTCGCGCGCCGACAATCGAGCGCTGACAATTCAGTGCAAGAAACCAGCACGCCGTGGGAAAACTTAATTTTAAAGAGCTCTGAAGCGGGGTGTGAGTAGGGAACCCCCCCCCCCCACACACACACACACTTTATTGCATAGTGTTTGTACTGCTGTTGGGGGGAGTTTGGGGTGTTGGAACCCTCCATTATAAAGAAAACAGAACTTTTCCTGATTTTTTTCGGGAAAAGTTCAATTTTCTCTATAATGTGCGGGGTTGCACCCCACTCACACACCCCCGTCGGAGCTCTATAAAACTAAATTTTCCCGTGGCACGCTTGTGTCTTGCGCCGAATTGTCGGCGCGCTGGTGTCTGGCGCACGATTGTCCCGTCACCGGAATAACATAGCCAACAAGTATACAAACTAGTAAAAATGCAACAAGGGCGTACAGCAAAATGTAATACAGAGCAGGAGGGAAAATACTGCCCCCCCCACACCGAAAGCTAGCCCTCTAGTAGAGGCCGCTCTGGAGCAGACGGGCGCCGACCCCCCCTGACGAAAGAAGCAGAAGACCCCCCGAAGTAGGTCGATGTTACCAAAAAAGATTCCCATTCTCCTAGCCTCCACCTTTTATCATGTTCAAGGAGCCCATTCCTTAGCCTCCCCATATCAAGGAAACAACAGACACTCCACACAGTGCAAGCCAATCAACCAAACATGCCACATGCACACACCCCATTTCCCCCCCCCCATACGAGAAACTAGAGGTAACTGCAGGAACACTTTCCAAAGAGTCATCATTTTCTTTGTTTTACTGGGTATAACTTATAACTCTGTGAAGTCTTGAATTCCTCTGGTTCCTTCTAGGTTTCTTACTGGTCAATATTCAACCTGTGGTAGTCAGCCTTTTTTTTTTTTATAGAGGGACCAAATTAATCATGACTACTTAATGCAAGGCTACATCCATGTACTGGCACTGACTATCCAGAGTAAATTCATACAGAGCAGGCTGGTGGAGCTTATGCTGAATATCAGCCAGGACCCATATAACAACAAGTGCATCAGCCCCTCTGATTGCCCCTTTCCTCTATCCCGGCCCCAGCCTCCCTCCCACTCCCCAGAACAATATAGCCCCTTTTCCGATCCTCATTTCCACCCACAGGAACCCCCTAACATAGAAACATAGAAATAGACGGCAGATAAGGGCCCACGGCCCATCTAGTCTGCCCACCTTAATGTCCCTCCCCTACCTTTGCCCTGTGAAGAGATCCCATGTGCCGATCCCATTTGGCCTTAAAATCAGGCACGTTGCTGGCCTCAATCACCTGTAGTGGAAGACTATTCCAGCGATCAACCACTCTTTCAGTGAAAAAGAATTTCCTGGTGTCACCTCGTAGTTTCCCACCCCTGATTTTCAACGGATGCCCTCTTGTTGTCGTGGGACCCTTGAAAAAGAAGATATCTTCCTCCGCCTCGATGCGGCCCGTAAGATACTTGAACGTCTCGATCATGTCCCCCTTCTCTCTGCGCTCCTCGAGCGAGTATAGCTGTAATTTTCAAGCCGTTTTTCGTATGGTAGATCCTTGAGTCCCGAGACCATCCGGGTGGCCATTCTTTGCACCGACTCCAGTCTCAGCACATCCTTGCGATAATGCACTCCAGAATTGCACACAGTATTCCAGGTGGGGCCTCACCATGGATCTATACAATGGCATAATGACTTCCGCCTTACGACTGACGAAACCCTTCTTCTGATAATCCCTCCTACCCCCTTAAAAGATAATCAAGGCTGGGCCTAAGCCTTCCACCCCCATAATCCCTCCCCAGGCTTACCTGGCAGCTTCCTAATGGTCTTGGGGAAATGGGCAGGAGTGATGCATACTAATTCCTGCCCCTACTTCTAGCAACAGCATCATGGTACTATCAAAGTACCATAAGGCTACTGCTAGAGGTCACAGCTATCATTATGAAGAGGTAGCCTTGCTGGTCAGGAGCGAATGGTAGGGTTACCAGATTTTACTATTGTAAAATATCAGGACCCATGTTCTCGCCCTCCAGTCCTGCCCAGTTTCACCCAATCCCGCCCCAGCCTCATCCCCCAGCCCTGCCCTCCTCAACCTGTTCTCGGAGCCACTTCGGGAGGGCATCCGTGCATTCACAGGTGTGACACAATGACATCACACGCATGCATGCATGCGTGTGATGTCACCACGCTGCATCCATGCATGCGCAGATGTCCTCCCAACATGGTCCCAAAGTGGAGGCTTTTCAAAACCTAGACAAAGTGCCAGGTTTTGAAAAGCTGTCCAGATGCCTGGACATGTCCTCTAAAAAGAGGATATGTCCAGGTAAATCCGGACATTTAGTAACCCTAGTGAATGGGCATCACTCTTGCCTGCTTCCCCCTAGACCACCAGGAAGTTGCCAAGTAGGCCTTAGGGGGCCTGAGGGTTGGAGAGGGGACTTAATTATTTTTGAGGGGGAAGTGAGGGGGGTTCAGAAGGGGGTTTATTCTGTTCCTGAGGTGAAAGGGAAGATTGGTATAGGGGAAGCTGGAACTACCTGAAGTTAAACTGGCACTACCCAAAGGTAAACTGGGCATTGGCTAATATGGCCATTAACTGGTTAAATCTTGGGTCTTCCCATACACTGTCAATATTCTACCAGGGGCAGTCTGTAGTGAGCGCCGAGCAGGAGTGCCAAAGTGTGCTCGTGCTCATTGCCGCTGAGTGGCAGAAGAAAATGCATCGCATGGCTACTGCCATCTACCGGGTTAGCAGCGAAGTAGGAGGGTAGGGTGCAGAGTATGACATGGGGAGGGAAGAGGGCTGGGTGCATAGTCTGACAGGGGTAGGGAAGGGGGTTGGGTACAGTGTCTGACAGGGGGGAGGGAAGGGGGCTGAGTGCACAGTTTGACAGTGAGGGAAAGGGGTTGGGTGTAGAGCTGGGAATGGGGCTGGGTGCAGAGCCTGACAGAGGGGGAGGGAAGGTGGCTTGGTGCAGAGTCTGAAAGGAGGGTGGGAGGGGGGCTGGAGGCAGAGTCTGATGGGGGAGGGAAGGGGCTGGGTACAGTGCCTGACAGGGCGGAAGGGAGGGAAAGGGGCTGGGTGCAGAGCCTGGCAGGGAGAGGCTGGGTGCAGGGGGGGAGGGAGTTGGGAAGGCAGGAAGGACAGATGCTCAGGGGATTGGGAAGATAGATATGGCATATACTGGGAGAGGGTTGGGAAAGACAAATGCATGAGCGGGCGGGTTAGGAAAGGATGAAAAGAAAGATGCTGCACGGGTGGAGTAGGGGGAAGGAAGAGAAAGAAATCCTGCTGGTGGGAAAGGGAAAAGGAATGGACAATTGTTGTACATAGGTGTGTAGCGTAAGAGGGAAAGAGAGATGATGCAAATGGGGAAAGGAAGAAAGAGGAAGAATTGTTGGACATGATAGTGGTGGAGAGGAGGAAGGGAGAAAGGTTACACTGGGAGGAAGGAGAGATGATCCAAAGAAGGGAGAGATGTCAGACCACTGGAATGGGAAGGAGAGAGAGAGAGATGTCAGGCCACAGAATGAAAGGGAAGGAGGGGATAGAGAGATGCCAGACTGCAGAAAGGAGAGGAAAGAGATGTTAGACCTCGGGAAGAGGGAGGGAAGGAGAGAGAGATACCAGAGCATGGGAGAGGAGAAAGATACCAAACCATATGAGAGGGGAAGGGGAAAGACAGAGATGCCTGACCATGGGAGAGGGATGAGATGGTGCATAGGGATGGAGGGAAAGGGGAGACAGAGGGAGGAGATGGTGCACAGCAATGGGTGTTGCAGGGAAGAGATAAGAAGAAATGCTTCTTATTAATAGATAGGAGTAGGGGAGAAGAAAGAGGGAGGAGATGGTACACATGGATAGATGGGAAGGCATGGAAAAATAGATTTTGAGAACAAAGCAGAAAAATAGAAGAACGTTGAATGTTAAAATTTAATGCTAAAGATATATGTATAGAACAAAACACAAAAAAAAACCCCTCTCATCAATACTGGGCAAGTTTCTCAAATAGTATCTTCATATAACATTTAAAGGCTTTTAAATATTTAAATGTGATCATAAGCTCTTCAGCAAGGCGCCACAGCAGCGGTACAATGTCGCTGGAAAGATGCTTGAATTTTAATCATGAAAAGCTAGGCACTACTTGTAATCAATTTGAATGAAGAATATTCTCATGTAACAGCCAGCTTCAGTAAGATGTTATCTCACTGATTTACCAAACTTCATTCTGTATAACTTCACAGTATTTTAAGGTCCTCAGCGGGCCACCACACACTCAAACCATCTCATTGTGTGGGGCTTTATGCTCCCATTCGTCATTGACCCATCTATATTTTTTGTGTACATGTGTCGCAAATATTAATTTTTAGAAAATTTTTTTTTGTATAAATACATATATGCTAAAAGTACTTAGCTTGTGGATTCGACGCTAATCGGGAAGGTAGAAACATCAATCACCCAACATGTTTCGCCCATACAACTCAAGGGCTTTATCAAGGCTCCCTCTCCCATTCATAACCATTTTCTCCCACCATCGCGTCTAAACGAAAATCCACAGCAGCGGTACAATGTCGCTGGAAAGGTGCTTGAATTTTAATCATAACACATTGGATGGAGCAAGGATACTTGCTTCTACTGGACGGCTGTGAACTGACCTTTTCAGATAAGTGGTCTACTGTTAAACAACTTTTGAAGAGCCATAACATTTGCCACTGCAGTAGAAGCGAGAATCCTTGCTCCATACAATGTGTTATGATTAAAATTCAAGCACCTTTCCAGCGACATTGTACCGCTGCTGTGGCGCCTTGCTGAAGAGCTTATGAGCACATTTAAATATTTAAAAGCCTTTAAATGTTATATGAAGATACTATTTGAGAAACTTGCCCAGTATTGAGGAGAGGGGTTTTTTTGTGTTTTGTTCTATTTTGAAAGTATTGCCCCCTCAAGTGGACTGTAATTTAAAATCCCAGGTCTGTTTGGATCAAAGATTTATGTATGGCAGAAAGTGAAGGAGAGAAAAACAAATGGATAAGGTGGCCCTGGATACACAGTTAAGAGCACAGAGAGAAGGAAGTGCAGCTAGAGATTGGAAAAGATGGTTTGAAAACAAAATCACCAGACAACAAAGGTAGGGGAAATGATTTTATTTTCAATTTAGTGATTGAATTGTGTCAGTTTTGAGAAATTACATCTGCTGTCTATATTTTGCACTGTTAAGGAAGAAATTCATTTGTTTCTATTTCTCTGGGGTTGTACTGCATGCAGAGTCTTGAATCTTAGGGTGTCATTTATATATATTAGTACTTTTAATTTGTGGTCCCGTATTTGCATAGGGGTTATCTGTGTTCTGGTAGGAATGAATGTTGAGAAGCATACATACAGTGTGCTTTGTGTAGTTTAATTTTGTGGTTAACCATTATGTATTGTTAATAAGATTATATTGTGTGTGTATATATGAAAAATAAATGGAAAAAAAGGGTATTACAATTAGTACTATTATGGGGGTGGGGTCTGGGGTGGAGATTGGGCAGGGTCTGGGATGGAGCTTACGCCCCTCCCCTCCCTGAAACGAAAAAGCCTATGGGCGGGACTACGATGGGCTTATGACCTTGATGGTTTTCTGCCATAATTGAACATTGAAGAATCTGTCCAGGGCACAATTTAGACATCTGGGGCTAGACTTGTTTTAACAACAAATAAGTGCCAAAAAGATGCCCAAAATGACCTGATGACCACTGGAGGGATGTAAGCATGACCTCTTCCACACTCCCCGTGTAGTTACTGACCCTGTCCCACCACCCAAAGATGTGAATGAATAGGTTCATTCCTGCCTTTATGACAGCTTCAGATGTTATGGCCAGTTCTAGTAGACGGAACTCAGGCCATTACCCCACTCTAACCATTAGCCTTGTAGTGGAACATGTGAGCCTTCCAAACCCCATCCTAAGCCCACTGTACCCACATATAAGTGTTGCCAGCAGGCATAAGGGCTACTGTTGTGGTGTACAATTGAGTCCAGTAGGTTTTGGGTAGGTTTTGGAGTGCTCACCATATGGCGAGATGTGTGCGTGGGACTTTTTATGTGAGGTTCACTGCAGTGTCCCACTGATCTGCTGGGATGTCTGTGTGGCCAGTCTACTAAGAATGCTGGCCCCTCCTACATCCCAGTGGATTGATCTGTACGTTTTTGTTACGGCTGTGGGTTTCTTGGTTTTTTTGTTTTTTTTTCTAGAAAATGGTTCAAAACGATAGTCACACTGAGCACAAATACATCCATTCTTTGTAACTGATGGCTCTTAGCAATGCTGACAGCATTGTTCTCTCGGTGTACCTATACATCAATATGACAAGCACTTGGCCAGATCTTGAGACTCCTGAGGAAGGCTTTAATAGCTGAAATGCAGATGTGTCGAGTCTGGAACTACAGTCTTAGTTTTATGTCACACATATTTATCTTTATAGTATACTGCACAAGTCTGGGCCTATTATATTACTATTTTATTGCCGTCAATGATTTTATATTGCATTAAATTTTCAAGTTGGAATCACATTGGTCTTCCAATACTTTATTCTGTTTGAATTCTTTATCTTTCAGTTTTCAGCAGCACTGTAAGAATTGTGCTGCTGACATTTCTTACAGACAGGCCTGGCACTGTCTAGATCAGTGTTCTTCAACCTTTTTACACCTATGGACCGGCGGAAACAAAATAATTATTTTGTGGATCGGCACCTGAAAAACACTGGGCTGTCATTGGCCAGACCCAACCCATTTCTGCCCAATCTCTGCCCCAGCCCCTGCCCCCTTAATAGTACTAATTGTAACACTATTTTTTCCATTCATTTTTCATATATGCACACACACACAATATAACCTTATATTAACAACACATAATGGTTAACCACAAAATTAAACTACACAAAGCACACTGTATGCTTCTCAACATTCATTTCTACCAGAAACCAGATAACCCCATTCAAATACAGGACCAAAAATTAAAAGTACCGTATTTTCACGCATATAACGCGCATACGTGTATAACACGCATACGTGTATAGCGCGTGGGAACAAAGCATTACTGTATTAAAAAATCTATATAGCACGCACATGCGTATACCGTGCATGCTGCTATAACCTCCTCCCGCCACTCCCACTTACTCCCTCTTCTGGCCTGCGAACCGGCATCCTCCCCCCCCCTCGCTTGCGTCACCCCCCCCCCCGCGATCCTACATCCTCCCCCAGCACCGCAAAGACATCGCTTACCCGATTGGGCACCAGCACCAATGCACAGGACGTGCCAGTGCCCGAAGATCCTCCCTCGCCTGGGCTGGGCTGGGCTGGGCTGGGCTGGCCAGTGCGAGGGAGATCCTCCCTCTTCCCTGTGCTGGGCTGGTCTGGGCTTTGAGCATTTGCGCATGCTCAAAGCCTTCTGGTCTCGCTCTCTCCGAGATTCTGAACGCGGGGGAGGGGGGGTGACGCGAGCGGGGGGAGGGGAGGATGCCAGTTCGCAGGCCAGAAGAGGGAGTAAGCGGGAGTGGCGGGAGGAGGTTATAGCAGCATGCACTGTATACGCATGTAAGGCAAACTGAATGGCAGGAGCAGTAGATAAGATGTGGCAGCATGTAGATTAAAAAAGAGCTGCAAAGAACGTGGAGGGGTATAATAAAACAAAATGTCTAAGTCTGTTTTAGGGCTAGGGTGCTAGTCACCCAAAGCTGACAGTGTCTAAAGTTCATTCTCGAAAAATATGTCCAATATATATATATATATTTTTTTATTTTTTTTTTGAGAATCGTCTTCTTATACATCCAGCCATTTGATTGTCCAGACCACTAGTATGTCTATCTTTATACCACATTCTTGTACAAAAAAAATCGTCCAAAATGCCTACAAAAAGACCTTTTAGATGTGGGAGGGGTCAGCAAAGTAATAGGCTGGTCACCCAGACATGGCAACAGAGTAGTGGGACACCTTACAGGGCACATAAAGGGTGCCACAAAAACATCTCACCACAACTCTCTTGCAGGTCATGGTGAGCTCCCCAAAACCCACTATACTCACCTGTCTACCACCCCAATAGCCCTTATGGCTGTGTGTGGCACCTATATGACTGTATAGTAGATTGTTTTTTTGGGGGGTTGGGGGGTTGGTGGACTTACATTTTTCACCATGAATGCAGTGGTTAGAGTGGCTTATGGGCCTGGGTCCTCCTCTCTATGGTTCACTAGCCCACCCTCCACTAGCCCACCCTCCAGATTACTTAAGCCACCTCTGTGCAGCTCTACTAGGCTTTCCTATGCCAAGTGCTGATGTTCTGGAAGCAGGTATGTATGTTTTTATTCTGATTTTTATGGCGGTGTTGGGGGAGGGGGGTCAGTGATCACTGAGGGAGTGTGTGAGGGTCTGTATTTTGTATCTACAGTACTTATCTAGGCACTTATATCTGTTTTTAGATCACTTAAGTCACAATGTATAAGTTCCATCTAAGCAGTCTTGTCAAATTTTTGACTGTCACTGCAGGACAACTAAGTTTGTTCGGCCCACATCCCGCCTACATCCCTAACCACTTCTCGAAAAATGCCCCTTTTCTCTCTGGACACACAGCGACAGTCAAGAGGCCCAAGATGCCTCTAGATGCATCGGCACTTGGACCTGTCTTTTAGGTGGGTACTGTACTTTTAGATAAGTACTGTAGACATATTTTCATTTTGATTATGTACCTCTTAGGCACCTTATAGAGTAGCAAAGACATGCTAAAATAATTTCCAGTAATGAGGAAGAAAAGCAGGTGTCTGACTCAGTTAGGCTGAGTGACCACTTGCAATAATGGTGTCTATGAAACAAAACTAATCTAAAACAGTATCAATGAGGAAAAGAACAATGGGTCCTCCCACCATTCTAGGCTATAAGTCTTAAAATAGAAAGCAGGTTGGAAGCAGCCTAAATTTAAGAAACCCCAAGCAGCTCACTAAAACAGTGTCATATTATTTGCTAGAATTAATGGCTTCCAATGGATACATGACATGAAATTCAGGAAAGCAGGTGTTTCCTCCTGCCTGTGCTTTCTTGTTTTGGGTTTATAAATTTGTAATGGCAGTGTTGGCCTTCTTGCTAATAGTCTTCCCTAATGTCGTCATCAGTCTTTGTCAGCCTCTGATTCACCTCTGTGATCACTTTTGTAAATCTGTTCCTGCTTGGTGTTGTGCTCCTGTAGTAAGTGGGCGGCTAATATTGATGGGCTGAGCATTAGCTTGGGATAATTTTTGAAGGCTATTGCAGGCATCTTTGCAAATCTATTATATGTGGTAACTCTTTGATTGCCTCACCTACAGTTGCCAAAGGTCCACCTAGACCAGTATCCTGTTTACAACAGTGGCTAATTCAAGTCACAAGTACCTGGTAGAGTCCCAAAATATAGCAAGAAAGGATGCATTCTGCAGATTTAAGCTTATGTTATCTCAGGAGAAGATGAAAATGCATTATGCTAGTACACAAGCAATTACAATTACAGTAGCAGTACAGGAGTAAATTATGGAATCATTTGCATGGTTTGTTACAAAACTGTAGTGACTGATGGAAGTTTAAAAGAATGTTGAAAATCAACTCTTTGCAAGGGCATTCATTTTACTTGGGAAATACACTATAGGATTTGTGTTAAGATCTTGAGGTCTTTGCAGAGACATGTTATTTGACTTTATTTTTATTGTGTAATTTTTGGTTTGTTTTAAATGATTATTTTAATTATGTATGGTTTCTTTTTTGTGGTATATAAGTTACTTAAATAAATAAATAAAATATCTTCTGCAGCCAATGAAGGACGAAGCTGCTAAATGGAAGATTTCTGAACCCCCAGCAAGAGTACAGAAGATGATCTGCAAAAGTGGGAGTTTCTCACTGAATGCATGAGACTTGGCGGGTCTAGGAAGAATGGCACAGGAAGGGGAATTTAGTACAGGGAGGATGGTAGAGCAAGGTGTGTGAGTGCTGGGAGAAGAGGGAGCACTGACTTGGCACATAAGAACATAAGAACATAAGCATTGCCTCTGCTGGGTCAGACCAGGGGTCCATCGTGCCCGGCAGTCCGCTCCCGCGGCGGCCCCCCAGGTCCATGACCTGGAAGTGTTCCTTACCTAACCTAAAATATCCATACCCCATTCGCTCAATGTCCTGTAAGGTAACTCTATCTGTACCCTGTAATCCCCTTCGCTTCCAGGAAGTCATCCAGTCCCTTTTTGAACCCCAGAATTGTACTCTGTCTTATCACCTCTCCGGGAAGCGCGTTCCAGGTGTCCACCACAGCGGTCCAAACTGCTAGATGGGACTTAAGAAAAGGTGCATGGGCACACAGCTGTGTGCCCATGCACGTACATTCCACTGCCTTATCATTGGCTGGATCCTACTTATAATCTCAGGCAGGGCAGGTTCACTCACATGGAGGGAGGGGACAGGGGGTAGGGGGGCAAAGTGAGCTATAGAACTACAAATAAGGGTTTTAAACTCAGAAAAATGGCTATGCATATTATCTATCATTCTACCGTCTGGACATTAATGTAATATTCTGTTGACTTAAAAAAAAAAAGCCAGTTGACAATCTTAACCTTCTGAGTACTAAACACATTTCACAGGGCCCCCTAAACATGTGGACAAAAAGTATGTACACAGTTTGTTAATGGTTTTGCCATGTCCTGTCCATAATATGTAAGGGTACCTGTGAGGGACTCGTTTTAGGGGCTGGGCAATTTGTGGGATGGTGGGGCAATTGCAGGGGATAGTTTTTGGGGTTGGGGCAGCTTGTGAGGATTGTGGAGCAGTTTTAGGGGTTGGGTGGTTTTGGGGAGTTGGAGCAGTTGTGGAAGGTTAATTTTTGAGGCTGAAGATGTTTTCACGGTGGCATGTGGGTAGTTTTGGGCTTTGAATGTTGTTTAAAGAGTGAAACAGTTGGGGGAAGAGGTAGTTTTGTGGGGTATATGCAGTTTAGGGATTTGAAAGAGAGAATTTCACCTTTTAAACTGTTTCCCCCTGTTCTACAACTACTACTACTCTATTCTGTTTTTCTTTGTTACAGAAGCTTGAACTCCTTTTCCCATGAAAATGGAGAGGGCTTTTTTTTTTTTTTGGGGGGGGGTCTTTGGAAGTCCTGGTTTATCACATTTTCAAATTCAATATGTCTTTTTACTGTTTTTCCCTTCATGCCAAATTTTATCCCTTTCCATTCCATTTTTCAATAACTGCTTTGTCATCAGATCCTCCTTCCTGATCACTTCCCTAGCATCTGATACTCCCTTCTGGACACCGTTCATGACATCACTTACCCTAGTTAGGATTACTAGATGTCCAGGAAAAACCCAGACATTCCAGGTGCCTGGATTGTTTTTTAAAAATGGGGGAATCTGTCCAGTTTTAGCCAGCTCTCCCGACTTCCCCACCTACCTCATCCCCAAGCCCAGCCACTGTAATGTAATCTTCGGGCATTTGGCAGCAGCAATGAGCCAAGCCTGCTGCTGCCACCCTGTTCTGGAAGCCGCCTCTCTGCAGGTCCCACCTACGCGGGAACAAGAAGTTGCTGCAGAGAGGCAACTTCCGGGGTACGCCAGCAGCAGCAGGCTCGCATCGTTGCTGCTGCCAGCTGCTTGAAGATTAAATTACAGCATCCAGTCTCAGGAAGGAGGTAGTTGGGGGAGTCGAGAGCTAGAAAATTTGTGAGGGGAAGCAGTGTTGGAGGAGAGAGGGAGGGAAGGGGGCTGGAGAAACAGCATGGGAGGGAGAAACAGCATGGAGAGAGGGGCTGGAGAAGCATTATGGAAAGGAGAAAAGAGATGGAGTAAGGTAGTGCTGATTGGGAGGAAAGAGACAGAAGCAGCAGGAGAAGAGGTTAAAAGGAGAGAAGGGGGGGAACCTGTGGTGGGCTGGGGGTTGAAAGGAGAGAGAAATAAAGAAGCACCCACAGGAGAGGAGGGTTGGAAGCAGAGAAATAGTGAAAGGCATCCATGGGGAGCAGGGTTGGAAGAAGGGAGAGTGAGAACTAAAAGGGTACAGAGAATGGGAAGGGAGACCTTGGAAATGGGTGGAATGTGGGTGGGTCTTAGCAGGAAACTAGAATTTGTAAACCAAGATAGATGGCTTGCACTTGAAGGGAGAACCAGCCTCTTAATTTCCTCATCCTACCCTCACTCTTCCCTTGGGCCTGCCAAGGATATGAGCAGCCAAATATAGATATATAATGAAACAAAGGGGACTACATTTAATTGCTCTTCCCCAAAAAAATAAATAAATTCAAGGTCTTTAATCTAGTGATCTAAGTTTTCACTTAACCACCTACTGTAGTCTTCAGCTATAAATAATTACCTGTTTTAACAAAGTAAACATATATATTTATCTTAGTCCTTCAAAGTTATGCAGTTGGCTGTAAAAGAAGGCATCAGTTCATTGAGTTCAACCAAACTCATCAATTGGCAGCTGTTCTATTTTCTGGTTAATTTAGTAGCTATTAGCTATTCTATTTCTCGGTTCATGATTTAAATGCAATCCCAAATTTACTTTGTACACTCAGACCTGTATGTCATTTTCAAAAAGAAACTGCAGAATTTCCATTTGAAAATCTCATGGCATGTTTTTGCCATGACCAGTCTTTACCCTCTGTATTTTGCCAATGTATGAGGTAAAAAAAAATGCGTGGAGATTTTCAAATGAAATCCCTGCACAGATTTTTCTGGACCTGCTGTAATTCCAACACCCTCAGTATCACTCATTTTTCTCATATATGTAGGGGAGAGGGCATTCTTAAAGATGTATTTTTTCATAGTTAAATGTTAATATACCATTGGAAATCCCCTTGCAAATTTTCCCCTAATGTAAAACCTGTAGGGAATCTGGCCTTAAATACAGATAACACCGATGTGTAACTCTTGCCAGAAAAGTAAGCCCATATGCATTCTATGATCTCTGTCCTACCCTATTGATTCAAATTGAAAACCCCATGATCCAGTTCCCTAGGACAGCAAATGATGTCCCTCAATCTGATCCCCTACAATTTGAGACATGACAGGGTTCCTCTGCCATACCACCAAGACATGACAGGATTCTCTGGATACATGATTTCTTACAAGACATTTTGAAAAATGAGCTCTAGACCCCAGTTTATCCTCTGATGACCTCTGGGTCTCTGGCCTATCAGGCTTCAGAATGGAATCCATTGACTTCATGAGTTCCTGATTAGGTCTTCATGACTAAGTGTCATTCTGAATTTTGTCCCAAGGAGGAGACAAGGAAGGAAATACTTCTCCTGTCCTAATAAGCTTTCTGTAGAGTTTTAAAGGAGTAGATCAGGAAGCTTAGGGGATATATCAGTGTCTTGAAGCCCTGAATCAAGATATCTCAGCAAGGGAGCAGAAACACCTTAATTTAAGTGATCCAATATCGTGATTCAGCCTCTGAACTTCCTGATCTGTCCTTTTAAAATGAACTACTGGGGAGGGGAGGGGAAGAATCTTGTCATATTTCAGCAGTCAAGGGTAATAGGCCACTGAGGGGCTTAGTTTAAACTTTATAGACACAAAATGGTAAGGGTGGGAGAAATGGACTGAGGAGACTTTAAGATCAGGTTGCAGAAGCATTGGTCTTCATTCAGAGTTTGGAGGGAGGCACTCCAGCCATTGAAACGTGTTATATTTTGGGCTTACTTCTCTCTAACATAAGTTGACTTGTAGAAGGTGAATAGTGACAAATTTCAAATAGCAACAAACATAAACATTGATTTTTATTAAGAACAATATATATCTCCTAATATTATGCTGTACTCAGCTGGCAGAGAGACCTCTATTGGCTCTACTGAAGTATTAAACTTTGACTGTTTATACCCCTGAAATTTCCAGAACACGAGAGTGGTCTCCTGATTTATGAATTAATGATGGAAAGAGATCTCTCTAGGAGGGAATTTGCAACTGGTATAAATACCATGGCTGGTCATGTCATTGTACCACTAAGGTGCATGTCTGCAGTTGTCTAAACGAGAACCCCAGAGACAAAGGAAGTCTTTAGCTGGATAGGTCAGTGTATCACTCACTGTTAACAGAAAGCTGAAGTTATAACGAAGACAAAAGCATCATGAAGGAGCAGCAGGGAGTCCCTGATCCTACAAAAAGAGAGGATATAGAGGACATCCTCTGAGTCTAGACAAGGAGGGACAGGAGTTGTAACAGTACTGAATCTATAGTCAGCTCCGAGCTCAAACTCTGGCTCTGTGAGATACTCTGGAGAGGCAGTTAGACAGGAGGAGTTCTCTACCTGTAAGGGAGAGATCAAGTGTAACCTAAGAAACTGTAACTATTTAATGACATTTCTACATAGCCATTATTTGATTTTTGTCAACAACCTCCCAAGATTAATTATTAGTAGATCATTGGTTCTATCCCGTTGTCCCCAAAGAGCATACATAATATCAGTACAAGATTACAATACAAGTTTTTATCCTAGTTTGTTTATTGGGAAAGGGAGAAAGTGTAGAGAGAGTTAATTTTGGTGCTAATGGCCTTCCAGTGTTACTGATCTTGACCTAGCCCCTAGAACAAATTCTCAGAGTTAAATCTGCAAGCTAGTTTTTCTTTAATAAAGCTGTGTCTTTTGCTGGTCAAAGAACCTTAAACAGCAGCTATGAAGATCCCCAGCCCAGTAGGGGTTGCAGAGATTTCTTACTGCCTGAATAAAGTTATTCATCATAAAGTACTGTATAGAGGAGACAAGCAGAAGAGTAAGCAAGGATGTTCCATAACTAACCTGTGTTCCATTGAAAGATGGAACTACAAATCTTTCCTCATCACTGTGCCGGTAATGTAAGCTAGGGTTTTAGTGGTCTACATTTCAGGCTCCTAAGTTCTTTTCAGAATTGCACCTAATGGCACCGATCTCTGTCTCCACCCCCAGAAACACCCATTTAAGTGTTAGGCGCCGCTAGTCGCCATGTAATAGGCACCTGTCGGCCAATTTATAGAAACTGGCCCATAATGCATCTTCCCTGCATGAGACAATTAGGAAACAGTGCAGAAATTTATTAGTCAAACTATGCTTATTTATTATTTATTCAATTTTCTATACCATTCTCCCAAGGGAGCTCAGAACAGTTTACATGAATTTATACAGGTACTCAAGCATTTTCTCTGTCTGTCCTGCTGGGATCACAATCATTCTAATGTACCTGGGGCAATGGGGGGATTAAGCGACTTGCCCAGGGTCACAAGAAGCAGCATGGGTTTGAACCCACAACCTCAGGATGCTGAGGCTGTAGCTTTAACCACTGCGCCATACTCTCTGTTTTTGCCAATGCTATCGATGCTAGCCATGCTGCTGTTTTTTATCATTCTATGTCTGAGAATGCAGCATTGTGGTCAGAGCTGTGGCCTAGGCAACTAGAGGTTGTGAGTGCAGGCCCACGTTGCCTCCTTGTGACCCTGGACAAGTCACCTGCTCCCCCATTGCCCCAGGTACATTAGATAGACTGTGAGCCCCACCGGAACAAACAGGGAATAATGCTTGAGGACCTGAAAAAATTATTGTAAACCGTTCTGAGCTCCCCCAGGAGAAAATTGAATGAATAAATAAATAAATAATAGCATAGTTTTGGTTAGTGGTGCTAATTGAATGAATCTGTTGGACCTCGTTTCTGTGAATTGAAGGTAACATTTATAAAATGGCAGCAGGTGTTTATGGGGTGGCATTCCTTTTCTGAACCATTGGCTGAAAGCACAGGAGATGAATGACAGTGCCAAGGTTAAAACTACTGCTTTAGGCAGGCAATGCGAACTTCAGCTGTAATTATTTTTCCATGTTTCCATGGAAACACATTAGATATTTTTTCTCCAAATCAGATTAGTGGACACCAAGTGATATCTCCACTTAGTAGGTTTGAGGTCTACAGGGTAAATGGATCCTCACCTTTAACAGATTTAATACTGATGAATTTTATGTTTTTAATGTATTTGTGTTCTCGTACTTGTGATTTAAATTGCATATTTAACTCTGAAAAACAAACTCAGTAATCTGCCAGACACAATTTAATTTAGAGCTTTGCTAGCTTAGTGAGTCACAATGCAAAATTGATTTCATAATTCAACTATGGCACCTCTGTCAAATTTCCAGAATTTTTCAGAATGTCAACAATTCAGTGGAAGAATTGCCTCATCTTATTTTAAGTTCCTGTAATAAAATTTCTGCAGTACCAAGGTTGTAGGGTTTGATTTCTACTGAGAAGTCAAATTACAAAAAAATGTAAAGCCTTTTTTTTTTTTTTTTTTTACAAAAGGGCGTTACTTAGTAAACATAACTTGGCAGTTTAATACTACTGAGGCAATTCTATAAGTGAGCATCTCCATTTAGGTGCCTTGAGGCCACATGATAGGAGCCTGTTTTATAACAGAACCTAGGTGCCTGTGTTCTCATATAACATAATTTAGTATCAGCATGCTTAACTTAAGGCACCTGATGTTAATACCAATCTTAGAACTGGCATAAGTGTGGGCACCTAAATGAGGCAAATAAATGTATGACTTACATTGCCCTGCAAATTACCAAGATAAGTGGGAGTTATAAGAACATAAGAGTTGACATATGAGTACTGGAACAGACCAAAGGTTCATCAAACCCAGTATCCTATTTATTCCAGGTCACAAGATCCCAAAATTGTAAAATAGATTTTATCCTGCTTTTCCTAGAAATAAGCAGTGGATTTTCCCAAGTCTATTTTTATAATGATTTATGGACGTTTCTTTTAGGAAAGTATCCAAACTTTTTTTAAAACCCTGCTAAGCTAACTGCTTTTACCACATTCTCAAGCAATGAATTCCAGAGTTTAATTACATGTTGAATGAAGAAATATTTTCTCCAGTTTGATTTATTCTATCATTAGATAGATAGGTACATTGGATGGTGTGTGAGCCTCCCAAGACAGATAGGGAAAAATGCTTGACTACCTGAATGTACACCATTTACCCCCTCATCTACGAAACTGCGCTAGCAGTTTTTAGCATGGTGAGCCGTGCTGAATGGCCCGCGCTGCTCCCAATGCTCATAGAGTTCCTATAAGCGTCGGGAGCAGGGCGGGCCATTCAGTGCGGCTCTCTGCGCTACAAACTGCTAGCGCAGTTTAATAGAAGAGGGGGTTAGAGGTATATAAATATTAAAAATAAATAGAATAAATTAAAATTTACTACTAAATAGCTTCATTGTGTGCCCCCTAGTCTTAGTATTTTTGGATAGAGTAAACAATTGATTCACATCTACCTGTTCCACTCCTTCTCCTACCACTTATCATGCTTGAGTACCTGATTGTAAAAACCGCTTAGATAACCTTAGATAGGCGGTATATAAAATCCTAATAAACTTGAAACTATATAGCACTGAAAGGCGTACGCAGCACTGTACATTTTGACATTTATAGATGGTCCCTGCTCGGAAGGTCTTACAATCTAACTTGGACAGAAAGACATTACATATAGGGTTGGGGATGCAGAACCCAAGGAGAGAGGAGTTAGAAGTTGAAAGCACTCTCAAAGAGGTAGGATTGCTTTTCACATGTGAGTTTCTGTGTTAATGGACAGACATGGAATGTAGCTTGGAATGGTTGAGGACTGAGTAGGAATCTTCACTGCAAGTTTCCAAGTTAAGAATTTACTATCCCGCCCATTGTACAATAACAACTGGGCAACTTACAATCTCTGTATAAAAGAAGATAGAGAAGGGAGGGGTAATCAAAACAATACATGACAATTAAGGAGAGAGATGAACTACAATTTTGTAGTATAGCATGACAAACAAGGTAGGGAATGCAGTTTCTCCTGGCTCACATCAAATGGAATACATTTTAGGTACAGGCATCAGTGGATAGAAAAGTTTTAAGCCCTGATTAGAAATTATCTAAAGAGATCTATTCCCAGAGGACTTGTAATTGATTCCAGTGTGCTGGTCCTTGGACAAAAAAAATTGCCTGTATGTTGTGTTCATGAACAATTTCCTGGAAAGAGAGTACCGTTAATAGATTTGGGGAAGAAGATCATAAGGTCTTACAAGTCAAGTAGGGGTCAATAACTGGAAACGATAGAGTGGGTCTCCGTTTAGGTGAGTTTTGTATACTGGCAATAAAATTTTAGAGCCGATGCAGTAGGGTAGTGGTAGCCATTGGGCTGCCTTTAGTAAAGAGTTTACTTGATCAAATTTCAATGCTACTGATTATAGTAGCTTGAAAATTTGATCACATAACCCATAGCTGTCAGAACAGATGGGCCATGCCCCCCCCCCCCAAATCAAATTTCTGGTAGGAACGGGGCTGATGGGAATCATGTGGAATCCGCGGGGATTGCATAAGGTTCCTCTCTGGGTTCACAAGGATTCTGCGTGGATGGAAGTGCTTCTTGCAGGGCTCCCACAGTGTACATATCTCCTGGCTCAGACATCCAAGTAGGCCTCCTCTTTCCTTCTAGCCACACTTTTTCTTCACAAACCATGGGCAAGCGGTTCCTACATATTCCTCGTGGCTAACCCAGAAGCCTTCCCTCTGATGTCAGAGGGAGCTTCTCTACTTGGACATCTTAGAGCTGGCCAGAGTACAGGTGCACACCCATGGGAGGGGAGCATGAACTTGGGATATAGAAGAGAGGGAGGAAGTGAGCATGAAGGGAGGAAAAGGGGATACAGATGGGAGGGAGGGGGCACTAACTTGGGACAAAGGCTGGAAGGAATGAGGGAGGGAGGGGGGTCATGAATTTGGAGGAAGGGAGGGAGGGGCATAAACTTGGGATATAGGATGGATGGACAGAGGGAGGAAGGGAGAGAGGGAAAGAGATGTTCCCTTTCCATTTTCTCCTCTAAGGGAGGAGAAAATGGAAAGGGAGAATTGTTTGGCATAGGTGTGTAAGTGAGATGGAAAAAGAGAGTGCACATAGGATAGGAAGAAAGAGAATTGTTGGGCAAGGGGTAAGCAGATGAGAGGGACAAATGTTGGATGTGGTGGTGGAGAGGGAACAGTGGAACAGATGGAAAAATGGATGCAAGAGGGAGGAATGTTAGACATGGTAGTAGAGGGAATGGAGGGAGAGATGTGGCATGGTGCTGGAGAGGGTTGATAGAAGGAAAAATGTTGGGCATGGGGCTAGTGGTCAGGAGCAAAGATGCTGCGCACGATTTGAGAGATGAGATAAGGAGAAATGTTGGATGTGGTAGTAGAGGGGATGGGAGAGATGCACTCTGGATCTCTCTCTCTCCCCTCCCCCCATTCCCTTTGTAGCAAGAAAGGGAATGAGAGAAAGAGAGATGGTGGCAGTGAGAGAGAGAGACATGTTTCACATGGGGGGTAGAGGAGAGGGAGAGAGAGGAAGAAATGCTTTGCAGGGGGTGGGGAAGGGAAAAGAACGTTTTTGGATAAGGCCCGTTTTAGTGCAGGAAGAGGCGGTCGGAGCATACAGCGAGTGATTTCCTGCACTTGCCAGTGCTCCGGCTGCTCTCTCCTGCCTCTCCCGCTGCCCTCTCCTTGTCGGCGGTTCATGGTCGGAAAATACTGCGAATGACCGGGACTGCGAACTGCCGACTGCGAACAACCGGGGGTACATTGTATATAACATATAGTGCTCAGACCTATAACCTATTAGTGTTCAAGTGAACTGAACCACACAGGCTGCCATAAGACCATCATCGCACATATACTGTAGTGTGTGTACCTCCACTCTCAAACTGCTATTTATATCCAAGCTGTTAATAAATAAAGCCACTTATCTTTGGAGGTGATGGTAAAACTCAGATGGTCATGAAACAGGCAGCTCAGTGGATTTAAAGTGCTAGTGCAACAGCATTTAAAAACTCCTGAAGCCGAGAAACACAAGTCTTTCCCCCGACTTGAGTGTCGCGACAAACGTACTTTCTCAGGAGGGGAATTCTTCTAACGGGTCCATTAGTATTACCAACATATGTACAGTATAATCATAGATTAATGAGAGAAAGCCAACGTAAGTTTAGTCAAGAGAAATCTTGCCTCACCAATCTACTGCATTTCTTTGAAGGGGTGATTGAACATGTGGATAAAAGTGAGCCAGTTTATATTGTGTATTGTGTTTTCAAAAGGCATTTGACAAAGTACCTTATAAAAGACTTCTGAGGAAATGAGAAAGTCTTTGGATAGAAGGTAATGTCCTATTATGGATTAAGAACTGGCTTGAGGAAATCCACTTCTTATTCCTATGAAGCAACATAAAATCTGTTTTACGACGTGGGATCTAGCTAGGTATTTGGGATCTGGTTTGGCCACTGTTGGAAATAGAATAGTGGGATTGATGAACCTTCGGACTGTCCCAGTATGACAATTCTTATATTCTTAATGTTGGACTCTCCCCCAACAGTTATCACAGACGTTATACAGTTACTTCATGTTGATTATGGCTATTGACATGCTGTAACTCTAGAATTTTAACACACTTTAATAAAAGAGCATTAGCATTGTGGGTTATTTCTGAGAGGGGGAGGTGTCTTTGTGGTAGCTTCTGAATGTAGAGTTGGGGGATATAGCACAAGGTATGTGATGCTTAGGGAGTTTCTCCTAGGGGGCCCTTAACATAAGGAGAGCACGTGTTGGGAGGAGTTTAACAATGGAAAGCCCTTTTGGAGTGTGGCTTGTGTTTTGGGGAGGTGGGAGCCATAACATATCCTCAACTTTTTGCTGGGAATATTTTGGTGCTATAACGTGACTTGTAGTGCACACTTGGCAATCCTGCAAGCCACGTTATAGTATTTTCAGCATAGCAATGAGCTGCTTTACATGCACTTGTAAATCCTGCTATTTTTGAGTATGATCTTACAAGAGGAGATTTTCGTATTCATTAAAACTTTTTGCAACAGTAAACTTTCTTTCATTGGATCTCCACATTATTCTGTGACTGGCACTGGGCCTAGAAGCGAGGCAACTCTTCCCATTCAGGAGAATTCCTGAACCTGCATCAAGTTCTGCCAGGATCTCTTTCCATCCTTTAAGGGAAGACCCCAAAGCCTTACATGTCACAGTAATATATCCCACTTTACCCACCTAGAGTCAATGTGCATGTCAAAAAAGGGTCTAATTGGTAAATGTGTATGACAATTTATTAAGTTTCTTTGTGCTCAGTCATAGCACTGATAAAAAAATGGTTTTCTCCAGAATGCATGGCTGATTTTACTTCTATAGTTATTATTATTGCTATGTAAGTGCTATAAGCCTCTGTATCTATATTGCTATGACAACCTGCAAGAAACAACCAAATTACTGCATATGAATCACTAACACGATGAATATACTGTGTTTCATATTACAAAAATCAACATCGTAGATATTTTAAAAGTAAATGCAATCTCATCAGGTATTTTTCTCAAATTCCACTATACTATTAGTTATAAGACATATAAAACAATATGAGATGCTTGGATATTGATTCAACTTTATCAACAGTTTTCTCACATACTCTGTAATAATATTGTAGGCAGGTCTGGAACAGCAATTTGACATCTCCAATAACACCAGTGGGAGCTAAGCATCCAATAACCATATTATATTGTACAAATATTGGGCTCAGTGTTTTTATACACTCTAGGAATATAGATATAGAGGCTTATATCACTTGGAGAAAAAAACAATTTTTAGCATCTGTGATATTAAAAATTTAAGAGGTACAGAAACACCTTTTAACTGGTGATACACAAACATTTTTGAGACCTACTAATATGCTGTATAGTTCTCTGTAAGCCAGTCTTGCAAAAATGTGTATGTGATCATCCCAAGTATGAAGGGCACTTCTGTAATCTAAGTGCCTACATATTCACATCCTTTCATGTATGAATGTATAGAATACTAGCAGTTATGACAGTGAGTATACATTTACCTGCAAAAATGCCAGCAAGGCATGTAAACAATATTCTGAAACATTGTACATATGTGTCATAGGGCCTAAATGTGACATGGATGAGAAGATATGGGCTGGGCTCTCACTTAACATCCATAATTTACAGATTACTATCAGTAATGGAAGTCCCTGATACATTTATAGAACTTCAATAATGCCAGATCTTTGACTGGTATATCTGTGGGCATGTAATGTAAGCTGCACTGATACCAGGGTGCACTAGTATTTTATAATGGAATCTTAAAATGTAAATACAGGTGCCCACTTATAGAATTTATTCCCTTAGTGTGTGTTTGCTGCATACCAACAATCCCCGTGCTAACCAATCCAAGTGAAAGGGTTCCTCTGCTGCTGTCTTCAGGAGGAGCCTCCAGGGATCCCACAGATTTACAGCTGTGAGTCTGTTTCTTTCTGATTTCAGCCCAGTAGAGCATGTGACCTGTAATTGCACATTTTCACCAATAGAAGGGACTCTCCCCTCTCACCCAGAAGGCCAAGAGACTAGACAGCCTATACTGTACAGAATCTCTGTATCACTTTTAAAATTAGTTATCCCAAAGTATGTAAATGTGGATCTTTTCTCTGTCTTTTCTCACAGTAGTTAACATATCTATCCCACCGTGCTCTTCTGTTCACTGAATGTATCAAAATATTACTTTTCAGAGGCCTGCTGCCAGTGTAGATGTCAGTTATAAAGCTCTATTTTTTTCCCCTTAGAAAATTTACATCAGCCAGAGAGAATAATGTGCCTTCCAAAATCATTTTAACCAAATTTTTATTTTTCTTCCCTGTGTTTCTGAAAACTTCCTTTTCATTAGGAGGGTTTCAAAGGAGACAAAGATAGGGGTTGATATTCAGCCTGTAGTGATCAGTGTTGTTTAAAATGCTGAGCACTGCAATTAAACTAACACTGGATATTCAGTGCTGATATCTGAATACTAGTCAATGATAAATATCTGGTTTCTGCAGCTGCCTTTTTGCTGTCCTAACTGTACCTGAATCAGTGGCATAGTGAAGGTGAGAGGTGCCCCTCCCCCACCATCTTCTCCCCCCCTCCCCCCCCCCCCCCCCCGCCATACCTCAAACTTTCCCGGTGGAAGCAGCATCACAAACTTGCTGCCTATGTTGGTGTCTGCTCTACCTCTGACCACTTCCTAGGTGTGGAACCTGGAAGTGATGTCAGAGGGAGAGCCGACACTGGCATGAGCAGCAGGTTGGAGTTGCTGCTCGCACTGGTGAAGAGCTAGAGATAAGGTGAGGAAGAAGTGAATTTGTGGCACGGAAGGAGTGGGAAGGAGCAGGGGCAGAGAGGAGGACGGGTACCAACACCCCCACCAAGATTGTGACTGGAGCAGACTGCCCCCCCCTTACTATACCACTAATCTGAATTGTCCAGTTAGTGGTGCAAATAACATCACTAACTAGATAACCTCCTGTTCTCCCCAAGCTCTGTCCAGATAGTGCTAAAGCTGTCATTCGAAATATTCAGCAGTACTGTCTATTTGGTGCTGGTGAATATCTGGCTCGCTGGCATTTATCCAGTTAGCAAAACCTGCTAACTAGATATAACTAGACTAATGCCCAGTCTTCCAATTTCTTAAGGTCCGCCTGCAATTTTTCAAAATCTGCATGCATTTTTACAACTTTAAACAGTTTAGTGTCATCTGCAAATTTAATCACCTCACTCGTCGTTCCAATTTCCTGATCATTTATAAATAAGTTAAATAGGACCGGTCCCAGTACAGACCCCTGCGGCACTCCACTGTTTACTCTCCTCCATTGAGAAAAATGTCCATTTAACCCTACCCTCTGTTTTCTATCTGATAACCAATTCCTAATCCTCAACTGAACTTTGCCACCTATCCCATGACACTTTAATTTTCTCAGGAGCCTCTCATAAGGAACTGAGGCAAGATCTCCCTCAGCTGAACCCATGCTGACTCCATCTCATTAAATCATGTTTGTCTAAGTGTTCCACAATTTTATTTTTTACAATTGTTTCTACCATTTTGCCCAGCACTGAAGTGAGACTTACCGGTCTGTAATTTCCCAGATCTCCCCTGGAGCCCTTTTTAAAAATTGGCGTAACATTGGCCACCCTCCAATCTTTAGGTACTACAGACGATTTTAGCGACAGGTTATAGATCACTAACAGCAGGTCAGCAATTTCATGTCCTAGGTTCCAACTGCTGGAGTTGCTGTCCAAGCTTACTTCAGACTTCAACCATTGAGTTGTTTGCAGGATATCTACTGTAAAATCTGGCCAGTAATGCCCTCATATTTCAAGTTAGTGGAGTTCCCATTGATGCCCTTCCCTGCCCATCCTACACCGAATCACCATATTTGGGACACAAACCGTACAAGTTTGTCCAATACCAGCCTTAGTTCTTTAATTTATATAATTTGTTTGTTTTCTAATTAGAGATCCTTTGCGTTTATCCCACACTTTTTTGAATTCCATCACCGTTGTCCTCTCCACCACCTTTAGCATGCAATTTCTGTTGCATTGTGATCTCATTGAGGCTTTGATATTTTTTCTTCAAAATTTGAATTCTTGTATCCACTGCCAAAATCTTTACTGTAAGGTGTTGAAGTTCAGATTTAATTTCTTTAATATCCCTCGTACTGTCCGATAAAGGCATTGATATTTGTTGAGGTTGTTCAACAATGTCATCTGTGTTGCTTACCACCATCATCTTTCACTGGAGAAGGAGGATCTGGTTTTGGGCATTTTGCCCCCAAATTGAGAGCCAACACCACTTTGATCTTCACCTATTTGTGTTGAGGCTTCTCTTTAAAGGTTGAACAAACACAAAAAAAAAAGTCCATGGAGCTGGATTGTTTAGAAATTTCTGTAGCCGAAAGAGGGAGCAAACAGATAACACCACTATCTTGAATAGGTTCCTTAGTGCACACAACAGACCCCTCCCTGTGTTATACAGTTGGGTACACTAGGTTGTGGGTAAGAATTGTACCTGGGACCGTTTATGTACAGTTCACTGGAGTGCCCCCTATGCTCTGCTGGGATGTTTACTTGGCCAATCTGCTAAGTATGCTGGCCCCTTCTACATCCCAATGGTTGTTTTTTTGTGCATTTTTCATTTGGACATGTTTTTGTTTTTTTTCCGTAAATGGTTCAAAAAGCTACACAAACTGAGAGCAAACACATCTAGAAAATGGCCGTTTTGGGGGTGGGGGAAAATATATATTTTTCTGGTTTGAAAATGCCTCTCCACGTTAGTAAGTTAAGACCAAGGCCTAGAAAGGATTAATAAGGATCCACTGAATAGCATGATGAGTAAGTATACCATTATATTTTATATTTCATTATTCCTTAATGAATGTTTTGACTATCAACCATAAAGCGAATACCTTAGGGTTTGAAAATTAATGTTCAAATAAACTCCTCTCTAAAACTAAAGTATCAAAAATACCTTCCTTCTTCTGGCTAAATATTTTTCATTTGTCAAATCAACATTTCACATGTAATAATTGTTGTTTTAGCCCAGCACTGAAAGACCAACCCACCATCCCCACCCCTTTACAAAACCGTAGCACGGATTTTAGTGCCAGCCACGGTGGTAACAACTGTGACATTCTTAGAATTCCTATGAGCATTGGAGCTGTTACCTCCGTGGCCGGTGCTAAAAACTGCACTACAGTTTTGTAAAAGGGGTGGGGGGGAGGGGCAAGGGTGGTGAAATTTGGTTTTAGCATTCATCCAAGGACAGAAGCAAGCAAGCCAATTTCTATAATACATATTATGTATCCTAGTAATATTGTTTTCACTCTGAAATGACTTTGCATTTGTTCAAGAGTGTTGGGATTGTTTATTATTTTTACTTATTTGTAGAAATGCATAACTTTAAATATGTGACCATTTGCAGAAGAATGAAATGCAACATTTTGATAGGATATAGTAAATTATTTATTACTTTATAAATTCCAATATTGGTTACGCAGGATCTAGTATTCTGTTTCCATAAGATGCTTCCTTGGGTGAAGGGAAACATTACTTCTCCTTGTTCCACCAGGGAAACATTTTCTGTCTAGACTATTTTGTATAACTTTCATTACCCACAAATGCAAAACATTAGCATAACAAAGATTTTGATTATGCAGCTGATAAAAATGTTACATGTCATGCAGAGTATATAATACAATGTAAGTTAATAGTGTATTATGAGAATTTAGTTCACACCTTTCTATATTAATACAACAAAGAAAAGAAAAGAAACTGCAGAAAGTTTAAGATATGTTTGCAGATATAGTGCCAAAATTATTTATTTATTTTATTTGTTCTTTAGCCTGTTCTCTCAAAAAGTTAGACCTACCAAGTTGGGTACATAACCTTCAATTAATTCCAATGAACATCAGATATGAGTTAAATGCCAAATATTGGCAGCAATTTGGCCTATTAATCAATTAAGTTGTGTGCGTACATCGGCTACATGCACTGATGTATGCACACAACTTTAGGGGCTCCTTTTACTAAGCTGCGATAGCAGTTGTAGCACGCGCTTAGCACGCACAGAATTGCCACGTGCGCTACACGCTAATGCCAGCATTGAGCTGGCATTAGTTCTAGCTGCGTAACGTGGGTATAGCGCACGCTAAAATTCTGCGCACGCTAAAAACGCTATCGCAGCTTAGTAAAAGGAGCAAGAGGTGCCATACACAGAATTGGGAGGACAGTGGCCATCAAAATTTGGCTACTGAAAGAGGATGTCCCTAGGATTTTGTTCAAAAATGAAGCTGGTTGCAAAAAAAGAAGAAACAAATTCTCCGAGATGTGTGGATTCACAATTTATTGAAAAGCAACATGGCATGTCCATGCCTCACCATGTCTAACATTTAAAACATAAGCACATGCGCTACAAGCCACAAACACATACATTAATAAATTGTTATTGAGAGAACATACATTAATAAATTGTTACAAATAAAAATGTTACAAATGAATAGTAAAATAAACATGTATATATAAAAACAATTGTAGAAATAAGAGCAAGCACATTAGTAAATAATAGCCATAAATAATAGAAACAAATAAAAATATAAGATTTTCATAGTATTTTACATTATAAGTAATAGTCCCCTCCTTTTACAAAACCACAATATTAGTTTTTAGTGCAGGCTGACACATTGAATGTTCTGCGCTGCTCCCGACGCTCATAGGAACTCTATGAGTGTCGGGAGCAGCGCAGAGCCGTCAGCCTGTGCTAAAAACTGCTATCATGGTTTTGTATAAGGGGGGGGAGTATTTTATATTATAAGAGGCTCAATGTTTGGCAATAAGTGCCAAACACAGAGCCTCTTATAATATAAGTGCAGGACTACTTGTCGATGGTTCCCAATTTTCAGATATGCAGTAATTTTATAAAGCTGTATGTGGGCTATAGACCATGTGTGTTTGGAACAATTTTTTAAAATCATTCCTCCAAATCTGCATGTACACTCAACCCTGCAACCTCCTTCCTGCCCTTTCCAACATCGACACTCCTGGAGCACCAATGGCATCAGAATCTGCTGATAACCTTCAAGTCTTTCTAACCTTCAATCAACATTTTCCCTCCCCATCACCACCATTCAGTCTTCTCATTTGACTTGCTCTGGCATGAAGACCCCCACCCCATATCAATAAGAATATCATTCTGAGACATACCTCCCAGTAAGACCCCCATCCCAACCTCTTTCCCAGGCATTCTGAGTGCTCCTGTTGTCTAGAGGGAGCAAACAGCTCCCCACAGTCCGACATCTTGCTTCTCTACATTCCTCCTCCGTTAAGTCATGGAATCTTTGATTCTTTGCAAGCCCTGATTTTTGACTTCACCTTTTCTTCCTCTAATACTATGCTACTTGGAGACTTCAACATCCACCTAGAAGACAAGGGGAATCCACTTACCTCTTAACTCCAACATCTAGATGCAAATGTCAATTTCACCTCCTTGATTACAGACCTAACTCATATAGCAGGTCATACTTTAGATATGATTTTGGTCCCTTATAGCTTTTTAAAACCTTTGATTAATCCAGTTCCCTGGTCAGACCACTCATTGATTATTCTTAAATATTGCCTGAAACCCACGGTAGTCTGCAATTCTTCAAAAATAGTTTCATACTGAGATTTTAGTAAGTTCGATCTTCAAGATATCACTTCATGTTTCTCATTAAAAATTGAAGATTTTAATAATTTATCACTAAAAGACCAAATGGAAGCATGGCACGTCACATCTAAAAACTTACTAGATAACTTTCCCTACTTTGTGTTAAGACCATCAGCCCTAAAAAAAACCTTAGGAATCCCTGGTTCACGGCCAAACTTGTTAATTAAAAAACAACTTAGAGCCTTAGAACGAAAATGGGAAAAAATGAAAACTACTGAAAATCTAAATAAATATAGAGAGCAGATGCACTACTACAAATGCAAAATAAACCAAGCAAAAAAAAAAAGAGCAAAAAACAACTACTACTCTAAACGCATCTCTAAGGCCAAAGAATTTTCCACTCTTTTCTCTATTATAAAATCCATAACAGTCCCTAAAGTTAATGATGAATCATCCCTGGTCTCCAAACCTACGGCACAAAATCTAGCAAATTACTTTGCTTAAAAAGTCGTCAAAATAAGACAGAATATCAAACCAAAAATAAACCTTTTGCAAGGCTGACGAAGTACAAATCTCCACTCTCCCTATGTCAAAATGTACCAGCTTTAATAGTCCATCCTTGCAAGATCTTAAAAGATTGCTTCAGAAGCTCAACACCAAGGGGACGATCTCGGATTCAATCCACCCTTTTCTCCTAAAGCGTCATTTCTCTTTCTTCGGCCCATTTATCCAAACTTTGATTTAAAATAGTTTAGTCTCGGTTTCCATTCCTCAAGAATGTAAAGAAACACTCATCTGCCCCATCATTAACCATGGCGAGTCGGCTGCAGATGAAGCTAACTACCGTCCAATAGCTAACATTCCCTTTCTTGCTAAGCTAATAGAGAAGGTAGTTTTTAACCAAATAACTGACTTCATTGAAAAAAAACACATGTTCTATACCCCAACCAGACTGGTTTTTGGACCAATCACTCGACAGAACAAATAAGGATAAACACCAGCATTCAATACTTCCTGGACCATCACAAGTCTGTTCTTCTGATCTCTCTAGATTTATCAGCTACTTATTAGTAGATTAGCTTCTATTGGTATCTCTGATCAGGTATTATGTTGGTTCCGTTCATACTTCTCAGATCATTTTGCAAAGGTCACATTTAACAATTTCACCTCAAGCAGCTATACCAATTCTCAAGGCTCTATTTTCTTACCCCTATTATTTAATATCTTTTAGTCTCCTTTACTGACTTTGAGCCAATCTGTAGGATTTTCGGTTTATGCGTATGCTGATGACATACAACTCCTACACCCGCTGAATTCAGAAGACCCTAATGGCATCAGTAACATAAACACCAAATTAGAACAAATTATTCAATGGCTCAGAGACAACATGCTGGCATTAAACATGTCAAAATCAACATCAATGTTGTTCCGTGAAAAGATGACCTCACATTGCCATCTCAAATTACCTTAGATAAAATCTCACTACAAACTGTTAAGTCCACAAAGATCTTAGGGGGTAACCTTTGATCACAAGCTTTCTTACCACGATCAAATTAGCTCTGTAATGAGATCCTGTTTTTACAAACTGCGATTAATCAGATCATTATCAAAAATATTAGATCCAGCAGCTTTAAACATTTTGATTCACTCCCTCATAATATCAAGGCTGGACTACTGTAACTCGTTATATAAAGGCATTTCCCAGAAAGAACTCAAAAGGCTAGAAATAAATCAAAATACAGCTATAAAGTTCATCACAAACTCAAAAAAAATTTGATCACGTGACCCCCTTCTGAAAAATGCTCATTAGCTTCCAATATCTTACAGAATTACCTATAAAATAGCACTACTGATTTTCAAAATTCAACTTATAAATTTTCCGATATTTCTCGACCGCCTTCTCATATCTTACATGTCATTGAGAACACTAAGATCGACAGAATATCATCTGCTTATCGTTCCTTCTCTGAAAATTATTGGCTCAAGGGGGACAACAATTTTCTCTGTGACAGGACCACAACTTTGGAACGCCCTACCGGGGTGCCTACATAATGAAACAGCATTGGATAGATTCAAAGGCTCCCTAAAAAGTTTTTAATATAGGGATGCCTTTGAGACTTAACTTCGTTGAACAAGAGCATATTTCCACTCATATAATTTTTAGCCTCAAAGATCAAGCCCCCTTTTTAGAGGCTCTTTTAACTTCTTTTTTCTCCTCTGTTATTATTATTATTATTATCCCAAACCTGCCCTGTTGTGCTTATCCTTATTTGTTCTTTCTTTACTATAACATTTGTAGTTCCTCCCCTCCTCCTTTTATATCAGTCCTGTTATTTATGTTTGTTCAAATGTTGTCCATGTATATTATTGTTCTCCCGATTTTAGATTTGTAATACGCTTTGAAATTATGACAATGCGTGTATATCAAATTTTAAATAAAACTTGAAACATGAAAAGCAATCCCACTCGCTCTTGTTCTTTCATCTTGGGTCCAAAATGGTTGCAATGGCCTCTTCAAGGTAATCTCTTGGTATTATAGCTAGGAATAGGCTGATAAATAAGCAAAAATAAAATAAAATAAAAAAATCCTTATTTGGCAGCCTGACCCTTAGCAGTAGTACTTAAACTTACTGCTAGGAGTCATGGGCTCCATTTTAGAAATGGAACAGGAGGAAAAGGAGCAAGTGGGACTCATTCCCACTCTCATTTGATACCAGAGACTTCAATAAGACCAAGGAAAGGGATCAGATAGTATCATAGTAAATGACAACAGATAAAAGACCTGTGTGGTCCATCCAGACTGCCCAATAGTCACATTTATTATCAATGCAATATGAACCAGCATTCTTGTATATTACAATTTACTTGCTAAATTCCACTATAAGATGTCTTTCCCTCCCCATGAGGTAAACAAGACCTGCGCTCAGATTATATGAATGTGATATAAAATCTGCATACTTACTTAAGTTTCAAGTTTATTAATTACTTGATATACCATCTATCATGCATATCTAAATGCTTTACAATAAGATTAATAGAAAAGATAAAAACAGCTTTATTAAAATTGAGGGTATTGCACAGACTAAGGCCCTCTTTTACTAAGGTGCACTAACCGATTAGTGAGCGCTAATCGATTTAGCGCGTGCTAAATGCTATTGCATGCATGGTAGTCTATTGATGTATTAGCGTTTAGTGTGAGCTAATTTGATTAGCGCACCTTAGTAAAAGAGGAGGGTAAGTGTAACTAACATGAAGCCAGAAGGAAAAGGGGGGAGGGAATACATAGTTACATCAAGATTTAAAAAAAAAAGAAATAAATTGAAATGGAGAGGGAAGGGGAAAACACAGTAGGTTGGGAATTGATTGTTGGGGATAGTTTGTCATCCTTGGTTGCCATTTTCAGGGCTCTGAACAAAAAAGAAAGTTTGTTCTGCACTGGCCATTTTTCCCATCTACCGAGGTGCCGTCAAAACCTATTCCAGCCCATCCTGATCTGTCTTGTCATGTACAAGACACAGACCGTAGAAATCTATATGGCATTAGCTTCACTTTCCCCTGCATTATTTTTCATTCATGATTCAATTTTGTTTCTTTGACATTTCTGAGATATAGGCTGTAGAAGTCTGCCCGGTACCATCCTTAGGTTCCAACTACTGGAGTTGCCGTCAAACCCACTCCAGCCTATCCAAACCATCTTGTCATTTGTGAAATACAGACCGTAAAAGTCAGCCTAGTACTATCCTCACACTTCAAATTACTGGAGTTTTCATCAAAGCCATCTCCAGCTAATTCTAAACCAAATTGCAATATACAGGATACAGACCGTGCAAGTCTGCCCAGTAGCAGTCTTAGTTCTCAACAACTGGAGTCATCATCTAACCACCATTCAATACATCAAACACACATATTCCATTTAATTTTGTTTTTTATACCATTAATTTTCTAATGATGTGGGAGGATCATGTATGTATGCACATATGTGTGTGGGAGTTCTTCATGGAGTATTCTCCTTGCTGAGGGGTTCGGTTCAAGGAGACTTCATACTGGGGGTATCAAGTAGGGGGGGATCAGATGGTTGACTTGGAAGAGTTAGGGAAGATAGGATGCTGGGTTGTGGGAAGAGGATAAACAGATTTTCATGTCTTGGGAAGGGATCAGTGGGCTCAGACTTCTATTTTGAAATCTGCTCTCACTCCCCCAGCAAGTCAGGCACTTATTTGTACCTGACAGCAGGTGTAAATGCCAGATTTGTTCTAGTTCTACATGGATTTCCTTTATAAAATGGGAAATCCCCAAAATACCTAACCACTCCCTTTCCTCATTCCTGCAACACCTCTTGCCAAAACTAAACATGGTGTTTATTATCACATTAAAAATAGCCCCTTTCCAAAATAGCACTTAAACGTGTATGCCAATCTACATGTGCAAATGCTTATTTTTACATTGGGGATGCTTCATGGAGGTAGTGGATACTTTAAGACATGCCTTCTGGATCTGTCTGATGATTGAGAGCTTTTGGGATAAAGTAGGATGTTATTTGAAAAGAGTGTACAGTAGATATGAGTGTGAATATGATGGATATGCTATTGGATGATAGAATGGACAGGGCAATTTGGGGAAAATATAAAACTCTTCTGCAGGGAGAGGGATGTGGGAGATTGGTGTTGGATAGCTGGCAAGGTAGAGGTACTACCTTCAATTTTTTGTAGTATTTCCTTGTCCTAATGCAGAGTTAAGGTAGAAGGGATTATGGTGGAATTAGATAAGTTTCAATAAAGAGCGACCAAAATTTACTCCCAGAATTGTACATGACCCATCTTGTATGTCTCCCTTCTGAAAAATCAACTCGGGGAATATAATCTTAGTGCTGGGTAGATCTAATGGAAACTAGCCTCCCTATATACCACCGATCCCCTCCCTTTGTTGGTAATATCTTTTTGACAGTGTGTTTTATGTATTAACTACTTCAAAAGTGCTCAGAACCCTTAGAACCCGGCAGTACCATCAGAGAATGCTTCTTTGTATTCACCAAGACATGGCCTCTTTAGCGTTCGTTTAAACTATTAATGAAGCTGAAAGCATGAAGAAGCACTTAAATAAATAAATAAACACAGTAGTGTGTAAAAAGATAAATTAAAAAATGAAGTGCTGTGATTGACCAGGAGGATCCGCATCTTGGGGCATGTCCCCATTTGTGGGTCCTTTACCTAAGGGTTCGGAGCATTTTTGAAGTAGTTAATATATAAAACACACTGTCAAAAAGGTATTACCAACAAAGGGAGGGGATCGGTAATATATAAGTAGGCTCCTTTCTGATATCTACATTCTTTCAAAAATCTACCTTAAAATGAAATAGAAAAAAATGAAGAACATAAATAAGTGTGCATATTCATGTGATCAATTACTATGAGATGGATAGTTGTAAGGTTAACTTTCCCTTCAAATTAGTGTGTGGCATGAAATGTGAGGTGTTTTCTTATCACTTACAATTGCAAAGTTATATGAGTTTATTGAGAGTGCCTGGGTATGAGAATTAGAATTTGTTTTAGTAAATGTAAACATGATTTCAAATGTAGAGAAAAATCCCTGCAACATTTCTTATCTATTTTTAAGATATAAAAATGTATAGTAACACTGCCTTAGCATTTTACAGTCTTTTGAAGATAAGCACATTTATAGTAGCATTGCCTCAGTGCTTCATCTCATACTTTTTCGCATTTAGAATTGTAAAGAATTTCCATATTCGCCCACACTTATCTCAGCATAGTATTAGAACATAAATTAATTGATCTCTGGCATAAGTGAAATTTTGACATCGCCTGTATGATTATCAGATAGTGAATGATCACATTTGGACAACTCTTTGTCAGCTTTTCATGGATTTCCAACTATATATTCCTTTATGGCAAGCATCTGTCTCTGTTTGTGCTTCTGAATGGGCAGCTCTCAGGAGAACTTGCTGAAAAGAAGACTTTTTATCATTGCCGCCCTCTTTGTATGAAGTTTTTTTTTTTTTTTTTGCACTTTAGGCTTTGTTTCAAAGACAATCGAAGACAGATAGCAATCAGTGTTTGTGTTGCTAAGAGGGAATGGAAATTCTCCCCTCTGCCACCAGCAGTCAGTGTTATCAGACTTTTAAATGTCAGCATTGTGCAGCATATAACAAGGAGAGCATGAGATAAGATTCAAAGAGGACCAGGATGCAGTCAAAGGTAGAATACTGAGAGACAGGCGTTGACACCTCTTTTGCAACAGTATGGAAGAGAGCATACAACAAAATTATATAGAACAATAAAAACCGTGATGCTGTTAATATCTAAACATGCTATCCTCTTATGTATATAAGCGTTGTCGCACAAATTTCCATACACTATCATAGATAATATTGAGAATAACAGGGGTCTCAAGTGCTCTTAACCAGAGGCTCGAGATATTTTTCACAGCCAAAGGTTATTTTGGTGAGCTATCATCAGTCCCGTTATTTTTTCTCTAAATCTATGAATTGTGCCAAAATGTAACCCAATAATTTAATTATAAAATGTATATCTCTCTAATCATAGTGATTTGCTATTTCGATTAATACATAACCATATTCATTGTTATGTTATATTTTTTTCTTTTTTCTCCAACTAAAATACTCAGTCAAAAATTACTTAGCTCTTATTTTTCTTGTTGATTTTTTCTTTTATTATTTCCATATTTTTCTTTTGTTGATATTTATCCTGTTGGTATTTATCCTACGGTACGGAAGATCTCCGTTTCGCACCCAAGTTTACTACGGGGCTTCCTCAGGAAATTGCTAACGTTATCTCATTACGTTTTGTTAGCACAGAAATTCTCGAGTCCTCCTATATTCAAGGACTTCAGACATTCGCCAACTGGCAAAATCGCAGAGTGGGGAAAAAAAAAAAAAAAAAAAAATCGCTCTGCGATTTTGCCAGTTGGCGAATGTCTGAAGTCCTTGAATATAGGAGGACTCGAGAATTTCTGTGCTAACAAAACGTAATGAGATAACGTTAGCAATTTCCTGAGGAAGCCCCGTAGTAAACTTGGGTGCGAAACGGAGATCTTCCGTACCATAGGATAAATACCAACAGGATAAATATCAACAAAAGAAAAATATGGAAATAATAAAAGAAAAAATCAACAAGAAAAATAAGAGCTAAGTAATTTTTGACTGAGTATTTTAGTTGGAGAAAAAAGAAAAAAATATAACATAACAATGAATATGGTTATGTATTAATCGAAATAGCAAATCACTATGATTAGAGAGATATACATTTTATAATTAAATTATTGGGTTACATTTTGGCACAATTCATAGATTTAGAGAAAAAATAACGGGACTGATGATAGCTCACCAAAATAACCTTTGGCTGTGAAAAATATCTCGAGCCTCTGGTTAAGAGCACTTGAGACCCCTGTTATTCTCAATATTATCTATGATAGTGTATGGAAATTTGTGCGACAACGCTTATATACATAAGAGGATAGTGTGACACGACAAATATCTAAACATGAACATATAATACTTATTCTATATCTGTATCTATATACATTTAACTAGTCATATCTGTATCTATATCTATAAATAGATTATACCGCCATGCCCTACATCAGTGGTTCCTAAACCTGGTCTTGGAGACAATCCAGCCAGTCAAGTTTGCAAGATATCCACAATGAATATTCACGAGAGAGATCTGCATGTGATGGAGGTAATGCGTGCAAATCCCTCTCTTGAATATTCATTTTAGTGTGGCTTGCAAACTTGACTGGTTGGGATGCCTCCAGGACCAGGTTTGGGAACCATTGGCCTACATCCTAGCAGTGGTTGTGTATGTTTTAAAGTACTTTTTTAAAACACATATTATTAGCTTTACATAAAATCTACTTTTTAAAATCAAGTTCTTCCATTATTACTCTCTTCTGGTTTCCTGTGTTATGCTAATGAGTTGGCAGTTAAATGTTAAGAGGTGATAGGTTAAAATAATAGCTAATCTTCAAGGCCAGAGTCAGCAGTTCCTTTGCATTAGTTTTATGGTTTTGATAACTTTGCTATTAATATGCATTTGTTAAAAATAATAAACAATAATTTAATGGTGAAATGAGAAAGAAATGTTATAAATATGTAGAGGATTGTTTAGTCAGATGTACAAAGCTTGGGAAAACTTGATAAGCAAGGACTGACCCCCCTAATTACCTAAATTCACATTTTATATTAACTACACTTTCTATTTTTATTTTAGTGTTTGCGTTTATTATGAATTGTTTATGTCTCTTTGAGAAAGACCTGGTATGTTTCCAGTTAAAGATTCATGGATCTCAGTCAACTAGACCAATTTACAGTATTTGCCTCTATTTTTGCCATATACTGTAAAATTCAAATCATCAAATTAGTTTAATCACCTTGAAAGAACCAAATTAGTAATTTCATTGAATTTTGAATATTAGCTACTACGCATGTTTGTTCAGCACAAACTTACAGTTATGCAGCCTATTGAAAATAACCAGAAGTAACACATGCTGTGATATATAGGCATTGGAATTGTTGGGGCCTTTTTATTAAAGTGTATTGTGTGGTTTATATATGTAATAATATTTAATGAAACCCTTCACCAAAAAATGTTTGATACAAGTTTATAAACCACAATCAGAATTCCCATCATCATCATACCCCACACAAACACATAGAAAATGCATCCATCAATACATTAAAACAAATTTTTAAAAAACACATTATACCATTCCTAATCAATAACTAAATTCAAGTAGTTCAGAAGTAGCTTGTATGGTAACAGAAGTATTAAGATTAATGGAACAGTTGACTAAGTTTAAATTAAAGCTGAACTCAGAAAAAATAAATAAATAAATAAACATAGCTATCCTATTCTTTCAACCATTAAGATATTAGATGTGATATTGGATCAGGGCCTGACTACGAAGAATCAGGTGGACTCTTTGGTTGGATTTCTTACCCTTTGGATGCTTCAGTCCATTAGGGCTTACTTCGATGTCTCATCGTTCAGACTCTTAGTGCAATCCCTTATACTTAGTCAACTTGATTACTGCAATATTGCTTATCTAGAAATATCTCAGAGAAATATGCAGCAACTATGCATAATTCAAAATGCCATGGTCAGATTGATTTTTGGACTGATGAAGTATGACCATATATCACCTTTTTTTCAGGAATTACATTGGTTGCCGGTGGAGGTGTGGGTGAAGTTTAAGTTTGGTTGTTTTTGTTACAAGGTTTTTTTTGGTCTTACCCCTAAATATTTTTTTGCAATTCTTTATTTAGAAATTGAACACTCCACTTATTCATCAGTACAAGAAACACCAAATACAATACCGCTAACAATAAACATAGGAAAAGTTTGCATCTGAATTTTGAATTTCTCCCTGTAAAAGGCTGTAAGCATAAAAAAAAAAAATAAATATCACTATCTTTTGTCTTACCAAGCGGCTCAATGGGGTAAGGATTTGGATTGATTGATTATGTCCTCCAGTTCTTACTTGGAATTTAGGAGGCATCTGAAAACATGCTTATTTGTCAAATATTTAGGAAACTAATTTTTTCATTCAATTATATATCTTACTTTTTGTAAACCGCATAGAACATCACGGTCCTGCAGTATATAAGCTAATTGTTTTGTTATGTTATGAAGATCCTGTGTTGGTTTTAATGCATAGTAATTACCTCAGTGTTCACTGAACTGTGGTAATTAGGTAGGAAGTACATCATTCTCCCACTTCCTTAGTGACCTTTTGTCAATCAAGGAATCCAAAGTGACGATCTGACCCCAAATAAATTACCAAGAAAGTCTCCCCTTGCATTTTTGGCTATCCATATTCTTCTCTTATGCTTTTCTTCTCTGATAAGTTTCCTGGGTTCAGAAGAGGAAGGAGCAATTCACAGTCGCTTCTGGTGACATAATGCTGTCAGTTGATCTAAAGCTCCTCTTTCAGCTTCCCCCTCCCCCCCATCTTAGTTTAAAAGCTGTTCTATCTCCTTTTTAAATGTTAGCACCAACAGTCTGGTTCCATCCCAGTTAAGGTGGAGTCCATCCTTTCGGAATAGGCTCCCCCTTTCCCAGAAGGTAGCCCAGTTCCTAACAAATCTAAATCTCTCAACCCTGTACCATCATCTTAACATGCATTGACACTTTGGAGCTCTGCCTGCCTCTTGCATGGAATGGGGAGCATTTCTGAAAAGGCTACCCTGGAGGATCTGTATTTCAGCTTTCTACCTAAGAGCCTAAATTTGGTTCCAGAACCTTCCTCCCATATTTTCCCATATAATTGGTACCTACATGTACCAAGTCTGCCTGCACATGAGATCCGCCACCTTTGCACCAGGCAAGTAAGTGACCAGGCGATCCTCACACCCACTAGCCACCCAGCTATCTACATGCCTAATGATTGAATCTCCCACTACAATGGCCGTCTTAACTCCTCCCTTTTGGGCTGAAGTTCCTGGAAATTTATATTCAGTGCAAGAGGATATTGAATATCTGGTGGGCAGGTCCTGGCTACAGGATCATTTCCTGCATCACCAGGGTGATGTTCTCCTTTTAGAAGACCTACGTCCTCCAAGGCTGCACAGGGGCTGCCAGAATGGAGGTGGGACTTCCCTGTAGATCTCTTTTATGTACCTCTCTGTCTCCTTCAGCTCCTCTAAATCTGAAACTCTAACCTCAAGGGAACAAACTAATTCTCCGAGATCCAGGATCTCTTTGCAGCGAATACACACATATAATTTCTTGCCAACTAGGAGATAATCATTCATGTGACATTCAGTGCAAAAGACTGAATAGCACCCCTCTTGCTACTGGACTACTGTTTGCATCTTATAATTGAGCTGCTTACCGTATGTACTCAAATATAAACTGGGATTTTGGGACCAGCGCCCAGCACCCAACACCTACCCAATCCGAGACTTATTGCAGGCGTCCGCCGGGCCTCCAGGCACTGCACCCTGACCCCCTCCTGCCCTGTCCATTGTACCTCCTCTGCCGCTGGAATCCCTGCTCCTGCTCCGCTGCTAACCTGATCGGTTGCTGCCACAAGTTCTGGCTTCAGCCGCTGAGTGGAACCGAGCAGGATTGCACTTTGGCGCTGAGTGGCTTCCTGAATGGCTCCCGCAAATTCTCGTTATATCTTTCCCGCTATATCTTTTTTGAGATATAACAACCAGAATTGGGTGTTCCTATTCTAATCATTTATCATATCTACATGTACACACACGGATAGTGCTTGAGCTCTTAGGCCCTGATTCAATAAATGGTGCCTAGCATATAGGTGCCAAGGAACGCTAGTGTCAATCATAAGTTAGGCATAATTTTTATGATTTTGGTTAGGAGCACCTAAAGTGGTCTTAAGCATTGGTAGATGCTGAATCCTTTGGTATACTTTATGCCAGGGTTTTCTTGGCCTAAATGAGTCTGCCTAGGTCAAAACACACCCATGATCTACCTCTTAATTATTCTTACTTTCTGGTAGGCCCCTGATAGTAAATGCCTGCCAGGTTATGCGCCTACTTAATTGTGATTATATTAGCAATTAACGCTTTTTAAACAATTAACCCCCTCCCCCCCTTTTATGAAGCTGCATTATGCTTTTTTATCACCAGCCATGATAGTAAAAACTCCAACACTCATAGAATTCCTATGAGCGTTGGAGGTTTTACCGCTGTGACCAGCAATAAAAAAGCCTAATATGGCTTCATAAAAGGGGTACGTTAGGCACCTAGTTTGTCTAGGCATGCCAATTTAGGTGCCTTACTTTTAGGCATCTTTTATAGAATCAGGCAGATCCTTACTGCCTACAAAATGGGTGCCGATAAGTGCTCACATAATATATATTTTTCTTATGGCAACATTAGCACATGAAAAGGTAGATTCAAAGTAGAGCTGTAAAGAAGTATGAAATTTTAATGACTTATGATTACAGTGATGTTTCGTTCAGTTGGCCAGCTTCGGCTGTTTTGAAACGATATATAAATGGTCTTTTTCCCTCCTGTGAAGAAATGATATACAGTTACGATCTATACCGTCATGGTATTAATGTAAATCTGTTATGACTTCATCTGGATATACGGATTTAGAAATTCATACCAATTCTTTACTGCTCTACTTTGGGAAGCTATATTTCGATGAATAATTGTAGAATTTTTTTTGTCTAGTTGTTGTTAACATTAGCACATGGCCATTAAAACAAAAAAATACTAACACCCCCCCCCCCCGCTTTTACTAAACCGCGATGGTTATTATTAGCACAGGGAGCAGCGCTGAATGCTCTGCGCAGCTCCCAATGCTCATAGAGTTCCTATGAGCGTCGGGAGCAGCGCGGAGCATTCAGCACGGCTCCCTAAAAGTCCATGTTTTACAACTGCAGGAAATAAGGCCATGGCACATGGGAAAAACCCAGGTAAGGGTTCACTAAGGTCACGTTTTACTGCAGCTTATTAAAAGTGCCCCCCCCCCCCCAGATTAGGAATTCATTGTATTGTGTTTCTTGATATTTCATCTGAAACTTTCAGGTTTACTTTAGTACAATCTCTTTATTGAATGTTCTGATAAATAATACCAGCTTTTGGAAATAAGCTTACATTTTCTGGATTCCCTTATAAATTATGCCCCAGAATGCATTACATTGCCTTCATAACTGGGTATAAAATGGGATTTAATATGAAAGCTCCTGTAACAATAACATTAAGTTCTAACTATTTTATGTGCTAATGAAATAGGATGACTATTATAGTCACTGTTCCTTCTTGACAGATTAACACAATTTATATCTAATGTAGTATCAGAGATTAAATGCCAGCCTCTCAAGCTCAGTATTCTAATGTTCACTTAGTAGACATGGAAGCCAGAGGGAAAGCAGATAAAAACATTCCCAAGAACTTGTGGTAGCTCATTTTCAAAGCACCTAGGGCTCCTTTTACAAAGCCGCGCTAGCCTCTACCGTCTCCTTTTAAGCAGGCGGTAGATTTTCGGCTAGCGCACGCTATAGCTAATCCGGTTCCATGCGCTAAAACGCTTAGCGCACCTTCGTAAAAGGAGCCCATAGACTTACCAAGTTACTTATGTTACTATGGAACTTTATTGAGTCTGTGTGCTTTGAAAATGAACAGGGTTACCGTATTTTCACGCAAATAACGCGCACCCGTGTAAAACGCGCACACGGGTATAGCGCGCAGAAATCACGATGATATGTACAAAAACTTTTGTATACCGCGCTCACGGGTATACCGCGCATGATGCCCGACGCTCCTTTCGCCCGCCCTGACTCTCCGTTCACCCCCCTGACTTCCGTGCACTGCCCTGACTTTCCGTGCGCTGTCCCGACTCTCCGTTCACCCCACCTGACTTTCCGTGCACTGTCCCCCCTTGAAGTCCTGTCCCCCCTTGAAGGTCTGTCCTCATCCTGAAAGCCTGATGCCCCCCCCCGACGTCCGATACATCCCCCCCCGGCAGGACCACTCGCACCCCCACCCCGAAGGACCGCCGACTCCCCAACAATATCGGGCCAGGAGGGAGCCCAAACCCTCCTGGCCACGGCGACCCCCTAACCCCACCCCGCACTACATTACGGGCAGGAGGGATCCCAGGCCCTCCTGCCCTCGACGCAAACCCCCTCCCCCCAACGACCGCCCCCCCCAAGAACCTCCGCCCGTCCCCCAGCCGACCCGCGACCCCCCTGGCCGACCCCCACGACACCCCCACCCGCCTTCCCCGTACCTTTGTGTAGTTGGGCCAGAAGGGAGCCCAAACCCTCCTGGCCACGGCGACCCCCTAACCCCACCCCGCACTACATTACGGGCAGGAGGGATCCCAGGCCCTCCTACCCTCGACGCAAACCCCCCTCCCCCCCAACGACCGACCCCCCCAAGAACCTCCGACCGCCCCCCCAGCCGACCCGCGACCCCCCTGGCCGACCCCCACGACCTCCCCACCCCCCTTCCCCGTACCTTTGGTAGTTGGCCGGACAGACGGGAGCCAAACCCGCCTGTCCGGCAGGCAGCCAACGAAGGAATGAGGCCGGATTGGCCCATCCGTCCTAAAGCTCCGCCTACTTGTGGGGCCTAAGGCGCGTGGGCCAATCAGAATAGGCCCTGGAGCCTTAGGTCCCACCTGGGGGCGCGGCCTGAGGCACATGGTCGGGTTGGGCCCATGTGCCTCAGGCCGCGCCCCCAGGTGGGACCTAAGGCTCCAGGGCCTATTCTGATTGGCCCACGCGCCTTAGGCCCCACCAGTAGGCGGAGCTTTAGGACGGATGGGCCAATCCGGCCTCATTCCTTCGTTGGCTGCCTGCCGGACAGGCGGGTTTGGCTCCCGTCTGTCCGGCCAACTACCAAAGGTACGGGGAAGGGGGGTGGGGGGGTCGTGGGGGTCAGCCAGGGGGGTCGCGGGTCGGCTGGGGGGGCGGTCGGAGGTTCTTGGGGGGGGCGGTCGTTGGGGGGGGAGGGGGGTTTGCGTCGAGGGCAGGAGGGCCTGGGATCCCTCCTGCCCGTAATGTAGTGCGGGGTGGGGTTAGGGGGTCGCCGTGGCCAGGAGGGTTTGGGCTCCCTTCTGGCCCGATATTGTCGGGAAGTCGGCGGTCCTTCGGGGTGGGGGTGCGAGTGGTCCTGCCGGGGGGGGATGTATCGGACGTCGGGGAGTCGGCCGGGCAAGAGGGCTTGGGCTCCCTCTTGCTCCGATCGTGGATGCGGGTGCGGGTGGGAGCGCGTGCGAGCGGTCGTTCGGGGTGGGGGTGCGAGTGGTCCTGCCGGGGGGGGGGATGTATCGGACGTCGGGGAGTCGGCCGGGCAAGAGGGCTTGGGCTCCCTCTTGCTCCGATCGTGGATGCGGGTGCGGGTGGGAGCGCGTGCGAGCGGTCGTTCGGGGTGGGGGTGCGAGCGGTCCTGCTGGGGGGGTGAATCGGGCGTCGGGCGGGGTGGGAACTATGTTTAAAAACTTTTGTATACCGCGCTCACGCATATAACGCGCGAGGGGTATGCGCGGTAGGTAAAAACGCGTATAACGCGCGCGTTATATGCGTGAAAATACGGTACTTCTCTGAAAGTGTTTTGAGGCAATCACCATAATCATGCTGACAGACACTGTCACTCTGTTTTCTGACCATAATCTGAGTAGGAATCTGCCAAGAAATGGGAGGTTGTGTTTAAAATAGGTTGCTCTTGAAACTTGTGGATGATCATATATATGTGAAAGCCCCTGAGGAAGAAAATGAAATGTGACTTAATAAATGATTTGAATTAGAAAGCTTATACTTAATTTTAATCAAAAGGGGGGGGGGGGGGAGGGAATGGGACTTGTATGCTGCCTTTTTGTATGCTGCCACACATTCAAAGTGGTGGGCAATGGAGGATTAAATGACTTCCCCAGGGTCACAGAGGTGACATTTTGCTATTATGTACATGCTTTACACAGTAGGTATGCAGAACATGCTTATATATTGTATGGACATAATTTTTTTAACAGGACACCTAAATGAGAAGCCCAAAAGAGGTGTCTATTATTACTTTAAAAAAGTAACACGGGAGTCTGAATGCCTTTATAAAATCGGATCCAAATTCAGCCCCTATAAGACACAAAAAATACAGAAATACAGAAAAATCAGAACCATGGTCCAACCCTTGCGGAGTTCCCCAGGGATCACCTCTATTTCCCACACTATTCAACCTATACATAGCCTCCCTCAGCTCCTGCCTAGACAAACATGGCGTAACCTCATACAGCTACGCAGATGAAATCACTATTCTCCTCCCCTTCGACCACCCAGAAGCCACCATAACAGGCACAATACACAAAACACTCAAAACAGTAGCAAAATGAATGACTGAACACAAACTAAAACTCAACCCTGACAAAACAAATTTCATCCTCCTAGAAAATAGCAAAACTCCAACCTTAACAAACATAGCAATAAACTCGATCTCATACCCCATTCAACCCACACTAAAACTTCTTGGAGTACTGATTGACAGAGGCTGTACCATGCAACCTCAAATCAACAAAGTAATAAAAGCATCATTCGTGACTATGAGAAACTTAAATCCGAAAATTCTTTGACAAGAAGCAATTCCAACTTTTGGTACAATCTCTTATCCTTGTACTAATTGACTACTACAACATACTATACCTCCCTTGCCCAGCGACCATGATAAAGCAATTACAAACAATACAAAATACAGCCTTAAGACTCATCTACTCATTGAAAAAATATGACCACATCACAGAAGCATACCACGACTCACACTGGCTCCCAATACAAGAAAGAATACACTTCAAATTCTACTGCCTACTTTTCAAAGCTATTAATGGAGAAAGCCCATCATACTGGAACAACTGACTAACTCAATCCACCTCAACCAGACACAGGAGAACTCACTTACTATTCACACACCCACCAACCAAAAATGTCAAACGAAGAAAACTATATGACAATCTAATGTCCTCCAAAGCAGCAAAACTAGATGGACAAATCACCAATCTGCTGTCCTCAACCACAGACTACAAAACCTTCAAAAAAGAAACTAAAACCCTACTTTTCAAAAAATACATAAAACCTATTTAACACAACCAGTTCCTTCCCAATCTCCACCCACCACACCCACTACCCCTTTCAAATCTAAAATGTTTCTAATTACCCAACATGTATCGCCTCAAGTTCCCAACAATTCTTATATAACTCCTATGTAATTCCTATGACAATTCTTATGTAAAGTTACAATTCTTGTAACTCCTGATAAATCTTATGTAATCCACCTTGAACCGCAAGGTATTGGTGGAATAGAAATCACTAATGTAATGTAAATGTGTGCCTGATGCCACGTTTTATTGGAAACCCATCAGTGTTGCCATATTCTGTGCTCACTGCATCTTCTCGATTTTCATAGAGGCTCATTATCAGCTGAGTTATGTGTTTGGGTAAATAATATTAAGCTCTGCAAATGGAAACTCAGAATGAAATTCAAGAGCTCAAATTGCACCAACACTACCTTTGAAAATCCTCACACCAAGAAACCTCTAAGTGGGCAAAGAGAATAATCCGTAACCTATATGTTTAGAACAAATATTAGGAAGTTCTGTTTCACGCAACAAGTGGTGGACACCTGGAATGCTCTCCCTGAAGAGGTAATTGTGGAATCCACCATTCTAGGATTTAAGGATAAGTTAGATGTACATCTCCTTATGAGAGGCATAAAGTGACACGGGTAAGGGTAATCTAGATGCACTTCTCCTTATGAGAAGCTCTGAGTGATATGGGGACTAAAACTATGCCAGGGTACACCTGGCAGAGCCTCCGTGTGTGCGGCTCGCCGGACTTGATGGACCTAGGGTCTGTTCCGGGGATGGCACTTCTTATGTTCTTATGTTACAGAATTCCTTTCTATGATTACCCGTGAAAACCAGCAATGTTACCGTGGCTTTTTTTATAAGGGACCCCCAAATCCTTTTGAATATCTACCCCAACCTGCATTAATGACATTAATGCCTGCTATTGCAGTAGCCCATTTTAGCAAATATAGCCCAAAGTGATATTATAGTAGAACTATACCAGCCTGCTCTGAAAAAGAGGGGTTTCTTTTTAGCGTTTTGGAAATATGCTTTTCATGTGTGAATTACACTGCAAGCTCTCTGCTGCTAATTCCTTATAAACATTAAATGCAGAGGGAAATAAATTGCAAAAGGATTTTTTTATATATATTATTATTATTACGAGCCCTGGTTTCACATCTGATTCATGAAGAATTTGCTTATGTAGGCATTTGTGAGCTCATTTAAATGAGACAGTGTAGTGACTGATGTACAGGCAAGCAATACCAGCTCATTGCCCTCAGATCAAGCTGACATTATGTGGAAGTATGCTCACATCTCACCATTTGCCTAATACTATGTGGTTCATAGGAAAATGGCCCTGCTTAGTAGGAAAGGAGTAATGAGGGTCATGGCTAAAGAAATGAAGGTAATAATGTATTCATACTTGGTAATTGAGATTCGTCTAAATTCCCCCATAAAGGTGGATTAGTCAGCTTACCTGAATTTTCTCTGTGCCTTCGAGCCACAGTTTTTCATTTGATCCAATTATTTTTATTTGCCAAACACTGCAAATATCTTTCTGCTCTTCATTTCTGCAGACCCTGAGTTTGATAGAACTCATCCTAATGTATAAAGATACCCTGCGGATATGTAATTATTCTTTGAAAAACACCTATTAAAGTTATAGTTAAGGCTTCTTCAAAATTATCAGCGTTGTTTTGAAAAACAAACAGGATAAAAAGCATCCCTTTAGAATTCTCCCTTCACTGTGTGAACTGGCAATTAATCAGGTCTGAGGTACTCTACCAAGCATTTGCCCATGGAAAAGATCTGATTGTCAAAGCACCCCCTGGTGCTTTAGTATAATTAGGGTAATTTTAATGGAATTCAGTGGCACCATGGGTTATATTGTGCAACTTATAGAACATAAAATTTGAAAGTCATTTGAAATAGTAAAATAACTAAAATATTTATCTATATCTATATATCTATCGATCTATCAATTGATCAATAGATAGATATGAATTATTATGCAAATAAGCCTTTACAGTATTAGTAGAATTGGAATAAAGTACAATTATTTACTAAGCTGCACTAAAAGTGGCCTGCACATTTTTAGCATGTCAGTTACCCACATACTGAGGCCATTGTTTTTAGTGTGGTTCTAAAGAGGCTGTAGTTTAGCCGTATGCTATTTTTGAAACTAACGCATGGCCATTAGCAACTGAGCCCTTACCATCACTATTTTGTAGGCGGTGAGGGCTCCCGTGCTAATCCTGTGCTAATCAGTCAGTGTGCGCTAATGCCCATGTGCTAACTGATTCTTTTCTTTTTTATTTCTTGAGATTTATTAAATGCCTTTATGAAGAGATTCATCCAAGGCAGTGATTAGCACATGAGTGGTGTACACCGAGCTCGCAGTTAGCGTGTGGCTCCTGAGTGCTGCCCAAATGTCAGTGCTTACTGCTTCTTAGTAAAAGGACCCCTTAATTAGTAGTAATGAGGAGAGACTGGAAGCCCTGAATATGTATACCCTAGAGGAAAGGAGAGACAGGGGAGATATGATTCAGACGTTCAAATACTTAAAGGGTATTAACGTAGAACAAAATATTTTCCAGAGAAAGGAAAATGGTAAAACCAGAGGACATAATTTGAGGTTGAGGGGTGGTAGATTCAGGGGCAATGTTAGGAAATTCTACTTTACGGAGAGGGTGGTGGATGCCTGGAATGCGCTCCCGAGAGAGGTGGTGGAGAGTAAAACTGTGACTGAGTTCAAAGAAGCGTGGGATGAACACAGAAGATTTAGAATCAGAAAATAATATTAAAGATTGAACTAGGCCAGTTACTGGGCAGACTTGTACGGTCTGTGTCTGTGCATGGCCGTTGGAGGAGGATGGGCAGGGGAGGGCTTCAATGGCTGGGAGGGTGTAGATGGGCTGGAGTAAGTCTTAACAGAGATTTCGGCAGTTGGAACCCAAGCACAGTACCGGGTAAAGCTTTGGATTCTCGCCCAGAAATAGCTAAGAAGAAAAAAAAAAAAAAAAAAAATTTTAAATTGAATCAGGTTGGACAGACTGGATGGACCATTCGGGTCTTTATCTGCCGTCATCTACTATGTTACTATGTTAGTATTTATTTATTTGCACATGGGAGGGGCCTTAGGCATCTGGGCCAATCGGAGCTTTAGGCCCCTCCCTGGTGCATCCCAGAATGCACCGGGAAGGTGAAGGTCCACCATTTTGGAGTGGCGGGCCTACTGGCCAGAGGGTGTATGCATCCCTCCAGCCTGATTTTCATCTTAAAAGGTATGTGGGTGTGTAGGGGTGCTGGGGGGGGGGGTCTACCAGTTAGGGTGTCTACAGGTGTGGGCGCTCTGGATAGGGATTGTTGCCAGGTGGTGAGGGAGTTACTGGGGGTGGCAGCAGTAGGGAGTGGGCATCACTCCTGCCAGGGGATTTGTTGGGGGAGGGGGATTGGGGTGGCAGTGGGGATGGAGTGGGCATCCTTCCTGCTGGCCGACTTTGCCGTGGGGTGGTCAGAGGTTCCCTGCCACAGCCATTCAACTGATCGCAGCAGGGAGATTTCCTTGCTGAGATCAGCTGATGGCAAGGGATCAGACGCGATTCTCTAACCGGCCTGTGACATGGGCACCGGTTGGAGAATCGGGGTGGTTAGGCGGGGTTAAGCATCTGTCCATTAGGGCAGATGCAATTCTGTTTAGGATGCCAGTCTGTGATTCTCAACTGCTTTTAGGCGGCTGCTGAGACCGGCGTCCTTTACAGAATTTCCCCCTAAAGGTCCTCTTTCTATGCAAGGGATGTGGAGAGGAAGCTTTTTATAGATGAAATTGTTTAGAATTGTTGGGCTTGATATTTTTGAATGTTTTCTTGTTTAAATACTATTATAAATTAGAAACAAAATAAAAACAATGCTAAATATTTCTTACTCTAATCACAAATATAACTAATAAACAGAATTACCTACATCTCTAAAAAAAAAAAAAACATAATACAAAATAGCTCATATGCTGGTTGAAGGCACAGTCACAAATGTTTGCTTGCCCAAACAGGTCTTCAGACCCTTTTTGAAACCTTCAGGACCCTTTTCAGACACAATGCAAAGAGTAACTTAGAATTTGTTTTTGTTTTTTCTCGTAGGAATCTCTCTCTGCATTTGTCAAAAGAGTCTGATCAAGGAGAGCCCAGGTGGCATCGTGTCAGCCAAATGCCAAGCAGTCCCTCAGTGGACTGGCCTGGTGCCGGCCTGGAGGAGAGTGTAGGCATGGAGTCGCTGCCTTTCAGACTGATGCTGCAGGACTGTACTGCTGTGAAGTCATTACTGTTCAAAATGAAGAGGATTCTGCAAGAGGTAATGCTTTCATTATTTGAAAGATTAATAGGCCTCGGCAACACTGGGTTAGTTTATGGAATTATATAAAAAAAGATTCAGATAAATGTGTGGAGGTAGTGAATTTAATATCCTATGCAATGCTCAGAATTTAATCTATAAAAATAAAAAAAAATATATAACTCTGCTGTGGCTGAAAAGCTCCCATGCATCACTTGGTCTACTGTAAGCCTGCAAAGTACATTTCTAAAACTCAGATATCCATTCTTCTGTTATTGTCCTTTTTAGTTGTTGTTTTTCAACAAATTACCCCACTTTTATCAAGCTGCACTAAATGCCAAGCCTCCCTTAGGATTAGAAACATAGAAACATGACAGCAAATAAGGCCAAATGGCCCATCTAGTCTGCCCATCCATAGTAACCATTATCTCTTTCTCTCTCTCTAAGAGATCCCACGTGCCTATCCCAGGCCCTCTTGAATTCAGACACAGTCTCTGTTTCCACCACCTCTTCCGGGAGACTGTTCCACGCATCTACCACCCTTTCCATAAAAACGTATTTCCTCAGATTACTCCGGAGCCTATCACCTTTTAACTTCATCCTATGCCCTCTCATTGCAGAGTTTCCTTTCAAATGAAAGATACTCGACTCATGCACATTTATATTAGGTAGGTATTTAAATGGCTCTATCATATCTCCCCTCTCCCGCTTTCCTCCTAAGTATACAGATATAAGATCATGAAGGGCATTGAGAATGTGGAGAGGGACAGATTCTTCAGCCTACGGGGAACTACAAGAACAAGGGGGCACTCAGAGAAACTAAAAGGGGACAGGTTTAGAACCAATGCCAGGAAGTACTTCTTCACTCAGAGGGTGGTGGAATGCGCTTCCAGAGGATGTGATAGGACAGAGAAATTGGATAAATTCTTGAAAGAAGAAGTTATTGAAGGATATAGATAGGGAAGATATAGGATGAAGAAGGGTACAGTTCGAAGGATATAGATAAGGAAGGACATAAGGGATAGAAGGATATAAAGGATCACTTACAGGTCATGGACATGATGGGCCGCCGCGGGAGCGGACTGCTGGGCGCGAGGGACCTCTGGTCTGACCCAGCGGAGGCAATTCTTATGTTGTTATGTCCCCATACGCCTTATCACGAAGACCACACACCATTTTAGTAGCCTTCCTCTGGACCGACTCCATCGTTTTTATATCTTTTTGAAGGTGTGGCCTCCAGAATTGTACACAACATTCTAAATGAGGTCTCACCAGAGTCTTAAACAGAGGCATCAATACCTCCTTTTTTCTTCTGGCCATACCTCTCCCTATGCAACCTAGCTTTCGCCGTCACCTTTTCAACCTGTTTGGCCACCTTAAAATCATCACATACAATCACACCCAAGTCCCGTTCTTCTGTCGTGCACATAAGTTCTTCACCCTCTCTAAACTGTACCATTCTCTCTGATTTTGCAGCCCAAATGCATGACCTTGTATTTCTTAGCATTAAATTTTAGCTGCCAAATTTCAGACCATTCTTCAAGCTTTGCAAGGTCATGTTATTCACACCATCCGGTGTGTCTACTCTATTGCAGATTTTGGTATCATCCGCAAAGAGGCAAATCTTACCCGACAACCCTTCAGCAATATCATTTATAAAAATGTTAAAAAGAACAGGCCCAAGAACCGAACCTTGCGGCATACCATTGCTAACATCCCTTTCCTCAGAGCGATCTCCATTGATCATTACCCTCTGTTGCCTTCCACTCAAACAGTTCCTGACCCAGCCCGTCACTTTGGGACCCATCCCAAGGGCACTCAGTTTATTTATTAGACGTCTGTGTGGAACACTGTCAAAGGCTTTGCTAAAATCTAAATACACCACATCTAGTGCACATCCTCTATCCAATTTTCTGGTTGTTCAGTCAAAGAAATTGATCAGATTTGTCTGACAAGACCTACCTCTAGTGAATCTATGTTGCCTCCAGTCCTGTAATCCAGTGTTCTTCAACCTTTTTACACCTATGGACCGGCGGAAAAAAAAAATTATTTTGTGGACCGGCAAACTACTAGGACTGAAATTAAAAAACTCCGTTTCTGCCCCGTCTCCGCGAACTCGGTCCTCGCAAACCATCTGATCCCATCCGCACAAGCCTCAGTTATGATTTTATACTGAATGTATTTTATTAAAGTATAAAAAAATACAATATTCTGTACAATTGTCATTTTATAAATACAATAATACAGAGCAAGGATCAACAAAACCCCTGCCTCCCCTCCCCTTCACATATATCCCCTCTACTATCAAGAAAACTGAATAAGCTAAATTATTACTGAATGCTACATAGAAATATCATGCTAACAGAATACCGCAGTCACACATAGCAGGAATAGGGTTAGGGGAGTGCAACTAGGGCAACTGCCCCCCTGGTCAGAGAGAACCCTAAGCCACTGCCTGGACTTTGCAGTCCCCAGTTATGTCTAACACCAGCTCTAGCAGGATATATATTTCAAATCTGATATATTCTAATCACAAAATAGAAATAAAATTATTTGTTTCTACCTTTTGTTGTCTCTGGTTTCTGCTTTCATCTTCTTTTCACTCTCTTCCTTCCAGTGTCTGCCCTCTCTGTCTCTTCAATCCAGCATCTGCCCCTTCCATCTACTGTCTGATCTCTCCCCCTTCTTTCTATGCCCCTCTCCCCTTTCCATCCAGCCTATGCCCCTCTCTCCTTTTTACACGATTCATTCCAGCTTCACTGCTCTCTTCATTTTTATCTCTCCTACACCAGATCTAGCATCTTTGTCCCTCTCAATTTCTCTGCTGACCCCCCTTCCCATCTCATTCCTGTCTCTCCCCTTCCCCTCCTCTAATCTCCCTGCCAGCTGTTTCCTTCCTTTTTTATTCTCCCTTCCGCGTTAAGTACATATTATCTAGTTAGCGCATGCTATGCTAATGTGAATTCACTAGCTGGATAATGGTTCCATGCTCATTTCCTGCCCATGCTATGCCCTCCCCTAAAGAGATTTTTTTTTTAAATAAATAGCACATGAATACTGAACGGTGAGACCAAAAATGCTTTAACAAATTTTGTGATAGACCTTATTTTCCTGTGTTAAGCACAGTTAAGCACTTAACGTAATTTAGTAAAAAGGTCCCATAGTAAAATTTAGCAAGAAATTTGTAAATATTGATAATATTCATGTGACATGCTGCTTTGTGAAAGATTGTTCTTTTATTAATTTGTAAGGTGTGTTTGTGTGTGTAAGGTGGAGGAATGGAAACTCTTCAAATAATTTAGCCTCACTAGCAAGTACCATTAGAGCGGTGCTCTTCAATGCAAGACCAAGGGCCAAGGGTGACACCCAAAGTCCTCTGGGGGCAGCCCCACTGTTTTTCTGCTACTGTGCCTCTCTTCCCAGGCTCAGTACAGAAAGGGGAAAGTAGACAGGGGAAGAGCCACACGCTTAAAATACAAAGCATTTCTTAATAAACAAAAGAGAATGCATTTGGAAATTCTCACAACCTTGAAGCTACCCTCCAATGGAGTTTGAAGGACTGTGTTTTTGCTAACCCAAATGAACGTTGTAAATGGGAGAAATATACCAGATCACCTTGGTAACATACATCTTCTAATGTTCTTATATCAACCTTAATCCATTCTTTCCAGAAGATTTTTGATTTTGCTATTATAATTTTTGAGTTTAACCAAAGTGATTGACACTTTGTCTTATTCACCGGTATTGGTAATTTAGCATCCAGGAACCTTAGGGTCTTCCAAGTTAAGTGAAAAATTGTATTACCTTTATAAATTTTTGGGAGCTTAATTAATGCTCAGTAAATATTTTAAGCTGAGTGGGGCCATAAGCTGATTTTCAAGAATGAGCCAATCTGGAAGTTTCTCTATGAGTTCTGGAAGAATCCAATACATTCCTTGTCTTAAAATGTAAGCTCGATGATTTATATAAAAGTCTGGAAAATTAATTCCACCTATGGACTGAGATTTTTGTAAAGATGATAGGGCAATTCTGGGTGTTTTACCTGACTATAAAAATTTTGTAAGTAATCTATTTATTTTTTTTATAAAAGGATATCTGAAAATAGATTGGAATAATGCTCATCTGATAACAAATTACTGGGGCTATCATCATTTTAACTGTTTGCACTCTCCCCCACCATGAAAGATGTAGTGGGTTCCATCGTTCACACATCTCCTTAACTTTTCCCATTAAATGTTTTTCATTAACAAGCATTGTTTCTTCCAAAGTTTGTTGAATTATAATTCCTAGGTATTTTATTCCATCATCCTTCCAAAGTATTACATTTTGTGCATTTTCTGTATGATGTTATAAAACTAATAAATAGTTAAGACAATGGGGTTTGAAGATGGCTGGTGGGAAAGGATGTTACCGACACACACTGGTCAGCAGTGTCTTAGCACCACATAGGAAGATATCTGGTGGCTCTTCTTCAGCTCATTAGAATCCAAAGTGGTCCCAACTTAAAAAAAAAATTAATGAAGACCACTGCACTAGAGTTTTGTTGTCTCCCTTTCTATATGCAGTATGGTAGAACTGGCCCCGTTCAAAGCCCAGGTCCTTTTACTCTTTCTATGGGTTTTTCTCATATTTATTTATTTATTTAACAATTTCTGTACCCGACAGGTCTAAGCAGTTTACAATCTAAAAACTATTTTAATAAAGTAGGAAGAGAACGCCAATACATAGATAGGAAAGTACAGTAGAGTATCACTCACTCAGCATCTAAAGTGGAGTGGAAGACAGTAAATTTGGAGGACATTCTAAGAAGAGAATCAACATGTAGGAAAAAATATGACCTTAAGAAAGGAGAGTATCATATCTCTATCTATCTAAGAGGCCCAAAATACTGAAGGGAATAGACTTAGCAGATAAAGACAGATTGTTCACCCTCTCCAAGGTAGGGAGAACGAGAGGGCACTCTCTTAAAGTTGAAAGGGGACAGATTCCGTACAAACGTAAGGAAGTTCTTCTTCACCCAGAGAGTGGTAGAGAGCTGGAACGCTCTTCCGGAGTCTGTTGTAAGGGAAAACACCCTCCAGGGTTTCAAGACTAAGCTGGACAAGTTCCTGCTAAACTGGGACGTACGCAGGTGAGGCTGGACTCATTTAGAGCACTGGTCTTTGACTTGGGGGCCGTCACGTGAGCAGACTGCTGGACAGGATGGACCATTGGTCTGACCCAGCAGCAGCAATTCTTATGTTCTTATTTTTTTTTACTAAAGCTTAGACATTCTAAAGGCATTAGTACACATGTATAAAATGGGCATTTACTCAAGCTAAGCTTTAGTAAAAGGCAGTGGCGTACCTAGGGGGGGGCGGGGGGGGCGGGCCGCCCCGGGTACCAGCCCTGAGGGGGTGTTCCCGGCTTTGCCGCTCAGTCCCCCCCCACGCCCGAAGGACCGCTCGCCCCACTGACCTTCCAGCACACCTATGAAGCAGCCCGCAGCAGGATCGTGACGTCAGCAATCCCTCAGCTGCTTGGGCGCTGCTTCCTGCGCCGCGGTCCCGTCCCTCCTCTGACGTCAGAGGAGGGGGCGGGACCGCGGCGCAGGAAGCAGCGCCCAAGCAGCTGAGGGATTGCTGACGTCGCGATCCTGCTGCGGGCTGCTTCATAGGTGTGCTGGAAGGTCAGTGGGGCGAGCGGTCCTTCGGGCGTGGGGGGGGGCAGTAGCTTAAGGTAGCCCGGCGCAGGAAGCAGCTCCTAAGCAGCGCAAAGATAGCTGACGTCGCGATCCTGCTGCGGCTGCTTCATAGGTAGTGCGGGGAGGCCAGGGGGGCGAATGGTCCTTCGGGGTGGGTCGGGGCATCAGGCCTTTAGGGTGGGGCGGGCGGGCGGGCAGGCAGACTTTCAAGGGGGAGGGGGGGTGACAGGCAGGCAGGCAGGCCTTCAAGGGGGGGTGCAGGTCTTCGGGGGGGGTGCAGACCTTCAAGGGGGTGCAGGCCTTCAAGGGGGGGACAGGCAGGCAGGCCTTCAAGGGGGGGACAGGCCTACAAGGGGGTGCAGGCCTACAAGGGGGGGGGACAGGCCTTCAAGGGGGGGCAGGCCTTCAGGGGGGGTGCATGCCTTCAGGGGGGGGGCCGACCTTCAAGGGGGTGCAGGCCTTCAAGGGGGGGACAGGCAGGCAGGCCTTCAAGTGGGGGGACAGGCCTTCGGGGGGGTGCAGGCCTTCGGGGGGGGGGGTGCAGACCTTCAAGGGGGTGCAGGCCTTCAAGGGGGGGACAGGCAGGCAGGCCTTCAAGGGGGGGACAGGCCTACAGGGGGGTGGGACAGGCCTTCAAGGGGGTGCAGGCCTTTGGGGGGGTGCCAACCTTCAAGGGGGGGTGCAGGCCTTCAAGGGGGGGGACAGGCCTTCAAGGGGGGACAAGCAGGCAGGCCTTCAAGGGGGGGACAGGCCTACAAGGGGGTGGGACAGGCCTTCAAGGGGGTGCAGGCCTTTGGGGGGGTGCCAACCTTCAAGGGGGGGACAGGCCTTCAAGGGGGGACAAGCATGCAGGCCTTCAAGGGGGGGTCAGGCCTTCAAGGGGGGGACAGGCCTACAAGGGGGTGGGACAGGCAGACCTTTAAGGGGGGACAGGCCTACAAGGGGGTGGGACAGGCAGACCTTTAAGGGGGGATAGGCCTTCAAGGGGGGACAAGCAGGCAGGCCTTCAAGGGGGGGTCAGGCCTTCAAGGGGGGGGGGACAGGCCTTCGGGGGTGCAGGCCTTCGGGGTGGGTGCAGGCCTTCGGGGTGGGTGCAGGCATTCGGGGTGGGTGCAGGCCTTCGGGATGGGTGCAGGCCTTCAGGGGGGGACAGACCTTCGGGTGGGGGGTACAATCCTTCGGGGAGGGTGCAGGCCTTCAGGGGTGGGGTTTAGGCGTTCAGAGGGGGACAGACCTTCGGGTGGGAGGTAAAGTCCTTCGGGGGGTGCAGGTCTTCAGGGGTGGGGTGTAGCCCTTCTGAGGGGGGACAGACCTTCGGGGGAGGGGGGTCCTGGTGTAAAAGTACACAGAGGGAGAGAGGGAAGGGGGGGTTCAAAGATACGTGCATATGCCAGACTTTGGGGGTTAGAAATAATGGGTCTAAAAACAGAGGAGTGGGAGAGAGATGGTGCATAATGGGATTTAGGGAGGGAAGGAACAGAAAGGGAGAGAACTTGGAAACAGGGGATGGTGTGGAGGGGGGATAGAGATACTGGATAGGAGGATAGTTGGGAACAGAAAGGGAGAGATGGTGGATCCTGGGGTGGTGGGGAGTTGAGAAAAGGTGAATCTGTGGATGGAGACAAAAAAAAGGAAAGATGCCAGATCTCCGGGAGAGGGAAGGGAAACGGAAGGGGAGAACAGAGATGGCAGACGGATGGTTAGCACGGAGAAAGGAGACCCTGGCAAGCAAGACAACAAGAGCCTGGGACCAACAAGATTTGAATATTGATCAGAGAACAAAAGGTAGAAAAAATAATTTTATTTTCTGTTTTGTGATTACAATATGTTAGATTTGAAAAGTGTACATGAGACAGCTTGAAATGGGAACTTTTCTATTTTTGTGAATGGCAAGGCTGAGTTCAGTTAAAATATATGCTTTATAAGAAAATATAATAATGTGTTTTATAAAGTTTATAAGCATTGCTGGCATACTCGGTGAGGTGTTCCTAGTGTTGGTGGTGGTGGTAGCATGTCAGTGTGTTGAGAGGAAGAGGTAGTCTGGGAAATTCTGCTGAGCAAACTCTGGGCCCATTTCCACCCCCAGTTAGTCCACTCCACTCAACTGGTTCACACACTGAGTGGGTCTTTGGGTGTTATTTCTGGGTAGTTGTTTTAGAATCTCTTCCAGTGGTTTGTCAGTATCTCCTTCTGGTCCAAGGAAGGAAACTTTGTCAACCTTAGCATTGACCTTCAGAATATGTTTGTAACAGCGCTGCTTGTGTGGCATTAGGCTATGTAGTGATCGAAAGAAAAAAACAGACCTTTGCACATTTTTGCACTATATGGTGGGTGTATGAGGAGATTCATTTCCTGCACAGTTAAGTCCATGTGAAGTTACCTTGTGCTGTATTTGACATCTAGCAAGGTCTCTGTTTGGAAGGAAAGATCTAAGCTTAAAAATGAAGTGGCCAGAAGTTATGTTAAAAGTAGATAGCGTAGCTGGTTTTAAGAAAGGTTTGGACAAATTCCTGGAGGAAAAGTCCATTGTCTGTTATTAAGACATGGGGGAAGCGTCTGCTTGCCCTGGATTGGTGCACTCAGCAGCAACAAATACTAGTTTTGGCTGGCTCTTTCCCCACATTTCTCCTCTCTTCCCCACGATTTAATATCCAGTTCAGGCAGTAAGTAAATGCATCGGCAGGGGGGGTCTGGTAAGTCTTGGGGGCTGGGGATGGAAGGTGAGAATCAGTTCTGTAGGCTATCAGAAATTTGCTTAATTATCTACTCACACAGAAAAGCAGTAAAGTCAATAGGTTCTCTGAGTGGGAACAACCTGTTTGATCTTGCACTCTTGTGATTGACCAATTGTTTATCACTGTTTAATTTATCACATTGATTAATTTGAGCACACCTGAGGTGTCCTATGATGGTGTGCACTGCAGGCAGAGGAGCCTTATTGTGTAAAGCACTGGAGAATTCTCTCCTCTCGCTTACCTCTCACGCTGAGGACACCCTGCTTCAGTATAATCATTTATATGATTTATCTTATAAACATTATTACGTGGTCTTTTCCTCAAGTGCTGAGACATCAGGTTGTTCCCACTTGGAGAACCTATTGACTTTTACTGCTTTTCTGTGTGGCTTTAACATTTTTGCTATTCAGTATACCTAAACTATTATTCAGTAGAAAAAATATGGTTTGTTCAATCAAATCCTGTGTGGACATTGGACTTCTATGAGTGAATGTTCTGCTTGATTGAGCAAACTAAATTTTTTCTACTGAATAATAGTCTAGGTACAATGAAAGTAAATAGCAAAAATGTTTGAGTAGATAATTAAGGAAATCTTTTTCATATTGCTTGCTTATGGACTGGGAAAAAAGACTGTTCAAGCAAATGTCTCCAGAACTGCTTTAATGGAAAAATGTGATTTTTTTTTTTTTAAGTACTCTGTGAAATTTATTGTTGTTGTGAAATTTATTGTTATACTTTGTTTAAACTTAAAAAGCGGTGTCATTAACAGTGAATCTAATCGAAAAATCGATTCAACAGGGTGAATCGAATCGAATGAAATATTTTTCTCTGAATCGGGCAGCACTATTGGCTACCATGAGAATGGGCTACTGGGCATGATGGACCATTGGTGTGACCCAGTTAGGCTATTCTTATGTTATGTTCTCATCTGTAGGGGCCTTTGTTTTCACTTCTTATTTTAATGTATTTTTTTCCTGGGAACTTATCAGTGTTTTTTTTATAATGGGAACAAAAATGGAAGAGAATTAATGTGTGTGGAATGGGGGGGTAACTAATTTCTTCAGCTAAATAATTCAATCCACTTCAAACAGACATAGGAGAACTCACGCACCATTCACACACCCTCCAACCAAAAACGTCAAAAGAAAAAAACTGTTCGACAACCTCCTAGCCATTCGAGCTGCAACACTTGACCCCCAACTCTACAACCTATTGACCTCGACCACAAACTACAAAACCTTAAAAAAAGAAATAAAAACCCTTCTATTCAAAAAACACATAAAACCAAACTAACATAATCAGAACTGTCCCAAGCATCACCTGCAACTACTCCATATGTACTTCTGATGTCATGACAATTCCGACATAATTTATGTTATGTTATGTTTGGAATAATGGTTACATAAATGAGGTTCAATAAAAGAAAATTTTCACTGCCTGTTTCTATTCTGACCATTTATTCCATTTCATGGTTATTGCAAAAAAAAAAAAAAAAAAAAATTTTTCCATGAGGGGGGGGGGGGGGTGTCAAAAAATGATGGGCCCCGGGTGCCACATACCCTAGGTACGCCACTGGTAAAAGGGCACCTATCTTTGAACTTTCAACTATATATACAGTCTATTTTAATTCCAGATCCTTCTACTGAGCTGCAGGAAAGAGCACTTTAGGGAGAAAGGGCTTTGGCTCACTGGTTGAGCTGCTACCTCTGCACCCAGAGGTAATGAGATCAAATCCCAGTACTGTTCTTTGTGACCCTGGGAAGTCACTTAATTCTCCAGTGCCTACCACGTTAAAAATCAGCTTTGAAATGCCAAAGTGACAAAAAGGCAGTATATAAATCCCCCTTTCCTTTCCCCTACACAGACATTTCCTGCATGCTAAGGTCATTTTTACTACAACAATAATATGGCCAATTTTCCATTTATTCAATTAATGGCCATATAGTATATGAGCACCTAACACAGAAATGCTCACTTTCCACCCCGACACGTATCTCCAGGGAAAACATTAAAATGTTATTTTGTGCACAGTTTGTGCCATATTCTATAAACAGTACCTACATTAGACACTGCTAGGCATCCTAATTGCGTCTGCCTAGCGACCCCTAAGGGCTCCTTTTACGAAGTTGCGTTAGGGCCTTAATGTGCAGAATAGCACATGCTAAAATGCAGTGCGTGCTAGCCGCTACCGCCTCCTCTTGAGCAGGCGGTAGTTTTTCAGCTAGCGCGTGCTAATCCGGTGCGTGCGCTAAAAACATTAGCGTACCTTCGTAAAAGGAGCCTTAAGATTGGGATTGACGCCTAACTTTTTTTTTAAATTGGCATTGTAATTGACTGCACCATTTTACAGCCAATCAAAAAAAAAAAAAAACGTAATTAAGCAATTTAAGAGTTTGGCGTTGAACTCTTAGGACACCTAGCGATGCCTAAGTGGAGGCACCCTTCCACACCAAAGGATGCCTAACATTGCCTATCTCAAACGGTATGCGTGGTTATGGGTGGAGAATAAGCGTTGTTTAGTTAGGCGTCTGACATAGGCATCACCAAATTAGGTGAATGAAAAGCTCTCCTAATGGAATGGCATCCATGTCTAGGATGCTTAGTGATGCCAACCCCCCACCCCCCCTTTTATAAATCGTAGTACGTTTTTTAGTGCTGGCCAAAGAGGTAACAGCGCCGATGCTCATAGGAATTCTATGAGCATCAGAGCTGATACCGCCTTGACTGGCGCTAAAAACCGCACTACAGTTTTGTAATAGGTGTGATTTCATAAATGGTTGATTGATAACCATGCCGAGCGGAGTCAGAGTGAGTCCTGTAGCAAGCCCTTTTATACTGCATTAGGCAAATGTTAGAGTCCAGCACAGATTAGTAAAAGGGCCCCTTAGAATGCTAAAAATTGCATAGTAATGGTCCAAGTATTACACTGAAGTGAAAAGTTCAGCTCTTGAAGTGAAAAGTTCAGATCTATTAAAAGATTCTAAAAATCAATTCAAGGAAGAACGAAATGGCTTTTTCAAAATTATTGCTGAGCAGCTCTCAAACATATTGGATGAAATTGTTTGCCAGGAAGTTTTCATGGATGGCAAAATTAATTCAGAGTTTGAAATCAAAATATCAGTTTTTAATAATTTAAAGATACTTCTGGTACAGGTTAGTAACTTGATTTAACATGTGTAAAATCTTGTACATAAATAGTAGTTTTTGAAGAGGCATTACCGGTGTTTAGGACTTTCATTTGGATGATCTATCAAATTTGAGGGAGCTCTTATGTTCAAATTATTTTTAGTTTTATTTTAAGAGCAAGTAACAAGTGACATCTGGATAAGTGCTCAAAACAAACGGTGTTAGAATTGCACTAAATTAGGATGTAAACTAACTCAGAAGTAATTTAGACCCAGGGTTACCATATGTCTGGGAAAACTTGGACATGTCATCTTTTTAGAGGACTCTCCGGGTGTACGGATGTTTGCTTGTTTTTTTTAATTTGGGGAGTCTGTCAGGGTTTGGCAGGGTCGGTTTACACAGAATCCGGTGGCTGTCCCTCTCTTCTCAGTACTACAGTCCAAAACTCTGACTAGTTGGTGGACAGCATTTTCTTTTCCTTTTTCCTCTGATGCCATTATTGTGTGGTGCCTCAAGGAGCACTTGTTTTTGTGCCTATGGCAAAAGCTGGGTCACTGGCCAGACCCCCCTAGCCCCGTAACAAGAGTTTTCAATAATGGTGAAAGAAAACCAGGAGAGTTTAAAAGGAAGACAATGTAAGGGACTCAGATATCCCACCATCTTCTCAGCAAGCTGTAGATACAAGCAAAAAACACAATTTGTAGCATCTGTATACAAATGCTAGAAGCATGTTAGAATCCTAAAAAATTAAAATAGGACAGTTAAATTATATAGCACTGAAAGATGAGGTATACTTAATAGGCATCTCAGAGACTTGGTGGAAGGAGGACAATCAATGGGACACTGTGTTACCTGGGTAAAAATTATATTACAAGGATAGAGTAGATCAAATTGGAGCGGGGGTTGTGCTATATGTTGAAGAGGGAATTGAATCAAACAAAATATTCTGCATAACATGGATAACAGTATGGAATCCATATGGCTAGAAATTCCATGTGTGAAGGGAAGGAATATAGTATACAGGTAGGGTTATACTACTATCCCCTGGGACAGAATGAGCAGACAGATGAAGAAATGTTTTTAGAGGTTAGGAAAGCTGGCAAATTGGACAATAGTAAAGGTGATTTCAATTACCCCAACAATGACTGGATAAATGTTACATCAGGGAGTGCTAGGGAAGTAAAATTCCTAAATGACATAAGTGACAGCTTCTTGGAGCAACTGGTCCAGGAACTGACAAGAGGGGGAACTATTTTAGATTTGGTTTTTAATGGAATGTAGGACATAGTATGTGAGGTAACTGTGTTGGGTCCACTGGGAAACAGTGATCATAACATGATCAGATTTGAGCTGATATCTGGAGTGATGTCGCTAAAGAAATTTACTATAGTGGCATTTAATTTTTGAAAGGGCGAGTATGATAAAATGAGGAAAATGGTTAAAAAGAATCTAAAAGGATTAGATGTATTCCACCTATAAAAAGATGAAAATAAGAGAAAGTAAGACCTGGCATGGTTAAAAGGTGAAGTGAAAGAGGCTAGAAAACATCCTTTAAACTAAGAATAGAAAAAGTATCCAAATGAAGAAAATAAAAAGAGACATAAGCACTGGAAAGTTAGATGCAAAGCACTGAGTTAGATAAGAAAAAATATGAAGAGAAACTTGCCAAAGAGGCAAAAACTCATAGTAACAATTTTTTTAGGTACATCAGAAGCATAAAGGAGCATGTGAGAGAATCTATGGTACCATTGGATGATTAAGGAGCAAAAGGGGCACTCAGGGAGGATAAGACCATAGTGGAGACACTGAATGAATTCTTTGCTTTGATCTTTATGGAAGAAGATGTAAGAGATCTACCTGAACCAGAAATGGTTTTCAAAGATGATGATACGGAAGAACTGAAAGAAATCTCAGTGAATCTGGAAGATGCACTAATTCAAATTGACAAGTTAAAAAGTGATAAATCACCTGGACCAGATTCTATACATCCCAGGGTACTGAAGGAATTCTAACATAAAATTGCTGACCTGCTGTTAGTGATCTGTAATACCTGAAGATTGGAGGGTGGCCAATGTAATGCCAATATTTAAAAAAGGTTTCCAAGAGGGATCTGGGAAGCCTTACTTCAGTGCTGGGTAAAATAGTGGAAACAATTATAAAAAATAAAATTGTGGAACACTAGATAAACATGATTTGATGGGACAAGTTAGCATGGGTTCAGCCAAGGGAGATCTTGCTTCACCAATTTGCTTGACTTCTTTGAAGGTATGAATAAAGGTAATGTAATGTAATGTAATTTATTTCTTATATACCGCTATATCCTTTAGGTTCTAAGCGGTTTGAAGAAAATATACATTAAGATTATAAATGAGAAGTAAGAAGGTACTTAAAAAATTCCCTTACTGTCCCGAAGGCTCACAATCTAACTAAAGTACCTGGAAATTAATAAAGAAGAGAAAATAAAGATGGTTGAAAAAAGAAAAATTCTATGTGAACTTATAGGATGGAAATTAAACTGACAGTGAAGAACTGTATGAAAAATGCATATGGAATGCAGTTAGAGAGGGTAGATTACAATCTATTTATGGTATTTGTTTAATTGGAAGGTGTTAAGGTGGGTAATTTGGGGGAAGGTTATCTGAAGGTAGGTGAATCTTCTGGAGGTAAAAGAGGAGGGGTTAAGATATTTGGATGAATTTTTTGAAAAGCAGGGTTTTGATTCTTTTCTGAATGTTTTGAGGTTGTCTGATATTGTCATAAGATTGGAGATGGAATGGTTGATTTTTGCTGCTTGTGTTGCCAGAAGGTTGTCAAACATTTTCTTGCGTTGTGTGCCTTTGAGTGGGGGGAAGGCGAAAGGGTTCGAGGTTCTTCTGTGTCTTGAGGTGGAGATTTGGTTTAAGCGGTTATTTAGATAGGAGGGGGAAGAGCCGTGTAATGCTTTGAATATCAGGATAAAGGTATGGATAAAGGTGAGCTGGTTGATATATTGTATCTAGATTTTCAGAAAGCATTTGACAAAGTTCCTCATGAGAGGTTCCTGAGAAAATTAAAGAGTCATAGGATAGGAGGCAATGTTTAGTTATGGATTAGGAATTGGTTATCAGATAGAAATTAGAGGGTAGGATTAAATGGCCATTTTTCTCAGTGGAGGAGAGTAAATAGTGGAGTGTCTCAGGGATCTGTATTGACACTAGAGCTGTTTAAATAACATAAATGATCTGGAAATTGGAACGACAACTGAGGTGAATAAATTTGCAGATGACACTAAACTGTTCACAGTTATTAAAACGCATGCAGATTGTGAAAAATTGCAGGCAGACTTCAGGAAAGACTTTAGGAAGACTGGGCTTTCAAATAACAGATGAAATTTAATGTGGACAATTGCAAAGTGATTAATATTGGGAATAATAACCCAAATCATATTTATCAAATGCTAGTGTCTACCTTGGGTATCAGCACCCAAGAAAAAGATCTGGGTGACATTGTGGACAATATGCTAAAACCTGCTACCCAATATGCAGTGGCAGCCAAAAAAGCAAACATAATGCTAGAAATTATTTAAAAAGGGATGGTTAACAATACTAAGAATATTATAATGCTTCTGCATCGCTCCATGATGCAACTTCACTTTGAGTATTGGTTCAATTCTGTTCACCTTATCTTAAAAAAAGATATAGTGGAACTAGAAAGAGTTCACTGAAGAGCAACCAAGATGATAACGGTAAAGGAACTCCTCTTGAATGGGGAAAGACTAAAGAGGTTTGGGCTCTTCAGCTTGGAAAAGAGATGGATGAGGGGAGATATGATTGAAGCCTACAAAAACCTGAGTGGTGTAGAACAGGTACAAGTGGATTGATTTTTGACTCCATCAAAAATTACAAAGATTAGGGAACACTCAATGAAGTTACAGGGAAATACTTTTAAAACCAATAGGAGGAAATGTTTTTTTCACCTACAGAAGAGTTAAACACTGGAGCACATTGCCAGAGATTGTAGTAAGAGTAGTTAATGTATTTTAATGGGTTTTAAGAAAAGGTTGGACAATTTCCTAGAGGAAAAGTCCATAGTCTGTTATTGAGAAAGACATCGGGGAAGCCACTGCTTATCCTTGATCAGTTGCATGGAATGTTGCTACTGTTTGGGTTTTTGCCAGGTACTAGTGACCTGGATTGGCCATCGTGAAGATGAGCTACTGGGCTTGATGGACCATTGGTCTGACCCAGTAAGGCTATTCTGATGTTCTTACATGTTTCACTTATAGAATGTCGTAAGTTAGACATGTCTTTTCTACAACCTAGGCTCTCACAGTTAACCCACAGCTGGTGTTGTATGAGCATCTAAATATTAGGCACATTGATAGCTGGTTATGCTAGTATGCTATAACTGAGATTCCATTGTAACTCCTGCCATGCACCTCATGTGTCTAATTGAAGGCACCCAGTTATAGAATTGCCACTTAAGTACAGGACTTGACCAGCTGTCCGCTTTATGGTAAATATCATAGGAAGTGTTACTTAGCCTGGAGTGAAGTTTTACAAAGTATTCATTTGAGAATTCGACAAGTTTCAACAAAAATAAGTGTCTGCCTCTTCAGAACACTTTCACTGGCATTTTCTAGGGAAGACATAGAAACATGGCAGAAAGACCAAATGACCCATCCAGTCTGCCCATTCACTATCTCCTCTTCTCCCTGAGAAATCCCACATGCCTGTTCCACGCTTTCTTGAATTAAGACACAGTCTTTGTCTCTACCACCTCTACCAGGAGACTATTCCATGTATCTACCACCCTTTCTGTACAAAAAAATATATATTTCCTTAGTTTTCATTTTTAGATGGTTTGTTAGATGACCCCTTTTAGGATTTGTAGATCACACATCTGAGTCCCTCCATGCTGTTGTGTTGAACCAGCTGATAGAATCCCCAGGAAAAGCAGCAGTTAGGAGAGATGAAAGAAAATACTGTTCCCTCAGAACCTGGCACACTATTCTATGTAGCATTCTGCAGTAATTTGGCTTGTTCAGTTTTCTTGATAGTGGAGGGGATATCTGTAAAGGGGAGAGGAGGGGAAACAGGAGTTTTGTTGATCCTTGCTCTGTATTATTTGTGTTTTATAAAATGACAATTGTACAGAATATTGTTTCTTTTTTAGACTTTAATAAAATAAGTCTTGTGCAGATGGGATCAGATGGTTTGCTTGGACAGGGTGGGGACGGGGACTGAACTCATGAGGACAGGGCAGGGGCAGGACCAAGCTCACAGGGATGGGGACAATTTTTTTCCAGTGTATTGTCTTCTTAAAGCAATTTTAGCAAAAGCAAAAGCATTCACTGATGCTTGATAGAAATAAGAATTTCAGCACATACCCCTGGATTTTATGCCACCAAAGTTGTGCACGCAAATCTGCTTGCATTGCAGATTTGCACATGCAACTTTAATTGGTTAACAAACCGATCAGTTTCAATAATCGCCAATTAACAAGCAATTATTGGCACTAATTGACACCAATTAGAATTTTTGCACACAACTAAGCATATTTTATAAAGTAGTGTGCATAAATTCTACTGTGCTGATTTCAAAAGTGGCATGGCCTGGGGAGGAGCATGGACATTGTTGTGGGCATTCGTAAAAGGTAGGCACACCATTGTAGAATACAACCGGTCCATGCACAACTTAGATGCAGGCGTTTAGGCCTGATTTTCATTGACCTAAATGCCTGCACATAAATGTTTGTCATTTGGATGGATGCTACTTGTTATTCTATAAACCTCACCTAACTCTTGAGACAGTTCATAGAATAGCATTAAGTGCCAATGTTTTCAGCGCCAATATTCTCCCTATTACTTCATAATAAAGCTCACAAAAATTATGCTCTTGTTAGTCTGATGCTTATTTATTTATTTTATGTTATGTTCTTATCATATTCAAGATAAAGATAGCCTTCTAATTATGTAATGAGGCGGTACCTATATTGATCAAATAATATTTTTTGTTATATGTATTTTACAGCACTGCATACGTCTAGCAACGCTATAGAAATGATAAGTAGTAACAGTAGTAGTACATCTAGATTTCTGCTTGAATCTTAATTGTAGGGCTCCTTTTACAAAGGTGCGCTAGTGTTTTTAGCTCACGCACCGGATTAGCGCGCGCTAGCCAAAAAATCACCGCCTGCTTAAAAGGAGGTGGTAGCGGCTAGCGCATGCGGCATTTTAGCGCACGCTAAAACCGCTAGCGCGTCTTTGAAAAGGAGCCCTTAATCTTTTAATTTGGTCTAATGAGATAGATAGCATATAGCTTCTACAACTGCAGTAAATCCTGTTAGCATGTGCAGCTGCAATCTGCCTGACGCACAGCAGGTGGCACTCTTAATGCTCCTGAAAATACTGGGCTACTGAACAGCACAACATACTGAGAACAAGCACAGATAGCAGGTACTTAATGGACAAAGAACACTTAGCATCACCAGCAACTTTTGTAATTGTAAAATATAAAACTTTTACTGACAAAACCTTTTATTAAACTGAAAATCAAATCCCTTTTAAAAGCAGTAAAATGGATGCTGTTCTACAGTAAAGTGCTTTTTACTTTGGAATGTTTGGGACCATGGCCATTCTGGATAATGGATTTTTCTGAATAATAGCTCTGCCTTCCCCCATGTTAAAAAAAAAAAAGTTTAAAAAATGGAAAAGAAAATCAATAACTTTTTTTTATAAATAACTGTTTAACTGATACAAAATAATAAAATAATGTAAAAGATAGAGACATTGGCCTCCTTTTACAAAACAGCGATAGCAGTTTCTAACACGGGGAACCGTGCTGAATGGCCTGCGCTGCTCCTGACACTCATTGAGTTCCTGTGAGCGTTGGGAGCAGCGCGGGCCATTCAGCGCGGCTCCCCGCGCTAGAAACTGCTATCGCAGTTTCATAAAAGAGAGGGTTTGTGTGTGTTGAATACTTGAAGGTAGACTTAGGGGTCCTTTTACTAAATCACACTAGCCGATTTTGCGCACGCTAAATCGGCAAGTGCGAATTTGTAAAAGAGGTGGTTAGTGTCAAGTTTCAGGTTTCAACTTTAATAGATATTTGACCTACTCAGGTTATGTCTAAAAGGTTTACAACTTTTTAAAAATGTTTTATTTATTTATTTTAATTTAAATCTCATGAAGAAAAGGTTAAAGAAAAACAGAAAGAGAGAAATGGAGACAGAGATGGATAGGTAGATAGATATAGATGTAAGAAAATTAAACAATAATAAATTGAGCAATAAGTGCAACATTTTTAAAGGAAAAAAGGGGAGAGAGAATTCCTTCCATAGTAGTCTGTAAGACTTAAGACACAATTAACTAACCCTTAATCAACCCTCTGTCAAGCAGATTTATCCTTTCCTATCAATTAGAAACTTTTCCAGCTGTGTAGAATTTTTAAAAAAAATGTAATTAGTAGCTTGATATTAAATCAGACAATAATTTTAAGTAGAGTAAAATGATTCTGAACTGATCATCTGTAGGATATATTATTTTTGGAGAGCAGTACAGTAGGGGTTAGCATCAGGAAAAGCACCTGATATGATTGAAATGTCTGGACAGGATTGATTAGGAAGAGGATTTAGAGTTACTGCTTTGCATTGGCCTGAGAACTACTCCTTAGCAGAACAGTCAGGCTCAGCAGAAGTGCATGAAAAATAATGCAAGCTTACATTGCGACTTTAACACAGTTATGGAGGAGCAAGCTGGGTACAGAGTAATGGAGTGGCTATGGCCATACACTGAACAGCTCTACATATTTTTTATTACCGGACAATCACCTGCCATCCTGTTCTCACACAATAATAAATCTCAGTTTGTAAGTCTTGCCCTTCTAGATGCTTATCTGATGTCCTGAATTGCCTATAACCACTGAGGAAACCTTTTAGTCAATGCCAGTGTTTCTTTTCTGAATTCACTTAGGCCCTCTTCTATCAAACTATGATAGCAGTTTCTAGCGCAGGGAGCTGCGCTGAATGGCCCGCGCTGCTCCCTATGTTCATTGAGTTCCTATGAGCGTTGGGAGCAGCGTGGGCCATTCAGTACGGCTCCTGCCGCTAAAAACTGCTATCGCAGTTTGATAGAAGAGGGCCTTAAGCCTCCTTTTACGAAACTGCAATAGCAGTTTCTAGCGCAGGGAGCCGCGCTGAATTTTCCTGCGCTGCTCCCGACGTTCATTGAGCTCCTATGAGCATCAGGAGCAGTGCGGCTCCCCGCACTAGAAACTGCTATCGCAGTATCGTAAAAGAGGGAGGGTTAGTATACAGTATATGGTTTTTACTTTAGCTTTTTAAGATCTCAGCTGGTTGGAATTCTATGAGAAGAAATCTTTATGACCACAGAGTCGCTGAATTGATTATCAGTACCCATATGACTACAGTCTCAAGTTCAAGTTCAGTTTATTTGTTATACCACTAATATAAAACTAAGGTTAAAATCTAAGCGGTTTACAATAAAATTAAAATATGTGAAGGGATTCAAACTAGAAACAAAGAGTAAAACAGCAGTCAAATACCAAAACATTACAAAAAAAAACAATAGGGAAAGAAATACAATCAAATCATAGCAAAGAAAAATAACGGGAAAGGGGAAAAAAAACAAGAGGGAAAATGGGTAAGATGCTCTTTCAAGAAGGAACATATAAAAATAATAAATATAAAAAATTCAAATTCCCAAAAAGTACTAGAAAAAAAAAGGCCTGAGAAAAATAATATCACGATAAATGCGCTAATTATTTGTTCAAGGTAGCTTAAATTATTCAAACCCGCAATTAAGCCAGAATTATTTTTTCCAGCTACTATAGCGACCTTTATCAAATTTTATTAGGCCCTCAGCGCCACCACTCAGAACTCAAACTTCTCATAGTTCTAAGATTTACGTGTCAGCTCGTCACTGGGTCTATTATTTTCTTATCTCTATGATTTATTTTCTTATCTCTACAATTTATTTCTATAATTTCCACTCTATAAGCTGATACTTAGCTTGTGATTAAGTGGTCTCTGCTAGACATGTCAATGCCGTTAGGGATGTCAAAGCCACATGTTTCGCTTAAACCACCACTGTGACCACCTAGGTGGGAATAGGGGTGGAGCCTTGAAAAAGCGGCATTGACATCTCTAGCAAAGACCACTTAATCACAAGCTAAGTATCAGCTTATAGAATGGAAATTATAGAAGCAAATGAAACATTAAGCTCTTGTAGAGATAAGAAAATAAATCATAGAGATAAGAAAATAATAGACCCAGTGACGAGCTGATACGTAAATCTTAGAACTATTTGAAGTTTGAGTTCTGAGTGGTGGCGGTGAGGGCCTAATAAAATCTGATAAAGGTCGCTATAGTAGCTGGAAAAATTAATTCTGGCTTAATTGCAGGTTAGAAAAATAATATATTATTTAGCTGGGATTTAAATGGGAAGATAAAATGGAAGAGAATTCCGAAGAGTAGGAGCCATAACTGACAAAGATGAATGTCTATGACTATCAAGGAATAACTGCCTAAAAGAGGGAACAGACAGTAGGTGTTGATGTGTAGAACAAACAATTCTTTGTGGGGAATAATGAACCAAGAAGCTGAATTAAAAAAGAGGGAAGCCCACTAGACAAAGTCTGAAAGGAAAGAATATTATATTTAAATTGAATATGATAAGAAATTGGCAGAGTATGCTCTGCTTTTAAGAGAGGTGTATCATGATCATATTTTGAATGGCGATAAAAGTAGTCTAACCGCTGTATTTTGCACCAATTTCTTCTAAGGTGTGTCCTTGTGCCACCACAGAGCTAATGTCTAGTAGTATGTAAGTCACAAAACAGGCCACACAAGAATAGGCAGGAGGATCCGCAGAAGCCCCCTTTGTTGTCCCGGACTACCAGAATGCCCAAAACCTATGTCATGGCTCATTTTATTTTCCAAAAGAAAAAAGAAGGAACAAAGCCTCGAGATACTATGTAAAACAGCAAAAAGAGGCACTGGAGGTTGTGACTCATATTATTTTCCAAACTGTGAATTTGAGCCTTATTTCAAATGAGAGGGGTCAAAAATACTTAAATGCATAGATTGAGACCTGCTCTCTTATTCTCAAGGCGCCTTTAGGGCTGAGGGCTATCTAGACTGATTTAAGTAAATAAAGTTTTAATGCTATGTACAGGGTGTTGAATCAGTTCATGGGAACTCACATAAAAATTTATCTCGAGTTCACCAGGGTTCAATTTCGACAGCAGCACCGATGCATGCCAAGCAGACATTACCCACAATCACCTTGAACACCCTGTAAGCCAATCAAATATGTGTTTTTTAATTTATAATGCTAGAAAATTTTTTCTTTTACTTGTTTTGTTTTGTTTTTTAAACTTACTAATTAGCCCAAATACCCTAGTGCCTAAACAATTTATTTCAAGAATTCAAAATTAATAATATGATATCGCATCATTTGAAAAGTTCCTGCAGTGCTCAGTCATATCAATTTATCAACAATTAATGAAGCTACTGGGAAACAAGGAACTTATCTCGTTCAGCAAACCACTGTCATTCTCTACGGGGTGCCAGCTGCTCGCCCTACAGAGCCCCGTTTCATGATCTTCATCAGGGGCAACCTCAGGAGTATCTCCCGTTGCAGTTTAAGTCAAAATGCTGGTTCTCTGCGGTTCTGTGCCTTGAGAATAAGAGAGCAGGTCTCATATTATTTTCCATCATTCCCATAATGCTGACAAAATTTGATAGAAATAATGACTAGTTGACAGTACTGAGCTATGATAAGGTTTTTGAAACACTGCCAATGAAAAATCAACATTTTATTGATTTATATATAGATTTCCCAACCATGAGTGAATACTATGATAGCTCGTAGAGATATGTCTATTGCATAGGGTAAAGACTCATCTCGAGTCTTTGCAGTGTACCACATTAACTTTCAGTGACCACCATAATTATAAGTACATTTGTTTTCCTTAGAGATTTTTTATTTTGAATCATGCTTCCTTAGATTTGATAATTCAATATTCTTTCTAAAATTCTTATAAAACAATTTATTTTTAATCTTAATACCTCATTCCTACTGTTGGATAGCAGCTATCAATCGTTAAACCAGATTGTGGCTAGAGGGTAGGCTAGTGAACAATGAAGTCTTCTGATGCTGACATGTCATGTTTTTGCTTCAATTTGATGCACTCTGGGCCCGATTCTATAAACAGTGCCTAAATCACAGGTGCTTAGAAGTATGGCCATTAACGCCTGTCTTAAGTTAGGTGCCGTTTATAGTATTGTGCCTAGGAGTGCCTAAGGTAGACTTAGGTGCTAGTAGGTGTCTGAATCTATTTATCTTATACCTCAAGGGAATTTAATTATCCAAAGTGATATACTTAAATATGTTCTACTAACTCACTTTGTTATTCAAAACAATATCATATCAATCAATCAAGTAACTGAAGTTATTTAGTGAACACTCAGACCCACAGCTGAGGTCTCAGTGAAAAATTCACGGAGCAGCTGTTAAAGAGACCATCATCGTTGTTCACAGTCTCACCCTCCATACAATAGCTAAATAACTGCACAAAGATGGTAAAACAAAACCAACTTAGCTTTGAATGGAGTGGGTAATCGATATAGCTGCTCCGGGTTCCTTTTTATTCAAGTGACTGCATTCAATACAATTGCCGACCCCCCTACCCAGGTTTCGCCAACTGGCTTCTTCAGGAGGGGTACTATGAATGTAAAACAACCACATTAACACTAAAACACTTCAGTTACCACTACTATAATTTTACACAATAATCACAATTAACTGCCATACCATTCACACTCAGACCTACCGGCATAACGCACTCCACACTACTCACAGACACTAGAGCTTTTGACGACGAATTTCCATCAGCAGGCCCACTTTATATACTCCTCCCCTTCAATTACGTCATACTGACGTCACTACAATCTAACCAAAACCCTGCTCCTTCTATAAATGGAACCATTCGATTTCGTTATTTAACCCTTTTGGGGTCAAAGTATGCCACTGGAAGATGAATTTTTGTTCCAAATATAGTAGACACTGAGTCACATCCCCTGTTTTTTTATGTGTCCTAGCTATCACTGTATATTTGACATCTTCAATTGAATGCTGCTGTTCAAGCCAATGGTTCACTAGAGGAGCCGACGCACGATTACATCTAATATTACTTAGATGCCTGCTGATGGAAATTCGTCGTCAAAAGCTCTAGTGTCTGTGAGTAGTGTGGAGTGCGTTATGCCGGTAGGTCTGAGTGTGAATGGTATGGCAGTTAATTGTGATTATTGTGTAAAATTATAGTAGTGGTAACTGAAGTGTTTTAGTGTTAATGTGGTTGTTTTACATTCATAGTACCCCTCCTAAAGAAGCCAGTTGGCGAAACCTGGGTAGGGGGGTCGGCAATTGTATTGAATGCAGTCACTTGAATAAAAAGGAACCCGGAGCAGCTATATCGATTACCCACTCCATTCAAAGCTAAGTTGGTTTTGTTTTACCATCTTTGTGCAGTTATTTAGCTATTGTATGGAGGGTGAGACTGTGAACAACGATGATGGTCTCTTTAACAGCTGCTCCGTGAATTTTTCACTGAGACCTCAGCTGTGGGTCTGAGTGTTCACTAAATAACTTCAGTTACTTGATTGATTGATATGATATTGTTTTGAATAACAAAGTGAGTTAGTAGAACATATTTAAGTGAATCTATTTATGCCAGGGTTTTCTTGACCTAAATACCAGCGCCTAAGTCCACCTTAGGCGCCTACATGCAAAACACGCCTATGATCCGCCCCCTAACCACACCTACTTTCTGGTAAGCATCTTCCTGAAAGTGGTAAGTTCCGACCAAGTTAGGCACCTACCACCCAATTAATTTTTATAAAAGTCAATTATAAAGGCCCAGATTCTAAACAATAAACAGTGCCGATATCGGCAGCCACCTAAAAATGGCCACCGATCATGTGTCAATCATGCATCGGCACTGTATATATATTTTATAAGCCTACATTAAAGGCGCCTGTCTTGCGCCTACAGAAGCCCCTAGGGTCATGTAAACCATGCCCATGCCAGTCTCAGGTGTCCTTAGGCGTGCCTACATGTGTCCATAGGCAAGTGAAAGGCACCTTCAACATAGGTTCATTCGCCGGATCAATTTTGTTGTTTAAACATATGTCCCGATTGGTTAGTTAGATGGTAGTAGGATGTCTACCGCCACCTAACTTCAGGACACTGTTACTAGAATCTGGGCCAAAGTGCTAATTGCTTGTTATCAGTGTTGATTAAGCTTTTTAAATAATTAAGATAGGCGCCTAACTTTAGGCATCTTTTATAGAATAATATTATTATTATTTATTATTATTATTACATAAGATATATCAACAATAAACACAAAATTTGCATGTATTAATAAATATACACATGATAAAGCAAAAATCCCATTAATAGCAATCTGATAAACATTAGTATTTTCCTCCATTGCATGCAGTAAGCTTTTTGATGATCAATTTAGTGCTGTTTTTGAACTTTGACCTCTAAAGTTTCAGGTTTCTATTCTTGAGATCTTCTTCATCTACTTTCAAAGAAACATCTGATTGCTGTTGCTGTTGGATAACTTACACATATGTTTTTTATAGTTCATCTCAGTTTATCCCACACATAGGCAGCAGAATGCTTTTTTGTTTGGTGGGGGGGGGGGGGGCAAAATCTCCATCCTAGACCCCAACCCAGACCTGCCCAAGCTTTTCCCCAGATCTTTCCCCTATAATAATAGTACTAATTGTAAACACCATTCATTTTTCATATACACACAATATAATCTTATTAACAATACACAATGGTAACCACAAAATTAAATGTAATGTAATGTAATTTATTTCTTATATACCGCTACATCCGTTAGGTTCTAAGCGGTTTACAGAAAATATACATTAAGATTAGAAGTAAGAAAGGTACTTGAAAAATTCCCTTACTGTCCCGAAGGCTCACAATCTAACTAAAGTACCTGGAGGGTAATAGAGAAGTGAAAAGTAGAGTTAGAGGAAAAATAAAAATAAAATAAACATTTTAACAAGACAGCATTGATCTAAATACTTTGGAAGGTAGAAGAGAGGAGAGAAAGGAATAGAAGCAGAAGGGGGAGCCGTTGAACAGTAGAATTCTGGAGAAATTTAAATGAAAGAAATAGAACAAAACAAAGACAAAAGGCAAAACAATAGATAAGATTAAAGATAAATCATAAGCTGGAAAGAAAAATAAAATTAAATAAAAAAAAATAAAAATTAAACTACACAAAGTGTACTCGTTTTCCCTTCCCCACCACTGCACAGCATTTCTTCCTCTCTCCTCCATCCCATGTGCAACGTCTTCCTTTCTCTCACTGTCCACCATCTCTCTCTCTCATTCCCTCTCTTGCTGCAAATGGAGTGAGGAGAGAGAGGGGGATCCAGGGTGCCTCTCTCCCATCCCCTCTATTGCCATATCCAATATTTCTCCCTCTCTTATCCCCAGGACTAGTGTGCAGCATCTTTTGCCCCTGCCCATCAGCCCCATGTCCAACATTTTTGCTTCTATCACCCCTCTCTAGCTCATGCCACATCTCTTCCTCCATTCCCTCCACTACCATGTCCAGCATTGTACCCATTTCCATCTGTCCCACTGTTTCATCTCCACCACCACATCCAACATTTCTCCCTCTTATCTCTTTCTACCTCACTCCTCTCCCATCACCATGTCCAATAATTCTCCTCTTTCTTCCTTTCCCCATGTACACCATCTCTTTCCCTCTCACATCCATGTTTATCAATTCTCCCTTTCTATTCCCTCCCCCACCTCAGCATCTCTTTCCCCATCTTTCCATCCTATGTCCCAAGTTCATGCCCCCCCTTCTGTGTCCCAAGTTAGTGCTCCCTCTCTCCTTTCCAGCCTTTGGCACAAGTTTGTGCCCCTTCTCTTGCTTCTGTGTCCTAACACATCCCCTCTCTCCATTCTGTGTCCCAAATTTATGCTCCCTCCCTCTTTTGTCCCAAGTTCATGCTCCCTTCCTTCTTTGTCTCAATGTGCCCCTCCCGCCTATGTCCCAACATGCCCCTCTCCCTCCCTCCTTTGACCCAATGTGCCTCTCTTGCTCCCTCCCTTCTGTGTCCCAAGTTCATGCCCCCTCCCAAGACCTATGTTCTGGCTGGCTCTAAAACATCCAAGTAGGTCTCCTCCTCCTTCTTTCCAGCTGCACTTCTTTCTTCACAAAGCCACAGGCAGCAGCAGCAGAGTATGGCTAGAGGTCCTGGTGTGATCCCAAATATGACATCTCTCACCTCTCCCAGTCCCCAGTCCATATCCCCTCTGCCTTTCCCTAGCTATGTCTTCGCTTCCTTCTCTGCTTTCCCTGAGTTGTCCATTTCTCCTTCCCCCTTCTGTCCCCTGCCCTGAATTTCTTTCCCTTTCCCCATCTTGCCCCCTCCATCAAATTTTTATCTCCCTCTCCTCATTTTTTCCCTTCCACATCCATTTCTCCCTTCCCCCTGCCTTCCCTCATGTTCATCTCTCCCTCTCTTACTCCTTCTGTTCTTCTCTAAATCCATCTCTTATTGTCCCTCTTCTGCCCCCTCCCTGTCTCCCTCTGCCGTCCCCAAATCAAGTTTTCAAGTTTCAAGTTTATTAGGTTTTTGTATACCGCCTATCAAGGTTATCTAAGCAGTTTCACAATCAGTTACTCAAGCATTTTCCCTATCTGTCCCGATGGGCTCACAATCTATCTAATGTACCTGGGGCTATGGAGGACTGAGTGACTTGCACAGGGTCACATCTGACATCATTCCCTCATCTGAGTCCAATATCTCCCTTCCTCCAGTCCATATGCTCCTCTCTACACCTAGTTACTGGCCAGCGTGCCTGCTGGTCGGCACTCTCTAACGCGCCCCTTCGCCTCATCTACTCCTCCCTCCCACCTGCTCACCCACCCACCATGTTTAACTTCTTAGAAAAGTGCTGTGCATCCAGACACGCATATCAGGTGTTGGTTCCGAGTTCTGACCAGCTGCACACTGTTGTTGCGCTGTACCAGCTCCTGCTCTCCAGAATCCGTGGAAGCGTCAGCTCTCTGGGGTCAAAACCCGATTCCATGACTGAAAGCGAGCAGGGAGCTGTCCACGCAGTGTGTCCTTCAGAGCGGGCTGACGCACAGAAATGAAGGCCACTGGCCAGCTCAGGGCAGGATGAGCAGCCCGGGAACACATACCCACAGACACAATATTCCTCTCTGTCCCGGGCCTAGCGTTCCACGTGTCCATCCCTCTCGCCATATGCACACAGGGAGGGAGCCCGGCTCAACCAGCCTTACTCACCTGACAAATAAAAAATAAAACTTAAATAAGATGTCAAGAAAACAAAACAAGAAAAGAAAAGCGCTGTACCGCCCTGCTGCTGGCCCGGCGTCTTCTCTCTACTGCAGCCCGCCCTTGCCGAAACAGGACGTTGTCAGAGAGGGCGGCCACAGTGGAGAGAAGACGCCGGGCCAGTGGCAGGATAGCGCAGCACTTTTCTAAGAAGTTAAACACGGCAGGCGGGTGAGTGAGCGAGCGGGCAGGAGGAGTAGATGCAGGCGAAGAGGCGCATTGGTCGATAGCAAGCTCCCAGCCTCGCAAGAAGTGTAGGTTGGGTTTCCCCCCACTGGATCATCAACAGAACGGGCAATTTTGGGGGAGGCCATGGCCCCTGTGTCCCCCCCCCCCCACATCCTGTTCCGACGTCTATGATCCCACATATCAGGTATATAATTTTTAAAAAATACATATTTCTGCAATTGAATTATATACTTTTTGCAAGTGTTCTCTCATGATTGCTATTCTGTAGTAAGATTTTATTGAGATAATACAATTATCAACCAAAATGGCCTTATTTCCATTATAGAAGGATTAATACTGTACATTTTCTGAAAGGATAAATTTCTCCTATGCATTAAATATTCAGAGTTAAATTTGTATCTTAAAAGAAGCATAATCTTTTAATGGTGTTTTACAACTCTGCTCAAAGAACCCATTACTAATGGTATTTTCCTGGTGCAAAAGCAATTCCACTTTGTTCAAACACTTTGGTCTCTGCTTTTTTATAATTATATTCTATGGAATATATGCTTTTGCTTTGACAGCTGATTAAGATTTGGATGTCTCATGTTATAAATAGCAAGGGAACTCTGTGGGTAAACTAGAGACTTCTCTGCAGCAATTTTCAGATAGTCTGAATTGTGGGCACTCCACATGGAAACTGCTGGGGTTGTGTTGCTCACATTTTAATGGATACATTTGTTAAATGCCTGCTCCTGCTCCATATGCCAACAAATACATGTTCACTCCTAGGGTCATGTTAGATCAGGTGCTACATTGGTAGATCCTTTTCTAAATGCCACTGCAATTGAACATGTTCTGACCTGGATATCTTAATGCCAATTTCTATGTTGTAAGTAACAGATGTTGCTGAGACATCTATGACATTCTTGGCTCCACCCCGATGTGGGGACACATCATCACATAAGCTCTGGATGTTCCTTATGAGAGGGCTAGCCTCTTGGCAGGCCATCCTGCCAGCAGGGCCCACTGAAGGGCCATGCCAAAGGGTCCTTTGGATGAACTGAGGACATTGAGGAACCAAGTTGCCTTTTAAATGATTAATGATCATTTTAATACACACATGTAGTTGAAGAAAAATCTTACTTAACTTGAAGACACGATTGCTAGTCCATGTTTTCCAATGTATAATTTTTTTTAAAAAAATGTTTGATTGTCTTTAGTTTGTGGTTAGATTTAGGTAAAGAATAACTGTGAAGATCAAAAGGAGGGAAGGACACAGGAATATATTATTGTGATACCATTCTGATTCTTTGGGGAAGGTGTAAGGAGTATTTAAGTTACTTGTGGAATGGGAGAATGCAGGAAAATGATGAAATTAGAAATTACACCAATAGGGAACTAAACAGAAATTTAATTGATTATTCATTCATAAATAGACAGATACCTACAATTGTAGTATGGGGATTTATGGTACAGCTAACCATCTCAAGAAGTTGAAGAGAATCAAGCTAATAATCAAAAAACAGACATCCAAAAGGTCTCAGAAGAGGAAACTGCTAACCTCACCACCTCCTAACCACCTACTTAGAGCTATCGCTCCCAATATCATCTGTCACATCCTCAACCTTTCACTCTGCACCGCAACAGTTCCTGATGTCTTCAAACATGCCGTAGTTATACCTCTCCTCAAAAAAACCTCACTAGACCCTGCACTCCCTCCAACTATCACCACATCTCCCTCCTTACCTTCCTATCCAAACTACTTGAACACACTGTTCACCTCCATTGCTTGGACTTCCTTTCTTCTCATGATATTCTTGACCCGCTTCAATTGGGCTTTCCTCTCCATTCTATGGAAACTGGTCTTTTAAAGTCTCTAACAACCTGTTCCATATCCAATGGTCTCTACTCTATCCTCATCTTTCTCGATCTGCCAGCTGCCTTTAACACTGTTGATCACCACCACCTCCTCAACACGCTGTCCTCACTGGGATTCCAGGGTTCTGTTCTCTCCTGGATTTCTTCCTATCTCTCCCACTGTACTTTCAGTGTATGTTGTGGTGGATCCTTCTCTGCTGCCATCCCATTGTCTATCGGTGTACCTCAAGGCTCTGTCCTGGGCCCTCTCCTCTTCTCCATATATACCTGCTCTCTCTGTCCTCCCATGGTTTTCAATATCACCAGATACCTCTACAGGAATTCAGACCCAAATCTCAGCCTGCCTGTCTGACATTGACGCTTGGATGTCTCACAGCTATCTCAAATTGAATATGGCTAAAACTGAACTCCTTATCTTTCCACCAAAACTCACCTCCTCCCTCTCACTGTTCTCTATTTCTGTGGATAACAGAAACCTCTTAAGGATTTATTTAATATTGGAGAGGGAGGAGAGAATAGACTGAGGGTCAAGATGGCGTCAGGAGCGAACGCCTGAGTGAGCTGTGCTGCTTGTCTCACCTGGAGGCACGTTGTGAGTTTCCTTCTGGTAGCGATAAGGGGAAGAGAAAGGGAGTTTCCCGCTTTGCCCCTCCAGCGGTCGAGTCCTCTTGACAGTTGATCCAGACGACGTTAACGAGCATCTTTGCTTGTTCGGGTGAGGTGACCCGAACTACCTTGGGGGGAAGCCCGGAATCTTCGGGGGACCTCAGCGCAGAGACTCAGGCTTCGTTGAGCCCCGAGCAAAGGCTGGTTCCTCCCCAACCCGGAAGTGCTCCAGTGCAGGGATTGTCTGGAGTCCGGCGGCTCCTAGAGGGAGATCTCGACCCCAGCACAGGAGGGACATCCCTACTAAGCCTTTCAGAAGAAAGAGGAGATGGGAACCATCAGAAATCTCCCTGTACTTTAGAGGAAGAGGCGAGAGGCTATTCGGGAGGGAATATTATCAGTTTTGGGGAGATGAAGAAACTAGATAAAATAGATATGGAGGCGCTGTGGCAGGCCATATTAAAACAGAATATGGAACTGTCTTTTCCAAGGTGGAACAACAGGGGGTACTTCTTACTAACTTGAGTGAAAAGTTGGAGGAACAAAAAAATAATTTGAAGTGAAGAAGGTACAAATGGAATTGGTTAAAGAGAGATCTTATATTTCCCGTAAGATGGAGAATTTCAAAAATCAACTGAGGAAAAATAACTTAAGATTTTTGAACTTTCCAAAGTGCCCTATTATATCACCATTTGAGATGGCTAGAAAATATTTCCATGAAACTTTAGCCATTCCACCAGAAAATTTACCTCCAATTGTTAGAGCTTATTATTTGAATATAAAGACGCCACGAGGGGGATCCACTCTTACAGAAATTCCAGTGGATAAAACAGTGGACATGAATTTGTCTTTATTCTTGAAAAACTCCCTTGAGGTTGTCACCCATAGAACTACCATGCTGTTAACTCTAGTCTTGGAGAGTGATAGGGATATTCTTTGTTTGTATTTTCGTCATATAAATGATAAGTTTTTAGGCTCTAATGTTCGAGTTTTTCCGGATCTAGCTCAGAAAACCCAGAGACATAGGAAAGAGTTCTTGTCCTTGAGACCAAGAACTCTTGCTTTGGGGGCTACATTTCTTGTTAAATTTCCTGCAAAGTGTTATGTATCTTATCAAGATAAGAATTTTATTTTATTTGAGCCTAACCAACTTTTACAATTAATTGGATCAAAAGAAAGGTTAGTAACCAAGTCTAGTGATGTATGACCTACCAGCTGGCTATAATTCGGGAATCTAATGCTGTGACCTTAATTAATTTTGTTATTTTTCCTTGAAAGTTTATTTCTTTTCTTGATCCATATTTTTGTGGACTAAATAAGAGATAGTTAATGTTTCATTTATAAGTTTTATTGAATATAATTCCTGGATCTGTAGCATCATGCAAAAGCAATGCTTGTACTTAAAATTGAAAATCTTATAAAAATAAAAAAAATTGGAGAGGTAACACAGGATTGGAAAAGAGCAGAAGAGATCTTACTCCACAAAAGTAGAGACAGAGAAAAGATAGGAAAATACAGGCTGGTGAGCCTCACTTTGGTGGTTGGAAAAATAATGAAACTTCTGCTGAAGGAAAAGGTAGTGTACGTCCTAGAATCTAATGGACTGCAAGATCTGAGGTAGCATGATTTTGCCAAAGGAAAATCCTGCCAAATGAATCTGATTCCCTTTACTGAGTGACCAAAGAACTGGATAAAGGACATGCACTAGATTTAATCTACTTGGATTTCAGCAAAGCCTTTGATCTGATTCTTCATAGGAGACTTATGAATAAACTGAGTAGTATACAGTTAGGACCCAAAGAGGCAATGTTGCATAATAACTAAGGGCCCCTTTTATTAAGCTGCACTAGAGATTTTTATGGCGAGCCAGTGCAGTAAATGATCCAATGCTCATAGAATTCCTCTCACTTATCTTGCTGGCCTGTGCTAAAAACCTCTAACGCAACTTGATAAAAGGGGGGAGGGGTAAGTAAATGCAACTAGTTGCTGTACTAATTGTGCCGGTCACTGGTGCTTCACTGGATGGCTGCCTGCTGTTTACCGGCATGTCGGGGCCAGCAGCGCACAAGCTCACTGCTGCATTGGCATGCGCCACTTCTGAATGGCTGCCTCAGTTCTTGCTAGCTCCTCTCTGCTTTAAAAGGATTTCCATTAATTTGCTTACCACAGAAGTCAGATTTACCAGCCCTACTTCTTCCTTACTTCCACTTTTATGGAGAGGGACCACATCCATCCTTTCCCAATCCTCCGGTACCACCCCTGACTCTAGAGACTCGTTGAAAAGGTCAGTCAGCGGAGCTGCCAGAGCTTCCCTAAGTTCCTTCAGCACCCCTTGATGTACACCATCCGGCCCCATCGCTTTGTCTATCTTTATTTTAGCTAGCTCTTCACAAACACAACCCTCTGAAAATCAATCAGGGTATATTACTTAATAATAATAACTTTATTCTTCTATACCGCCATAGTCGTGAGGCTTCTAGGCGGTTCACACTGAAGAGAGCTGGACAGTCAGCTGACTGTCCAGCTCTCTTCAGTGTGAACAATATGTTACAATATGTTGAAGTCCGGGATACAGCATATAGAAACTTACAAAAAGCATATAGAATCTTACAAAAGGTCTGGGATACAGCGTATAGAATCTTACAAAGAGCATATAGAGTCTTACAAAAAGGCAGAGAGATACAGCATATAGAATCTTACAAAAGGCAGAGAAAATACAGCAAACAGAGTCTTAAAAAGGCAGCAAAATATAATGTTAGACATTTCAAACTTGAAAGCAGAAGAGGACATATGTGGTGTTAGGTGTAGATACTTTTTTAGGTGACAATTCTGTTGAATAAGGCAGTTTTTATGGCTTTTCTAAAGGCATTATATGTCAGTCTTGCTCCATTTATGTAGCTGTCTAACCAGTGTTGTTGTTTGTTAGCTTGGTACATAAAAGTTCTATCCAGGAAGGTTTTGTATTTGCAGCTGGTAATGCTTGGGTATGCAAATAGGTTGCTGTTTCTGGTTTGTCTCGAAGGACTGTATAGAGTGAAGTGAGGAAGCAGGTATGTAGGAGCTTGAAACATATGCAAGAGAACTTGAATATTATTTGCGCCTCCATTGGCAGCTAGTGAAGCAGTCTATAGTAGGGGTTAACATGGTCGCTCTTTTTTTACCCAAATAAACAATATTGCAGTATTCCAGTGTTGAAAGCACTAGTGATTGCACTAGTAGTCTAAATGATAAGGGGTTGAAATATTTTTTTGATGGACCTTAATTTCCACAGTGTCAGGAAACATTTTTTTACTACTATGTTTGTGTGTTCCACCAGTATCAAGTGTGTGTCTAGTGTGACTCCCAATATTTTTATTGTTTTAGTAATCGGGTATGCATGATCTTTTATATATAACGTTGTATTGGTAATTTTGTCTGTGGGCTTGCGAGGAAGACTTTTGTTTTTTCTGCAGTCCTGCTCCCGGCGCTTCAGCTGTGAACACAGAACCCTTAGTACCCCTTTATAATCCAGTGGTCCCTTGGATCCTCTCACAGAATTTCTATTTCTGATGTGCTTGAAAAAGTTGTTACTTTGAAAAATACAAACATAGGAAAATTAAAGTAGATAAAGACCATATGTCCTAACTAGCCATCTACTATCTCCTCCTTACCCTTAGAGATCCAACATACAGTACTTGTCCCAAGCTTTCTTAAATTCAGATACACTTTTTAACTCCATCACCTGCAAGCATTCACCATCCTTCCCATGAAAAAGTATTTTCTGAGGTTATTTCTATTCCCCCTTATTCAAGAGTTTCCTTTCACTTGAAAGAGACTTGCCTCATGCATATTTACGCCACATAGGAATTTAAATGTCTCTATCATATCTCCTCTCTCCCACATTTCCTTCAAAGTATACATATTGAGATTCTTAAGTCTGCCCCTGAACGCCTTATGACATAGACCAGAGACCATTTTAGTAGTCTTCCTGTAGACTTATTTCATCCTGTTTATATATTTGTGAAGGTGCGGTCTTGAGAATTGTACACAATATTCTAAGCGAGGATGTGGAATAGAAAGTAAAATAATTGATATGGAGTTTAATGAATTGTTACCATGACCCTTCTTTTAAAAAATGCCTGCCAAATGTCATTTTTGAAACTAAAGATACTTTTGTCATTATTAAATTGCTAGTTTTGGCCTTATCGCTCATTAAACTTTAGCTTATACCATGTTAAAAGAAAAACAAACAGAAAACAGAGAACTGTGGTTGGTTTTCAGGTAGAACTTCACATACCTTTGCATGGCTTAAAGAAGAAATCTGCTTACTATATTTATTGCTTTGCCTTTTTTATTGCCATTGTGTGAATAAGTCACATATCTCATTTATTCCTTTCCCCTTAAAAAAATTTCTGTTCTGAACCTCCCTCAAATGTGCAGTGGATAAGAATTATAGAGTATCTTTTTTTTTTTTTAATTTCTTTATTCATTTTAAAGCCATGATTAAGTGCAGGATATAATAGAATCATATAACTCTATAAAAGCACTTAAATAGATTTACAATTATAATTTATGACAAATAGAAATATCACCCCCTCTCACAATTATATTCAAAAAATACACTCAAATTGAGAAATTGAAAAATACATTCCAACCTGCCCTCCTACTCACCCACCAAAGGGCATAATCACAATCACTCTTTGCAAAATTTTGTCAATGGCTCCCAAATCTTCAGAAACTTCTTATAATGTCCCTGATGTACAGCCGTACTTCGTGCAACAACAGAAAAATCCAACTGAAGCTGCAGTAAAAAATCACCAAAACAGAAAAACCAACAGAAACTGCAGGCAATGTACAAGATGCAGGCAGGATTTATTGTACCAAATTAAAATGCAGTAATATAAAAACCTTTTTACCAACCAAGGGACCCAACACGGTCCGTGTTTCGGACAGTACACCTTCGTCAGGGGTCCTAATAAATATAAATATAAATACAATACTGAAATAATATAAACAATATTTAAAATAGTTGTCTGAAATAACAAAGTGGTGTTGTCATCAAGGTTCCCGCTAAGCTGCGCTGGGGTGCGCTGGCGCACAAAATATTACCTCGCAGCGCACAAGTTTCTCGTCACAGCGCACACAGTGTAGAGCACAGTTCTTCAACCGCCGGTCCGCAAACAAAATCTTGCCGGTCCGCGAAGGATTCGGTCCCCGCCGCAACGAAAGGCCGGCGTCAGCTGACTTGCAACTTCCTGTTGCAGTCGCTGTGCCGGGACTCCTGCCTTCGCCGGGACTCCTGCCTTCCACCGCGTTTGCCTCCTGCCTTGTCTCCGCACCTCCAGACCAGCAGCGGCAGCTGTGTATGCTTTTAACTTCGGCACAGAGCTGCCCCTAATCAATAGTTTAGCGCGGTTTCATAAGGCAGCCTCGGGGCCTTTGCTAGGCCGGCCCACATCGCATCATCGAAGCGGGCCGGCTATCAAAGGCCCCGAGGCTGCCTCATGAAACCGCGCTAAACTATTGATTAGGGGCAGCTCTGTGCCGAAGTTAAAAGCATACAGAGCTGCCGCTGCTGGTCTGAACTCTTGGGCCGCTGAAGGAGGGCAAAAAGCAGCTGTCCTGGAGGTTTCCCTTCCTCTCGCCTTTACAGGTTCCTTTTTTCCACCTTTTTTTTTTTCCTTCAACCGGCAACGGGCCCCAGCATCGACATCAATCAAGTAAGTTCCACTGTCAATCAAGCGGTTCTGCTCGGCCAAAGCTTCCCCTGTGACATGAGCCACCCTCAGGGGAAAGAAAGTGACCCACAAAGGTGAGGGGAAGGGGGGCAGATGATGGAAGTTGGGGGGGGGAGAGAGAGAGAGAGAGAGAGAAGGGGCAGATGATGGAAGGGAGGAGATGAGAGAGAGAGAGAAGGGGACAGATGATGGAAGTGAGAAGAAGGGAGAGAGAGCAGAAGGCAGATGGATGTCAGTTGAGAAGGGAGAGCAGATGCTGAATGGAAGTGGGGAAAGAACACATACTGGATGGAAGGAGGAGATAAATAAAGGGGGAAGAAAATAGTAAGATAATGGAGGGGTGAGGGAAAGGGGTGACAAGCTGTGTGTAGACACAGTGAAAAGAGGGAAACGGGACTAAATAGTAAGAAAGAATTTAATTTAGATGGAGGCAGAAAATAGAGAAGGAAGACCAGAGAAGAAAAGGGAAGAGAGAGCAGAGAATGATCAGATCTGAGTGGAGGAAATGAGAAGAGAGATATGCTAAAAACCACAGGGGGGAGGGAAGGATAGAGATGCCAGACCATGAGGGGAACAGAAGGAAGATGATGGATGCTAGACCAAATTGGGGGGTGGGGGAGGGGGCAGGAGGAGAGATGGCAGGGAAAGACAGACAGTGAATGGAAGGGGCAGATGCTGGACTGAAGAGACAGAGAAGGTTATCATGCTGCTGTACCGGGCCATGGTACGCCCTCACCTGGAGTACTGCGTCCAGCACTGGTACTTTAAGAAGGACACGGTACTACTCGAAAGGATCCAGAGAAGAGCAACTAAAATGGTTAAGGGGCTGGAGGAGTTGCCGTACAGCGAAAGATTAGAGAAACTGGGCCTCTTCTCCCTTGAGCAGAGGAGATTGAGAGGGGACATGATAGAAACATTCAAGGTACTGAAGGGAATAGACTTAGTAGCTAAGGCAGGGAGAACGAGAGGGCACTCTCTAAAGTTGAAAGGGGATAGATTCCATACAAACGTAAGGAAGTTCTGTGGTAGAAAGCAACATATTTATTTGGCTCATAACTTGCTGGCGCCCGATATTTTTAGCTCACAGTGAAAAAAGTTTGCTCACAACACCCGCCCGCTTAGAGGGAACACTCATGCCTTGCCACCACAGGATGTGATAATGTGAGGTGGGAAAATAAAGGGTATGTATTAACTTGGAACATTAACAAATAAAACATATATAGTATATATATCTTAAAACGTGACATATAGACTCCCACCAAAAGGTATAGTTCAGTCTATCCCAGTTTTTCCAATTCCTTAAAATAAGCTGACAGGCAACCCCTGTCATAATAAATAGAAGTTTATTATTGTGAGATGATATTTGGCTTTTAGCTCTCATCATAGTGCCAAATAGTACCGTGTCATTTGTAAGTGCCAGTAGATTTTCCATTACTTTGTTTATCTGATCCCAAATGGATTTCCAAAATTGAAGTATAAAGGGACAATAAAATAATAAATGACATAATGTCCCAGGTTCAAGATGACAGTGCCAACACATATTAGACTTGGAACTATCTAATTTCTCTAACCGAACTGGGGTCCAAACTGCTCTATGTAACAACAAAAAAACCATGTTTATAGAGTATCTAAGTGGAATAAGGAACTTTATAATGGGAATATAGAGAATCAAAGGAGACAAAAGTGGACATTTTCTCAAATTCAAAACTTACTATTGATTATGATCAGAAACTTTAAAAATAATAATAATAATAACAACTTATTTTATACCGCCAAAACCAGCAGTTCTAGGCAGTTTATATAAAAGAGAACTGGACAATCAGTGAAGAGGTACAATTGTAAAAAAAGAACACAGATGCAGCAATGTAACCATCAAATCAGGTAATAAATTTTAAATAAAATGTCATGAAATTAAAAAAAAAATTATCAAACAAATAGGTCTTAACTGATTTCCTAAATGAACAGTAGGACAAGACTTGAGGGATAATTTCACCTAACCAAGTTTGCAATTTGCCTGCCTGAAAGGCAAGTGTCCTGTCCAGGAACATCTTATATCAATAATGTTTTAGATTAGGGTAGGCAAATAAGCAAAAACTTCGAGTGGTCTTTGCAGATCTGTGCTACTCAAAATGAGAGGAAAGGTAAATTTGAGAAAATCCAAATGCCAATTTGAAGCAGATGCAAGCAAATTTGAATAATACTCTTGCTTCAATGGGTAGCCCATGTAATTGCCGATAATAAGGGCTAACATGGTCTTGCTCTTTCAAGCCAAAAATTAATAGGACAGCTGTATTTTGAATTAACCTTAATCTTTTAAAGATTTTCTTGTAGGATCCCAAATAGATTATATTACAATAATCAAGAATAGACAAAATTAACTCTTGTACTAACAATCTAAAATAAGTAGGGTCAAAATATTTTTTGATGGTCCGCAACTTCCATGGATACTTTTCAAAATTACAGATACCGTAGGAGGTTTAGAAGTGCACTGTCAAATTTGTTTTGTTTTGTTTTTTACAGTCCAAAGCATTTTTTAAAAAACATATGCAAACTATAGAAAATATTTTTCAAGAGACCTATTCAAACAATTATTGAATGCTAATGCTAGGACTCATCCTTTTTTATGTGTACTGTGGATACATGCAGCCTTATATAAAGAACCTTTTAATAAGCTGCACCAAAATGGTTTGGTGAACCTTTATATAAGACTTTCCTCTATACTAAGTTCATTTTTAGCATAGTCAGCAAAAACATAAAAACATGACAGCAGATAAAGGCCAAATGGCACATCCAGGCTGCCCAGACTGCCCATCTGCAGTATCCACTATCTCCTCCTCTCCTTAAGAGATTTCATGTACCTGTCCCATATTTTCTTGAATTCAGACACAGTCTTTGTCTCCACCACCTCTACCGGGAGACTATTGCAAGCATCTTATATACAGCTAAATCTCCCAAAGGATTCGAAGCAATTTACAAAATGGCCAAAAATTATAATCAAAATTATAATGACCAAAATTATAATTATAATGGCCAAATAGAATTATAATGGCTAAATATAATATAATTTGACCAAATATAATATAATTTGGCCAATATAATATAATGGCCAAATATAATATAATTGGCCAAATATAATTATAATGGCCAAAAATTATAATAAAAAATTATAATGGCCAAAAATTATAATACTTTGAATTTCCCTCTCTATTCCAATGGACTCACAATCTAACTATGCTACCTATGGAAGAAATAATTACTTACATTTATCTATATAAAGAGAAGGGAAAGGGAAAAGATAATACAATAACTTTAATACCTATAGGTGCATAAAAGGCACAACAGAAGGGAAAACTTCAATATTGAAAAATCATAAAAATAAAAGCAGGAAAAAAATAGCAAAATTAAACAAGCCCAACAAAAATAAAGTAGAAATAAAATTAAAAATAAGCATCCTTCCAGCTTTTGCTGTTACCTTTTAAACATGTTTAGCTACCTTCAAATCATCACATACTATTACAGCCATGTCCTCTTCCTCCTTCATGCACAGTTCTTCACCTCCTAAACTGTACCACTCCCTCGTGGATCTGCAGCTCAAATGTATGACCTTGCATTTCTTAGCATTGAATCTTAGCTGCCAAATTTCAGACCATTCTCTCAGACCCGACACAGTCTGTGTATAGCTTCAAAACTGAAGCCTGCGTCAGGGGGTAGCTAACAATCCATGTTATGCTACACAGCTCCTCAAATGATATGGTTTTTATCAGCGTTCTAACTTTGTGATGCACAGCACCTCAGCGCCATCTAGTGGATTGTTACCTACACCCCTGACGCAGGCTTCAGTTTTAAGGCTGAAACACGGATCGTGTCAGGTCTGAGAGGATTTTCAAAATAGACTGTTGTTTTTATATATATTTCTATATTTTTCTATATATGTAGGCCCTGATTCCATCAAGTTTGATTCTACAAAACTTAGGCGCCCATTATCGAATCAAGCTTAGCGTTGTCTAAGCATTCTTAGGCGGGGGGGGGGGGGGGTCAGCATCCTAATATTTAGGTGTCCCTAATTTGTGCTTAATGGCACCTGATTCTTGAAGAGGTTCCCAACTCAAAAACAAGTCTATGATCTGCTCCCATTTTTAGTATAGGCACTTTTGGTTAGATGCCTACTTTTAATAGAATCAAGGTTTTTGTGTTAGACGCCTAACTTTCAATTAAGTGCAATTAAGCTAATTATGAGGTGTTACATGCCAATATCAGCGCTGATTAAACCTGTTTCTCAATTAAATTAGGCACCGATATCACTGCTTAACTTTAGGCGGACTTTAGGCCTTAGTATCGTTTAGAACAGGATTGAAAACATACAATCATTATATATAGAATTTATGACAGCTTATTACAAAACATCCAGAAGTATTCTGACCCTGACTGTGTGACCTCTTCAGAAACAGTGATATGGTTGAAGAAAGTCGACATACCTCTTTATTTGATTATTTTTAATTTGTTCAAAGTCGAAAACAAGGTTATTCAAAATGTGCATGACATGCTCAAGACTTGTCTCTGAGGCATATGTGCAGTGTAGTACTATGGCTGTTATAGTGCTCCAAAATTAGCTCTAATTCAATAATCAGCTGCAGTTTGCATCCAATAGAACACATTAGGCCTAGCCTACAAAGACCTTCCTTAATTTCCCCTGTCTTCTTTGAACGTTCGCTTTTTTTTAAAGTCTATTTACATACCAATGCGATCTTTGCATGTTTAATATCAGATGTTGCTCTGGCTTCTCTGATTGTTTCATTTGATACCCTTGTGCAGTCATTATTTTTTAGAATAAGAACCTTTACTATTCTACCCATGGATATCGAAGGACACAACTACAATAACTGTGTTCCATTAAAGCTTTTTAAACAATGTAAAACATTTCCAAAGAGGATGCTATATGAACAAAGGTTTTGTGGATGTGTATGAGTCTTTCACATTATAGTACTGACATCTCTTGAGCCATCAAACAAGTTCTTTTCTTGGCCTTTGGAGTACAAATACAGGAAAACAATAACAGCTGTCATTCAATTTATCCCGGTTTTTATTTTTTCCATACAAATAAGCCTTCTTTAGAAATAGTATGCTGCTGTCCTTCACTACATTAGCATATTTATTCATAATTGTTGGCATTTTCTTTTTCTTTTTTTCATGTACTGCTAGTATGTGGAGTTACTCCATGTCTTGCTATGCCTGTTTTTATTATGTTTTGTTATAACATTAGATTAGATTCAAAAGTGTGTGTGAAGAAGTTGCATAGGTCCAAATTCTATAAATGGTGCCACTAGTTAGGTACTGTTAGGCGCCCTTCGGTTTTAATTGGTTTAATTGCCTTTAATTGACATGATAATTGATCGTGTCATTTAAAAACAATTAAAATGTCATTTAAAAACATGGTGCCTCTATAAACAGTTAACGCTGGAAGTACCCTTAGGCATCAGTAGGTGCCTTCGTAGCTGCGATTCTCATCACAGATAGGTGCCGGAAATTTAGATTTTGAAATCCCTGGTCTACATTTCTGGTGCCTATCTATGACATAGCCGCAATTCTATAAACAGCACTGTCACGTGATTGACATGTGTTTGGTGCCACTTTTGTGGGCACTGTTTATAGAATCTGGGTCATAATGTCTACCATAGATCTTCACGTCAACTGCATGCATGAGTCATAATGTCCTAGATTGTGGTAACTGTCAAAAGATGTCCCCCAGGACATTGAGGCTTCAGAGAGAATGACAGAATTGGTATTTCAACTTGGTCTTGTACTCTAAGTCCTCAGTACTGGAATCAGTTACATTGGTTTTGGTGGTTTAAAACCCAGTGTCATTCAGGGAAATGCCATTTTTTCTCAAGGTTCAGAATTGGTAGGAGCCATAGAAGTAAATGTTCTTCCCAATTCTCTCAAAGATTTCTGCAACATCAGTTTCAGTATCAGAAGTCTCTGATGGCATGCAAGAAGCCATAAGCATTGTTGTTGTATCCCATTGATACATGATGCTGAGAAAACAAACATACTGGCAGCTGCCTTCCCAAAAAAGGCATCCTTCCCAAAAAAGTAAAAAGCTATTTGGAAGGGCTGTTCACTCACCAAAGACAGTTTCCGGCTGTGTTAGTCTTCAGGGGTCTGCGTCTCAGCCAATACTATTCCTCTTCTGGTGATCCCTACTGAGATCTGTATAATTTTGGCCGGTTATCAAGAAGGCAAAGAAGAAAACTCTGTGCAGCCCTAGAGATCAGTTGTTGCAATATAAGAAACAAATGAAGGAAAGCAAGAACATTCCATGTGTGTTAAGATATTCCCCGATAGTTTACTTGATTGGTAGGAGTATTAAGAAATATTGGAAAATTATATAAGTGCATCAGTGCTTTAACGATTCGGATTGCATTCGTGCATATAGTAGAGATCTCAATTTGAAAGGTCAGCTGTACAAATTAGATTTGTGGACTGAACCTTATCAAGGACTGAAAGGGTGTTTTAAACATGGACGATGCGGGGTATGTGACAACATGATAGAAGGGCAAGGATGTTGATGTCCCTCTTTGGTGGACAGTAACATTGAAGCGACTTACGACATGTGTTTCTGCATACTGTATGAGATCTATATTTTAATCTGCCCTTGCCAATTGTGTTATATAGGACAAACTTCCCACCCATTAAAAACACATCTCTTTGAACACTGACATAATATTGAACCTCGGAAGGGTGTAGAATGTATTGTGCCAATATTGTGTTCAGTACCATCATTCCTTTAAGGATTTAAGATATACTGTGTTGGATTCCTTGGTTCTTTCCCAACGTCAAGGTGACATTAGAAGGAAATTGAGCAGAGTTGGATATTTGTATTGAAGACCGCATGGCCATGGGGGCTGAATCAGAGGATTGAGTGGCATGCTTTCTTTTAATTTTGATTTTCAGCACTTGGACGTCCTGTTGATTAAGACAGCCGAGTGCCGACTTAGGCATGTTTTTGAATGTCTGGATGTTTTTATTATAAGCCCCTAAGACTATATAGCAGGGGGTCTCCAAAGTCCCTCCTTGAGGGCCGAATCCAGTCGGGTTTTCAGGATTTCCCCAATGAATATGCATGAGATCTATGTGCATGCACTGCTTTCAATGCATATTTAATTGGAGAAATCCTGAAAACCCGACTGGATTCGGCCCTCAAGGAGGGACTTTGGAGACTCCTGCTATAGAGGCATAACACATAGTTGGAAGGTAAATTAGCTGGTCTGCTTTACAGTTTTAATTTTTATTGCAGTTTTTATTGCACTCATTCAAGGGCAAATTGAGAGAACACACAAAGTAAAAAAAAAATCAAAATAAATCAAAAATTAGGAAAAAAATAAAGAACTAAAGAAATTTTTCTCCTAGCTTCTATATTTACAGAGTACTCCAATTAAGGGAAAAGGACAAATGCTACTACTACAAATTGCTGGTAATAAGGATATTATTCAAAAAAACAGAGCAATAACTGAGGCCAACTGTAATCAGAACATGAAGTCTCATTGCAGATATATTCAGACACAAGAAGGCCAATATGATCTAGTTCTTTCATTAATGGGGATTATATTATTTATTTATTTAGCTCACACCTTTTCAGGAGTTCAAGTCAAGTTGCAGTCAGGCACAGTAAGCATCTTCCTGGCTTAAAATCTAACTACTAGTAATTAATGTGTGCTACCACATGAGCAGACAGTAGTGCTATTAACTTGCACAATTATTTACATTTCTTATATACCACATTTATTTGAAGCAGTTTACATTCAGGTATTTCTCCCTATCTGTCCTGGTGGGCTCACAATCTAACTACAGCGGCTGGGGCAATGGAGGATTAAGTGACTTTGACCAGGGTCACAAGGAGCAGCACAGGGATTGAATCCACAACCTCTGGGTGCTGAGGCAGGGGTTCTAACCACTAGTCCACTCTTCCTCCAAATTCAATTGCATATAATATGATCTGTGGTAAAAACACACAGTAATGGTATTAAGAGAATGGAAACTTGTATACTGCCTTTTGGTGGCTTTGCCATTCAAAGCGGTGGGCACTGGAGGATGGAGTGACTTGCCCAGGGGTCGCAAGGAGCAGCAGTGGGATTTGATCTCACAACCTCTGGGTGCAGAGGCAGCAGCTCTACCAGTGAGCCACACCTTTCTGCTTATGCAGTAGGGCAATTCCACATGAGGTGGTCCAGAGCTCCCCACTCGACCCTCTCAGAAGTTGCTGACATTTTTTCCCAGGGATATGTTGGGACCTCTCATTAAGATATCCAAGGTATTGGGGTATGGTCTCAACTAGTTCCAGAATTAGGGGCCCCTTGATTTGGACCACGTTTTTATATCCACGGAAGATGTCGAGGGGGGACACTCCTTGAAATTGGACCAGTTGACATGGACTTAGTGCATATTTGTAACACTAGCTGTAAGTTTGTAAATGTACATTAGGGAAAGGTTGATTAAGGAGCCCTTGGTTAAACAAGGAAAAAAGGCTTACCGCAAAATGTGTTAGTGCTTTGCAATAATTTGCCTTTTAGTGCATGCTAATCACGTGCTATTATTTTGTAAAAAATTTTCAGAAAGAATTGGGGAATGGGCATGGAAGTGCTATCCAGCTGATATGTTTGCATTAGTGCATGCTAACTGGATAATGCTGACTTAATGGAGCACTTGGAGGGGGAAGGGAGAAATAAATCAAGCGGCATTATAGCCTTAATGCACATTAAGGAAATTAGCATGTGCTAAATGCTAAAAGCCCATTCTGCACCTATGGGTTTTTAGCATATAGGCCCTGATTCTATTTTTTAAAAAAACACCTAAGGTTTTTATTTATTTAATTTTCTGTATCGTCCTCCCAGAGGAGCTCAGAATGGTTTACATGCATGTATTCAGGTACTCAAGCAGTTTTTCCCTCTCTGTCCTGGCGGGCTCACAATCTATCAAATGTACCTTTGGCAATGGGGGTTTAAGTGACTTGCCCAGGGTCACAAGGAGCAGTGTGGGTTTGAACAACACAACCTCAGGGTGCTGAGGCTGTAGCTTTAACCACTGCACCACACTCTCCCCTTAGGCTCTTAGATTGGCATGCCTAGTCAATCTAGGCACCTGACTTAATAATTTAAAAAGCTCCAATAATAAGCTTAATTGGCTTAATAATTGGCTTAAATTAAAATTTATTAATTTCTAGGTGCCTAACTCAAAGGGCGCTTAAGAGGCTCATTTTCAAAACAGAAAGATGTCCAAAAAACAGCATAAAGTAGCACTTGGATGTTTTTTTCACCAAAACATCCAAGTCACCATTTTCAAAAACAATTTTCTAGATGTTTTGACAAATAGGTTTTCAATAGTTTCTTAAAGCCCAGTTTGGATACATAAAACCACAAGGTTCCAGTCAAGCTATTCCAAAGCTTGACCCTTCCCTCACCCCCCCCCCCCCCCACACACACACACACTGACACCATATCATCCCCAATTCTTGAGTGTACGATAGACTGACTTTTATTGGAATGTAATTGCATGCTTTTTTCAGATCTCAGACTTCTTTGTTGGTGGTAAATTACAAGCCACTCCTTTCAAAAACCAATTGGAAGAAAAAAATTTTCCCTCAAAGAATACAGTAGTTAAGCTCTGGAACGCATTGCCAGAGGATGTGGTAAGAGCGGATAGCGTAGCTGGTTTTAAGAAAGGTTTGGACAAGTTCCTGGCAGAAAAGTCCATAGTCTGTTATTGAGAAATAAACGGGGGAAGCCACTGTATTGGTAGCATGGAATATTGCTACACCTTGGGTTTTGGCCAGGTACTAGTGACCTGGATTGGCCATTGTGAAGATGAGCTACTGGGCTTGATGGACCATTGGTCTGACCCAGTAAGGCTATTCTTATGTTCTTATGAACTATCAACAATGCCTTGTATTGCACCCTGTGATGGATCGGTAACCAATGCAGTCATTTAAAAATCGGAGATATATGGACTACTTTCAGCACACCGGTTTAGGCCATGAAAACCCTGGGATAAATTGGAGTCGCCTAAGGTTTTGATGTCTTTGATGCTAATTTAGGCGCCACTAGGCAAGATTCTATAAACAATGCCTAACTCATGATTGACATGCTATGTGCCGCTTTTCTATGTTTAAGGCACCGTTTATAGAATCAAAGCCTTAGTGCTCATAAATTATTTTATCGCGATTAAGGTATGTTAAGGTCATAATGCTGTTTGATTAATTCCCCCCTTAGTGCCTCACAGATCAGAGGTGGTAAATGCTCCCACATTAATATTTTTGCAGGCCTCGTGGGTTAATGGAAAAATTAGCATGAGACCTACAAAAAAAGACTCCTATGTGAATTGTCCATAGAAATTGTTTTGTTGTTTAAGAGTCATAAACTATTCATGTATTTTACCAGACTTTCACATGGACATATCAGCAAAAAATCTACCCAGAGGGCAGAGAATTTTGCAGCACTGAAATAACCTGTTTGCATTCACTGTGTGTAATACTGACGATGTCATGAGACACTCATACCGTATAGTCCCAAAACAATTTATTTTAAAAAATATCCTTATCTAAACTTCAAAATGCATGCTACTACTGACACCGACACTGATTTTATTTTATTTTTTGTTATTGTTTTACCTTTGCAGGTCTTTTGATGCTCTTGGTTAAATTTAAATAGGCTTTAATGGAATCGTAACAAGTAGCAATATAACACAGAGGGAGACATTTACAGGCACTACCTCCACATAGCTTGCAGGCATGTGGATGCTGTGTAGTTAAAGGCTTTGAAGTTCAGTTCAAAAGGATAATGTTCTGAGGAGTTTCCCCTAGATTATGTCTTTCATAGTCAGCAGGTAATAGGAATATGCATTCAAAATGAACCTTTTGATTTGGAAAATTTTATTTGCGTAAAAAATTGACACGAAATAAATCATTTTTTTAAAAAAACAAGCAGCATTTAAACATGTCTAGATTGCATACATGTGCAGTTAGTGATTTTTAAAAAAACACTACACTTTCCCCTCCCGATTCGTGGTTTTAGGACTCGCGATTTTGATTATTCGCGATTTCCTAAAACTGGAATCAAGCCCAATATCCTTTTTCCAACAGTGGACAGTCCAGGTCACAAGTACCTGGCAAGATCCAAAAAAGCAATGCAGATTTTTATGCTGCTTATCCTAGGAATAAGCAAGAAATTTCCCATGTCCATCTTGATAATGGCTTATGGACTTTTCTTTTAAGAACCTTCTAAGCTAATTGTTTTCACTACATTCTCTGGCATCAAATTCCAGAAATTAATTACACGTTGAGTCTTGGGTCTAAACAAAGGGATATGTGCAAAACTTAGCCAAACCTCTCCCAATTCTTCCACCAGACATTTAAACCCCTATCCCTTAAGACCCAGAACATGATAATTAGTATCCTCTACATCCCCAAATCCTAATATCAGGCCATGCATACCTCCAGTCTCCACTGAACCTCCCCTCAACTCTCTTCCTATCTCTATGCTCTCACCACTGACAAGATGTCAGATGCTGGGGATTAAACTGCCTAATAAGGGCCATATGCTTATATTTGGCAGTTTAACTGCCATACTGGTAGTATGATGAGACCTGTGCTGGTGGGCCAGATGTACCAGTTTGAACCCATGCACCAAAAAGGCAGCAGTGTCTAAGGATCACTCCTGCACAGCATCCCAACTGGCCATGAGGGAAACACCTGGTATGAGCTTGGAACTTGTAGGGGAGGAAGTCATTACTTAACATGTTGCTGTGTGGGGTAGATGGCTTGATTTTGGTGGGATGAGGGGTGGAAGGTTTGATATCATGAGGCCATCTGGTGCTGCAAAAGGGAAGATATTTTGGATTTAGTTCATGCCTTTTTCTGTTGCAGCCCTAGTTGAGTTGCATTCAGGTACATTAAGTACTATATTTTCCTGTCCATAAAGAGCTTACAATCTATAGGCTCCTTTTACTAAGCTGTGATAGGGGTTTTAGCGCACGCCGAATTGCCACGTAAGTGCTAGATGCAAACGCCAGCATTGAGCTGGCATTAGTTCTAGCCGCATAGCGTGGATTTAGCGCACGCGGCAATTCAGCACGCGCTAAAAACGCTATCGCAGCTTAGTAAAAGGAACCCTATGTTTGCTCCAGAGGCCATGGGAAATTAAGGACCTTGTCCAAGATCACAGAAAGCAACAGTGGAATTTTAAACTAGGCTTCCCTGGTTCTTAGCCTGTAGCTCTAACCATTAAGAGGGGGAGGGAGGAACAGGGTCACATGATACCCTCAGGAAGTTGGGATAGGAATGAGGCTGTTTCTTTTCTCCACACCCCCTTTAAAAATGGGCCCACCTTTGAGTCCAATATTTGTGTTACTATACATAGAAACAGGTTGATGCAGCCAGGAGCTCATAATACAGAACTCCCCCTGATATTCGCGGGGGTTCCGTTCCAGGAACCCCCGCTAATCTCAAAAAACTGCAAATACGTTTTTTCATGGGAGAGCCTGAAGAGGGCAACGGGGAGGGCAGCAGGAGAGCAGCCGGAGCGCTGCGAGTGCAAGAAATCACTCGCTGTATGCTCCAACCGCCTCTTCCTGCACTAAGTCAGGCCTTATCCAATCAGGAGCTGCGTGTCAAAGCACTGTCAATTTTTCAAAAGCAGCAGGCCTTAGTATGCCCTTCATATAGGGTGACAGTTTGTTTACATTCTCTTAATCTGTATAACCCTATATATTTAGCAATTAGCAGGGGCTTCCTGCCCTGTTCCTCTCCTATGCAATAGAAGATAAACATTTTTCTGCTCATTCTTCTCCCTATTTTGTTTGCAAAATGTTTGGAAGCATAACAGCTTATTCTAATAATCCCTCAGGGGGCCATGCTAAGTGATTTTTTTTTTATTTTTTTTTACTTTTATCCTAATCTAACCCACTTTTCATTAAAATGCTGAATAGAATTACCTAACAAAGAGTTTACTGCACTAAACATATTAATCACAACACGCGAAAAGAATAAGCACGCATCAAATATTTACCCAAATTATACACATATGAGGGGCGCTGAATAATTTATTTACATAGTAGAAAAGAAAAAAGTTTTCAAAAAACAATTTTGTTTTATTTTTCAATATAGTCCCCTGATAACTCCATACACTTCATCCACTTTTCCTGCAATGACTTAAACCCCCTTTAAAAATAATTCTTCCGTTTGACTTTCAAACCAGGACATCACAGCTTCCTTGATGTCTTTATCACTTGAAAATTGCTGTCCCTGGAGAGATTTCTTTAAAACTTAGAACATAAGAATTGCCGCTGCTGGGTCAGACCAGTGGTCCATCGTGCCCAGCAGTCTGCTCATGCAGCGGCCCTTTGTTCAAAGACCAGTGCTCTAAATGAGTCCAGCCTCACCTGCATACTTTCCAGTTAAGCAGGAACTTGTCCAACTTTGTCTTGAATCCCTGGAGGGTGTTTTCCCCTACGACAGACTCTTAAAGAGCGTTCCAGTTTTCTACCACTCTCTGGGTGAAGAAGAACTTCCATACATTCGTATGGAATCTATCCCCTTTCAACCTTAGAGAGTGCCCTCTTGTTCTCCCTTCCTTGGAGAGGGTGAACAACCTGTCTTTATCTACTAAGTCTATTCCCTTTAGTATCTTGAATGTTTCGATCATGTCCCCTCTCAATCTCCTCTTTTCGAGGGAGAAGAGGCCCAGTTTCTCTAATCTCTCGCTGTACAGAAACTCCTCCAGCCCCTTTTTAGTCGCTCTTCTCTGGACCCTTCGAGTAGTATCGTGTCCTTCATGTACGGCAACCAGTGCTGGACACAGTACGCCAGGTGAGGGCGCACCATTGCCCGATATAGCGGCATGATAACCTTCTCCGATCTGTTCGTGATCCCCTAATTTATCATTCCTAGCATTCTGTTCGCCCTTTTCGCCGCCGCCGCATATTGCATGGACGGCTTCATTAAATTGTCGATCAGAACTCCCAAGTCTCTTTCCTGGGAAGTGTCTCCAAGTACCACCCCGGACATCCTGTATTCATGCATGAGATTTTTGTTACCGACATGCATCACTTTACACTTATCCACGTTGAATCTCATCTGCCATGTCGATGCCCATTTCTAGAGTCTGATTATGTCAAGTTGCAGATCTTCGCAATCCCCCTGTGTCTTCACTACTCTGAATAACTTTGTATCGTCCGCAAATTTAATCACCTCACTCATTGTACCAATGTCCAGATCATTTATAAAGATGTTGAAGAGCACGGGTCCAAGTACCGAGCCCTGCGGCACCCCACTGGTGATGCTCTTCCAGTTCAAGTATTGTCTATTTACCCCCACTCTCTGTTTCCTATGCTCCAGCCAGTTTTTAATCCACGTGAGTATTTCACCCTTGATTCCATGGCTCGCAATTTTCCGAAGTAGTCATTCATGTGGAACCTTGTTGAATGCCTTCTGAAAATCCAGATATACAATGTCAACCGGGTCACCCTTGTCTATCTGCCTGTTTACTCCCTCATAGAAGTGCTGAAACCGTGCTGGCTGGTCCTCATCAGCCCGTTTCCGTTAAGGTAATCAATGATGCGGTTTTTTATCAGTGCCACTACCATCTTTCCCGGTACCGAGGACAGACTCACCAGTCTGTAGTTTCCTGGGTCCCACCTCAAACCTTTTTTGAAGATCGGCATAACATTTTTTGAAGATCGGCATAACACCTTCCAGTCCTCCGGAATCTTTCCCGATTTGATCGACAGGTTGGCTACTAGTTGAAGCAGTTCAGCTATAGTCCCTTTCAGTTCCTTGATGACCCTCGGATGGATGCCATCCGGTCACGAGGATTTATCGCACTTAAGCCTATCTATCTGCCTGCATACCTCTTCTAGACTGACCGTCAACCCTGTCAGTTTCCAATCTTCGTTTCCAACATATAGCCTGATGGGTTCCAATATGCTGTGTATATCCTCTTCGGTAAATACAGAAGCAAAAAATGTGTTCAGTTTGTCGGCACTCCCTTCATTCCACGGTCATCCACGGTCATCCAATGGTCCCACTGCTTCCTTCACGGGGCGTTTCCCCTTAATATATCGACAGAATGGCTTTAAATTTTTCATCTTCTTGGCTATTTTTTCCCCTTGGACTCTTTTGGCCCCTTTTACTGCTGTATGGCATCTGCGTTGATGTTGTTTATGCTTATTCCAGTTTTCATCCATTTTTGACCTTTTCTGTTCCTTAAATAAAGTTTTCTTGTCTCTGATCGCTTCCTTAACATCGACAGTGAGCCATGCCGGTTCTTTGTTCTTTTTCCTCTTGGATCCCTTGTTGATACGCGGTATATATATATTTTGCACCTCAGAGACCGTGTTCTTAAAAAGGGACCAAGCTTGCTCTAGCATTTTTACAGTGCTTATCATTTTCTTAATCTTCATCCCCACCATGCATCTCATCTCTTCGTAATTCCCTTTTCGGAAGTTCAGTGCCGTGACCGTTGTTCTGGACCATTGTTTCACCTCTGCGTCCAGGAACAGGAAATAATCCGAGAGAGCCAGGTCAGGAATGTTCAGCAGGTGGATGGTTCAGCTGTTGAAATCCACATTCTCAGATGGCAGCCTGTGATTGTCATGACACGTGCACCGGTGCATTGTCGTGAAGCAACAGCATATCTGCTGTGCATTTTCCTCATCTTTTCTCCTTGATTGATTCCCGCAAAGCGATCATTGTGTTGGAGTACCTCTCTCCGCTTATGATTGTCTTGTGTGGCATGAATTGCAGAAGCAAAAGTCCTTCATCATCCCAGAAGACAGTTGTCTGCAGATTTTTCTGTCTTAAACCTTTTGGGGGTGAGGGATGACTTCCATTGCATTGACTCCATTTTGGACTCAGGAACTCTGTGATAGACCCAAGTCTCACCCCCAGTCACCAAACAATGAAACAAATGCTCTTTCATGGAGCATCTCCAAGTTCCTCTGACAGCGCTGGAGCCTTGTGGCCTTCTGACATGGTGTCAGTATTCTTGCACTAACCTTGGACATGCCCAACTTTTCATAAATTATTTTCCAAACTGTAGCTGCCGAGCTGCTCATTTCTTCAGCTATTCGGGAAACCTTAATCCGTCTGTCTGGCAAAATTAAATTCTCAACTTTTTTGCACATTTCTGTGGCAGTTGATTCCATAGGCCATCCAATGTTAGGGTTATCTTCAATGACTCTCTACCCCACTTAAACTACTTAGTCCAAAATGTTACTTTGTAGGATGATGGGGCAGACTCGCCATAAACTGCAATCATGTGTTCATGGATCTCCTTTGGCTTTTTCCCTTCTTTTGTGAGCAATTTTATCACTGAATGATGCTCCAAATCTAGCAGTTTCTTATTTGATTTGCACGAGGACTCTCTTGATATTCTGTCTCTTGGAATGTTAGACTTACACTGTGTCACAACTATGCATGAGTAACCTTGAGATATGTCACAATATGCACAGACTTGTTTCAACATGTTTGTTACTTTCTTTCATACTCAGGTAGATAAATTATTGAATGCCCCTGGTACCTCATTCTTTCTGAGGTCTTCTGCAGGTTGCACTTTATACTTCCATTTAATCTCTGACCAGCAAAGGATTTCCTCTTCCCGTCTTCTTTATACAATCGAGGATTTGTCTTTTTCTTCTCCATCATATTGAAGATAAACTATGCCTTCTTCATCTCATGGAGGATATACCATGCCTCACCACTCAATACAAATGAGGAAAAAGCCTGACTAGAGCTGCAATAAGGACAATATAGGCCCTTATCCTAGAGTTCTGGGGTGCCTAACAGATTTCCAAGAAAATGCAGTATATCCAGGGTTTTTTTAAATGGTTTTTGATCAAGCTGGGATCACCACAATGACAAATACTGCTTTTGGTTATTAAAAAACGTGTTTCTCTCCATCAAGAATTAAAATGTAACTCAGAATTTCACTAATACTTCAAAACTCAATGTAAATAATGCATAAATGCTTCTTATAAATATGAGGGAGTAAGGCCATTCACAGACTTAAAAACAGACTTGTGACAAGTCTCTGTTCTTTCTGCCTTACTCAAAAGAACATTCCTTCCCCCCTAGTTAAACAGTTTCTTTAGTCTCTGTCTTAGCTTGGTAGAAGTCAGTGAAATGTCTGCAAATATTCAAAGGTGGCAGGCCCCATCATTAATTACCATGTTGTTATTACAGCACTGAAAGTTACCCTGGCTCTATCTACCCAGGCTTACTGTTGTAAATTCTCTTCAAGCCTAGTTCTTTAAATGTAAGGGATTAAGGGGGGATTATTTTGCTATAAAGAAAACCTCTAGGCCACAGTCCTCTCAGGTCTGAAACACCATATACCATATTTTTTGCTCCATAAGACACACTTTTTCCCCCCAAAAAAGTGGGTCGAAATAAAGGTGCATCTTATGGAGCGAATACCCCACCCCCCGGTACCTTTTTTAATTCTGGCGCCCTCCCTCGCTGGACGTGGCTGCCTTTGAGTCCTCTTCTCTTGCAGCAGAGCGGCGCACAAGGCTGCCTGGTTCCGTTCCGCTTCCCGCGAGAACTGCTTCAAAAAAATGGCACTTGGACATCTTGTCCTCAGCACTTTTGTAGAGATGAATAATGTAAGGGATTTAAATGTAAGGGATTAAGGGGGGATTATTTTGCTATAAAGAAAACCTCTAGGCCACAGTCCTCTCAGGTCTGAAACACCATATACCATATTTTTTGCTCCATAAGACACACTTTTTCCCCCCAAAAAAGTGGGTCGAAATAAAGGTGCATCTTATGGAGCGAATACCCCACCCCCCGGTACCTTTTTTAATTCTGGCGCCCTCCCTCGCTGGACGTGGCTGCCTTTGAGTCCTCTTCTCTTGCAGCAGAGCGGCGCACAAGGCTGCCTGGTTCCGTTCCGCTTCCCGCGAGAACTGCTTCAAAAAAATGGCACTTGGACATCTTGTCCTCAGCACTTTTGTAGAGATGAATAGTGATGTTAGTGAGCAGAGCTTAATGCCAGGATGGAATGTAGGAGAGTTTAAATTTGAATTATCTAACTTTGGTCCTCAAGGGCCGCAATCCAGTCAGGTTTTCAGAATTTCCCCAATGAATTTGCATACACTCTTCCAATGGAAGCTATTGTTGAATATAATATTAAAACTTTTTAATATAAATTTATGTTTATTTTTCAAAATAATTATTGTTATTCATTCATCATTAAATATCCCTACATTTAACCATATTGTTTACACACACTATCATAAAAATCACAACATCAAGAGCCTATTCTTTTTTCATCTACAAAAAATGAATGTTCAAATGAATTCATATTGTGACAGGGAAGCTCCTGTCACTGGTTTAAACCTAGTTTTAAACCCTGCCATGCAAAGGGCTGTCCCTATTCCTAAGCCCAGGAAGCTGCCCATTAACCCTGTTCCTATTACAAAGAGCCAACAGGCAGGGCAAGGCAGAGAGAGACGGGCAGAAACCACAATATCTGATTTAGGGCACTATAATCCCTTTTATAATTCCTTGGGCAGTTCTCCAGTAAAGCCTCTGGTAAAGAAAACTAGCCCAGGAAGGGTTAAGGAAAGGGGCGGAGCTGACAGGCAAGACGACCCAGAGGGAGAGTGGGAACGAGCCTGCAGCATAAAACCAACACACCTGGGAACACTCAGGGGAACTCAGGAACTGCAAGAGAGAGACGCGTGCAGAGCAGGAAGGAAACAGCTAGGAGTTTTCTTTCACAGCCGAGGGCTAAAGAACAGGCTGTCCTACAGCCCTCACGAATTAACAAACTTCTGGCTCCCAGGCAGAAGCTCAAGGGAGGAGAAAGGCTTCCAGAGCAGGGCTGGCCAGTAGCTGCCCCTGAAGGGAATTCCTATCCAGCCTCAGAAAGCGGGGAGTCCCTAATGGAGATAGATATAGAGGTCTCTGAAGGAAGTGAAATGGAGTGCAGCCTGGGATCTCCTATCGAACTACAGTCAATAAGGTAATGAATGGGGGAGGGGAATGAAAGTTAACATCTTTCTGTGCAGCGTTCTTTCTCCCTTATGCTCTGAGAAAAGCCTGAACGTGAATTCAGTGACATGACGTTACATAGCCCTGAATAGGGGAACTTTTGGGTGGGGACTTAAACCAGTCAGATGGTTCCCCAGCCCCTACCCCAGGAGCATAAGGGTAGTGGGGGGGGGGGGGGGGAGGGATGGTACTTCAGGTGGGTCAGGTGGGAAAAGCTTCCTGAAGTATCCACAGGCACAATTGGTGAAACTGGAGGAAAACACATTTTTGTTTATTTTTTGTTTATCTGCCTGAACAGCAGTCTGGACTCTCTTATAAAGGAGAAGCATTGCTGATGTATTATTTGTTTCAAGTCCACTCAGCCAAGAGGGACTATTTGAGACCCAGTGCCTTGAACTGGGGATAATAAAAAGAAAAATCTGAACTTTACCAAGTGAGCAGTGTATGCTATTTTCTACTGGGATTATCCAGCGGGAGTCCTCCAGGGAGCACTCCATCCTGCGCCTGGGGCGGGAGCCGGGTTGCCAGCGCTAGGCTTATCCCTGGCCCCGCCACAATATGTAAAAAATTCACTCATCATTTATTCTTGGAAACATTACAATCATATCTTATGTAGTCCATGGTTGTTGGCAATAATACACTGAGTCCTCTATCCTTTTCTCCAGTTTTTTTCTGGGGGTTTTCATCATAATCAGCAGCAAATAGACCAACACAAGACTGTGTTTTGGCCAAAAGTGTCTTCAGTTGCTAAAGCAGAACATGACTCCTGATGTGCTCTGAAAACATTCTCTATTTATCATAAATACAACAGCAGGGAGGAATCAACCGTCAGACCATCATGGAACTGCCCACTGGGATTTCTATTTATTGCTTGAGTGAGTGGTTCCATATTAGAGATTACAATGAATTTGCATGAGATCTATTTGCACGCACTACTTCCATTGTATGCAAATAGATCTCATACAAAATTCATTGGGGAAATCCTGAAAACTCGACCTGTGCGAGGGCTGAGGTTGGACACCCCTGGTTTAAACAAACAGACTATGTTGTGCTGCTCTAGAGGAGTTGGGAGAAACAGATGACAAGAAATCCTCCTTACCCTGCTGGTCGCCTTTCCGGAGAAGAGAAGAAATGAAGTATCACCCCTCTATGTTTCTATCCCTTCCCATGTCCAGTGTCTCCCTTCACTTTTCCTCCCATCAGCATCTCTCTTCCATCCCTCCTGTCCTTCTCCCCCCTTAAGGCCAGCATCTCCCATCCACCTTGCCCCCTTCTATCTTCCCTCCTTCCTGACACCTCCATGAATGTCCAGCAAGTATTTGTCTCTCTTTCCTCCTTCCCATTCCCTGGCACTGGATCAAGCATCTTTCCTTCTTCCTTCTTCCCCATAAAATCCCAGCATATGTTCCCTCCCTGCTGCTCCCCCCTCCCTCCTCATCAGGTTCAGTATTGCTGTCTCTGCCTCAAACCCCACCCTACTCCACCTCAAATCCTGCCCCCAGCCCTGCCATCCCACAGTCTTGTCTCTTCTTTCCCGCTGTGTGTGGAGGGCCTCCAAGCATATGCAGATGCGTGTGACATCATCCATGCATGCTCAAAGGTCCTCCAGTTGCAACAGGGCTTTCTAAAACCCAGACAAACTGCCAGGTTTGGAAAGTCCATCCGGGCACCCGGACAATCCTCTAAATAGATGTCTGGTAACCCTACCCATGCCAGACCATCAAAAGGTCTCCACAGTCCTAGCTTTTCTTACACCTGGCAGTTTCTAGTCTGTTTGTCACGTGAGCTTCAGCTCAGCATACCACCTCATGGAGTTTCTAAAAATCTTTCTTACCCACACCTCTAGTTCTACAATATATTTAGAAGCCAATCACAAAGACCTCATGCAAAACTATAATTGCAGAGGTCAGCATTCCACAGCTTCTGATAAAGCCCAGTGAAGAAATAAGAAATATCTTCTCCAGGCTTTGGCAGACTGAAAAAGAGCCAGTTCCAGACCTTTACAGTGAATATCATGTGGTTAGTGAAATCAAGATCAGTAAAGCTGGACCTATGAACAGCCAAAGATAAACACTATATATGGTAGCCAAAGATAAGTTACTGGAGTTTGTCTTAATCTTTGAAGCTAAATGCATCTCTACAAACCCTCATTCAGAAAGGTCTAGACAAACTTTATCTATTCATCAGCTGCCACCAAATAATAGTATACGGTTGATTTGTGTGTGATTGACAGCTGTCACAAATACGATTGTTATATGATAAGATAATCATTTATATGATTGTTCATTGTATTTATAACCATGATGCAAATCCTGCTCAGGAACAGCTCTGAAAGGTTCACATTAGATTCTATAGGACAAGCCTTTTGCTTTTGACAATGTCTATCATTTTATTTTTCTCCAGTCAGCTATAAAACTAGGGTGTATTACAAAGAGACTCTGCAGCAGACTATAGATTCTGTGTTTGCAAAATGTCCATAATATCAGTTTTAGATACTTGCTTCTTTATATGACAGGCAGTGTGATATCTGCATTTATTGATATTTAGATATATACTAGTTTCCACGAAGATTTCATTAGGGAAGGCTAGCAAGCCTCAGTCTGAGCTTTTGCGTCTTTGATACAAATATCACTCTAGATTAAAAACGTCAAAAGTCATTAGAGAGCCAAAGAAGCAGAAGTTAGCTTGACTGTGGAAAAAGAACATTTAAGGAAGGCATAACACTGGATAAAGTCAGAGTCAGGATAAATGTGAGTAAATACATTATGACCCAGAAAATTGAATTTTTTTTCCCGAGAGCTGAAGATAAGCAAACAGCTTCAAATTGAAAATCTCTTTCTAGCGTTATCATCTAGGCTCATCTCCCCTGATGTTATAGGACTATATACCAATCCCTCTAGTGAACAACTAAGGTAATCGCCCTCATAAAAAAAGATCATTAACCTTTGTACTCTTTGCCTAAACACTATAAAATATATCTGCAGACTTCAGTTTTTTCAAGTTATTACGCTGCACTTGTCTGTTTTTTCATATCTCTGTTGAAAGCAGCCGCTTCTTTGATTGATATTTATTTTTACAGGTATCAGTGCTGCACCTGCCAAATATCAAAGCAAACACGTTTGCACTTGTTGAAAATCTGTTCTAGCAAATTAAAAATGTTTGGACTGCAAGGAGTGAGATCTAAGATACTGCAGGTGTTTTTTTTTTTTTTAGGGGGAGGGAAAGTGCAATTAACTACTAATGAGAACAAAGAGAGTCACAAGGACGTAAGGCTGATTTTATTCCTTGTCCATGAATATTCAATGCAATTAGTTGTGCAAGGAGTTGAAGCCACCTTGTTTATATAAGTGTTGTTTTTTATTAGGTCATCTTATCCTGTCAAAGACATTTTCTTTGTGAATGCACAAGTATATTATATGAAAGAAACACAGAGGGTTGGATGCATCAAAATTTTGACAAAAAAGATTTTTCACCGTTTAAAAAATGCTAAAAATGTTGGGTCCAAAGGTCTGTAAACCTAAGGCAAAAGGAATAAATAAATAAATTTCTTTTTTTTTTTTTTTGGGGGGGGAGCACAAGATTACATACTATTTGCACTACCATTTCTCATTCTGTTTATATACAGGGTAAACTAGAAAAAACAAGGAAGGCAACCAAGTCACATCAAGGTCTGCGTGGGGGAAGCTCACAGTGCCAAACTTGGCTCACAACTTACAAGCCAAATACAGTGTAACATGTCAAAAAGCATGTCACACTGTATAATGTTGTAGGGCGCTCTCAGTGTGAACCCTCAGTGATAGGAGCACAGCTCCGACACTTCACTTCTGGGTCAAGGCGATAAGCCTCCACCCGCACACCATCATCGAGCGCCCTGTGTGTGCAAGAATCAAACCAATCAACAATCAAAGTGAGTAAATGAAACTCAACACAAACAACCTGAGCGACCCCCACACAAACCCTGCCAGCCAAACCCCCTCAAAAAGCACGCACAAAATCACAAACAAAATCAAAAACTATACCAAAAAGTGAAAAACATATCCAAAAATAAGCAATACTTATCCAAAACTGTCACACAAACGGAAAAACCGCGCCAGGAGGAAAGGTTCAACCGCGCTGGTTTCGGGAGGAGCCCTTCTTCAGGAACCTGGCCTCCAACAGAACACGAGCAGAGAGGACAGCTGGAGGGCGGGGTGCCCGGGAGGGAGAGCACACCGGCTAAAACAGATCCACAGGTGACATCATGCACGAACCAACCAATCATGCTGTGCCAGCACTCAACACAATCATAACCACAAAAAAGAAAGAACAGAAAAAGAAAGAGGGAGGGAACAAGGAACACCCACCAATAGGAACACCACAATCAAAAAAGTTCCCCCCCCCCCCCACACACACACAAGCACACCACACACTGCATCCAAAATCCATTATCTAAAAAGGAAGCCAAAAACCTATTAGACAATGGTATTCCATTCCACACTTTCGTTAAGGCCGTTCGGCTGAACAGATTGTAATTGAAAAATCCAATATTGTTCCCTGAGATTCAGATGAGCCTGTCGATCCCCCCTGAAGTCCCAAGGGACTTGCTCAAGCACGAACCAAGATAGGTCAGTAAAACAGTGACCAAAATCAGCACAGTGGAGTACCAGAGGGGCAGACTGAGATCCAGTACGGATCCGGCTTCTGTGTTCTTGCAGTCTGACCCTAACACTTCTGCTGGTCCGTCCCACATAGCACAAACCGCACGGGCAGATGATAACATAAACTACCCATTTAGAGTCACACGAAGTTTGCGCTCTGAGGTGGTAAATGCGTTGAGTCCGGGGATGTTGCCAGATAGAAATTGACAGAGATAAATGACACATATCACAATGTCCATATGGTTGATGGCTGCCCCCACTGTGGGCCCGACTCCTGGTAGCCAGAAGGTCTTTCAAGTTCTTAGAACGAGCAAAAGCAATACACAGGGTCTCTTTAAAAATAGTATGGTGTCCCAAAACATGCCAGTGCTTCCTCACAATATTAGCTATCTGGTGGGCTTGATTGGAAAATGATATGACACACACCTGTTGCTCTAAAGGTGGCCGAATGGCAGGAGCCCTTAGCAATTCAGGGTTAGCATAGCGGGCTCTGCGGTACGCTCTTCTGATAATCCAATCAGGATAGCCACGAGCCTTAAAACGCAGAGACAGAGCCTTTGCCTGAGCCTTATACTCTCTCAATGATGAGCAGATCCGACAAATCCTGAGGAATTGCCCCACGGGCACCGACTGGCGCAACCGGACAGGATGGCAACTGGTATAATGTAAATATGAAGTCCGATCCGTAGGTTTGCGAAACACAGTAGTGACCAGTTTACCCTGCTCTTTGCTAACCCTAGTATCCAGATAGGTAACACTGCTTGTATTGACAGTGGCAGTAAACTTTAAATGCCTGTCAAAAGTGTTAAGCCAAGTCAGAAACTCATAAAACCTGGCCTTGGTGTCAGTCCAGATGAGGAACACATCATCAATGAAGCGGAGCCATGTGGCGATATGGATCATCCATGCAGATGGGTATAACAGATGTTCCTCAAAATTTGTGACATAAAGATTAGCCACACTGGGGGCCATGGCTGTACCCATGGCTACCCCGTGTGTTTGGAGATAAAACTCCCCACGTACTTCAAAAAAGTTCTTTTGTAACACCAAGGTGGCTAATTGCATGAGGAAAGCTTTGGTTATACGATAGTGAGGCCCCGTTGATAGATGATGTTCAACAATCTTTAAGGCTTCAGTCTGAGGTATATTGCTATATAAAGCTTCCAAATCCATGGTTACCAGAAGATCTGACTGCTGCACCTGGATAATATCAATTCTATTAAGAAAATGGGTGGTGTCAAGTACAAAAGACCGTGCCTGAGCAACCTGGGGTTTCAAAAAATGGTCAACCATTTTGGACAAGGGTTCAAGGATGGTACCCCGGAGCGACACAATAGGTCTACCCGGGGGGTCATTAAGAGTTTTATGAATTTTGGGTACAGTGTAAAAGTGGGGGTTGCGGCTGGGGGCCTGGGATAAATATCTGGCCTCAGATTTAGTGATAATGTTATTCTGCAGTGCCTCCTGCACCACAACTGCAATCTCCTGATGCAGAGCGGGGGAGGGATCCTCCTCAAGTTTAACATACCAGTCTGTGTTGGAGATATGCGCGTCCACCTGAGCATTGTACTGGGTCAAAGATTGAACGACCACAGCTCCGCCCTTATCAGCGGGTTTGATGTCCAAGTCAGGGGTATCTCTAAGGGACTCCAGAGCAAGCTGTTGCACCCTGGTCATATTAACAAAGTGACGACAAGGAGGAACCTGTCCAAGCTGATCAATATCACGTGATATCAAGTCACGGAATACTTTGATATAAGCATCCATGGGCCCCGGGGGGGTCCAATGAGATTTGACCCTAAATAAAGAATCATCCCGGGTACCCACCTGAGAAGAGAAAAACAGCTTGATCTGGAGACCCCTCACAAACCGAGCCATATCCCTCTGTGCTGTAAAAAGATCCAACCCGGTAGTGGGAACAAAAGACAGTCCCTTCTCCAGCACTTGAGTCTGTGCATCGGAGAGGGCAACCCCAGATATATTGACCACTAAGGACCCCTCGCTGCTTGCGAACGAGTTACTGGAAGGTTGTATGTTTGGGCTGTGTTGCGGTCTGGATAGCCCCTGCGGCCCCGGGACCGTCTCCTTGGGCCTCGCCTGGACCCTCGGCCTAAAAAACGCCCTGACCCCATGTACAGATTACGTCCACTAGAATCACTAGAGGACGAACCATCATCAGATGGATATGTAGAAACCTGTGTTATCACCACAGAGGACCCCTGAGGCTGCATCCAGGAGTATACATACCCCGACGCATAATCCTCAGCGTCCCTGTGAAATTTCTTAACCTTGCCCTGCTTGATTTTATTACGATACTGGTCAAGTGCTGCCTGCAAATCAGGCAAACACTGGGCAAACAAAGGTGCTGAATTGGGGTCAGAAGTTAATTTAGTCTGTATCTCCGTGCTCTGATCAGCAATTTCATGAGAGACCTCCTGAATGGTGTCAATCAGTAACACCATCAGGTCCAGGGAACACTTATTAAGAATTTCAGCCCATTTGTGTAGAAAAGAGTCCCTATTGGTGAACATACCAGGGGGTTTGTGCACCCTCAAGCCCCGGGGAATATAATGATTTTTAATATACTCCACCAATGACATGCTGTGCAAGTCTAACCTAATCAATTCCCTCTGTAAACTACACCACGTGTTTTTATTAGAAACAAAATCCGGCACATACACATTCACATCAAGATCCTCCTGAAATAGGGAGGTCTTGGTCGTACACGACGTCACCTGATCCGCAGAAAAGCACTGAGTGCGCTGCCACTCGGGCAACTCCATGGAGTGAGACAAAATAATCAACAACACACTCCTGATTTGCCAAACAAATCCTAAACTAGAAAAAACAAGGAAGGCAACCAAGTCACATCAAGGTCTGCGTGGGGGAAGCTCACAGTGCCAAACTTGGCTCACAACTTACAAGCCAAATACAGTGTAACATGTCAAAAAGCATGTCACACTGTATAATGTTGTAGGGCGCTCTCAGTGTGAACCCTCAGTGATAGGAGCACAGCTCCGACACTTCACTTCTGGGTCAAGGCGATAAGCCTCCACCCGCACACCATCATCGAGCGCCCTGTGTGTGCAAGAATCAAACCAATCAACAATCAAAGTGAGTAAATGAAACTCAACACAAACAACCTGAGCGACCCCCACACAAACCCTGCCAGCCAAACCCCCTCAAAAAGCACGCACAAAATCACAAACAAAATCAAAAACTATACCAAAAAGTGAAAAACATATCCAAAAATAAGCAATACTTATCCAAAACTGTCACACAAACGGAAAAACCGCGCCAGGAGGAAAGGTTCAACCGCGCTGGTTTCGGGAGGAGCCCTTCTTCAGGAACCTGGCCTCCAACAGAACACGAGCAGAGAGGACGGCTGGAGGGCGGGGTGCCCGGGAGGGAGAGCACACCGGCTAAAACAGATCCACAGGAGACATCATGCACGAACCAACCAATCATGCTGTGCCAGCACTCAACACAATCATAACCACAAAAAAGAAAGAACAGAAAAAGAAAGAGGGAGGGAACAAGGAACACCCACCAATAGGAACACCACAATCAAAAAATTTCCCCCCCACACACACACAAGCACACCACACACTGCATCCAAAATCCATTATCTAAAGGAAGCCAAAAACCTATTAGACAATGGTATTCCATTCCACACTTTCGTTAAGGGCTTTCGGCTGAACAGATTGTAATTGAAAAATCCAATATTGTTCCCTGAGATTCAGATGAGCCTGTCGATCCCCCCTGAAGTCCCAAGGGTAATACAATGCTGTACAAATGCATAGAAGACCATCTCTATAACTTAATATAGAGCTTATAATTGTAGACAAAATGGTTCTTGTATATTATAGTTAAGAAGACTTCTAAAAACATTGTTATCGCAATTATAATAAAAAGACTTATAAAAACAAGACTCATTTTATCCACTTTCAGTGTTACTCAGTGCAGCTTTACAGTCAGGAGAGCTTCTCGTCTGATTCTTTTGCATGATTGAGCAATTATTTTCACCCTATTGGTTCTTGAAAATCTGTTATTCTGTATATTCTGGACCCCTGAGAAAGAAGTGTTTTTTGAAACATGGACCATATTGGGTCTATTACACTCTATAACAAGAACCAGCCTTTGGATATAATTATTATCATCACTATTATTTTTTTAATTACTTTTATTGATGCTAATTTATAGGTTTGTTTGTTTTTTTTCTTACTTTATTTATTTATTTATTTTAATTTCAAATAACTTCACAAGAATCCTCTTGTTACAAGAAAACAAAAAAAGAAAATCATATAAAGGAAATTAAAATTCCAATGCCAATTACCAACAAAAAATATTCAATTTTTCTCAGACAATAAATTAGGGAGGGGGGAGGATTCCAAAAGAGTGAGGAGAGATTCCAGAAAAGAGGAAAAATAAGACTTAGGGCCTCTTCTATCAAACTGTGCTAGCAGTTTTTAGTGCAGAGAGCTGCGCTGAATGGCCTGCGCTGCTCCCAATGCTCATAGGTACTCTATGAGCATCGAGAGCAGAGCGGGCCATTCAGCGCAGCTCTCTGCGCTAAAAACTGCTAGCGCAGTTTGATAGAAGAGGCCCTAAATCATGGGTGTCAAAGTCCCTCCTCGAGGGCCACAATCCAGTCGGGTTTTCAGGATTTCCCCAATGAATATGCATGAGATCTATTAGCATACAATGAAAGCAGTGAATGCAAATAGATCTCATGCATAGTGTGGCGGGGCCAGGGATAAGCCTAGCGCTGGCAACCCGGCTCCCGCCCCAGGCGTAGGACGGAGCGCTCCCAGGAGGACTCCCACTGGATAATCAGTAGAATAATTAGTAGACTGCTTTTTGGGTAAAGTTCAGCTATTATCTTTATTACCCCCAGTTCAAAGCACTGGGGTTCCAGTAGTCCCTCTGGCTGAGTGGACTTAAAACAAATCATACATCCACAAGGCTTCTTCCTTATAATATAGTCCAGCCTGCTGCTCAGGCAAAAAGCCAAAAATAAACCAAAACATTTTCTCCTTAGTTTTACTGCTTTTATCTGCAGATACTTCAGGAAGCTTTTATACCTGACCTACCCGAAGTCCAATGCCCCCACTACCCCTATGCTCCGGGTAGGGGCTAGGGAACTTTATATAACCCAACCTTTTATGACTGGTGTAAGTCCCCTCCCAAAAGTTCCCTGCTTCAGTGTTACGTGATATCAGGTCTCTGAGCTCCGTTCAAGCTTCTCGGGGAAAGTTAATTATGGTTCTCACCTCCTTCCCTTTATCTACAAGGCCTCTCTCTCAGGCTCTAATTAATTCATTTACACATGCTTACAGTTCTGCCTAAGGGAGAAAGAACGCTACACACAATACATTCACTTTCATTCCCCTCCCCCATTCATACCTTATTGACTGTGATTCTACAGGAGATCCCAGGCTGCTAGATTGCACTCCATTTCACTGCTTCCAGATAGCTCTCCCTCTAATTCCATTAGGGACTCCTCGCTTTCTGAGACCGGGTAAGAACTCCCTTCAGGGGCAGCTAACGGCTGTGGAAGCCTTTCTCCTCCCTGGAACTTCTGCTTAGGAGCCAGAAGTCTGTTCGCTCGGGAGGGTTGTAAGACAGCCTGTGCTTTAGCTCTGGTCTGAGACAAAGAACTCCTAGCAGGCTCCTTCCTGCTCAGCATGGCACTTCTTGTTCTAGCAGTTCCTGAATTCTCTCCTGAATTCTCTGTATTCTCTCGAGTGTTCCCAGCTGTGCTGATTTTATGCTGCAGGCTTGTTCCCACTCTCCCTCTGGGTTCGTCCTGCCTGTCAGCCCCACCCCTCTCATTAACCATGCCTGTGCTGGTTTTCTTTACTAGAGGTTTTGTTGGAGAACTGTCCAAGGTGTTATAAAAGGGATTATAGTGCCCTAAACCAGCTGTTGTGGTTTCTGCCCTTCTCTCTCTGCCTTGCCCTGCCTGTTGGCTCTTGGTGATATGAACAGGGATACTGGGCAGCTTCCTGGGCTTAGGAATAGGGACAGCCCTTTGCAAGGCAGGGTTTAAAACCGGGTTTAAACTGCTGACAGGCGCTTCCCTTTCACAATAGTCATTGGGGAAATCCTGAAAACCCAGCTGGATCGCGGCCCTCAAAGAGGGACTTTGACACCCCTGCCCTAAATCAATAGAAGGAATGGATTTAACAGCTAAAATCCTATACTTATAACTACTGTTCTACATTCCCTAATACTCCTCCTCTTGCCAAGGTCTTCAAATCCAAAAATGAATATAATTGTTCAGGTATAAACAAGACATACTGGGGCTCCTTTTACGAAGCTGCAATAGCGGTTTTAGCGCGCGCTGAATTGCCATGCGCGCTAAACCTTAATGCCAGCATTGAGCTGGCATTAGTTCTAGCTGCGTAGCGCAGGTTTAGCGCATGCTAAAATCCTGCGTGCGCTAAAAACACTATCGTAGCTTAGTAAAAGGAGTCCTTGGTTCCCAGGTATTTTATCAAACATTTGCAAGGGTATGCAAGTAAAAACGTTCCCCCAAGATCTAATGTCTCCTTTCTCATTGAAGAAAACAGTTTCCTGCGTTCCTGCGTGGTTCTGGTGACATCTGGGAAAATCCAAACTTTTTTCCCATGAAATAAACTTTGAGTATTGTGAAAATATAATTTCATGATAGCATTCAGGTCCTGCTCAAAAACAAGGGATGTGTAACCCTTTCAGAATTTTCTGATACAGTAGATTCCAACAGCTCCGTGATATTTAAAGGAGCGTCTTGCTGTGTCTGTAATTCAGGCGTGATTCCAATGTTGTTGTTTTTTCAGGTAAATAATAAATTTGGTTTACCGGAGGTATATGATCTGAGGAAATTTTTAATATTTCTATAAGGTATCTTTTAAACATATCTAAAGGGGTCACACCATATACTTTAGGAAAATTCAATAAGCGAATGTTCAATCTCCGGTTGTAATTTTCCAACTATTCAGTTTTCCTAAGCAGGAAATTTATCTCTTTAATCAAATTAGTTGTAACAGCCTGAACGTCTATCACTGTTTTTTTTACTTGTTGAATTTCATTAGATAATTCTTCTTTATCAGTTTAAGGGGTGGGGAGGGGGATATTTTATTATTGCATATTTTATATGATAATGGAATATATGGTTGGGAGGGATGGGAAAGGGGAAGGGTTAAAAATTTATGTAATGTACCAATGATTGTTTTTAAGTGATATATTTATTGTTAATGTGTATGATTATATTTAACACTTAATGTAATTTTGAAAATGAATAAAGAATGAAAAAAAAAAAAAGATAATTAGTATTGTGGAAAGATTTTCCAAGAGCGTCAACAGTACTTACAAGATTTGCAATCTCCTGTGAAGACCTAGACCAGGGGTGCCCACACTTTTTGGGCTTGTGAACTACTTTTAAAATGACCAAGTCAAAATGATCTACCAACAATAAAATTTGAAAAAACAAAAAGCAGAGAAAATGTTAATTATCATTTGTATTTGGAGTTTTTATCAGAGGTCAAGGCTGATGATTTTAAAATATGCAATGTCACCTCAGTAACAACTATACAAAAATAGACAAATATACCCCCTCCCTTTTTACTAAACCGCGATAGCGGTTTTTAGCGCAGGAAGCTGCGCTGAATGCCCTGCGCTGCTCATAGGCTCCCTGCGCTATAAACCGGTATTGCGGTTTAGTAAAAGGGGGCCACAGTGCAAAATAGACAGCAGACACATTTTGATCACTAAATTGAAAAATCATTTTTCCTACCTTTTTGTCTGGTGATTTCATGAGTCTCTGGTTCCACTTCCTTCTTCTGTAAAGCCAATATTTCTTACTTTCTTTCTCTCTCTCTCCCCTGCCCCCTCTTTATTTCTACCTTTCTTTCTCTCTGCCCCTGCCCCCACTCTTTATTTCTGCCTTTCTTTCTCTCTCCCCCTGCCCCCCTCTTTATTTCTGCCTTTCTTTCTCTCTCTCCCTGCCCCCCAAGCCATCGTGCCAATTTTTCCACTTCCCCGATTCTTTCCCTACCCCCACCACCAAGCCACCAACGCTTCACCAAACCTGGTTTCACTGGCACAGGATTTGTGCGGTAGTAAAATGACTCTGCCTTTCAAATTCAGGAGGATCGTGAGTACAGCTGTTTTGTTTGGAGTCATGGCGGCGGAAGTGGGTAAGCGCTGTACGCTGTCGGGAGTGTGTTCTGCCGCTTGCTCAGGGGATACGGCCACAGCTTTGTTGGCTCCGGAGTACGCACTGGCTTCCCGCGTGAAAGACACGCTTGGGGATATGAAGGCGGCACTCTCGTATGTGGTAGAAGTGCGTCTTTCTAGTTCGGCAGGAGCTGTTGGTGAGTTAAAGATGCAGAGAGAGGCAGATGTGGAGAATATGGTGGCAGGCACGCTGCCTTTCTCTCAGGAGTTTGTTCTTTTGCTGCTACTCCCCCGAGACAGGTCTGGCGCGTACAAGCACCGGGCCAACAAGACTTCTCTTCCGACATCAATTCTAACGTCGGGGAAGAAGTTCCAGGCCAGCCAGGCAGCGATTGGCTGGCCCAAAACTTCCTCTCCGACGTTAAAATTGACGTCGGAGGTGAAGTTTTGTAAGTCGGGCGCTTGTACGTGCCAGGCCTGGCTTGGGGAAGCAGCAGGGAGAAAAAGATCACAAAGGCAACGCGATTGACTCGCGTTGCCTTGGCGATCTACCAGTCGATCGCGATTGACCTATTGGGCACCCCTGACCTACACATTGAAGAGTTCAGCTTCTCGAGAGCGTCCCAAATGCTCTCGAGGGTAATGACTGCCAGTCTTGTTGTTATTATGCCAGTTTCCAAACCGGCACTCTGAGCTCTCTGCCTTGTAATTGTCAAGAGCCCCTGATCTGAGGTTTCCCCTGGTTCCACCTCCTCACAGGGGTCTGTCGGCAGAGCCGCAGCTGTGGCAGGATACAGCAGAGGAACAGCTCCTGGAGGGGAGAGTGACACCTCCAGCCCGAAGTCTCCATCCGCTCCCCCAGGCGAAGACAGCCCAGGTGTTCCTCGAGGTATTTGTCTGGGGTTAATGGCGGCGGTGATAAATCCAATATGGAGCGCTGAACAGGGTTAGATGTCCTGTCCATGATGGAATCAGCCTGCGCTTCATATGAGGCATATTCCACCGAAGGATTAGTGAAGGAAACAAACGCTGCTAGATTCAGGTGCTAAACTTGCCGTCTCCATGCTGTCACCATCTTATTTATTAAGGCCCTTCCCCGGATGCATCTGGGGAGGGATGTAAGGCTCTGATTTTCCCAGATGCATAAGACCCCACTCATAGAAGAGGCCTTAAACAACCTGGGCCAATCAGAGCCTCAGGCCCCTTCCCGGTCCATTCCCACTTATGTTTGTTTTCTGCGGTCTTTCCCTCAGCCTTTCATCCATGAACACAGACAAGACAGGTTGTTCACATGATAACAGCTCAGATGAGCATATGAAAGTGAAAGGTAGCTGTGGATATAATATGTCCTTGCATCACAGCACATAGAGAAGCTTTGTCTGAAGTGGATAGACATAACAATTCTGCTTAAATGTATTGTGTTTGATGTATTTATTTCAAGACTGTAGTCATTCTGTAGTCTAAAATCAAACCTGTAGAGACAGAAAAAAAAAAAAGAATTAACTCAAAGCTCCATACCAATGTCAAAATGGGGTAAATGTACCTTGTGGCTACTGCTAGTGTATCCTCATGAACTCTCACTAGCAGGCCACCGTATTTTCCACAGACATGAGTAGAGACAGGTCAGAGTTCATCAAAGTTTTATTGTTGTTCTTATTATTGTCAGAATGCACCGTTAGTCAATCAACATTGCACATCAGGATTTCTCCCATTTTTACCCTGGTTTTTCAGTTCCAAACAAAAACATGCCTCATTTAAATAAAGAAAGAAAAACAATCCAGTGGTTAGTCCAAACCACAATCCCCACAATGCCCTTCATTCACCTTCCTGGTTTAAGCAAATTCAATAATTCATTCTGTTATGTACCCTTTTCTCAATAGCATGCATCACAGTTCAAAGGGAAAAACTTCTCTCCAAATAGGGCGCAGCTTTCAGTAGCCCAACACTCTCTGCCCTAGCTAGCATGCTGAGATGAAAAAGAAAAAAAGAATAAAACCTCAAGAAAACACCGTTTAAACTTAATTCTTGCCTTGCAGTTGCAGCATGTGTTGGCTCAGACCTTCTCCATGAGTTCTGGTCTCATTTCAGCCTTCCACTCACTAGGCTCTTGCTGCATTGGCTTCACTTGGGAGTTTAGGTCAGCTACTGGCAGAGTTTCCCCTGGTAGCTCATCCACTTCCACATCAGGAGGGCGTTGGAGACAGGTGCGCTGCCTAACTCCTCCCCTCCTGATTCCTCCGAGCTGAATTTTAAGTCCCCTGCTGCTAAAGGTGTGCCCAAATTCACCCAGCCTCCTTTGGTCCCAGATATCAGGTGTTTCAGGCATTCCCTCGTTTGTTCCACAGTGCTTGTAAAGGGCAACTTTCCCTTCCCCTACCTGAATTCTCCTGAGTCAGGGGAAGTTTTACTTGGGAACTCTGGCTCTTCATACCTTCTCTCTTTCCTTCGCCTCCCCCAACCTTGTTCTTAGAGGAGATCAGGTTACTAGCAGGCTTTCTAAGACAAGGAATATAAGCTGTTTTATCGCCTAACATAGGAGATGGCTTGAGCACTAGGAATGTTTCATCAGCGTTTGCAGCGTGTCTGCCACAACCTTAAAAAAGAAAACAACACAAACTCACAGGGTGCATGAAGTATAGTTCTTTTTCTCACCCCAGTAAGCAGATGAACATTATAGTGTGACCATATGGCTCCAGAAAAAAGGGGACGGATTGAGACATCCGGGTTTTACTTCCATTGAAAGCAACCAAGATGTCTCAATCTGTTCTCCTTACTTCCATTGCTTTCAATGGAAGTAAAACCTGGATGTCTCAATCCGTCCCCTTTTTTCTGGAGCCATATGGTCACACTAGTCACTTATACACTACTACCATCAGAAAATCAAAACACAATGGTCTACTACTACTACTACTTCTACAACTATTTAACATTTCTATAATGCTGAAGGGTGTGCGTAGTGCTGTACATTTTGACATTAAATAGACAGTCCCTGCTTGGAAGAGCTTACAATTTAACTTGGAGAGACAGAAATGACATAGAGGGTTGAGGATGTATAGTATAAAATGAATAATCATACAAGGCAACAAAAAATAATTTTGAAATCATCTGACAACACAGCACATTTTTCTAAATCAGTTTTTCATGCTGATTTCAGATCTGTTATTAGTTTTTTTCACTGCTTTAATTAGTCACCCATGCCAAATCTGTAAATCTCTTTATATATACAATGACCGCACAGTATAATACATGCTTAATAGTGAACGCTCAGACCCCATTAGTTTTTTTCAGTCACATAAACTTTTAAAGTTATGACTAATGTTAGCTTAAAGAAATGTTGCAGTATCTTCGGTCCAAAGACAAATAAGTACACAGCATAACATAATTATACTGGATTGTGTCACTTAGCAACCAATATTTCTTCAAAAATGCTTAGAGTATGATTTCTTTTTGTGAGTTGTGCCTGGATTGTCACGGCACAACATCCAGCAGTATTCGGCCATCATACTCTCATTCCAGAAACCTTGGTAGCGACACTCAGTTAACTGAATGTCCTGGTGAAAATGTTCTCCTTGCTCGTCATTCACCATACCAAAATTTTCTGGAAAAAAGTCAAGGTGTGAGTGCAAAGAGTGTATTTTTAATGACATGCGACAGCTAAGTTTCTGATATGAGTCGAGATTCTGAACTCCTTTCTTGTATGAAGGAGACTTATGGTTGCCCTGAAAGTTTTCCACTAACCACTTGAATGCCTCCACAGCTTCAAGCTCAGCTGCTGAGAGTGATTGCTTAAAATCTTCATCCTGCATAACGGACTTGATCTGTGAGGCCTATAAATATCTCTTCCTTCAGTTTTGCAGTGCTGATTTTTGGAAATTTCTTAACAAGATATTGAAAACCTGATGAGTTTGCTTTACCCATGGCCTTTACCAGGTTCTTCATCAACCCCAGCTTGATATGAAGAGGTGGAAGAAATATTTTATGAGGATCCACCAATGGAATAAATTTCACATTGCTTGTCAATGGGTTATAGGTATCCCTCAGCCGCCAGACACAATTGACATAATGTTCAGCTGTAGATCTGCTATCCCAGGAGCACAGGAAACAGCAGTATTTAGTGAATCCTCCTTGCATTCCAATTAGCATGCCAGTGACCTTTAGATCACCACAGATGTTCCACTGGTGTGGTGTATAACTGATTGCTTCTAGTAAATTCTTCATATTCTCATAAGACTCCGTTGTGCAGTAACACTGCCTTCATGCTTCTCTGTGAAGAGTCAATGAAGAAATGCCATTCATCTGGACATTGCACTTGTGACAAACTGTTGAAGAGCCCGTTGATGTCATGACAAAAGCACAATGAGACATTTACAGTGAAGAATGTTGTTATGATTCCTTTTTCTGTAATGTTATATTAGCTTCTTTTGCAAGCAAGTGCTTTTACTTAAGCCTTAAAGCAAGAAGTTCTGCTTTTTCTTTTGAAAGATTTAGATCACAAATAAGATCATTGAGCTCAGCTTGTATAAAGGTCTCTGGTTCTGAATCTTCATTATTCATATAATCAGGATCCGATAATTCTGGATTATGACCAGCTGTTGCAGCATCATCATCAAATTCCTCATCATGTTCCACAGAAGCAAGTCCATCTTGTGGAGGTACAGAGACAGGCAGTGAGTCATCATGAGGAACAGGCCTAATAGCAGAATCCAGAGTAGGTTATATAATTTTGTGAATAGTTTTAGCTGAGAATCCACTTGTGTTCACAAGGCAAAAGTAGCGATCTTTAATATGGTCTCGCGGTTCCCTTCATATCATTGGGATTGCAAATGACATCACTTCCTTTTGTCGATTGAGCCTGTCACGAAGTCTGTTGGAACAACTAGTACAGATGATATGTTGTCGCACTCCCGGTACTGGCTGGTCAGAATGGCTACCGGGACGTGCGCAAGACATACAATCCAGACGTGCCTTTCCCAAGTGAAAAGCCCTGCTAGTGTTCCAATATCAGCTAATATAAAAAGAAAACAAGTTAGCTGTGATTCCAACAAAAATAGAAGGGCTTTATTTCACAATAGCGCTGAAAACAACACTGTAGCCACTGTTCAAAATTCAAATTCAAAAATAAGTTCAAAACAAAAACACAGCTCAAAAGAAATGGCGCCTAAGTCAGCTAAGGTCTGAGCAACCCTCTCTTCAGGATATATCCCTAATAGTCTTAACTGGTTCTTAGTCACAGATAGGGAAAACCATAATTGGTAATTGTAAGTCAATTTGCTTCTTCCAGCACCCTGTGTTAGCCTGGAATTGGACAGGCTCTCCCCTGCCAGTTCAGGTAAGCTGGCGGGGGTGGGGAGTTGTTGAATCCACTTCAAAAACTACTGCCAGAAAATGGCCCCACAATCCCAACCCAGGATCTTTTGTGGATTCAGACCCCACAACTCCCATTAACAACACTCAGTAGCAAAAACTTCATTTATCATGGGGAAAAACAAAACCCACATTCAGAAACAAAGTTCACAGTGCTTCTCCAATTCAGGAGCGTACTTCCGGAGTGGAGCTTTGAAAATGCTCACCACTCACACAAAGTTAGCAGAAGTCCCAAAACATAATGTAGTACAAAAACAAACACCAGGAGAAACTTAGCTTTCTTCCATAGCAGTGTCCTCCGGCTCCCAGGAAACGTCCATAGGTTCTTCTGTTTGCACACCATCAAGCAAACTTGGCAGAGAGGGCTCAACCAGGTCTCTCATTTCAATTTCATCCTCAGCCTGGAACCTAGAAGCACCTGGCCACGAGTCTCCTTCCAGAGCTGGATCCAGACTGACTTTACTCAGCTTGCTCTGCTCTATTTGGCCAGCCTTCAGAGAGCCACGCCCTACTCTGTATGGGGGTTGGGCAGCCTGGTTCTGAGCTTTCTGCTGTTTCTCAATTAGTTTGAGCAGGTAGGGGCTGGGCTGGTTAGGAGCTTGTCTCCTATGGTGAGTTTTAAGAGGGGCTACCCTAGGTTTAGAGAACCTTATGATCTCCTCTGGTTTCCCCTCCTCCCAGACCTCTTGTTCTAGGGCGCCCTTGCCAATGACAGAGCTCTGGGAACTGTTTGTAGGAGAGCTACTGCACTGATCTGCTCTCCTAACAGTTAGGGGTTTTTGTCCCTTCTCTGGCACAAACCTCACTCTGGTGCCGGGTTTGTGACAATGTGGAGTCCAAGACTTATCCTGATCACCCAGTAGACAGCCAAAGTACAATTTGTATACCTTATTCAGATCTATGGTAATTGGCAACTTTGTGCTTTTATCATGAATTGAACCACAGACGTAACAGAAACTATCTGGATGATTAGTACAATGTCTTGGCATGATGAAGACTGATATTAATCACCGTAAATAACATCTGTAGCATAAAAAAACAGACAACTGTCTTTAACTCTCCTTATACATTTATCCTATAAATGTTTGATATCACCCAATTAACGTTTATAATTATATAATGAGCCTCATTACAAAAATGTGATCTGCTAGTGAAAAACTAAACACAGATTTGAAATCAGCATGAAAAATACTACAAAACCCACTCAGCATTAACTCTGAAGAAAATGATATGTTGATCTGTGTAATTTTTCTTAACCAGATCCAGTAACATTCCATAAAGCCATATGGAGGAGTCATTTTTCAAAGAACTTCCATGGTAGAATTAGGACATCCCATTCATAATATCCAAAAAAGCTCATCCATGTCACAGCCATTGTTGAACACACATCCGCACATGTTCCAGGCCCTCCAAAGCTCATCAGAGAAGATGAGAGGAGGCTTTGTGGAGGAGGGGCTGGGGGCAGAATGGGGGGCAGGCTAGAGGCAGAATGGGGTGGAAAGGTGCAGAACCAGAGGCAAAACTTAGCGGGGCCCTGTGTCCAGGGTTTTACTGCTCAAAATATGGTAAAACCTAGTCATGCAGAATTTGCCTGTCCTTCACTATTGAAAGTGTAACAGTGTAATAGCACCCCCTACTGGCAGGCTATAGGTGGAGGACTCCCACACAACTTTGAGGGAGCAGTGACTGTAAGTAGACAAAAAACTACAAAATGAATAAAGCTTGGGTCTGTTGAAGGATTAACTCAGCACCATCAACCTTACTCAGTGCTTTTGTCAACTGCCCAGTGGTACACCCAATCTTTGCAACAGTAGTAAATAGCAGCTTTGCTTAATTAGATGAGTTACATGCATTTTTGTCTTATGCTTGGATACCTGACTCTTATATTTGCTCTGATAAATGTATGCTGCCGTTTTTCAGCCTCTGTTATCTGAGTTGGTTTAATCTGTGAAGTATAAGCTGTTTGCTTATCCTACATAGTAATATAGTAACATAATAAATGACAGCAGATAAAAACCTGGATGGTCCATTCAGTCTGTACAATAGTTAGACGCTTTATAAATTTATGATTAAATTGTCTTTTTTTCTTTGGTATTTCTGGGTCATAGATCATAGTTTGCCTGGTACTGTCCTTAGGTTCCACTACTGGAGTTGTTGTCAAAGCATACTCCATTCTATCCAAACCATCTCATGTTCCAAATGACTAGACCTCTCATTGAAGCCCTCCCCAGCCCATCCTAAACCAAATAGCCATATACGGGACACATACTGTTCAAGTCTGCCCAGTACCGGCCTTAATTCTTCAATTTATACCCTTCATTTTCTGATTGGAGATCCTCTGTGTTCATCCCATGCTTTTCTCCACAACCTCTCTCGGGAGGGCATTCCAGACATCAACCACCCTCTCCATGAAAATGAATTTCCTAATATTATTCCTAAGTCTACCACCCCCCAACTCAATTTATGCCCTCTAGTTTTACCATTTTCCCTTCTCTGTAAAAGATTTGGTTCTATATTAATATCTTTCAAGCATTTAAACATCTTTATCTTCTTTCTCCTGTCCTTCCTTTCCTCTAGAGTAGGGGTGTCAAAGTCCCTCCTCGAGGGCCACAATCCAATCGGGTTTTCAGGATTTCCTCAATGAATATGCATGAGATATATTTGCATGCACTACTTTCATTGTATGCTAATAAATCGCATGCATATTCATTGGGGAAATCCTGAAAACCCGCCTGGATTGCGACCCTCAAGGAGGGACTTTGACACCCCTGCTCTAGAGTATACATATTCAGGTCTTCTAGTCTCTTCTTGTATGGCTTTTGGCACAAACCCCCTACCATTTTTGTTGCAGGGGCATCAACACCTCCTTTCTTCTGCTGGTTATACCTCTCTCTATACAACCTAGCATCCTTCTGGCTACAGTCACTGCCTTGTAACACTGTTTTGTCTCCTTCAGATCCTCAGACATTATCACACCAGGTCCCTCTCCCCATCCGTACATATCAGCCTCTCATATCCCAGCGCATACGACTCCCTCAGATTTCTTCTTCCCAAATGCATCACTCTCACTTCTTTGCATTGAATTTTAGTTGTCGGACATTAGACCATTCTTCTAACTTTTACATATCCTTTTTCATGTTTTCCACTCCCTCTGGGGTGTCCACTCTATTACAAATCTTGGTAACATCTGTAAAAAAAGACAAACCTTACCTTCTAACCCTTCGGCAATGTTGCTCACAAACATATTGAACAGAATTGGCCCCAGCACTGAGCCCTCACACTCCTCTACTCACCTTTCCTTCCTATGAGCAAATTCCATTAACCACTACCCTCTGGTGACTCTCTGTCAACCAGTTTCCAATCCAGTTCACTATCTTGGGCCCTAACCTCAGCCTGTCAAGTTCAATCAAGAACCTCCTATGAACAACCGTGTCGAAGACTTTGCTGAAATCTAAGTAAATTACACCCAGTTCTCTGATCACTCAGTCAAAGAATTCAATCAGATTTGTTTGGCACGATTTACCTTCAGTAAAACCATGTTACCTTGGATCTTGAAACCCATTAGATTCTAGGAAATTCACTATACTTTCCTTCAGAAACATTTCCATTATTTTTCCAATAATCAAAGTGAGGCTTACTGGCCTGTAGTTTCCTGCTTCATCTTTGTGACCACTTTTGTTAAGATGAACCACATCTGTTGTTCTCCAATCCCATGGAACCAGCCCTATCTCCAAAGATTTGTTGAACAAATCTTTAAGAAGACCTGCCAGAATCTCTCTGAGCTCCTCAATATTCTGGGATGGATCCTGTCCGGTCCCATGGCTTTGTCCACCTTCAATTTTTCAAGTTCATAAATACTTTCTTCCATGAACAGTGCAACAGTGTAACTTTGCCAGCCAATAACGGTCCTTCTCCAGGATTTTCTTTCATGAACACAAAAGTATTTGTGTGGCATATTTGTTTTTTCCCTCATCACTTCCACATAGCAGTTCATAGCTTCCTTCAGTCTCACAATTCCATTTTATGATTTCCTCTTTTCACTGATATGTCTGAAAAAATTGTTGTATCCTTTTTGTACATTTCTAGTCATTTGCAGCCTCTTTTACAAAGCCGCACTAGTGGCTGCCGCGCAGCAACAGCCCCGAAACCCTTCAAATCTCTATGGGCTTCGGGGCCGTTAGCACTTTTGCCAGTCACATATCTCTCTTGGCTTCTATCAGTTTCATCCGGAATTCATTTCTGTATTCCTCTTGAGTTTTGTTTTGTTTTTTTATATTTCACAAATGCTAACTCTTGCCTTTATTTTCTCTGCTGCTAGTTTGGAGAACCATATTGGTTTCTTTTCTCTCTTGGGATTTTTTTCCCCCCTTACATAAAGATCAGTAGCCATTCTTATTTCAGTTTGGACTACTGTTTTTTCACTTCTTATGTCCTCCCAACTTTCTTCAGCTACTCCCTCATTTTACTAAAGTCCAGACTTTTGAAATCAAGAATTTTGAGTTTTGTGTGACTGCCTTCCACTTTTGTTATATCAAACCAAAGCATTTGATGATTGCTACTTCCCAGGTGGGTACCCACTTGGACATTAGAGACACTTTTCCCAATTTGTAAGCACCAGATTTAGTATTGCTTTTTCCCTCATGTCACCATTTTTCTGAGCAGAGCCCCTTGAAAGGCATCCACACGATCTCTCTACTTCTTTCCAATTCCACAGATGGGACTTTCCGGTTTGCATTCAGCAGGTTGAAATCACAATGCAACAGCAACTACCCTTTCTTTCCCAATTTTTGAATATCTAAAACCAGATCTTTATCAATTTGCTGCAATTGAGTCATAGGTCGGTAGACAACACCCACTTAGGTAGAGTTCCATGTTCTCTTTACATAACGTTCCATATCGCTTCTTCCTTTCCCCAGGCCCTCTGCATTTCAGTTGCTTGTATATTAGTCTCTACATAGAGAACTACTCTTCCACCTTTTTGGCCATCTCTTTCCTTCCTAAAAAGATTATTGCCCAACATGTTTGCGTTCCAGCCATGGAATCACAGAACTATGCCTCTGTGATAGCAACAATATTGAAGTCTCCCTCTAACATCAGGGCTGGCAGATCATGAATTTTGTTGCTTAGACTATGAACACTTGTGGTCATTGCTTTCCAGAAACCTTTCAGTGCCAATCTCCCTTTTTGTATAGATTTTTATTTAGTCTCACTTCCTGTTGCATTGCTAAGAAATGAATTGCTAATATTGTTGTTTACATTCTTATCTTTATTACTATCACATTTTATCTTTTGCTGGGGGTGGAAACCAGAAGTGTCCTGCATACATATGCCATAATCATCTTCTAGTTTAAATGCCTAAAAAATATTGCCTGAATTTCTCAGCAAGGATTTTTTTTTTCTGCCATAGTAAGATGTAACCCATCATTACAATATAGTTTGGTTTTCCATGTACTGTATTACCCCATCCTCCTATAATAATAATAATAATTTATTTCTTATATACCGCTATACCGTGAAGTTCGAAGCGGTTTACAATAAAGATACATTTGACAGTACATGGGATAGAAACGGTTTACAATAAAGATACATTTAGTCAGTACATGGGATGCAAGTGGTTTACATTAAAGACTCGTTTTGTCAGTACATGGGATACAAGTGGGTTACAGTAAAGATATATTTTGTCAGTACATGGGATACAAGTGGGTTACAGTAAAGATATATTTTGTCAGTACATGGGATGCAAGTGGGTTACAATACAAGTGGTTTACTATCAAGGTGCATTTTGTCAGTGTAAGGGATACAGGTGGTTTACCATAAAGATACATTTAGTCAGTACATGGGTTACAATAAAGATACGCTTTGTCAGTACATGGGGTGCAGGTGGGTTACAATAAAGATACATTATGTCAGTACATGAGATTCAAGGTGGAAAGTATAATTAGTTTCGGGCCTTGGAATTAGGGGGCGAGGTGGAAGGGTCATGGCGAGGAAGAGTTTGGTATAGGAATTTAGAATTTGTTAAATAGTCGAGTTTTCAGGGATTTTCTAAAGTCCATGTATGTAGTGGCCTCAAGTATGGGCTTTCCAAGCCATGTGTTCAGCCTAGCTATGTACCTAAACCCTTCTTGATGACACCAGGCTTTGAGTCACCTATTTAATTTCTCAGCATTGTGTGCTATTTTTTCTCCCTTTCCATAAATAGGCAGTACTTAAGGCTACAGTCTTTACAAAAGTTTTAACCTCCCCTCCCCCCCTCAGCTCCCAAAAAGTTTTCTGTTCTGCAAGTGAGGAATTGTTGGTCAGGTCATTTGTTCCCAGGTGGGTAACAGCATCAATGTTAGAATTCTTAGTTTCTTCCCTAATTATAGTCAGTATTTTCCTGGTACTCCTGGCAGCTGAGGATCCTGGAAGGCATTTCACTATTTTGAGGTCCTTGACCTGTTTTCAAAGGTTAATGCCTCTGATGATGGACTCCCCCTAACAGCAATAATTTTCTGGTTTGAGTTTTTTTATTTATGCTTTTCTTCTCGAGTTGCCTTCACAGGTTCAAGTTCCACCTCAATTATTTTTTCTTGAGCATCACAATGCTCTAATTGAACAAAGGAATTCTGTAGGAGTAACTATTGTGCTAGTGGATGTTTCTGTGTCATATATCAGTCTATCTGAACCTGCTGTGACTTATTTATTCCTGGGTTATTTTATTCTTTGAGGCAGTGTTGGTAAATTGGTATGATTCTGTGGAGTGATAGAATCTGCTTTAATTGCATCCAATTCACGCTTAAGTTTACAGAGATCCTCTTTAATACTAGCAAACTGAAGACAGATGGGGTAGGCATTAAGCCTCAAGATGGTGTGCCTTGGAACTAAAGCGCCACAATGATTGCACTAAATAAAAGTCATCTTGATTGGTTGAAATGAGAATTGACTAAGAAGTCTTGATTATTGGGTTTTCTATATATGAGAAGGAAGCCAAAAAGAAAACATGGCATAAAGTCAACAGAGAACAGAGAACCAAACTTCCCAATACAGTTAAGGAATAGAGATATTTTATGTTTGTTTGTTTTACTTAGCAGGAAGCAGTATAAGAAGGAGAAGAGGAACTGGTGTGTCATTGTCAATTCTGATTTGGGATCCAAATGTACACCCAAAATAAAGCATTCTGAAGAGGAAAGCTGGGTTTAGGAACAGTATTGCTACTACTACTTCTTATCACTTATATAGCGTTGAAAGATGTACACAGCACTGTACATTGTGACATTTATAGACAGTCCCTGCTCGGAAGAGCTTACAATCTAACTTGGACAGACAGACTTGACATATAGGGTTGGGGATGCAGAACCCAAAGGTAAAAGTAGTTAGGAATTGAAAGCACTCTCAAACAGGTGGGCTTTTAACTGGACCTTGAACACTGCCAGAGACGGAGCTCACTGTAGGGATTTGGGCAACTTGTTCCAAACATACAGTGCAGCAAGGCAGAAGGGAAAGCATCTGGAGTTGGTAGTTGAAGAGAAGGGCACAGATAGGGAATTACTAGCTGAATGGAGCTCATGGGAAGGGAGGGGAATCATAGGGGGAGATAAATGAAGAAAGATAGTAAGGGACAGCTTAGTGAGTGCATTTGTAGGTCAGTAAGAGGAATTTGAATTGTAGTCTAAAATGGATGGGAAGCCAATGAAGCAACTTTAGGAGAGGGGTAACGTGAGTATAGTGGCTCTCCCGGAATATAAGTCATGCAGTATTGGATGCTCTTTGAGCCCCGCACTGGTGAGAATGCCCATTTTACTGTGTCTGTACTTGGAAAGGAAAGGGCAGTATAGCAGTTCTGCCAGCTACCTACTCCCCCCCCCCCACACCCCTAGCACGGAATATTCTCTTTTACTTGAGGGGGCATTACAGTAGTAATCACAAAACTATATTTAATATCACAACGTGGACACATTTAAAAAGAAACAATATATAATTGACTTTGTTAAATAAAACTTGAGCTATACTTTTTTGGTTATCCAGCTCTATTTGTCAATTATAACCTTGAAGCTTGAAAGCCTAAAGGGTAATTCTCCCCCCCCCCAACAACCTCTCCCCCCAAAAAAAAACAAATAAACAAACCAGAATAAGGATCAATAAATATTTGAGGTCTTCAAATATGTTTGTTAACTTGAAATTGGGAAATGCAATATACATGTTTTCAAGTGTTCCTATTCCCCTGTTTGAAGAAAGTCTGGCATGTGATTTACTATCCTTATGCATGTAGGTAAGTTAAACTAATCACAAAAGGCTGTGCGACTGTAGGGGACTTCAAAACAGCATGATTTTTATATTTTGTTTTACAGAGTGCAGACATGAGTCCAGCCAGTAGCACAGCTTCACTCCCCATGAGTCCACTTGCTGAAAATCCATTTCCATTTAAGGTAAGACATTGCTTTTTATATCATTTCAAATGTCATGTTATTCTTGTGGCTTAATAAACCAGTTAATAGAACTTCAATAGACCTCGAAGCCTCTTTGCCCTTTTCCAGCTTAACTAGTTAATAAGAGCTGCATCCATGGCAGGATTAATTTTTCAAGGGTCCCTAGGCACACAAGTACACTGATCCCCCTAGCCTCGCCCCCATTCATTTACCTGTTATCTGAAAATTAGTCAAAATGTATTAAAATTAGTCCAATAAAAAGATCACCATTTCTATTTCTAACCATTTATCAAAACAGCTACAACTACTTTATTCTAAAGCAATAAAATAAAAATATATATATTTTTTTACCTTTGTCATGTGGTTTCTGCTTTCCTCATCTTCTTGTCATTCTCTTCCATTCACCGTCTGCCCCTTCCATCCACTGTCTGTCTCCCCCTGCCATCTCTCTTCCTGCCCTATATCCCTTTGGGCTGGCATCCATCATCTTCCCTCTGTTCCCCTCATGGTCTGGCATCTTTCTCCTTCCATCTCTACTTCCCTCCCCCCTATGTTTTTTAGCATCTCTCTCTTCTCATTTCCTCCCTCAGATCTGATATCTCTCTCTCCTCTCTCTTCCCTTTCCTTTTCTTCTCTGATCTTCCTTCTCTATTTTCTGCCTCCGTCTAAATTAAATTCTTTCTTACTATTCAGTCCTCAGTGTCCCTCTATTCACTGTGTCTACTCACACTTTGCCACCCCTTTTCTTCACCCCTCCACTATCTCACTAACTCTGTCTTCTTTCCCCCATCCAGAATGTGGGAAAGCAGTAGCAGTGGTGAGGATGTGAGGGCCCCTCACTGCTGCTGCTGCTTTCCCATATGCGCCTGACACTGACGGCACAAGTTCTCCCCACTTCCATTATCTGCCCCCTTCTCTCTCTATTTTCTCTGGATTCTACCCACTTCCATCATCTTCCCCCTTCTGCAGTCCCCACCTCCATCATTTGCCTCCTTCTCTCTCTCTCTCTTTTCTCCAGGTTCTCCCCACTTCCATCATCTGCCCCCTTTTCTATCTCTCTCTTTTCTCTGGGTTCTCCCCACTTCCATTATCTGCCTCCTTCTGTAGTCCCCACTTCCATCTTCTGCCCCCTTCAGTTCTCCCCACTTCCATCATCTGCCCCTTTCTGTAGTCCCCATTTCCATCATCTGCCTGACTGACTGCCAGTGCCACCATCTCTCTCTCTTTCCCAGCTCCACCCCAGGCACAGGCTCAGGCCCATCTCTGTCCCCTTCCCCTCACCTTCGCATGGGTCAGTCACCACACAACTTTCTGATTTTTTTCAAACGGCTTCGCCCCCCCCACCCCCACCCCCTCCTTCTCTCTCTCTCTCTTTTCTCCAGGTTCTCCCCACTTCCATCATCTGCCCCCTTTTCTATCTCTCTCTTTTCTCTGGGTTCTCCCCACTTCCACTATCTGCCTCCTTCTGTAGTCCCCACTTCCATCTTCTGCCCCCTTCAGTTCTCCCCACTTCCATCATCTGCCCCCTTCTGTAGTCCCCATTTCCATCATCTGCCTGACTGACTGCCAGTGCCACCATCTCTCTCTCTTTCCCAGCTCCACCCCAGGCACAGGCTCAGGCCCATCTCTGTCCCCTTCCCCTCACCTTCGCATGGGTCAGTCACCACACAACTTTCTGATTTTTTTCAAACGGCTTCACCCCCCCACCCCCATCCCACTGGGAAAGATCAGGATCGGCCCCCCCACCGAGAAAGATGGGAATCGGGCATTGGGCCCTCCATGGTATCGGCGGCAACCGTCCATTCTCTTGCAAGCGGTGCTGCTGCTCGGCGAAAGCTGCCCTCTTTTGCGAACTGCCCAGGTGGAAACAGAAAACTGTGCCAGAGGGGAAGCTTTGGAATGAGCACTGCTTGCAACGGAACGGTTGCCACCGATGCCATGGGGGGAGGGGCCCGATGTCAATCTTAACCAGGGGCCTGTCACCTTTTGAAAAAAAAAGCTGAGTTGTCTTATTTCTTCAGTGGGCCCCCCTGGCAAGTTCGAGCCCTGGGCATGTGCCTAATGGGCCTACCCGTTAATCCGGGTTAAATGGAGTGCTTAATGCTATATCCCTTTTCCAAGAGAAAAGCATCGATTTTGTTTTTTTGAGGTTTAATGCCAATTTATTTGTATTGAGCCAGTTTTTTATTATTACAAGTTTATTGTTGATAGTTGTAATATCTTCTTTGTTTTCAGGATCTAATGGATGAATGAGTTGAATGTCGTCAGCGTATGCAAATGTTGTGAAACCTAGTGATTGTGCTATATTTAAAAGTGGGGAAAGGAATATATTGAAAAGAAGGGGAGATATATTGAACCTTGCGGAATACCATATTTTGAGAAGTAAGCTTTGGACTTGCTATCATTGAAGCTGACGATAGATGAGCGATTCGATAAAAATGAAATGAACCATGTTAGAACTTGGTCTTTGATCCCAATTGAGTCCAGACGATCGATTAATAGTTCATGATCAATTGTGTCGAAGGCGGCAGTTAGATCCAGTGAGATTAATATTACAGATTTGTGATGATCAAGGAAATAATGAATATTATTAGTCAAACCTATCATGGCATACTCCGTGTTACGGGATTTTCGAAAACCAGTTTGGTGGGGATGAAGAACATTAGTAGATTCGACAAAATCTGAGATTTGATCAAATACAAGTCTCTCGGTAAGTTTTGCCAAAAAAGGGATATTTGCGATGGGGCAATAATTAGAAATTTTGTCCGAAGTAATTTTATAATCTTTCAAATGTAAACCAAGATTATGGGGCCAAAAAATGGCCCAAAATTGGGGGGGTCTCATTTTTTTATTCAAGCTAACCCCATCCTACACTCACCGCAGGCCTCCAGCATTGCCCTGATGGTCCAGTGGTGCAGGAAGCCGGAGCTGCCATCAATTCCTCCCTCCCAGTGACTTTGTGCAACTAGTCCGCCCCTCCTCTTCCCTCCCCTCCCTTCCCGGTCTTCCTGGTCCCAGGTGATCCAGCGGTGAGGCTGGGCAGGAACTATCCCTTTACACTCCTGCCCAGCAACTCTGTAGTGAAAAATGACTGCTGCAAGATCCCTTAGCAAACTTTGCGAGACTCACAGGAAGGGATTGAAGGCAGCTCCACTTCCCCACTCCACTGGACCACCAGGGCATGGCCTAGGGCCCGAAATGGTCAGGAGGGCCCAATGAAGGAGGCCCCCCCCCCATCGACGGAAAGTAATACAAACGAGCAACGCGGGTAAGAAAGACAAGGGGAACTGTAATTTTGCAAGCGGTACTGCTTGCCCAAAGCTTCCCTCTGACGCAGCTTCCTGTTTCTGCCTGTGCGCATCAGAGGGAAGCTTTGGGCAAGCAGCACCACTTGCAAAATTACAGTTCCTCTTGCCTTTCTTACCTGCGTTGCTCGTTTGTATTACTTTCCGTCGATTGGGGGCCCGTGTTGCCGATCAGGGGGGTTGCATTGCCGATTGGGGGGGCCGTGTTGCCGATCGATGCTTGGAGGGGGGGCGTCGCTTTTCTAAAATAAAAAAATCGGAGTGAAAGGTGAGTAGTGAGATGGGCCTGGGGTGGAGGGAGAAAGAGAAGGGGGCAAGGCAGAGCAGGGCAGATGATGGATGTGGGAAGAAAGGGGCAGGGCAGATGATGGAAGTGGGGAGAATGAAGACAGAAGGGAGCAGGGCAGATGAGGGAAGTGGGAAGAAAGGGGCAGGACAGGATAGATGATAGAAGTGGGGAGAAGGGAGACTGAAGGGAGAAGGGCAGATGATGGAAGTGGGGAGAACTTGTGCCCAGTCTTCACCTCCTCACCACTGCTACTGCTTTCTCACATGCTGGATGGGGGGGGGGGAAGAAGATAGAGTTAGTGAGATAGTGGAGGGGTGAAGGAAAGGGGTGGCAAGCTGTGAGTAGACACAGTGAAAAGAGGGACACTGAGGACTGAATAGTAAGAAAGAATTTAATTTAGACGGAGGCAGAAAATAGAGAAGAAAAGGAAAGGGAAGAGAGAGGAGAGAGATGCCAAAGAATGGGGAAGGACACAGAGATATCACATCCGAGTGAAGGAAATGAGAAGAGAGATTCTAAAAACCATGGGGGGAGGGGAGGGAAGGAGAGATGGGAGAAGAAAGATGCCAGACTATGAGAGGAACAGAGGGAAGGTGATGGATGCCAGATCAAGGGGGGGAGGGGGCAGGAGCAGAGATGGCAGAGGGAGATAAATATTTTCTGGAAGGGGCAGACAGTGGATTGAAGGAAGAGATTGTGAGAAGATGAGGAAAGCAGAAACCAGACACCAAACAACAAAGGTAGAAAAAAATTTATATTTGTTTTATTTATTTATTTTTGCTTTAGGATAAGGTATTATTGTAGCTGTGTTGATAATCGTTTATTAATAGAAAACGGAAATAAGATAATACTGTTTATTGAACTAATTTTAATATATTTTTTACAAATTCAGAGACCATAACTCCTTTCCTCAGGTCAGGACAGGGATACTGTAACAGCAGTATAGTTTACTGATCTGAAGAAAGAGGTTTTAACCTCTAAAAGCTAAGAAAAAAATATATTAGTCCAATAAAATGATGGGCACTAAATTTTCTTCCCACTGTGCTCCATGCCTCCTACCCAAATGCAAAATATAAATTGGTGGGCTTCCCAAAGCCCTGCCAGCTGAAGATCTCTTCCTCTAGGAAGGAAGGGGAGTTTTGTTCAGAGATGTTTGGAGGTTGCATAGAAGAAAAACTGTGCACTGGCACTGGTATGGTAATATTTGTTTTGAATTTTAAAATAGAAGAAATAAAGTAGAAATAAAGAAGTAAATACATGGGGGCGGGGCATGGTGGTTGGGGCGGGGCAGGGGGGCCCAGTATATTTGTGTGCCTAGGGGCCCTCGATGAATTAATCCTGCCCTGGGTGGAAGGGGGAGCAGACTGACTGTTTCTCTGTCTGCACTACTGGACCAGCAGGGCAGTACTGAAGCCCATGGTGGATCTGGGAGGGGGGGATCCATTCCAGGAAGGGGGGCGGATTGGCTTGCTGTTTGGCTGCAGATCCGGCAGACAGGACACCAGGGAAGGGAGGAGGGGGGGGTTTCTTCTGCCCTGTACCTCTACTTTCTTGGGGGATAAAGGTTACCTTGGTTTATTTTCAAATCGGTTTATATTTGAATATATACGGTATATACCCGGGCCTGTTCCTATCACAGGCTTAGTAATTCAAGAACAAACTTAATCATCTTGTAACTCTGTTCCCGTTCAAAGGAAGTGGTTTCTTCAAGGCTATAATTAGTCAACTTGTATACATGAGTATCAGCTTAAAGGTTGGCATTTAATACCCCAATTGCTCTGTTTGCATGTCTGATTAGATTGTAAGCTCTGTCAAGCAGGGATTGTCTCTTATATGGTTAATATAATGTACAGCGTGGTGTGCGTCTGTGTGCTAAAGAAATAATAGTAGCAGTGAAAAACAAATAAAACGATAGTAAGGATATTGGTTCTCTTGGTTTGTAAATTGAGCTTTAATCATGCTCTTTATTTCATTATATTTGCTTGTGGAAAAAAAAAAAAAAAGATTCAATATACAGTATATATAAGAACATGAAGGGAAATATTACAGAGACTGATGCCCAGTTAGTATTGTATTTTGAGTCAGTTAATTTTTCTTGTCTGGAAATGCAGATGACAGCTAATGGGCTGGATTCTTTTCTCTCTTTTAATGAAAGGGGAAAACACATTTTATCCACTGGGGGAAGAAAGCATGTACTTTTCTACTCCGTTCCATCATTTCTGTTCTCTTGTTGGGCTGGAGAAATGCTATGCATCTCCTGGAAGCTCATGCAAATTGTGATGGCATTTAAATGAAAAGATTGAACACATTTCAACTGCAGATGCTATTAATGGAGGATACACTGTACAAACTGCAACAGCTTGTCTTATTGCTTCCTGACTGACTTTATGAGAGCAATACTGCTTCAGGAGTAATGCAATCAAACCGTTCTACAAACAATAAACCTCTCGGAACGTTGTCACTCTCTAATATTGGCTTTTGATGACAAGAAATATATTACTTGCTCTGCAATAATCATGTGCCTCCTCCTTCCACTACCCCATAGAGGGAATAGGACTCTTCATGCCAATCCCTCCATTATGCTAACAGAGGAAATGCCACACGAATAAATGTAGTATAAGCATTCTACCTCTTTGCAATCACCGCTGACCCCAAACAAGCTACACTTCCCCCTACCCATTCACGGTTTCGGTAATCGCGATTTCACATATTTGCGATTTTTTGGGGAGGGGGAAAAAAGAAAACAAAAAACATTGTTAATTCTTCCCCCCGACAACCCGGCCCTACCTGGTGGTCTAGCGGGCTTTCGGGGCAGGAGTGATCTTCCTACACACCTGCCCTGTGCAGATCGCCATTAGGAAATAGCTGTAGGGAGTTCCCGTCGTAGTCTTGAGAGGGAGACTACGCCCCCTCCCGAACCAGCAGGAACCCGACTGCGAAGCACCTGCGTGAGGCACCCGCACAGGCAGCCTCCGATACCAGCCTACCGACAACAGAGCCTTGCCCAGACCACAGAGATCACAGAGACAACCACTGATCTCCACTACAGTCACAGTCCCAGCAGCCCGACAAAGACACAACTGTCTCAACCCCAAAAAGGAACTCCTTCCCACGAGACAGACCCAACAGCACCGACTATCCAGCCTCCCGGTCTCGTGGTTATAGACCAGATAACCCTAACCGGACAAGTATTACTGTTACTTAATACTCTGTTATATAGCCTTGCTAGACCTGTACAGATTATAGCACCACTGTATTGAAACTATATTGTTTATCCTTTCTACATTGTTTAACCTACAGGATATTATACAGGAATCTACTAAACCGCTCTCCGACCCGTGAATCTAGTACCCCCCAATTACCGTCCCCCCTGCACTAATCCTGACCTCCCTAGCAAAAACACAATAAAAAAAAAAAAAAAACATCCTGAGTCATCTAGCCCCCTTTTTTTCCCCCCTATAATCACCCGCAGGAAACTCCCCAACTTCTCCAACCGCAGTTGGACGAGCCCTTCACAATGGCCAGGCCAAACACACACCAATGCGCAGTTCTACTTCTACTCCTCTTGCTCTCTTCCAGGCTCTGTAACGCAGACCACTCCAATGCATCCCCCATTCCCATCCACTTTACGCTGCACCGATCGGTAAAACCCAGAACCCCTACATACACTCTCCACTCCACACAAGACCACCCTCACACCTATTCGCCCAACAGCCCCCCTCACCACTACAAACCGACCAAGCCCCACCCAAAAAAATCAAGAACACTAAAAAAACTGGCGTACTCCCACTACTCCCCACCCAATCACACCAACCACCAGTCCCTACAGGGCTTTTACCTGAACATCAGATCAATGAGGAACAAAGCCACACTAATCAAAGACTGGCTGACCGAAAATAACCCCGACTTTGTCCTTCTCACAGAAACCTGGTTGCTTTCAGACAAAGACATCATCATTAAAGATTGTCTACCACCACGATTTAAGATACTCTCCCTAGCCAGAACATGGGGAAGAGGAGGAGGACTAGCAATAATCTTCCGAGACCACCTCAATGCTTCCATTCTCAACACAACCTCTTCGCCCAATTCTGAAATTCTAACCATCGCCCTAGCATCAACATCTCTGCCCTCCTCACTAACCATCACTTTATTTTACATACCGCCCCAAAAATGGACTACGACCAAAGACGACTTCGCTGAATCACTACTTACCAATTCTCTAACAAGCCAATACAACCTACTGTGTGGGGACACCAACATACACCTCGAGTAAACTGACCAACCTGAAATCTCAGATTTCTGGTCATTGCTCTCCCAACTAGGCTTTGACAAACACCCCCCCGATCAAAACCCACCAAAGAGGACATCAGTTAGACCTGGTAACTCTATCCTCCAAGGAACAGGCCAATCCCACTTTTTACTGGAAACAAGGCAGCTGGTCAGACTCCCTTTGGTCCGACCACCGCCTATGTAGCTTCACCATTGGATGCCAACTCAAACCTCCTAAAAGCGGCAAAACAAGAAGCATCAAAACCCACACTACCAGAGGAAAGATTGACCCAATCGAATTCTGGTCCCATTTCGAAATCAACACCAATCCAATAGAAGATACGGAACAAATCATGACCTCCTGGAAACAAGATAATACCAACATACTAAACGAGATTGCCCCCACAAAAACCCGCAGAATAAGAACCCCTAACCAAGAGGGCTGGTTCGATCCTGAACTGCTGCTATGCAAGAAGGATCTCAGAAAAGCCGAAAGATTATGGCAAAAATCCGGAACCTTAGAACACAGATTGGCCTGGAGGCAAAAATTAAAACAGTACAAAACCCTCACTAGTGAAAAAAGAAAAAATTTCTACTCCCACAAAATCGGTAATCCTAAAACCAATAGCAGTAACCTCTTCAAACTGGTCAACGATCTATACAACATAGAAACCTGCACAAACCTACACGAAGATTCCACCTTAACCACCAACACCCTTGCCGACTTCTTCAATACCAAGATCCAAAAATTAAGAACAACACTACCCGCCAGTACCAACCCCCTCGAGCTCTTCCCCATCCTCACAGACATGAATCTATCAAACCCAGATCCTGGAGCCAGAGTCAATCTTAGTTGGAAACAATTCGCATTAACCGATTGGCAAACCTTCAATACTTACTACAACAAGTATACTCACTCCTACTGCCATCTGGACACATGCCCACCAAATATCATGAAAACTGCCCCCCCCCCCCATTTTAAAGCAAAAATGTTGACATGGGTTAATCACCTACTATCCAAAGGAAACTTCCCGTCGGAGCAAGGTCATATAATGATTACCCCAATTTTAAAAAATGAGAAAGAACCACCTAACTCCCCATCTAATTATAGGCCGATCGCCAGCATCCCCCTATTTACCAAAATAGCGGAAGGGTTGGTAAAGGCGGAACTTTCCGCATACCTTGAAAAATTCAACATTCTATGTGACAACCAATCAGGATTTTGCGCGGACCACAGCACTGAAACCATCATAGCCTCCCTTCTCGACTACCTCCACACGCTCTTCAGTCAGGGCTCAAGTGCCCTGATCATACAATTCGACCTGAGCAGTGCTTTTGACCTGGTCGACCACACCATTCTCCTTGAATGCCTAGCTCACATTGGCATCTCAGACCAGGTCCTCAATTGGTTTCAGGGGTTCCTACAAAATAGATCATACAAGGTACTCAAGAATAACTCTTTCTCTTACTGCTGGGACAACACCTTTGGGGTCCCGCAGGGCTCCCCCTTATCCCCCATCCTCTTCAACATATACCTAGCCTCCCTAGGTAAACTCTTACACAACCTAAATCTCAAATTCTTCATTTATGCAGACGATATCACAATAGCCATCCCACTAACCAACTTCTCACAAGAACTACTCGACCACATCACAAACATTCTCAACCAGATAGAACTCTGGATGCTATCATTCAGACTGAAATTAAACCCCGACAAATCAAAATTTTTCCTAGCCTCCCCCAAAGATAAAATCAAGGAAACCACAATTCAACTAAAAGGAGTGACCTTCCCCTCGATCCGACCATAAAAATTCTGGGAGTCACGCTGGACAAAAACCTATCCCTAAATAACCATACTGACCTCATCGTTAGGAAAAGCTTCTCGGTACTTTGGAAACTTCGCACCAAAAAAAAATACTTCAATGACACTGCATTCCGTCTACTTGTACAATCCTCTATCCTCAGCATTCTCGACTACTGCAATATCATCTTCCTCAACGCCACAAAGAAAACTACCAGGAGACTAAAAATAATCCAAAATACCGCAGTGCGCCTCATCTTTGGCCTAAAGAAATGGGAACATGTCACCCCTTTCTATCACCAACTACACTGGCTACCATTTGAATCTAGAGTTCTTTTTAAATTCGCATGCTTCTGCTACAAATCGATTAACGGCTCTTCTCCAAGTTACATAAATACCCACTTTAACCTTTACTGCAATAACAGGACATCACGCAGAATTCAACTGTTCACCTTCCCTTCGCCAAAACACTGTCCTCTCAAAAGATTCCTCGATAGAACTTTCGCCTTCCAAGCAGCCAAGTCGAACCCATGGCTAGCCCAGATGATACTCGAGGCCCCCACTTACCTTGCCTTCAGAAAACTACTAAAAACTTACCTATTCAGCAAACACAACCCTTAATATTCCGTTCACCCCCACATAACACTTACCCCACCCCTGCCCCCTTCCTCCTTCACCAGACCCTCCCTTCCACACTCTCTACTTCCCTTATCTAGTTCGACCAAACCTGCAATTTCTGTTATACTGATGTAAATCTTCCCCTCATTGCAGACAGTTGTAAATCGATGTAATTTCACTGCTGACTACTGTAAATCGTTGTAATTTATCGTAAATCTGCTTGTAATTTGTTGTAAATCTGCTTCAAATTTTGTTGTAAATCTGCTTGTCAATGCAGATCATTTGCTAATTGATGTAAACCACCTAGAACTCACTGGGTATGGCGGTATATAAGAATAAAGAATAATAATAATAATAATATTATACTATCTTCTGAAATACACTTAAATCCTGCCTTGCCTTTGCATACTGTCTTTATAAAGTAAATCTAAAGAAAAACAGCAAAGCTCTAAAGTAGCATTTTTCAACTGGTGTGCCGTGGTATAATGGTGTGTTGCAGCTGCAGAATCCAGGAGTCTGGTCCAGGTCATAGGCATTGGCACGGGGTGAAAAACAGGTTCAATGTGAGTTATTTATTTATTTGATTTTGTAGCCTGGCCTTCCAAAGACACTCAGAATGGGTTACAGATCAGCATTTTCTCTATCTGTCCCGGTAGGCTCACAGTCTATCTAATATATCTGGGGCAGTGAAGGATTTAGTGACTTGCCCAGGGTCACAAAAAGCAGTGTGGAGTATAAATTCACAAACTCATGGTGCTGAGGCAGTAGCTCTAACCATTACGCCACACTCCTCTATCACTATCTTCCTCCTTCTACGCCTTGGTAGGGTTACCATATGGCTCCAGAAAAAGGAGGACGGATTGAGAAATCTGGGTTTTACATCCATTAAAAGCAATGGAAGTAAAACCCGGATGTCTCATTCAGCCCTCCTTTTCCTGGAGCCATATGGTAGCCCTACCCCTTGGGTCTATCTCCACCAGAATTCTATAAATTTTGAGATTGCTGGCAGCTCTTACAACAGGCCTTCCTCTAGCCAGCTCCAGGGTCCTTCCTTCTGACATGACTTCCTTTTGCTGCACAGTAGGATGCAGCAGAGGGAAAGCAGAGGAATTTCTATTCTAATAGCTGCAGCAGCTGCAAAGTTTATAGAATCAAGATGGAGAGGAGAGAGAGGTGCAAGAAGTTGGAGGAAGAAGGTAGTGAAAGAAAGTAGACCCATGGGAGAGAGGCTATATGCTTAAGGTGACCATTTATTTTTTTAATCAAAAAGGGACATCTATTAATTCTCAGCCCCGCCCCCAATCCCCAATCCAGACGAAAACTGGAAGAAGCACAAACAACATCAAAGCAGGTGCTATAAGATGGTAAGAGGGGCCAAAAGAGACTATGAGGAAAATATAGCCAAGGAGGCGAATGTTACGCCGATCTTAAAGAAAGGTTAGAGGGGAGATAGGGGAAACTAGACTGGTGAGTCTGACCTCGTTACCGGGAAATATGGTAGAGGCGCTGATAAAGGACCCCATCATTGATCGCCTTGACGGACATGGACTGATGAGGACCAGCCAGCACGGTTTCAGCAAAGGCAGATTTTGTTTGACAAACTTGCTGCACTTCTTTGAGGGAGTAAACAGGCTGATAGACAAGGGTGACTCGGTCGACATTATATATTGGGATTTTCAGAAGGCGTTCAACAAGGTTCCGCATGAACGACTACTTTGAAAAATTGCGAGCCATGGAATCAAGGGTGAAATACTCACGTGGATTAAAAACTGGCTGGAGCATAGGAAACAGAGAGTGGGGGTAAATGGACAATACTTGGACTGGAAGAGCGTCACCAGTGGGTTGCCGCAGGGCTCGGTGCTTGGACTCGTGCTCTTCAACATCTTTATAAAGGATCTGGACATTGGTACAACGAGTGAGATGATTAAATTTGTAGACGATACGAAGTTATTCAGAGTAGTGAAGACGCAGGAGGATTGCAAAGACCTACAACGTGTCATAAACAAGCTTGAGAAATAGGCCGCGACATGGCAAATGAGGTTTAACGTGGATAAGTCTAAAGTGATGCATGTCGGTAATAAAAATCTTATACACGACTACAGGATGTCCGGTGCAGTATTTGAAGAGACCCCCTAGGAAAGAGACTTGGGAGTACTGGTCAACAAGTCGATGAAGCCGTCCGCACAATGTGCGATGGCGGCGAAAAGGGCGAACAGAATGCTAGGAATGATTAAGAAGGGGATCACGAACAGATCGGAGAAGGTTATCATGCCGCTGTATTGGGCCGTGGTATGCCCTCACCTGGAATACTGCGTCCAGCACTGGTCGCCTTATATAAAAAAGGACACGATACTACTCGAAAGGGTCCAGAGAAGAGCGACTAAAATGGTTAAGGGGCTGGAGGAGTTGCCGTACAGTGAGAGATTAGAGAAACTGGGCCTCTTCTCCCTTGAAAAGAGGAGACTAAGAGGGAACATGATTGAAACATTCAAGATAATGAAGGGAATAGACTTAGTAGATAAAGACAGGTTGTTTACCCTCTCCAAGGTAGAGAGAATGAGAGGACACTCTCTAAAGTTAAAAGGGGATAGATTCCGTACAAACGTAAGGAAGTTCTTCTTCACCCAGAGAGTGGTAGAAAACTGGAATGATCTTCCGGAGTCTGTTTTGGGGAAAACACCCTCCAGGGATTCAAGACAAAGTTGGACAAGTTCCTGCTGAACCGTAACGTATGCAGGTAGGGCTGGTCTTGGTTAGGGCACCGGTCTTTGACCTAGGGGCTGCCGCGTGAGCAAACTGCTGGGCTGATGGATTACTGGTCTGACCCAGCAGCAGTAATTCTTATGTTCTTATGATCACTTCTCCCAGCGTGAGCAGGATGCTGCTCACGTTGGTGTTGGCTCCCTTTGACGTCATTTCCTAGGTACGGGGAAGGCAAACAGGTGCGCAGAAAGGGGGGGGAATATGAGGAGTGGTGTCACCGTGCCCTTAGGAAGACCGTGCCCAGGGCGGACCACACCCCTCTTACTATGCCACTGCTGCACCCTAAGCACACACTCATATCAATTCCAGCCAGATATAAAGTCCCTGCTTCCCAAATACCCTGCCCCCACTGAAATATACCTTCATACCCTACTTCAATATACCCACTGCCTCTACCCACAAATCTCACCCTTTGTCCCAGACCCATACCCTGCCCCTCTCAGAAACACACACGTTCTAAACAGCCTTGAGCAACTCACAAGACACCTCATCTCACACACACACACACACACATTCTCCACATATATAATATTATCTTAGGTGCCATCGATTCGTATTCGAGTCCTAGCGAATTGATAAAAATCGTCAAGTTTGCATGACTGAATATAGAAGTGGTTTGCTGGACCTTTCTCCTGCATAGTATAAATTTGATGTTGTCACCGTTGTCGCATCAAATATGATCCTCTGCCTCCAATACTGCCCATCTGCTGCTGCCCAGATGGGTGGTACATCATTAGTCTGACATCTCCTCTGAAACCTGTCCGCCTTGGGAGGCCCTGCTGGTAGTGAAACTACCGACAGCATAGCTTTCAGCTTCACAGATGTGCGCAAGCCCCAGTGGCACAACAAGTCCATGTACCATGACTGGAGAGCCCCAAATCTTCACCATCTTTGTCACTAGACACATTAGAGCAAGGTTCAGTAAATGACACTCAGAGTTATGCTCCGGACTGGGTGTCCTTAATAGAATAGCACTTAGAGTGATTTTTTTTTGTGCCCAGCTTTGGGCAGCAGGACTTAAACCAGCTAAAACCCGGCATGTAAGTAGGGCATGTAACCACGGTATTCTATAACATGTACCTAAGTATTTGAAAAGCCACTGACACACCCATTCCCCTTTCATAGTTATGTCCCCTTTTAGGTTGCATACAAGACATTTTGGGCATGCAGCATTAAAGAATAGCTGATAGTGTTAATTAACTCTAATTAACCTCAATAATTGGTTGTTAGTACCCACCACATCTCCAATTTCTATTTACCCAGGACATCAAGTACGCTAATCAAATAGGAGGAAAAAACCTTAGATCCCCGTTTAGTGCTTTCTATGAAGGCAGCGGACAAACATCACTGAGCATTCAGTATTCAGCGTTTGACTAAAAGCTAAGTACATGAATTGAATCATAAGATACAGATTTATTGGTTGAACCACAAGAAATATATATTTATCAATATTCATAAGAAAGAATTGTTAAAACATTTAAAGTTTAAAGTTAAAATTATCAATATGAGGTTGGAGGTTTTTTCACCAATGAGATTCTTCCCTTTTAGACACAATGTTTCTTCCCACAGAATGCATATCCTGCCCCTAGATACCCATACTTACCTCCGTCCCAGTATACACCTAGCCTTATTCTCCTCCACCCCCACCCCCCCCCCACACACACACCCATCTACCCCTCAGATGTATACACATTCTGCCCCAGACATAAAAACACATAGACGTGCCCCCCAATAATACTCTTGCAATTACTAGATGTACTCCTGCCCTTCCAAAGAGCTTGCCCCTCACAAACACACATACATTACATCTAAAACAATAGACCAGACTTCGAGATTCAGAAGATCCATATTAGTAATGTATAAACAAAATTATTGTTGCAGTTGTCCAGAAATCCAACCGACTGTGCAGGGTATGTGTGTGTGCGCAGGCACACATTTCTGGGGACAAAAGGGGGTAGTGGAGGAGAGAAGTTATCCCTGGGCAATAGGGATGATCATTAGATGTATCAGGATACGTACTGTATATATAAAATCTGTTTAACTGGATTCGTTCTTCACAAATTTCAAAAATATTATTGCATTCAATTGTAATTGCTTGCGTAGTTTAAAAGTGTCTCAAAGCCTCCTTATGTGGACTTAGACAAATCCTTTATCTAAAATGGAACTATTGCAAAGTCCTTAATAGCTCTCGGAGGATATTAAGTCAATTGTGCATAACATACCACTCAATCACATTGGAAACAAAAATCAAAGAGGCTTACTTCCAGGTCTCATGAGTCTCACATGATCCATGCAAGTAATTACAGTAACACATATGGTAAGACACAATATTTAATGAATTAATGTTTGGGATTATCTGCACATGTGCACAGTGTCTTCTAGTATACAAGCACCTCTAGGTAATTTGTTGATTAATATGGCTTGCACAAAGAGTTATACTGGCTGGGATTGTTTTAAGATACTATGGTTTGTATTTTTTGAAATTTCTGCAATTAACGAACACATAGACCTTGATGGAAGGATAATGAAACAACATTCTTTCCTCTTCTTATGTAACTAGCAAAAACCAACAAAGCATTTGCAGTGGTCCCAGCATTCGCATCTGTCCCTGCTGGATCTGACCTGCCTAGAAGAGATTAAAACATGGATAACATCCAACAAACTCCAACTAAATCCATCCAAAACAGAGCTATTATGGATACATAGAGAGCCTTGCCAGTCCTCCCAACCCTTCCTCACCTGTGACAAAACCATTTTTTAATACAAGGATCAAGTATACAGCCTAGGCATCATTATCCTAGATTTCTAAGATGGTATTCACATCCTTCTATTATCTATGACAACCGAAACATCTCCGGTGATACTTCTCTGATATAGATGTCACCCAGTTTCTATGTGCCTTTGTGCTGTCTCACCTGGACTACTGTAATGGCCTGTATTCCAGGCTTCCAACTAGGAAGGAACAATAACAGTCCAAAATGCAGTGGCTAGGCTATTAAAAAACCTCGACCCTTTCAATTCCATTACCCCAGCACTGAATGAAATACTTGGCTACCTATAAGGAAGTGGGCCATCTTCAAACAACTAATTATAGCCTTCAAATGTCTCCATGGCTTGACCCCCTCACACACACACACACACACACTACATGGCAAAAAAGCTCCCCATATGTCTAGGCCACTCAGATCCCAACTAGAAAGCCAGCTGTGCATTCCGCCAGTGCACCATCACCACCTGTAAACTGCCCGGAAATGATCATTTTCCCATAGTGTTTCCAAACTGTGGAACTGGCTTCCCCTACCAACCAAGCTATAGACCAGTGGTTCCCAACCCTGTCCTGGAGGACCACTAGGCCAGTCGGGTTTTCAGGATAGCCCTAATGAATATGCATGGAGCAGATTTGCATGCCTCTCACGTCCATTATATGCAAATTTCTCTCATGCATATTCATTAGGGCTAGCCTGAAAACCCGACTGGCCTGGTGGTCCTCCAGGACAGGGTTGGGAACCACTGCTATAGACAGCCTGTTACCCTTCTGGAAAGCAATGAAGACAATCTTATTCTCAAACCATTGCATACCTGACTTAAGGCTCTGTCAGGTTATGGCAGATTGTAACCGCACTTAGCTGCCGGAGACTCATTGCTTATATGCCTCTTTTAACCCCCAGAGACCCAAATATAGAAAAAAACGTAAAAAAATTTTTTCGAACGTTCACATGTTGTTATAGGAGGCTTGTGATCCCTAAATCAGTGTTTTTTTTTTTTATTTTGACATTTTAGTAACTTTTGGGGAGGATGTTGTAAAATTGCAACGCTGGGCCTGTAAGGTAGCAGAATTTCAATAGTGTCACTCTCTCTCTGAACACATGTAAGGAATAATTAAAAGTTTATTTGTACTTTACAGCTTATAAAGACCCACCTAAGTTTATGTATATACACAACAACAATAGTATAATAAAGAAAAAAGTAATTTTTATTATCAATTTAATACAAAAAATGAGTATCATATAAAAACGCAAATTTTTCCCTGTGAAGCGCCCATTGACTTCTATCAGCGGTAATCAAGAAATTTCGTGTTTTTGCACAAAAAATTTCATGTTAGCGCAAATACGGGTAAAAACGGCCACGCTATGAAATAGCACTTGTGCTATCTTCATAGCACGGTTTTGTGAATCGAGCCCTATATGTGCATGTTTTATTTGTTCATTTATTCAGTTATGGTAGTTCCAAAAACAGTTATTTTGCTCTGAAAAGCACAGGCGAACATTGCACTTCCTGCAAAGTGTGTTGGTATAGCCTTTTGCACAGTGTCGGCACCGTCCTCTATCGGCTTTGATGGGAAAATGTCCAATCATGTCCTTGCAAACTTCCTTTGGAGGGTGTGCATTTGACTTTTTGGCTGTCATGGCAGCTGAAGAACCTCCATCATCTGTAAACTGCCTCTTTTGGGAAGTCAAGGTGCCCCCTCTTGATGAAACTGGGCTTGCAGATGGTCGCCCTCGCTTTGACACTGACCCAGCCGTTCCGATCAGGATAAGAGAAGATGCCAACTGGGCCTGAAACATTCTCCTGTTTAGCATCTGTTTCTTTGGGATATCCAAAGCTTTGCAGTCCCTTTTGTACAGGAGCCAAGCATTGATCACAGCTAGGTTAATGGTGTGCCAGAAGATGTAAAGGTACCAGCGGTAGGACTTCAGTGGAAACTTGTATTTTGCTGCAAATGAGTCTAACAAATCCACTCCGCCCATGAATTTGTTATAGGCAGCCACGATATAAGGCCTCTCAACTTCAACAAATCTTTTGGCAGTTTTGTCCCAGCGTTGAATCTTCTCCACTGGTTGTGGGCCAGCAAAGGAAGACACAAGTGTAACCTGTCTGTTGTCAAACCATTTCACAGCACAAATGTTGTGATTTGACTCCACTCTGACATCAAAGCTTCCTCTTCCCTTTTTCTTCAAGCTTTTCTCATCCTCAAGATTACAGTTTGGAAGGCGCACTTGTCTGGCTGTTCCTGTGTAATGAATTCCACAATCCAGCAGCCTAACTATCAATGGGATGCTGGTGAAAAAGTTGTCTGCATAGATCTTGTAGTTGTGACTATGTGGAAGTGTGGAAGCAAGTTTCATCACAACATCCCCTGATAGTCCAAGTTCAGATCTTGCCCGTATTCCATTCACACTGCCTTGGTACACATCAAAATCACAAAGTATACCAGAGATTCCAGTCCTTGCCCACAGCTTGAACCCCCATGGGTTTGGCTTGCCACGCATGTACTGTTTGATGCTGCTGAATTTCCCCCTGAAAGGGATCATCATTTCATCAACAGAGTTATGTTCTTCAGGGACCACTTTTAGGCATTTCTCTCTGAAAGCATCAAGCCATGGTCTGAGTTTCCAGAGTTTGTCACTTTTTTGTTCCATCTCAGACACGGTTAGATTGTTCACAAAATGTAATGATGTCAACAGAGACTGGAATCTGTTTCGTGACATTACATCAGCGACAGGACTGTATCTTGTGTCTGCTTCCCAGTACATACGGACTCCAGGCATTTGGACAAGACCCATCTTCAGATACATGCCAATCATCTGCTCTATTTCCTTTGTGTTTGTGTTTATAGATGATCCTTTCTTCTGAAAACTGTACTGATTTGTGTTATCTGCCAGAGCGTTGATCATATCTTCTGTCACAAACTTCTGAAAGTACTCCAGTGGTGTGCAGAGGGAATGGACATCATTACTCCAAAGCAGGCAACAGGGTTGTATGACTTCATGGCCAGATAAACAGACCTATTTACACATTCAACCATCCAATGGTGTTGCAGAACTGAACAATAGGTTCTATTAGTAATGTACATGAAGTTTTAAAAAGAAAAAAAATGGGGGAGGGTTTATTTTGTAGCCTTAAATGTGATGTTGTAATATTACAACACTGGGTCTCAGGGGAGTGCAGACAAAACCTTGCTATCACTTTGACCCACTGTTGTAAAATTACAACATAGAAATAACCAGCTCTAAATCTCTTAAAATCAGTATATTCAATGATGTCATAAAATCTGCATGATCTACACATATTAATGATCACATAAAAAAATATTTCAAGCTTTTTACTTACTTTAGTCCTGATGTATCCCGTCCAAAACAACAAGATGATATACTCCAAAGCAGGCAACAGGGTTGTATGACTTCATGGCCAGATAAACAGACCTATTTACACATTCAACCATCCAATGGTGTTGCAGAACTGAACAATAGGTTCTATTAGTAATGTACATGAAGTTTTAAAAAGAAAAAAAAATGGGGGAGGGTTTATTTTGTAGCCTTAAATGTGATGTTGTAATATTACAACACTGGGTCTCTGTGAGTTAAGTTTTATCGTCTCCAATTGCTGTCTTAGTTTAATGTTTCCAGTATGACTGTGAATGTACCTGTGTAACCCGTTCTGGGCTTCTGGGAAGAATAGGCTTTAAAACTAATTAAGTAAATAAATATGCTTAGCGCCCATACGCACGACTAACATTTAGGTGCATTCATTTAGGCTAATGAGAAACAGACCTAAATACCAGTGCCTAAGTTGTGCGCAGATCGTGCACATTCTATATCAGTGAGTCTAACTTTTAGGAATGTCCATGAGTCACTCCTGTTCCTGCCCTGGCCACACCCTCTTTTGAGATTCGCACACTAGAATTTACACATATCACTTTATAAAATATGCTTAGAAAGTTGTTTGCTCAAATTCTAATTAGTGTCAAATCGTCAATTCGCTCTCCCTTGGTGCCTAAACTTTATCTCTTGATTACTTGTGGCCTACGGCGTTTCTTCTTTGGTTTACTATACCTGCGTATCGGCATTTGTCTCAGCTACTGCCCAACATTAAGCATCAAGTTATAGAATCACCCTTTGAAATTTTTTTTTTTTTTTAAGCTGCGCTAAGAAACCTAGTGGGGTCATTTTTAAGATGCAGGACAACTCGGACTTTTACCGCACCTTAATTTCCTACAGAAGTGACTAACCTGATAGCTCAGTATCACAGGTTATTCACTCCTGCAGAATATGAATAAGGCTGATTGCAATCAGCCTTGCAATATATTCTAACTCCCCCATCATACTTTTTAGGCTTCTAGCAATTATATACTGACAATTTAAACAGTATGTTTTTACCTCTATTAACAACTTGCTCAGCAGTTGACAATGTTTGTAATCATTCAAGTCTTTATTTAAAGGCACCTGGTCTATTGTGATCTGTATGCAACCTCACTATCAGGCGAACCATGTTCTTTTGAGTGACGGTCGGTCTTTCCCTAGTTTCTAGTTTTTATTGGTAGCTCAGAGATCTTCAAATTGATACAAATCTTCATTTCATTCAATGTATTATTATTATTTAATTTTCTTTATTGAATCATATAAAACTTATAAACTTCATCCTCAGTTGTTACAAAAACTTAGTGGCCCTTTTACTAAGCTGCAGTAATAGGGTTGCCAGATTTTCCTTTCTGAAAATCCAGACCTAGCCCCGCCCCCCAGGCCTGCCTAGTTACGCCCATCTCTGCTCTAATCCCGCCCTAGCCCCGCCCTCACTGCCTGCTCTTGTCGGGCAGGGAGGAAGTCCGCGCATGTGCGGACACTACGGCGGACACTACGTGATGGTGTCACACTTGTGATGACATCACGCGGACTTCCTCCCTGCCCGACACAGCTTTTCAAAACATTACATTACATTAGTAATTTCTATTCCGCCATTACCTTGCGGTTCAAGGCGGATTACACAAGAGATTGTCTGGACATTTCCAGGAGAGTTACAAAGTAGACAATAAACAAAACAGGATCCAACTGGAACCGCAGTTTAAACAGAACAACACACGAAAAACAAGAAAAAACTGCACACAAAATGTACAAGATGCAGGCTATGTTTATTATATCAAATATTAAATGCGGTAATAATACCACCTTTCAACAGACCAAGGGACCCGACATGGTCCGTGTTTCGGTTAAAACGCCTTCTTCAGGGGTCCAAGGTTGATAAGGTTTCGACTTAAACTTCAATTCAAAGAGCTAATAAACATAAACCTGTACGAATCTAGGGTAATCGTTAGCCGATGAACTCAGCATAAACTTGCAAAAAAGCAAACTTGTTTGTTGAAAGGTGGTATTATTAACCACATTTAATATTTGAGTTACAAAGTAGAGCAGGTTACTTCGGGGGAGATCTGGACTTAGGGCTAGATTCACGAACCTGCACGATCGGGCCCAATCCTGGCAGGTCGAACAAATTTTATAAACTAAAATATGTAGATGGGGGCGATCGGAGGAACGCCCCCATCTGCCGGCACTAATCGCTATTGTGCGATCCCCACGCATGCACAGATCATCTGTAGATGGTCTGCGCATGCCCGTCCGAGCCGCAACCTTTTAAAAAAAAAAAAAAACTTTCACCTTTTGTTTATTTTAAGCAGGAAAGGAACTACATAAAATGCAAAGACAGCAGGGACAGAACAGAAAGAAAAATAATAAACACTGATCTAGGGTAGACACTGGCAGTAATTAGATAGGCTGTAGAAATTGAAGGCTCAGTTATAAAAGATGGGTCCTCAAGAAGGTTTTGAAAGACCGCAAAAGATTGTGCAGAGCGAATTTCAGCAGGAAGGGGGAGAGAGGGAGAGGGAGAGCCCTGCGAGCCCGTGGTTATAACCCGCTTTAAACCCGCGTGTTAAAACCATGGGCTCGCAGGGCAGGGAATGGCATGAGAGATTCGGGGAAGGGCAGGAGAAAACCGATGTGGCGAAGTGGCAATTCGGGGCGAGCAGGCAGGAGAGATCTGGGCAGAGCAGGGCGGCAAGCAGGGCAGAGAGCAGGGCTTCCAGAGTCAGAAAGACGTTTTTGAGTGGTCCCCAGCAGTCGCATCTTCTTTTAATCGGCCTGCCCAGTCAGTTTCAAAAATGTGTTTACTGAATCGCGTCCCTGTCTACTTTGCATGTGTTTCCCATCATTTGCACGCATGGATTGGAAGTGGATCACAGGAGAGGTAAGTGAATCAGGCAGGAAGGAAATTTGATCGTAAAGGGATCGCAAACCGATCGGTACACCATCGGTTTGCTTTGTGAATCTAGCCCATTGTATCAGGCTCATTACAAGATAGATAATTTAGTTAGAAGGTTGTGGGATCTGGGGGGATTGAAATGCTTCCTGCGGTGTTAGTTTGTCATGATGGGTTTCTTGAATAGCAGGGTTTTATTTTTCTTCTGAAAGTTTTGTAGTCTGGACAAAGTGGTTTTGAAAAGCCAACCGGACCCCCGGACATGTCCTCAAAAGGAGGCCATGTCCGAGGAAATCCGGGCGTCTGGTAACCCTATGCGGTAAGTACTAATACATGCTTACTGCAGGTTATAAAACACTACCGCGAGGCGCACTCAGGCATCCTACAGCAGTTTGGGGGATCGGCTTGTGCTTCTAATGCGCTAAAAAAATAGATTTTTTTAAATTATTAGTACCAGGGGCAGAGAGTGAGCACGCACTGCGCTATTTGGTTATCACAGCTACGTCACAGTGTGCTTACTGAGTAGCGTGTGGCTAGCATGTGAGGCCTTATGGCCAGATTCTACAAACAGCGCCCTAGTTAGACACCACTATTTGCTGATGTTTAGTGATGCCTAATTAAAATACACGCACAACCCAAATTGTTTCAATTAGATTAAATGACATGGTAATTGACTGCACCATTGATGCCTAAGTTGAGGTACCTTCCAGCACCTAATGACACCTATCTGAAAAGTAGGGGTGGATAGGGGAGAAGAATAGGCGTGGTTGGCTTAGGTGTCACTAGGCGTCTGAGTTAGGCTCCAGTAAATTAGGCCCAGTAAAACCAGGCATAATGTACTGGTGGTTGCGGCTCCTAGCGACTCCCAAGTCTGCTTAGGCCACCACTAGGCTTGATTTTATAAGCAGCACCTAGCATTTGATTGACAACCACGCAGAGCAACACCTACAATGCAGGCGTGCTTAGGCACCGTTTATAGATTCTGGCCTTTACTGCCTAGAAAATAGACATTAGTAAGTGCTCACACGTTAATGGGGAAATTAATGTGTGGCCATTAATAGGGAAAATGGAGCCATTTTACTGCAACGTTAAAGGTAGGCTCAACACTTGGGAAAGCACCATGCAGGGGATAGCGCTATCCACTTTTTATTTCCCCCCCCCCCAAGTGAGAGAACCCAGCTCCAGAAGTCCAAGTAGCACTTTCTCCTTCCTTCTTCATTATTCAGTGCAGCCAAACTTGTGGTCTTCAAAAGGCTGCAGGCAGCGGTTCCTACACGCTACCCATGGCTGACCCGGAAGCCTTCCTTCTGATGTGACCTTTTGAAGACTGTGAGTTCAGCTGAAGGCATGAGGAGGCAGAAATTGAGTGTCTGGATCCAGGCCGGAGGCAGGTACACTGTCGTCATTGCAGCAGGCAGCATGCCAGGTCCCCATGTATTCTTCAGGCCTGAGGCACGTGCCTAGTTGGCCTACCTTTTACCCCTGCCCTGTTCTGTAGAACACTCATAGATCCTTTGTATTGGTGCACAAATTACTACAAAAGATGCAACAACTACAAAAATGTTATCTTCATGGAGGGGGAGCGAAAATAATAACTTGTGGTGGGTCAATGAAAGATGACAGGTAAGCCAGAAGGTAAGAAGAATTGTAAGGGAAAGTGTCTTCCCTTTGGATGAGTGAACCTTTGTATCTTGGGGATGACTTGGAGTGAGTATCTAATCTAGACGGTAGATGTGAACCCAGAAGCAGAATGAAGGAAGATGAGAGGCTCTGTCAACTATTTGATGGACCTTTAACAGGACATACTGTATGAATAGTCTGAAGAGTTGGATCTTCTTCACCTGTAACCCATCTTTATGGATCTTGATGTATAATATAGTACCTCCCTAGGAAAGCAATCAAGACTGCATTAGCATTATTCCAGAGATAATGATGATGATGTACTGACTTTATCTAGGAATAGTAGCCTGCTGCTATTCAGTATTTCCTATGAAAACAATGTGATAAAGTGCAGTACAGTAACAATTTTGTCAGGTGTTAATGTCTTGTAAGAGAGAAGGTATAATACATAAGCGGGGCATTTTCAATATGATGTCTAAATCAGATTTGTGAGTCTAAGATAAAAATGCTTAAAAACAAGCCATTAAGATGTGTGTGTGTGTGGGAGGGTGTGTGTGTCATTCTTAGCAGTAGGGCACCCCAGGGGGCACTGCAGTAGACTTCACATAAAGGGTCCTAGGTACACATCTCACCATTACCCCTTTTCAATTACATTTTTTTTATTAGTTTTACCAATTTACATCAATCTTTTACAGCACAGGAGTGGGGTGACCTCACTTATCGGTTGCAGCATATTGCGTTTGCTCTGCAGCTGCTGGTGGAGAATGCTGTTAAATTATTGGTCCACTGGCATCTCACTCCTGTGCTGTTTCAGAAAATTACCCATCACCCCTTTTCATTGGCCAGTAACTCTGTCCTTCAAGTGATCAACCATTTTCCTGGGAAGTTCTCACAAGCAGTCTAACCATTCTCTATTTATGTTTCTGCCAATGGAAATCATCAGTCCACATACAGAAGATTGAAAGAATCCATCAGCAGCACTTATTTTATGTATGTCTTTGATTAAATACCTAACTTTTCTTTCACTGTAATACGATTTCCATTTTTAGATGCAATATAGATGCAATTGTCTTTTCCCTTTTCTGTGATAAACTATAACCCCTGCTCCCTACCTTACCTCCTACATTTAAATTGCTTCAATTTGCTTCAATAATGTTTTTATTTTTTAAAAAACTATATAATTTTCTCTCTTCTTTTTAATTTACTTTGTATGTTGACTAAGATGGTGGATGTAGAAGGGCTTGAATCAGAAGCCGAGGACAGACCTCAACAACGGAACGAAAGCACACAACGAGGGAGTCATGAGGGCAGGATGTCAATAGATCAGCCAAGGTGTGTTGTTCAAAATAACCACTTTATTGATGAATATGCTCCAATGGCTCAAAAGACTTGACACTGAAGGAAAAGGGGATAGAGGGGTATAGATAGAGGAATACTACACAGGTCCTGGACCTGTTGGGCCGCCGCGTGAGCAGACTGCTGGGTACGATGGACCTCTGATCTGACCCAGCAAAGGCACTGCTTATGTTCTTATGTTTCGGCGTCTGTGCCTTATCAAGAATCTGGCTTGAAGATCGACACCCTCACAGTGCATCTACCCGAGTGCACATATATACAGTGCCATCTTCAAGCCAGACTCTTGATAAAGGCACAGACGCTGAAACACTGCCAGTGTCGAGTCTATTGAGCCATTGCGGCATATTCATCAATAAAGTGGTTATTTTGAACAACACACGCTTGGCTGATCTATTGACATCCTGCTCTCATGACGCCCTCGTTCTGTGAAAGTAGAAGGGATTCATTCTTGGAGGCCCTTGCAGTTGATTGAGGGTGTTTCTTGTGGCAGTTTGACCCCACTGGAAAATAATTTCATGTTGATTGGAGAGGCTGGGATTAGAAGATTTTGGCATAGAGGCTTGTATTCTTTAATGGGTAAGGTGGAGAAAATCAGATCCTCTCTGGGACTCAGGTCATTGGATATGGTAATGTTAATACATTATGGGGTTATTCTATTGCATAGATGCTAACATTATGTAATGTAATGTAATGTAATTTATTTCTTATATACCGCTACATCCGTTAGGTTCTATCCACCCTCCCGAATTCTATATAAATCATCCAAATTTGGGCACCTAGGACAGATGCATGTTCAAATTACATTACATTACATTAGTGACTTTTATTATGCCATTACCTTGCGGTTCAAGACAGATTACATAAGAGGTTATCTGGACATTTCCAGAAGAGTTACAGAGTTGAGCGGGTTACTTCGGGGGATTGAAATGCTTCCTGCGGTGTTAGTTTGTCTTGATGGATTTCTTGAATAGCAGGGTTATTATTTCTTTTATGAAAGTTTTGTAGTCTGGTGTCGTGATCAGTAGATTAGATAGTTGGTGGTCTAGTTTTGCTGCCTGCATGGCCAGTAGGCCATCATACATTTTTTGCATTTCACGCCTCTGATTGGGGGGAGGGTGCGTGAATGGTGTCTAGGTTCTCCTTTGCCTAGTTGTGGTACTTCAGATAAGACGGTTGTACAAGTAGGCTGGGCTGGCTCCATTTATGGCTTTAAATACTTGCATATGCAGGAGTTGCATACGCAGGAGTTTCGTCAGCCGTAAACCTGAAGTCATTATGCCACTGTATAGAACCATGGTGAGACCGCACCTGGAGTACTGTGTGCAATTTTGGAAGCCGCATTACCGCAAGGATGTGCTGAGACTGGAATCGGTCCAGAGAATGGCCACCAGGATGGTCTCGGGACTCAAGGAGCTCCCATACGAGGAGCGGTTAGGGAAGTTGCAGCTCTACTCACTAGAGGAACGTAGAGAGAGGGGAGATATGATCGAGACATTCAAGTACCTCACAGGTCGCATCGAGGTGGAAGAGGATATCTTCTTTTTCAAGGGTCCCACGGCAACAAGGGGGCATCAGTGGAAAATCAGGGGTGGGAAACTGCACGGTGACACTAGGAAGTTCTTCTTCACCGAAAGGGTGGTTGATCGCTGGAATAGTCTTCCACTTCAGGTTATTGAGGCCAGAAGCGTGCCAGATTTTAAGGCCAAATGGGACAAACATGTGGGATCTATCCGCAAAGATAGATAGGGAGAGTCATTGGAGTGGGCAGACTTGATGGGCCGTGGCCCTTATCTGCCGTCTATTTCTATGTTTCTATGTTTCTAAATAGTAGACAGTAAAATTTGAAAAGTATTCTTGCTTGTATTGGGAGCCAGTGCGAGTCGAGGTATGCGGCAGTGATGTGGTCGTATTTTTTCAGTGAATACATCAGTCTCAGGGTTATATTTTGTACTGTATGTAGTTGTTTTATCATGACTGTGGGGCAGGGGAGATAGAGAATGTTGCAGTAGTCTATAAGTCCTAGACAATCAGGTGCCAACAATTAATTATTGAGGTTAATTGCAGTTAATTGGCACTTAGGCCCAATTTCTGTAACCGGCGCCTAATGTTAGGCTCCTATTTTGGCAGCGCCCAACTAGATAGGCGCCTATCTAAATTGATTTACAAGCTCAATTAAGCTTTTTAATCAACAATAATTGAAACTTAGGCGTCTATCAAGAAAGAGTGATTCTGCAATCAGGCGCCTCTAAAAATTTAGCCGGCCTTCAAAAAAATAGGTGCTATGCACATTAGGCGTGGGCTTGGCTAAGTGGTAGGCACCTTGTTGCAGAATCGCTACTCTTAAGCGTGCTTAAGCAATCAGATAGGCTTAACTTTTAGTTGTGCCTAGAGCTGGCCTATTTATTGGGCACCTCCAAAATAGGTGCCGCTCAGTGTGATTCATTAAACAGCATCCAATTTTACTTGAATCACGCTGAACAATGCCTAAGTTGGCGCCTATCTTTTTTTGGCGCTTCTTATAGAATTTGCCCTTTAATGTGGATCAATTTGGATTTACGCAGGTATGTGCCCTAGTTATTATTCTATAACATGGGCTCCTAAATTTCACAGCACACAACTCATGGTCATGGGAGGGCCAGAGGTCAGTTAGGGGCATTCCCAGAAATTAGGTGCAATGTTACAGAATACAGTGGTGCCTCGCATAACGAACGCCTCGCACAGCGAACGCTGCGCACAACGAACTTCTTGTCTTGATTCGTACAACGGACTTCGTTTCACACAACGAAGTCGCCCGAGCTGCATCCTTCCGCGCAGTGTGCGTGACGCTACCGGCTACCCTCCTCCTCCTCCTCCATCAACCAAATGGGAAGTTACATCATGAGGGGAGAGGAAGGAGGAAGGAAGCAGTTGGCAGCATACGCACTGTTAGAGCCCCGTGGCTTGTGTTAAAGTTGTTTACAGACTTCAACAGCAGCGGGAGAAAGCAGTCGCCGGCCCTGTTTCGCCGATCGAGGGGGGGCCCTGTTTCGCCGATCGAGGGGGGGCCCTGTTTCGCCGATCGAGGGGGGGCCCTGTTTCGCCGATTGAGGGGGGGTGCCTGGTGTTGCCGATCACTGCGGGGGGGGGGGGGGCGGGTTTTGGCAGAGGTGGGAGAAAGCAGTAAATGAGTGGAAGTTGGCAGGCCTGGGGATGGAAGGGCAGTCGAAATACGGTATGTTGGAGCAGGGGATGAGAGGGAGGGAGAGAAGGGTGTCACAATCCTATCCCTGAAATCCAGCTTTCGCCAGGGCAGGCTAATGTTAAACCTGGTCCTGTGATTCGGAGGGCAAATCATGGGGATAGGATTGTGACCAAGCCTAGGGAAAAACCCAGGTTTCCCTTTGTAGCAGACAGGTCTGATCTCCAGGCAGGAGAAGAGGAGAGTTGGGACAGCCCACAACAGCCCCTGAGAAACCTTTCTTTCCCTGGAGATCATCAGCTGCAGGGAATGATTAGGCTCCCAAAGCCAGCCAGGAAAGGTAGGCAGAAAACTCCTCCCCCTCAAAGGGCAGGGCAGTTTCCCTGGAGTACTTTTGAGGCTGCTTTGAGAGGGAGAAGGGCAGTCTGTCCTGAACCAGCTCAGGGAAGGATCTCCCCTCCTGAAGGCACCCCAGAGGTTGGGGACTGGGAAATGCAGGAGCCTGACACAGACCCTTTGGACAACCAGCTACCCGGGATAGAACCTATGGAGTTTGGTGAAAGCTCCAGTCTGCCTGAAGAAGTCCTTATGGAAATCAGTTAAGTGGCAGGGCTGGAGAATGTGTGGTTTATTTCCCTACTGGGGCTGGGGTTTGCACTGCTTTGGAGCAAAGGGGGTTTGTTAAGGGAAAACCCTTTGATGGACTTGTGCTGACAGTTCCAGCACTGCTTGATTTAAGCAAGAAAAAAAAAAAAAGTTTTTTTTTGAAATGTGATTCAGTCAGCTGGAGTTAAGCTGACTGTATTTTGACAAGGATTGAGTGAAAGCCTGAGGGGAGTAAAGTTGGGGAGAATTCACTATCCATCCAGGTTGGGATAGTGGGGCCATTAGTGGCAAGTCTGTTTCACAGATTACTTAATTGGTGAATTCACTTGCTCCCCTCCCCCCTTGCCAGCTCTTGTATAGTTGGCTGGGGAAGAAGCCAGAATACCTGAAGGCTTGAAGCACCTGGACTATTTAGCTGTGCTGTGACAATGAACTTTGTTTGCTAGTGAGGAGAACTGTTGGTTTTTGGTTCTCCTGATTCCCTGAAAATAGTTTTTGGTTTTTGTTTATGTTCCTTACCTGAACCAAGGTCTGAGTCGGTCCCTTTTGCTTTTGGAGACCGCCTCATCGTGAGTGCCTGATTTAAGTATTCGCTTTATGACTTTGTGTTTGGGCACAAACTATGGGACAGAACATATCACACTTTTCTCTGAATAAAGTGTATTACTGAGGATTAATGAAGAATTGACTTTTTTCTGTCTTTGTGCTTTATTGATAAGCCAGTGAATGGTAACCAGCAGGACCTCTCTCAGTTGGGGAGGCACGTCAGAGCGGCGTAACTGTGAGCGCGGGCCGGACCTCCTTGATCCACAGGTACCGGCTCCGCTACAAGGGGAAATATTGGACAAGGGCAGAAGGGATGCTAAATCATAGGGTGACAGGCAGAGAGAACAACAGGAAAAAGAGTGGAAGCAATCTTGAACCCTGAGGGTGAGGGAAGAGAGAGGTGGTGAGATGATTGATCATGGGGAGAGGGACAAAAAGGAATAGAGATGGGATAGGAAGATAGTGGAAGTAAAAGGACAGGGAGATGTCAGGAGAGGAGATTATGGGCTACAAGAATGGAGGGAGGAGATATGCAGGAAATTGTGAAATTGTGGGACCGACCAAGGGACGGGGGTGGCAAGGACATGAATGAAAGGAAGATAACTTCTAGCCCCTCACCACTGCTGCTTTCCCGCTTGTGCCTGATGCTGACGGCACAAGTTCTTCCCACTTCCATCATCTGCCTTCTTCTCTCCCTCCCTCCATCCCAGGCAATTCACTGAGAGGGGCAGGATAACTGATGGCACTGCGCTTAACTGCCCTCTCTGTCTTTAAATTTAAAAAATGTGTGTTGTTTTAAAAAACAATTATGTTTTTAGATGTATCTAAAAAAAATAATAACAAAAAATTTATCTTTTTTTATGTCATCTTAGCATATTTTATGCTACAGAACGAATTATTTTTTTTAACATGTATTGTTATGGGAAAACGCGTTTCACATAACAAACTTTTCGCATAACAAACTTGCTCCTGGAACCAATTAAGTTCGTTGTGTGAGGCACCACTGTACAGTCAACTCCACCTAAGTGCATCACGGTTCCATTTTTTTACATTAAAGTCAATGGACGTAAACTCCGGATATTTGCAGTTCGGATAAGCATACAATCTGCTTATGCGCAATGAGGTCCCACCTCTATTCTTTCACGTTACATTCACTCCAATTAAATGCAATCATGTTCTGACTAGGAGGAAAGCCAGTTGGCAGAACAGATTGGACACAATGGCTAGGCTTCACACAGAGCTGGGGCAGCTGTGAAAGTGAGTGTTCCACTTCCACTGAAGCTGTAGGGCATAGCTTTCCTGTACTTTAGGCTCCAGCAGTCCACGCACCATATTTAAACTGAGCCGGCTTAACTACAGCCTCCCCCCCCCCCCCGCGCTTATTAAGCGCACATTCTGTTTAAGCGCATGTGGCAACCCGGTCCGAAGGCATCATTTACTGAATCTAGCCCTACTGTGTAAATGTTTAGAATATTGGCCTTAAAGCGCAGTGCGTAAATGGCAAAATTTCATCTAAGTGCTATTCTGTAAATACCTACTTAACTTACATAGTGTGTATTTGCAAGGAGGAGTACACATGGACAGAGCTTGGGAGGGATATGGGCTCCAACTTGCGTAACTTAGAGAGTCATTTCTAAAGTTTCAAGTTTATTTTTGATTTGATATATTGCCTATCATTAAGTCTAAGCGGTATACAAGTAAATGTAAAAATAAATATAAGGTAAAAGGGTATTAAGAACAGAGACAGGTACGAATAACAAAAAATAGTAACTTGATACAAAAGGAAGTGAGGTAATGAGTTTATATTGTATTCTTACAAAAGAAGAAAAGGTGGAGCCACAGAAGGAAAAGGGAAAAGGAGAATGTTTCTTGTTTGCTATCAACAATGAAGTCATTTTATATATTCAAAGTGTCTTTTAACATAAATGTTTTAAGATTTGGTTTGAATTTGAATGAAAGCGCCAAAAGGCGTACACATTTAACATGTACTAGGCGGTCCCTGTTCAGAAGAGCTTACAATCTAATTTAGACAGACAATCAGGACATATATATATTTTGGATAGTATTACTGCTTTACAAATATTTGAACGCTTATACATGCATGGAAAGGGTTCAGAGTTAAAGTCCTGGGTAAGTAGGTAGGAAGGGAAGAAAGGGGGATTTGTTCAGAGATGTTTGAGGGTTGCATAGAAGAAAAACTGTGCACTAGTATGCTAATCTATGTTTGTTTTGAATTAAAAAAAAAAGAAATACAAGTGGAAATAAAGAAGTAAATAAGAAAACAGATAAATGGGGCGGGACATGGGCGGGGTAGGGGCAGGCTAGGGGTGGGGCAGGGCCAGGGGGGCCCAGTGTACTTGGGTACCTAGGGGCCCTCGAAGAATTAATCCTGCCCTGGTGGCAGTAGAGCTTCAGCATTATCTGTAATTAAAAATTAACCACTTGCATATGTAAACAGACAATTCTAACCCTTTTTAGCACATAGGCACCTAAATATACATTTGTACCAGGATGTCACTGTTTATCATTTATCTCAGTTATTATAAGAAAGCCTGGCTTTGACTAGATTAATGGGGCACATGGACTGGAACTGAAGAGAACAGCTGTTTACAGTGCAATGATTATTTAGTAGGATTGTACATTGATTAACATTTTTAATCACATGATTAATCACGATTAAAAAGCACTCCTTGTACAGTGCAATATAGAGATAGCAAATATACACTCAAAACTGACATATTTCAATTACTAAACTAAAAATAAAAATCATTTATCTTACCGTTATTTTCTGATGATTTTCTTTCTAATCTTATTCCCTGACTCTGATGCTGCTTCCATGTGCTCATAGCACCCATCCAGAATCCCTCCCCACCACACCTGGGTCCACCATTTCTCCCTTTCTCTCTCCCTCCCCACTACCCCTTTCTCTTCCCAAATGCCCTCCCATTCTGCATCTTCCCCTCCCCACCATCCCTGGGTTCACCAACTTAACCTTTTTCTTCCTAATTGCCCTCCCATTCAACATCTCACCCTCCTCACCATTTCTGATTCTGACATTTCTCCCTTTCTCTTCCCAACTACTCTCTCATTTCACCTTTCTCACCACTACTGGGTCCACCATTTCTCCCTTCCTCCCCCCCACCCCCATCTCGCATTTCTTTTTAATAGGAGGTTGAGCAAGGCAGCTCCAGGGACTTCCTTCCCTTCTTTCCACGGTCCAAAGGCCCCCCCCCCCACCTCACCTTTTAAAATTTAAGGGCATCCCCAACATGGCAGTAGTTCTGAAGTGCTGCCCAGGCCTTCTCAGCATTCTTCCTTTGTTGCGGCCAACCAAACCGGAAACAGGAAGGTGGGCCAATATAGACCAGTATTTTACATACTCAGTTGGGCTCATAGAAAAATCCCCAGGAGTGAACATGTATACAAAGTAGGCATGCAGACACACTGTTCCAAGTAGATACTCCTAGTGTGGAAAAAGAAATACCGGAGGTGGGACTGGCACTTCAGCATGTACTTCAAAGCTGCACAAATGGTGGACCATGGTTCACAGTCCAGATTGCAGAACCTTACCATGTGAAGCACTGGGGTGCAGCACTCCAGCTCCCTCTCCTCAAGCCCAGGTCAACATCGCTGCAGCTTCATTCTCCCCCTGAGGATCCTCCACATCCTCAGCGTATCACAGCAGAGAAAGAGATGAAAGTTGCCTCTCTCTGGACAGCAGAGCCTTTTCTCTGCCACATCTCTCTGATGCAACTTCTGTGGGTAGGTGTGGCAGAGAAAAGGCTCCACTGGCCACAGAGAGGCAGTTTTGAGTGACCCACTGTGGAGTGTTGAAGATCCTTGGGGGGAAAGGGGAGATGCAGCGATGTTGACCTGGATATGAGGAGAGTGAGCTGGAGCACAGCATCCCAGCTAGTGTTAGGAGGCCAGGGCAGAAGTTGGGAAGGAGGCCCTAAAGCTTGTCTGCAATGGGAGGGGGACAGGAGGGAGAGATGCCTGATACAGGCTCAGGGGGGAATGGAGAGATACTAAACTGTACCGGGGGGAGTGTAGAAGGGGAAAGAGGGATCAGATGCTGGACCGGAGGGATAGGGGGAGATAGGGACAGGACCAGGGGAGAAAGGTGTACCAATCAACAGAAGGAGGTAAAGAAAGATAATAAACTACAAATGATGAGAGGGAGTGCAGGAGGAAGAGGAACGAGAAGCTGGACATGGGGGAGGGTCAGGGACACAGAAGAACTGCTGGCCCTAGAGGCAACATAGGGACAGGGGCAAAGAGGGGCAACAGTAGATACAATAGTAGGGATAGTGGCACAGAAGGGAGATGCTGGACAAGGTGGATAGGGACATACAGAAAAGATGAATGCTGGACATAGAGAAAGAAGAAATGTCCAAAGGGCAGTAGCCCTGAGAGAGTTGGGAGGGGGGGGCACAGAGAAAAGTAGAAGAGAAACATTTAAGACCAAAGCAAGGCTCAAACAACAAAGATGGGAAAAATAATTTACTAATTTATTTTACTTTATTAATATGTCAATTTTGGAACATAAGCATACTCTTTCCTATGTGAGTGCTAATACTGTATAACAGTTGTGTATTTGGTACTTTGTAGACTCCTGGTTTCAGACAACTGAAGTTTCTACATCTCGGCTCAAATTATTTGAGTAGCTCTGATTTAAGCAGAGCAAAGTGGAAAATAACTAACCAGAAAGGCAGAAGGCAATCTAGTTCATAGATATGTCTTTTATTTATATCAAAGTACTCAAGTCTTTAAATACATATGGACTCAACATCTGTTCTTTTTGGAGGCTGCACCTTCATAAAGATATAAACAGGATGGACTCAGTCTGGAGGGTGTCTACTAAATGGTACATAGTCTTCATATTAAAGGGATCATTTTCGATAGAATATCTAAGTCTGACTTTGTAATGAAAACAGAGTGTGCCCTAGGGCATTATTGGCAGTCTGATTCCTGGGTCTCCACACTTGAGAACAACATGTAAACTTAAATTTAAATTTTTAAGCGAAGGAACACTCTCAGCATGAGTTTGAAAGCTCTTAAGAGTAGCTCAATGGAGCCACTCTGATGCTTAAAAAGCAGAGTTGTCAAACAGCAGAGCAAGTAATACTACTCCAGCCAGCCTTACACCATCATTTAGGTGCTCTAGTTTGCTAATAAGGGCAAATTCAGTGACAAACCTAGTGTCCAATAAATAAGTGGAATGCCAAACATAAACAAAAAATCAACTGCCCAGTAATGCCCCCAAAACCACAGAATAACTATCAATCACTAATCCTTCTGTGTACTTAGCTGGATCCACAGTCCCGTTGACACACAGTACCGGAGGTAGCCCAAATCCTTTAAGTTCCTGGCAAAAGTTTGAAGTGCAGTCCTGTTTCAACACGTTTCAACCCAGCAGGGTTTCAGGGCCAGCCCTCTCAGGTCTAGTATCTCAGGTAACAGTCAAATATCTCGGGTGTGGGCTCAATGGAGCCACTCTGATGCATAAAAAGCAGAGCCTGCAAACAGCAGAGCAGGTAATACTACTCTAGCTAGCCGCACACCATCATTTAGGTGCTCCAGTGTGCTAATAAGTGCAGATTCAGTGACAAACTAGTGTTTACAATAAATAAGTGGAATGCCAAACATAAACAAGAAATCAGCTGTCCAGTAATGCCCCGAATGCCTGAGCCCGTCAAGTATCTCAGGGGTGTGATCTTTGGAATACACAAGTCTCCATGCAAATGTCATTTGAAACGGTATACTGTGACAGGGAGGGTCCTGTCATGCTGGAAAAACTCTGAAGTGCTCTAAAACTATCCCTAAACCTACCTCTAGAAGCAGGCAGGTTAGGGAAACTGCCCTGTAGAATTTATCCCCAGTGAAAGAAAACCCAAAAGTGACCAAATTATACTTGCCTAGTTCTAGTGTAGGGAATGCTAAAGGCAAAGAATACAGGTACCATCATGCACCAGTCAGGGGATAGCAAAACCCACAAAGGGATTAGCTCCTGCAATCAGCTCTGCTGGGTGCAGGGTTGGTGAGCAGAGAAGCTATCCCGGCTCATTAACAAAGCGCCAGAGAACCACAGGTGTTTTGAGGAGCAATCAGCCCCATGCTAGAGAAAAGGGTGTGGTCTCTAAGCCAAGGAGGCAGCCACAAACTTACAATAGTCCTGAATCCTTGAGGAGAGGCAGAGCTGTGCTAGCCTGGATTCAGAAGGTAGAGACCAGCACTTCCTAAAGCAAGCAGATAGAAAACTTCAGATCTGAAGCCTCTAATCTTTCTTCTGAAGGTACTGAATATGAGATGGAAATGCCAGAAGAAATGTCACTAGAGGATATTGAAATGGAACCTGAGGAATTAGGCATGTTTGAGGGCATGGTCACAGAGTGAAGTCTGAGGGAAGTAAAAGCTGTTTCTGATAATGTGGTGTTGCCTCACAAAACAAAGTAACAGAGAAATTAAGAATGACTGCTTCTGAGTAACTAAGGGTAACAAAAGAGTTAAGAAGCCCATGCTTAGGGTGAGAGGGCTAATTACACCCTGAGAATTGGTGCAGAGGCAAGCTGTTTGAAGTTGCCATATTTTCTTTTCTTGAATTGTAAAGTGAATAAGCCTGGTGTGCTAATAGGCTGTTTAGCCACCAACGAGAGGTTTTTTGTTTTGTTTTTTTTAGTATGTTTTGAATTGCACTACAATATAAAACCAGAAAATAAAATCATCATAAAATTCACATTAAACACCTGTAATGGAGCTTTTTATTTTGATGCAGACACCCCTCTACACTCTATGCCTCATTGAACTGCTCGGCTGTGGCTTGGGTGACCCAGGTCAAGATTCTGGCTAAACTAATCCAAGTTTTACCCGGTCACAGTACTCCCTAAACTATTCTGTGGCTCTGCAGACAAACCCCAGACTCTGATAGAGCAGACTTTTTTCTTGATTACTTTTGGGAGGATTCTGCACAACTGCACAATGCAATTTTCACAGATTTCCCCCACCCCACAGAATATGCAGATTTCCATTGAGAGCCAACATAGGATATCGTTGTTCCCCTCACCCATAGAGATCACGCAGCAGGAAGAGGAGGAAGAGAACCAATGCATACTGGGTAACTTCCTCTGTTCTGCCAGTTTAGACCAAACTCTTTATGTGAACTGCGGGAATCCCGTAGTACACATAAGCAGTCAGGTTTAAACCAGTAGTGGAGGACCAAGTTTCCTGAAGTGCAATGGTTCCCTTCCTCTTCCTTCTGTCACACAATTTATATGGGGGAGGGGGAGAGTTGGATCAAAGAGTAAAATGTGAATGTGCCATTGGGTAGGGTGGAGGAGGCCAAAACTTGAAGAGGAAGTGGACAGTCACATAGCCGGAGGGAGAGAGGACCGACTAGTGACATGTCTCCCGGGGCAAGAACGAAGGACATCATTGACAGAATTGAGAGGATCCTGGAGGGAGCCGAGACAGAGGAGACAGCAGTAGTAATCCACATTGGAACCAACGACGTCAGCAGGAGGAACTACAACAGGACTACACTAACTGACCAGTTCAGGATCCTGGGAAGGAAACTGAAACTGAGGACAAGGAAGATAGCCTTCTCAGAGATCCTGCCAGTACCGAGAGCGGACGCAAGGAGGCAGAGCGAACTACAAGCAATAAACGGTTGGCTGAGGAGATGGTGCGAAGAGGAGGGTTTCCACTTTGTTCGGAACTGGACAACTTTCTTGGGGAAGAACAAGCTCTACAGGAGAGACGGACTGCACCTGAGCACAGCTGGGACGAGGATGCTGGCACGCAACGTCCAGAGCGTCATAGACTTGGCTTTAAACTGAGGAGAAGGGGAAAGCCGATAGTCGATTTGACCCCAACACATCAGACAAAAGTATCAAATAAGGATACTGAGCAAGGGCATTGTAAAAGAGGGCTCGGGACTGAGTGGGAATTATTGGAAAAAGAACCTAAGGACGCAATGCAGGGGCCCAGGGCACAAAGGAAACTAGCCCGCAGGATTACCAGAGAACAACGGGAGCCAGAGGGACAATCAAAAATGGGGAATCAGGCTGAGGACAAAACAGACACACCACAGGAGGAGGATGACCGAGACGAGGCTCAGGGACTGGCAACCCATGAGGGGGATGGCAGGTGCACCAGACCACGAGGAAAACCAGCAGGGAAGGCAAACAACCGGGACTTACATTGCCTATATATTAATGCTAGGAGCCTAAGGGCCAAAATGGGAGAGCTGGAAGTCATAGCAGCAAAAAGGACCTAGACATAATTGGAGTCACAGAAACGTGGTGGACTGATGACAATAAATGGGATGTGGCCATACCAGGGTACAAACTCTACAGGAGAGACAGGACACAGAAAAAGGGTGGAGGAATAGCGCTATATATAAAAGACTCCATACCCTCAACCAGGATGGAAACAACATCTAGGGCAGATGGCTTGGAATCACTATGGGTTAAGCTACTGGGAGGAACTGGAGCAGACATAAAATTGGGTCTGTACTATCGCCCACCTGGGCAATCAGAAGAAATCGACCAGGACCTGGAGGCTGAACTGAGGCAGGTATGCAAAAGCGGAAGTGTGGTGGTGATGGGGGACTTCAACTACCCTGGGATAGACTGGAGTATTGGGCGCTCAAACTGCACGAGGGAGACCAAATTCCTGGAAGCCACGAGGGACTGTTTCATGGAACAGCTGGTCACGGAACCAACACGGGGAGATGCCACTCTTGACCTAATCTTCAACGGACTAGGGGGGCCCGCAAAGGAGGTGGCGGTACTAGCCCCACTAGGAAACAGCGATCACAACACGATCCAGTGCAGGCTAGAAATTGGTTCATCAAAGGTGAAAAGAACCACAACGACAGCGCTCAACTTCAAAAAAGGGAATTATGAGGCCATGAGGAAAATGGTGGGAAAGAAACTCAATGGCAACACAAGGAAGATGGAGTCCGTAGAAAAAGCCTGGACCCTACTCAAGGGCACGGTGCACGAAGCACAGAACCTGTACGTCCCCAAGTTCAGGAAAGGGTGCAAAAAAAACAAAACAAAAAATCCAGTGTGGATAACAAATGCAGTGAAAAAGGCGATAAGTGACAAGAAAGCATCGTTCAAAAAATGGAAAAAGGACCAAACAAAGGACAACCAAAAGGAGCACAAAGAACACCAAAGGGAGTGTCACAGAGTGGTTAGGAAAGCAAAAAGAGAATATGAAGAGAGACTAGCGGGGGAAGCAACAAACTTCAAATCATTCTTCAGATACGTTAAGGGGAAACAACCAGCAAGGGAGGAAGTGGGACCCTTGGATGATAGAGACAGAAAGGGAGTGGTAAAAAAGGAAAAAGAGATAGCTGACAAGTTAAATGAGTTCTTCACGTCAGTCTTCAAGAGGGAGGACACAACCAACATTCCAGAACCCGAAGAGATCGTAAATGGAGATCAGGATGATAAGCTGGTCCAACTAGAGGTAAGCCAAGAGGATGTCCTCAGGCAGATAGACAGGCTAAAGAGCGACAAATCGCCAGGTCCAGACGGCATTCACCCAAGGGTACTCAAGGAACTAAGGAACGAAATAGCAGAGCCACTTCGACAAATATGCAACCTATCCTTAAAAACTGGAGAGATCCCGGAGGACTGGAAAATAGCAAATGTCACGCCCATCTTCAAGAAGGGTTCAAGGGGTGACCCAGGAAACTACAGGCCGGTGAGCTTGACCTCAGTTCCGGGAAAGATGATGGAACTCTGATTAAGGACAGCATCTGTGAACACATCGAAAGCAATGGATAGCTTAAGTCGAGTCAGCATGGCTTCTGCAAGGGTAGGTCATGCCTCACAAACTTATTATACTTCTTTGAGGGGGTAAACAGCCAGGTGGATAAAGGGGAATCCATAGACATCATTTACCTTGACTTCCAAAAAGCCTTCAACAAGGTGCCACACAAAAGACTGCTTAAGAAGCTATGGAACCATGGGGTGCAAGGGGATGTCCACCGATGGATCAAAAACTGGCTGACAAACAGGAAACAGAGGGTTGGAGTAAAGGGACATTACTCAGACTGGCAATGGGTCACGAGCGGAGTGCCGCAGGAGTCGGTGTTGGGACCGCTCCTGTTCAATATATTTATTAACGACCTGGAGGCAGGAACAAAATGTGAGGTCATTAAATTTGCGGATGACACCAAACTCTACAGCAGGGTTAAAACCACGGAAGACTGCGAAGATCTCCAAAAGGATCTGACGACACTGGAAGAGTGGGCCAAAAAGTGGCAAATGAGCTTTAACATAGGGAAATGCAAGGTCATACATGTAGGGAAAAAGAACCCGATGTTCACTTACAAAATGGGGGGATCACTGCTAGGGGTAAGTAACCTTGAAAGAGACCTGGGAGTGATGGTAGACACAACGTTGAAGGCGTCGGCACAGTGCGCCACAGCCTCAAGGAAAGCAAACAAAATGCTAGGTATCATTAAGAAGGGCATCACGACCAGGACGAAGGAAGTCATCCTGCCACTGTATTACGCAATGGTGCGCCCGCATCTGGAGTACTGTGTCCAGTACTGGTCGCCGTACCTCAAGAAGGACATGGCAGTACTTGAGGGAGTCCAGAGAAGAGCAACTAAGCTGATAAAGGGTATGGAAAATCTCTCATAAACTGACAGACTGAAAAGTTGGGGCTGTTCTCCCTGGAGAAGCGGAGACTTAGAGGAGACATAATAGAAACCTTCAAGATCCTGAAGGGAATAGAAAAAGTAGACAGGGACAGATTTTTCAAATTATGGGGAACCACAAGTACAAGGGGGCACTCGGAGAAATTGAAAGGGGACAGGTTTAGAACAAATGCTAGGAACTACTTTTTCACCCAGAGGGTGCTGGATACATGGAACGCGCTTCCGGAGGCTGTGATTGGTAGGAGCACGTTACAGGGCTTCAAAGAAGGTTTGGATAGGTTCCTAGAGGACAAAGGGATTGAGGGGTACAGATAAGAGCTGGGATAGGAGTAGGGATAGGAGTAGAGATAGGTTATAGAAATAGTTAAGGACCACTGCTTAGGCAATGGGTCTGATTTGCCGCCGCCGGAGCGGACCGCTAGGCGAGATGGACCTCTGGTCTGCCTCAGCAGAGGCAACTTCTTATGTTCTTATGTTCTTAAATAGGAGAAAATGTTAGTCCTTAGGACAGGGAAATTCTGTGCAAAAAAAAACTACAAATAACAGAATTTTGCAGAACTTTCAAAAACATTTGCACAGAATTCCCCCAAGAGTATTCAGTACATGTTTTATTGCAGGCTGCCTTTTTTTTCCATGACTCAAACCACATGCAATATGGAATATGAACTTACTTCTAGTCACATTTGAGGAAATCGATTTTCAGTCATTGTTTTATGTCTGGGTAAATACCTTTTGAAAATTGCAGTCATGATAACTTAAAAGTTTGGATCAATGATATAGGGGCATTGTTTGTATTGTAGATAATGTGAAAGAGACAAACACTCAATTATGGCACAAAAATGTCATTTTTATTGCTATAGCAAAAGAACTATAGCAAAACACCAGTGGAGATACTCCTCCATAATGACAGTTTAATTATAAGTTATAGATCATGTTAAATGTAATATTTTGAAGTATGCATTTAACTACTTGGGCGAACATCAATTCTGCATCGGTTACTCTGCTCCTTATGATGCCACAATGTCAAGCCATAGTATAGCTGATAATGCAGAAGTTGTTAATTACAAGGATACTCGGGTCACGGAAGCCATCTATTGCTAATAGACTACACAAAATCTATGGCCTAATTAAACATCATAAGCTAATAATGTAGTAACTGTGGGAAACAAATCAACAATATCATTTAGCAGCAGGAATCTGCTCTCGCTCAGGGTCAGTGAAGTCACAGTGGAGTCGAGAGAAATGTCATCATAATATAGCTGGTATATGTTTCCTGTGTAGAGTCAAACCGTGGATAGCGAGTAACGTGGTTTGCTGGTGTTTTACAAGACGAGCAAAATATTTTTATTAAATTTTAGCTTGATGAACGAGCGTTGTCTTGCAGTACGAGCACATATCGCGCATCACGTCATCAGAACCCACAGTTGAAGCGTGGTTGAAGTGCACACGTCTTACGCTGAGCGCGGCTGAACGTAATAAAAGTGTCACGTCCAATTTACCCATAGTTCAAGCATGCACGATATACACGCATCTTACGCCAAGCGCGACTGACCGTAATTTACCCATAGCTCAAGCACTCACAGCATACAGTATTTTGTATTAAAGTTTTTGGGTTGTGGAACGAATCGTCTGAGTTACCATTATTTCCTATGGGGAAATTTGCTTTGATATACGAGTACTTTGGATTACGAGCATGCTTCTGGAATGAATTATGATCGCAAACCAAGGTTTACTTTATGTATTATTGAAAGGAAACAAAGGAGAGAGGGTGCCCCTCTTGGAAAAAAAACAAAATCTAAAAAAAGTGAATGTAGGGATCCACAGAATGCAAAATGTCAATTAATCTGCTAAGAACTATGGGAACAGAAAGATAACATAAAGCCTTTAATGGAAGCTATAACAATCTGCAAGCAAAAAACACAAGGATAGAAAATGCATAAATAAAAGTTATATAATAAAGTCAAGCGTGAAACTTTAAAAAGAACCTGACATAGCTTTCAGATAGTAGACTGTGTTACAAAGACTAGGGGAATAACTCATGAAGTTACATAGAAATGCTTTTAAAACCAATAGGAGGAAATATTTGTTTTCACTAAAAGAATAGTTAAGTTCAGGAATGCATTGCCGGAGGATGCAGTAACATAGCTGTGTTTAAAAAAGGTTAGATCAAGTTCCTAGATGAAAAGTCCATAGTCTGCTATTGAAACAGACATGGTGTAAGCTACTGCTTGCCGTGGATCGGTATTTAGCATGGAATGTTGCTACTATTTGTTTTTTTGACAGGTACTAGTGACCTGGATTGGCCACTGTGAAGACAGGTTACTGAGCTAGATGGACCATTGGTCTGACCATTGGTGATCATGGATATTCAGTGCTGGGGTCACTGGCATTAAATATCCAGGGCAAAGGCTGGTGGCTTGCACTTTCAATGGCTGGCCGGCTAAAAGCCAACCATGGCACTTTGATTGGCTGGCTGGCTAAAGTTAACGGCCACAGATAGACCAGCAGTGACTGGCTATCTCCTGTTGAATGTCATTGGATAGCCAGCCAAATGGGACTTAGCCAGAGAGCTGTACACAAATGCTATATAGCTTTCCTAAAAAGTTTGTAAAACTAATACAAATCTGCCAGAAGCTGAGTGAAACATTCCGACTGATATTCAGCTCAAGTTAAATGTTAGGGAATGGCATTTTGAAACTTGTGGCTAACTAGTCATTTTTGGCAGTATTTAACTGGTTATCACCACTAATAATGCTCAATTAGTGCTGGAAATAAGGCCGGTGATGTTGGAGGTTTTCCAAGCAATATTGCCTTTTAAGTCCCCTTATTCAGAACTTAAGCAGGCAAATTTAGCAAACAAATAAGGCCACATAAAAAAACAGGCTTATCTTTGTCTACTAAGCCATAACCAGATACGTCTGAATATCACCTTAACTGGCAATGCACTAGCCAGCATTGAAAACCCCAGATATTCAGTGCTGGTCTCCGGAAATGGTCCTGCACTGAATATCAAGGTTGAATGCCAATGACAAGCAGTCAAAGTGCTTCCCACCACTGGCTGAATATCAGGGGGATTGTATTTAGTGTAAAGAAGTTTAAAAAATCAGATGTGGAGTTCTCAAATCAAGGGATTTGCATTGGAGCTTGAGCAGGCAAGCGGGGCCATTTTGAATAGGTGAATATCCATAGAGTCAACTTGATTTTTCATTCATTCCATAAATCTGAGAAGAATCTGAAAAGCTTATTGAATTTGAATTAGAATTAAATTCATTGTGTTTTACCTTGAATTTTCCGCATATCATGAGAATCAAATAATGATCTCTTTGGTATCTTTAGTGCTATATTGATTGGAATTAAATTGATTTTTGTTTTGTTTATTTATTTATTCATTCAGTTTTCTATACTGTTCTCCCAGGGGAGCTCAGAACGGCTTACATGAATTTGTTCAGGTACTCAAGTATTTTTTTCCTGTCTATCCCAGTGGGATCACAGTCTATTTAATATACCTGGGGCAATGAGGCACCAAGTGATTTGCCCAGGGTCACAAGGAGCAGCATAGGTCTGAATTCACAACCTCAGGGTGCCGAGGCTGTAGCTATAACCCCTGTGTCACACTCTCAGCTATAGTATGGTAGGAGATAGCATGGAAAGCATTGTCAGATAGAAATGGCAGACATAGTTAACAAAGTATGGCAAAGCATAACATGACAAACATGGTGTGGTGAGACATAGCATGGTGTGCAAAGTATTGTAGAACATAGCTTGACAAAACCTGGTATTACAAAGCATGACTAACATAGTATAACACGACTTGGCAGAAATGGTAAGGCAAGCGTGCATGATGAAGCATAGCATGGAACACATTGGATAGCAAACATTGTGTGGCAGACTTGGTATGGGAGATTGTAGTATGGCTAACAGAGTATGGTAAATATGGTGTAAAGTCCTCCATTTGTTATTTACCAAGAACCTACTAAAATAACAAAAATTAACATCTGCTTTGACTGATATTAAATTTGCACTTTTGATAGCAGGAACAATTTCTTTCTTTGCAGCAAAATAATTTTCTCCTCCCTATTTCTCCCTCCCTTTCCATCCAATAGTCTATTAGTCATTAGTCAATAGTCATTGACAGGGCTTAAGGATATAACATAAGACCAAAGGTCCATCAAGCCCGATATCCTGTTTCCAATAGTGGCTAACCCAGGTCCCAAGTAGTAAAACAGTGTTTATGCTATTTATCCTAGAAATAAGCTGTGGATTTACCCCAGGTCATCTCAAAAAAGGCCTATGGACTTCTCTTTTAGGAAATTATCCAAACCTTTTTTAAACCCTGCTAAGCTAACTTGATTTCATCACATTCTCTGGCAACAAATTCCAGAGTTTAATTACATGCTGTGTGAAGAAATATTTTATCTGGTTTGTTTTAAATCTACTACTTAGTAGTTTCATCGCATGTCCTCTAAAGAGTGAACAAGCGATTCACATCTACCCTTTTCACTCCTGATAATCAGTAACTCCTGATTTCTCTATCCCATCCCACTTGAAGCATACTTTACAATTTCAAAGGGATGGGAAGTGAAGCACCCCTACTGATATTATTTGACAGGAGCAATGGTATAAGCAGGAGTTCTCCGAAAACCCTTGGTAAATTCAAATGAAGTGTTTTAATTTGATGCCTCTCTCTAAATGGGTTGAAAAGAACCATAAGTGTTGGGTTTTTTTTTTAATCCATTTCACCTCTCTAAAACTCATGATTGAATTTTTCAGAGTAAAGTGTGCCCAGGGATTGATGCACACGAATCTCATTAACAAAAATAGAAACTTTACACTGTGTGTTCTACTCACTTCCTGAGATGCAGTAATATTATATTTGGAAGAGATTAAAGGCTAAATTTCATTACCAAATGTCTGGAAAAAAAATTCAACTTAGGAAAAATACAAATTTAAAACACAATTAAAGTTAATGAAATGTGCCCAGCCATCTCCTCTTTTCTCTCTCTTTTCATTTGGACCATTTTGACATAAACTAAAATGTTGCCACATTGCTTCCAGGAAAGGAACATTCAAAAACTTGTATACAGTACAGATGTTAGTAGCGCCTAAGCTTTCAGAGCTCTTTATTTCAAATATGTTTGCATTGGTAAACTGGGATGTACATTTTGTTCCACAGGAAACATATTTTTTTGCTCAATCCTAATATTGCAAGTTGCTCAAGACAGTTATTAAACAGCAGATAGCAGATAAGAAGAAGGAATAGAATGTATTTTAGCACATGCATACAAACCTTTCAAACAGAGAACTATCCCCCTCTTTTACAAAGCCGCACAGTAACGGCCTTGAAGCCCATAGAAATTTAAAGGGCTTCGGTGCTGTTGCTGCACGGCAGCTGCTAGTGCGGCTTTGTAGAAGAGGGGGATATATTTGCCAAAATGGTCCTGGGGTGCAACGTGGCAGTGATGTGAAGATGAAATGTGGGAGTCCTACCTACACCTCATCTTCACATCACCACTACAGAGTACTTTTACTTTTGGCTCTGGACCATTTTGGCAAATATAAGCACCATCGCCTTTATAGACCAGCATTGCTTTGGGACTCTTTGGTTGCATCCCAAATACCAGCTTTTCTCTAACTCACATTGATGTCACAGGCACCGGTTAGAGAGTTATGTTGCCACTGAGCTGATTGCCACAAGGAAATCTCCCTGCAGCGATCAGTTTAGTGGCCTTGGCAGGGAGCCCATCCCCCCCCCTATGAAGTTGGCCAGCAAGAGGGTTGCCCACTCCCTCCTGCTGGAACTCCTGAAGCCCCCCACCCCACCCCCCCCCCCGAATGTCAGGGAGTGTCATGGGGATGTCTCAGAAGTTGTGGCAGGAGGAATTGGGCACCTCCGGCCATGGCCATTGGGGGGTGCTTTGGGGGTTCTGGCAGGAGGGGAATTGGCATCCCTCCTATAGGGGGATGTTGAGGTGGGTGGTGGCAGCAGGAGGGAGTGGGCATCCCTCCAGCAGTTTGACTTCACGGGGGGGGGGGGGGGAAATAGGTTCCCTGCTGCTGCCATTAAACTGATCATGGCAGGGAGATTCCCTTGCCGAGATCGGCTCAACAGCCACATCTATTTGAAATGTAGACCAGTATTTTTCTGGTCTACATTTCAGGTAAATATCACGCCCTAGGGAGATGCCTAGGGCTGCCTAAGCTCGCCTAAGGCCACTCCAGGCAAAACTACGCCCACGCTTAGCCTTGGGTGAACTTAAATGACCCTACACGTCTCCCTAGGGTTGTGAAAATGCCTACAATGTAGGCAGCCTATTTTGGGGTGTTTTGGTTTTAATGTGCATCCTGATTGGCTGGTTAGACATCGGTAGGACACCTACCACTACCTACAGTCAGGACACCATTTATAGAATTTGCCTCATTGTGTCTATGGCTTCTCACATTTTGCTTCATCTTTCTTTGCACACCCCCCTCATCTTTTTGTCTCTTAGAACTAATATATGCCCTTACGTTGTCTTATTTCTTTATAATTTTAATTGTAACCTAGCTACCCCACTATACAACCTCCCTTATTTTCTACCCCAAACTTATGAATTTAAAGTTCAACAATTTTTATTGATGACTCCACAACTGTTCAACAAGTGCAATACAAGTCATCAGTTTATGTGTCCTTCAACCCCTTCCATATTTCACTTTAAAATGAGCTGCAAATAGTAGGTAACACACTTACCCCCTCTTTTACTAAGGTGCACTATGTTTTTTAGCGCGCAATAAATATTAGCGTGCACTAACCACGTGCTAAATGCGTGCAAGTTATCCTATGGACGCGTTAGCGGTTAGCGCACTCATTGATTTAGCTAAACGCATTGATTGTGCTAAATGTGCACTAAAACGCTTAGCGCACCTTAGTAAAAGAGGGCCTTAGAGATTTTTATTTGTGATATGGTAAAGATAAAATGTGAACAATAAGTACATGAACCCAGAACATAAAACATCAGAAAACTTATCATCTCTAAACAAAAACCGGTTACAGTGTGAGAAAAAAAAAAAAATTATATTTAAAGAAACTGAGAAATCCAGTACTTGATTCAACCCTTAAGGGTGCCCAGGATTAAACTCAAAAATCAACTGCCGTTCTTGTCTAAATTGCCACCATTCTAGGATACAAATATATTTTGCAAGATACATGTCTTTAACTCTTCCAAAGCATGTTCCTTTTATTTGCAGTATTCAATGATAGGATGCTCAGGCATCTTAAGTTAAGCTAATCTCTGTTGTAACCTAAGGCCCTCTTTTACTAAGGTGTGCTAAGCGTTTAGCACGCGTTTAGTGTGCGCTAAATAAATGCATGCACTAACTGCTAATACGTCCATAGGATAACACACACGCATTAGCGTTTAGCGTGTGATTTATCGTGCTAATATTTATCGCACGCTAAAAAGCAAAGCCTGCCTTTTTAAAGGAGGGGGTAAGTGTTGTTGTGTTAATAAAGTTAAGCAAATGGACACTCAAAAATGTACACAATATTAGTTGTGGAGCAATTGGGCACAAGGCTGCCAGCCTGGTCCTGCACCACTTCCTGTGAGAACTCTCCTATTAAGAACTCTCGCGGTAAGTGGCACAGGACCAGGCTGGCAGCCTTGTGCGCCGCTCTGCCACAAGGGAAGAACACTCCAAGGAAGCCGCATCGGCTATCAGTTCTCCAGGCAGCCACGTCCAGCGAGGGAGGGCCTCAGAATTTTAAAAAGGTAATGGTGGGGGGGAGGGAGGCTTTGAGCTGCCCTGCCTAATTAAAAATAGGTTCTGGGGGGGGTGGGGGGCCTGTTTCATCAGCCGCATCAGCTGTCAGTGCTCCAGGCAGCCGCTGTCAGTGCTCTAGGCAGCCATGTCCAGCGAGGGAGGGCCTCAAAATTTACAAAAAGGTAACGGGAGGGGCTTGGGTATTCACTCCATAAGACGCACCCTTATTTCCACCTCCTTTTTGGGGGTGGAATAAGTGCATCTTATGAATCGAAAAATATGGTAATAAATTTCAAGTTTTATTAAGGTTTGTTATCTACGCAATATCATATACTTCAATGCATATAACATTTTTTTTTAAAAGTACAAAACAAAATGTTTTTATCCAATTGAATACAAATTATATACGTTCTAATACATAACTGGTACAGAAGGCAAGGGGGATGAGCTACAATCTTTAAAGAAAGAGAAGAAACATTTAGGGAAGAACACGTGGAGGGGCATAATAAAAAAAAACATCTAAGTCCCTTTTTGGCCTAAGGCCTTAAACGTTGAAAGCAGAAGCAGGGAAAGTGGACCTGGACCTGATGGGCCGCCGCGTGAGCGGACTGCTGGGCACAATGGACCTCAGGTCTGACCCAGCGGAGGCATTTCTTATGTTCTTATGTGTCCATAACCAAAACAAACGTCCTTGTTTTGATAATGGCCTGCCTCTACATTCAGCTGTTAAAACGCCCAGACCACCACTACGTCTACACTTGTACCCAAATGACGTCTACACTTATAATGAGCCAAAAAAACGCCTAAGCCCCAAACATCCAACACAAGGGCTTTTAGGCGAAGGAGGAGCCAGTCCTTCGCCTAAAAGCTGGATTCTGTAACCGGTGTCTGTCAAAAACAACACCGGTTACAGAATCCACCCCAACCCCCCCGCCCCAACATCGGGGCAGGAGGGAGCCCAAGCCCTCCTGCCCCGGGCACCCGCGGCACCCCACGACAACATCGGGGCAGGAGGGAGCCCAAGCCCTCCTGCCCCGCCAGCCGCGGCACCCTGCGACAACATTGGGCCAGGAGAGAGCCCAAGCCTTCCTGGCCCCAGCGATCCGCAACCCCCCCAGCTGATTATGTTCGGGGCAGGAGAGAGCCTTAGCCCTCCTGCCCCGCAGGCCCCCCCCCCAATTACGATCAGGCCAGGAGGGAGTCCAAGCCCTCCTGACCTCTCACCCCCCCCACCCCCTACATGATCGGGCAGGAGGGAGCCCAACCCCTCCTGCCCAGGCTGACCCCCTATCCCCCACCCCCCACTACAATATGTGCAGGATGGATCCCAGGCTCTCCTGCCCCCGACACACCCCCCTCCCCCCAATGTTCACCCCCCCCGAACTCCCGATCGGCCCCCCTGCAGACCCGCGACCCCCTGCCAACTCCACCCCCACCCCCTTCCCCGTACCTCAATTCGTTGGCCGGACAGACGGGTGCCAAGCCTGCCCGTTTGGCAGGCCAGCCGGCTCCAGAATGGGGCCGTTTTGGCCCAGGTGGCTGAAACCCCGCCTGAGGCGACTGGGCCAATCAGAATAGGCCCGGGAGCCTTACGCTCTTCCTGTGGGCGGGGCCTTAAGCAAGGCCCAAGTCGTGTCCTGTCACAAAAGTATTATAGGTGAGAGCTACATGTGGAGGGGCATTTTTGATAGTACGTCTAATTCCAACTTTGGACATTTTCAGCAAGATGTCCAAATATCAGGGCAAGGAAACATCCATTTTTGAAATCACTAGACATCCATTTTTTATTTTATTTTTTTAAATGACCTAAAGACATCTAACTTTTTCTGCCATTTCAAATACAAAAATGTCCATGTTCAAAGCATTCTAATCCAGACCATTTGGACATGGAAGGGGCCAGCATTGTAATGGACTAGCCACAAAGACATCCCAACAAAGCAGTGGATCACCTTAGAGGGCACTGCTGTGAACTTCAATGAAAGGGTGCTAGATGTAAGTTCACTGCTGTGAACTTCAATGAAAGGGTGCTAGATCATAACCCCCTTATAATTTATGTTGAGGCCCTCCCAAAAAAACTCCCCCCAAAGCTACTATACACACCTGAGTACCTCCCTAATAGCCCTTATGGCTGCAGGTAGTAAAGGTAGGGTTTAGGTGGGTTTTGATGGGCTCATCCATAATACCATAGATTATGTGGTTAGAGTCCTCTCTTTGGTTTATTAGCCCACCCACCAGGTTACTCTAAACACCTGATGCTCTACTAGACATCCCCATACCAGATGCTGCTGTTCTAGAGTCAAATATGTAGCTTTTTGTTCTCATTTTTGTGTGGTAGAAGGTGGTCAGTGAGCACTGGGGGAGTTGAGAGGGAGGGGGTTATCTTAATGCATGCAATGGTCGTCTGCTGAAAGTCCGGTGTCTGTGAGCCCTGTGGTCTCTCCAGCTCGGATAATCTCTTTCCTTCTGAATAAGCTTAATAGTGAAACACGTGGCCGTGTTAAGGAAAGATAATGCTGTGTTTGTGTGTTTGAGTTTTGAGTACTTTTTCACTGTGGTGTTACAAGTCCAGCGGAGTACAACATTAACCAGCTACCTGTATCCAGCTAACAACTCTAACAACTTTAAGAACTGTGATACTCATTCAGAGATAAATGAACATTTTTTTCTTCTTTTTTAAGAAGCTGATGAGTTTATACTGACCTTCGGTTTGGTTAGGAGGGCTGGTGCAATGGTGTGACAAATATACCATTGCTGGCTGGGTGGTTGCACTAAACTGAGTACTCGTATATTAATTTTAATTATATTTTTGATTTGGTGAGATTTTCTTTTTGTAGTTTGATATTTTGTAATTGAAAAATCTATTAGGTTATAAGATTTTTATACTCCTATTTTTTGTGTTATCTTCTTTTCTGGATGCCATTCATTTGAGAAGAGATAAGGAAAATTATTAGTGCTGATTTTACTGGATGCATCTTCAACATTTGAAACGATTTGATGTATCGGTTCGTTGCTACATGTAGGGTAGATTTCAAGGTTGACCACATATCCTCCACATTATTGGCCACAGCTTGGATTTGTAGTGTGTGATGGACGAAATCTCCCATGCGTTTGAAGTCAGCGCCTCGAAAGTTGAGTACTCTGGTTGCCGTGCTTGATCTAGTGAAATCTTTCTTGAGGTTGAACCATATCATGTTGTGGTCACTGGAGGCTAACTTATCGCCTACCGAGACCTCTGATACGCTTTCTCCGTTGGTGAGTACCAGGTCCAATATCGCCTGTGCCCTAGTGGGCTCTGATACCAGTTGTTTGAGTTGTGCTCCTTTAATGGTGGATAATAGCCTTCTGCTGGCGCTGGTTGTCGCTGTGAGCATGTTCCAATCTGCATCCGGCATGTTGAAGTCCCCTAGCAGTACAGTGTCCCCCCTTAAAGTGATATTCTCTATGTCATGGATTAATTCTATGTCTTTGTTTTCCAGCTGTCTTGGTGGTCTATAAATTACACCAAGATACAGACACTTTTCTTTGCCTCTGGCTAGGTTTACCCAGAGGGATTCTCCGGAGTACTTGACCTCCATGATTCTCGTAGTTTTAATGTCCTCCCTAGTGTATAGTGCTACCCCTCCTCCTAACTTGCCCTCTCTGTCTCGACGAAGTAAGTTGTAACCCGGTATAGCCATATCCCACCCATGAGAGTCCGTGAACCAACTTTCGGAAATCGCCACCACATCTAGGTCAGCATTTATTATCTCGGTCTCCAGTTCCAGGATTTTATTGCCTAAACTGTGTGCATTGACATACATAGCTCTCCATGCCTTGTGATTGCTAGGACCCTGTGGGGAGTTTCCCGTCCGAGTTATTTTGCCCCCTAATGAATTGTTTGCAATGTGAGCATTTATTGCGGACTCAGAATTATTTGTAATGTGAGTACTTACCTCGGACTTGGTATTGTTAGTATTATTAGCAAAGTGAGCACTTACCTCAGACTCAGAAGTGGAGCTGTGACTCTCCTCCTAAGGATAGTTACCTACTGCACAGGAACCCTCCCCCAACTTACCTAGTTTGAAGCCCTTCTAAGCAGACGGGCTAGTCGGTGTCCGAAGACGTTCTTACCCCTGCTGGTTAGATGAAGTCCGTCTGGTCCCTGAAGTCCCTGTAGTGCCTCTCCATGGTTCAGGAATCCGAAGTTCATCTCCCTGCACCATCCGTGTAGCCACTCGTTGGTCCTCTGGATGCGCTCATCTCTGGCTCTTCCCTTGCCTCTAACTGGGAGGATCGATGAGAAGACCACCTGTGCTCCCGTCTGCCTCAGCTTCTCACCCAAGGCTCCAAAGTCAATGGCTATATTCTCCGGGGTGTTCCTGGCTGTGTCGTTCGTTCCGACGTGGATAAGAAGCATGGGGAAGTGGTCCTGGGGCGTGAGTAGTCTATCTACATGGGATTCAGAGAACAGGTTGCTGTTTAGTTTGAGTCCTTCCTATAGGGGCAACAACAGCAATAAGGAAAGGTAATAAAATATATGAGAGGGAGGGGCAGTTGATCAAGAAGTTCCCGATGACTCAGCATTAGATGGCTTGCTATGCGAGCAATATATCAAATTTCATTAAAAACTTGAAGCATTACCACCAGTCCTTTTTAATATGTTTTAAGGACCTTATCCTATAAAGTCAGCCTAAAATTAGGCACCAATATCGGCACCTAATTTAATTGAGCAATGGGCTTAATTAGTGTCTATTAGCACTTAAAACCTCTTAATCAGCTTTAATTGGACTTAATTGAAAGTTAGGCATCTAACTCAAAAAAACTCAATTTTATAAAAAGTAGGCGCCTAGACCAAAGTGCGTATACTAAAAGTGGATGTGGTTAGGGGCAGATCATGGGCATGTTTTTGAATTAAGTGCCTCTTTATGAATGAGATGTTAGGCTCTGATGTCAATTCCTAAATTTAGGCATAGAAAACCCTAGCATAAAATGAGGATGGCTAAATGTTAGGATGCTGCACGCCACTTAAGCATGCTTAGGCAATACTAAGTGTGATTCTTTTTTTTTGTAATATCATGTTTATTAGGCCGCAAAAACCATGTACAACAAGCAGATAATACAGAACTGCAGACAATAAAATAAAATAACTAAGACAATGGGATAACACACAGTTCTGTGCGTCCAAACAATGGCAATAATAGGATAAAGACATGGTTCACACGTGCCCATTTGCAATATAAGAAGAAGAAAGTGTAAGGAAAAAACAGGAATCCCCAAACGATTCGCTCATCAGTCAGTCAAACCAGCAAACACTCTCTCATTCAAACCGTCACATACACACATCCGCTCAGGCTAGTAGTCTACAGTGATCACGGATATTGATATAGATACTGCCACCCCTGTTAGTACAGAAACATGGCAAACCAGGAGAGGACCAAATGCAGGTGGTCACATGTACATTTTACAATCAGCAAACATCATATAGGAACCCAGCCCTCTAAAGCAAAGGACAAAAATCATGGCGGTGCAGCAGCAGAGGAAGACATAGTTAAAAGGCGCTCCCACAGGGTACAATAAGTAATCCACATGGCTTGAGATCTGGAGGCGTAAGAGTCAAGTTCAAATCTAGCCTGCAACCTCATTCTAACTAGCCATAGACTGAAGCCAGGAGCTTCTGCGGTGGACCACTGCTGTAGCACAAGAGATTTACCCAGAAGGACAGCATGCAGAATAAACTTCTGAGCTGGGAAGTCCAATCCCTGTTGTGTGAAGTCCTGAACATCCCCTAGCAAAAGCGCTGCACTATTCCATTCAAAAGTACATTGAAGTACCCGTTCAAGGTAGTGATGGGCCTGGTCCCAAAATGTAAGGTTTGGACAATCAAAGAAGGTATGAAGAAGTGTACCTGGATCCCTAGTACACCGGACGCACTCAGCGTCAGCCCACAAATGCATACGTACTCCTCGTGTTCTGGTGATGTACGCTCTATGGAGAATCTTGAACTGTATCTCCTGAAGGGATACTGCCTTTACCATTAGATAAGTGTTTTGAAAAAACTTATGCAAGTCCTGTACAGTAACAGTGCTATCCAGTTCAGAGGACCACTCCGCGGCAAGTGCCACCAAAGCCAGCTCTGGGTGATGGTCTCGACATGCAGAATACCAGCGGGAAATGGTATTCATGGAGGATGGAGTCTCCAGAAAAAGATTATCAAGGGATCCACTCTCCCATTTGCCAGCAGATCGAGCAATCTGAGGGGCAATATAGTGTTGAAGTTGTAAGTATGTATGTATGTGTTGGGAGGTTAGACCCCAGCAAGCCTGGACCTGAGAAAAGGAAGGGAAGGTCCCCCCCCCAATGTCTAAAATCGCCCCCACGGTGATATTGCGCTCTCCCCTATCAGACAGACCCCATAAACGTGTCATACCTGGAGGGAAGTCAGGATTGCGAAGTAGGGAAAAAAAGGGGGAGAAACCGGTCAGCCGGTTCTGCTTCCCTCGCCACCATGCCCACGCCTTCCGGAAAGGGTGAAGTAAGGGGAGGAAAGACGCAGAAAAAGGAGAGGAGAGGGTACCAGAGCACCCCCCAGAGCAACCATGGAGAAAAGAGGAAAAGGATATGGGAAGACAACAAGTTTCCAAAAGACTCGTAGATGAAAGGGATGATTGGGAGTCAGGTGCCAAATGTGCGTGTATCCAGCGAAACAAAGCTGCCACGTTATATGCACGGAGGTCAGGAATGTTTAAGCCGCCATGCTGTTTGGCTTGGAGTAGTTTGGAAAGGCCAATTCTGGGTGTCCTATCTCTCCAAATAAAAGATCTGACAGTAGCGAGGTAGGAACGCTCGTCGGAGGAAGACACCCATACAGGGATGGTCTGAAGAGGGTATAAAAGTTTGGGGAAGAGTACCATTTTGACCAATGCCACTCTACCCATAAGGGACAACGGCAGGGCCTGCCAGCGGTGGCACAAGTTTTTAATCTTACCAATTGCGGCAGTGATATTAGCTGCATATAAGCGCTTGGGGTCACAGTGCAACATGATTCCTAGATATTTAATTTTCCCAGAGGCCACTCTCACACCCAAGGCGTCCGTCCAACGTGGTGTACCCGACGTCCCGAGCAACAGGGCCTCCGTTTTGTCAAAATTTATCTTGAGACCCGAGAAGCGCCCATATAGTTGTATAAGTGTTATAAGACGTGGCAAATTAGTGTCCGCATGATTGATGTAAAGAAGCATGTCGTCCGCAAACAGACTAATGCGAAATTCGTGTGTCCCCACATGAAGACCCTCAAGGTGCGGATCATGCCGAATCCGTTGTGTTAAGGGCTCCAGTGATAGCAAGAAAAGGAGAGGGGATAAGGGGCATCCCTGCCGAGTGCCGCGTCCCAAAGGAAAGGAAGCAGAGAGGTCCCCGTTTACCAAAAGCTGCGAGGATGGTCGAGAGTAAAGAGCCATTATCCACCGGACAAAATCACCAGTAATGCCAAACTGCCCCATGACCCAAAAAAGGTGGTCCCATGAGACCATATCGAATGCCTTCTCAACGTCAAGGCTGGCTATGAGAGCCCTAGCCTCTGTTGCGTGAGAGGCCTACAAAATGGATAAGACCTTCAAAAGATTTAACGAGGCGTGGCGACCGGGGACGAAGCCAACCTGGTCTTCGTGAATCAGCTCCGGCAAAAATGAATTCAGTCGGGCTGCCAGTATGCTACCCAAGAGTTTAACATCTTGGTTGAGGAGAGATATTGGTCGATATGATCCCAATTGGTCTTGTGGGCGGCCTGGCTTAGGGAGAAGGATAACATGTGCTCGATTGTGTGTATCTCCAGGTGGGAGGTCGGTCAGAAGACCAGCATAGTAGGATTGCAATGCCGGCAGAACCGTGGGGGGTAACAATTTATAAAACTCCGGTCCCATTCCATCAGGGCCCGGAGTTTTTGCAAGAGTGAGTTTGCCAATAGCCACCTGGAGCTCCTGTCCAGAAATAGGAGAGCTCAAAGTGCATTGCTGTTCCTCCGATAAAGATGGTAGGGGAAGATCCTTGAAAAAGTCCTCCCGAGCGAGAGAATCGGCCGAGGATGCCGTGTAGAGATCCCTATAAAAACTGACAAATTGATCCGAGATGTCTCTGGGGTTGGTGTGAAGTCGACCCGTTTTGTCTTTGATACCAGTGATGACATGTTTGGCTTTGGGCGGTCGGACCAGGTTTGCCAGCATGCGTCCCGTTTTATTACCCCAAGCATGCAGTCTATATTTGTAAAAGTATATGCTGCGTTGGGCCCTTGCATCAAGAAGGTGATTAATCTTATCTTTCAATTGTTTCAAAGAGGCCCTGATTGAAGGAGTAAGTTGAGAGATGTGTACCCGACAGAGGTCCTGCAGCTCTCGCGTGAGAGCGAGGAGTTCACCTTCGCGGCGTTTCTTCAGAGCGGAAGAGTATGCTAAAATGTGGCCCCGCATGACAGACTTTGCGGCCTCCCAGTAAACAACAGGTCCTGCATCTAAGACAGAGTTTGTGAGGAGGAAGTCTTCCCATTTTTTGGAGAAAAAATCGTGAAAGTTTTTATCGGTGTACAGTTGTGGAGACATGCGCCAAATGCGTTCACCCGAGGACCGCAAAAACTGAAGAGTGATATGAAGTAAAGAGTGGTCGGATAGGGTTGGGGCGAGCATGGTGGCCGAGGCAAACTTGGGAAACCAAGATTCGGATACGAGAAAATAATCGAGGCGGGAATAGGACATGTGGGGGTGAGAATAAAAGGAAAAATCCCGCTCTTCAGGGTGAAGAGTCTGCCACACATCTAACAATCCCAATTCCCTCATGAGGTAATTCACTCCTTTACTAAAATGTTCTCTAGGGGCATTCTTTGCTGGTTGGCAATCCAGGGCAGGATTAGCGGTCACATTAAAATCACCCCCCAACACAAGTAGACTGGAAATGTATGGGGTCAAGAGGGTGACCAGGTGAGAGAAATAAGCGTGAGAATAAATATTGGGGGCATATATATTACAGAAAATAGTTGACTGTCCCCATAATTCCCCCACCAGCAAAACATACCTCCCCTCAGGATCAGAGATCTGTTGCTGAATATGAAATGGTATTCTTTTGTGTATGAGGATGGCCACCCCCCGCTGTCGAGAGCTGTAAGAAGCGAAGCCAATCTGTCCCACCCAATCCCGTCTCAGCTTACGGTGTTCTTCGTCTGTGAAGTGTGTTTCTTGAAGAAACGCAACGTCTGCTCGTTCCCTGCGGAGATAAGTGAGAAGCTTGATGCGTTTAATGGGAGAGTGGATCCCATCCACATTGAGAGACAATACATTCAAAGAAGTCATTTCAATACATATATAATAGCATGTTCAAATCGTGCAAATGTATATAGGAACGTGGAGCGGGGGACGTCCCAGCCATATCCCCCCTCCACAATGTATGACAGCGGTAGCAGTCTACGGGAGCCCGACATCCGTGGTCCATCTAGATTCATCATACAGAAGCGGAACCCATACACATACACACAAGCACATACAAGAACCTCATACACTCCCCCCCCCCCACAATCAAACCATCCCCCCCACCCCCCAAGACCATACAGTCTACCTAGAATAAGAAAAAAGAAAAAAGGGATGAGAATGAGAGTAGAAGAACAGCAAATAGCAAACAGCAAACAGCTCCAGGCCATGCCCCTCACACAGAGCAGTATTCAGCACACAAAAACAGCTATTAAAATGAAACAAATGTTCCACAGTAAGAACAAATAACCAAAGGAACAGGTAACACCCAAACAAAGCAGGCAGAAAAGGCAAAAGAGTCAAATATCAAAGTCCAGAGCACTAACAAGCCTCTGGCCATGAACAGTGAGCAAATCCATCTGCCGCCCCACACTCAAAAAGGTGTAGTAAGGAAGAAACGCGTGGCCATGCCGCCAAGCAGAAAGTCGGTGCCCCGAAGCGGGAAATTCAGGGAGGTGCAGATGCTGGATTCACAGGAGCAGGCAGTTGAAGCACAAATTGTTCCATCTCACGTGGCGTTTCCAGGTAATGGACTTTGTTATTATAGTAGACCCGGGCCCGGGCTGGATAGAGGAGGGAGACTCTGATGTTGCGGCGAAATAAAGTATTGCAGTGAGGCGCCATCGCTTTACGCCTGGAGGAAACTTGGGGGGAAAAGTCCTGAAAGAGTAAGATTTTACGCCCTTCATAAGCAAAATCCACCCCCTTGCGATAGTGAGTTAGGATCCGCTCCTTTACCGCAAAGTTGAGGAACCGAGCAAGTACAGGGTGCGGTCTAGTTTCAGCCTCATCCCTCCGTTGGCCCACACGGTGCGCCCGCTCGATTTGAATGAGTAGGCCTGGATCCTGAGGGTCTAGTATTTTGAATAGCCAACTTTCCAGGCAAGTACGAAGGTCAACATCCCGGATGGAAGCAGGGAACCCGATAAAACGTAAGTTCTTTCTCCTACCCCGGTTCTCATGGTCCTCAACACGATCCAGCAGAGTTTTATTTGCAGACTCCAGGACTCGGATTCTCTCCTCGAAGTTGGCAGCTTGATCCTCCTGTCTGGCAACCCGATCCTCTGCGCGTTGCAAGCGGCCAGCATGTGAATCAAGGCTTTCTTTAATGTCCTCCATAAAAGTGTGAATCTTAGCAAGTTTATCCTCCATCACTAGGGTGAGAGATCGGGTTAGTTCTTGCACCGCGGCTTCCTGGAGAGTAAACATGGGGACCTCGTGGTTGTCCGCCATCTTCGATTCCGGCTGCTTCACTTTATCTCGGGTACCCCGCTGCGATTTGGCAGTCATTGCACAGACACAGTACTGCGGAGAGACGTTCCTCGGGGGCAGCAAAACAAAAGGAGCAAAGACACAAAGCAGGAGCCAAAAGAAAAGGAAAAATGCAGAAGTTACAAAGCAGGTTTTGTTGGCACGGCCCGGAGCTGTGGAGAGACACGTCCGTTCAAGTGCCCGGCATCACGTGACCCCCCAAGTGTGATTCTATAATAGGAGCCTAAGATATATAGAATCAGTGCCTGTATCGGTGCCTAACTTTTGGTGGATTTTATAGAATCAGAGCCTTAGACCCAGATTCTCTAAACAGCGCCATCGTTGGCGACCACCTTAAAAGTGGCTGCTGATCATATGTTAATCATGCAACAGCATCATTTAGAGAATCGCACCTCCGGCAAAGGTAGGCACGGGAAATGTAGGCCAGGGTTTTCAAGGCCTACATTTCTGGCACCTACCTTTGACGTTAATAGTTTCCAAGTTTATTAAAATTTTTGATAAAACGCAAATCAAAACTTCTAAGCGTGTCACAATTTATAATTAAAAAGGGGAGACAATAAACGAATGAATACTCGCAAAATAATGCATGACCAACTTGAAACATTAGGAAAATGGGGAGAACTACAAATTAAGAGTAAAGGAATACATAGAAGGTAAACCACAGTGGGGAAGTTAGGGAGTAAAGATTCTAGAATAACCCTGGCTGTAAACAAGTCTAATTAACAGTGAAATGCATCTTGGAATAGGTCTTTGGATTTCCCTTAAATATATCTGCCTATGTACGCTCTTTATGTTGCCTATCACCACTTCCAGCATTAGCCACACCTACAATGGCATTAGGCACCGAAAAGTGTCTATAAGAGGCACAATTCCAGCACTTTGAAAATTAGTTTAAAATATCTAAATAGTGATTTTCACTTAAGTGCCTAAGTTAAGGTGCTTTTTTTTTAATCGAATATGGGCCTTAGTGCCTCTTTGTTCAGTATTGTGGGGTCTAGGACTGGCATTTAAGCTGTATGTAGATAACAAGAGATGAAGAATACAGCAAGATTTATGTTGGACTAAGACCGTGGTTCAGGGATAAAAGAAGCATTTTGGAATGTGGAATAAAACCAAGGTGATGTTGGGTGGCTATGATAGTGTGAAGAAACCCACTTTGGTTCCACTTTTGGAAGAGCACGGCTTAAAGGTGTTCTCTGAGGTGAGGAATTCGGGAATATTGGTAATGATCAATTATCTCTGAAAATGCAGATAAGGTCTGTACAGCTCTTTTTATTTTTAAATTGTGGTTGCTGTGGTAGTTCAAAATCTTATTTCAGCAAGGCAGGTGTTGCAGACTGCAAAGCAGACTTTGTTCTTGGAGGGGGGGGTGGACTGTAATATTTCAATAGACTGCACGTTAGTCTTTCTGCAAAATATGTTCATCTGTTGCACTTTATTCAAAATGTGATGTCCCACCTGTTTACAGGCTGTCATTACTGGGAGCATATGACACAAAAATTACAATAGGAATGAGCTGTCAAAATATCAGAAATTCACTAAATACCAGCTCACAATTCATGCAGAAGATACACCCACATGTAATCTGAACTCTGAGAAATTAAAAAAAAACTGCAAAATTAAAAAAAAGACCTAAGGTAAAAAAAAAAACACTAGCCTTTTAACACAAAAGGCCTATATTCTATAAATGGTGCCTTAACTTAGGCACCAGTAGCACCCTACTGGCGCATAAGTTACGTGAAAAATGCCATTTAAACAGCTTTTTAAACTGATTTTCAAGGTGCCTACTGGAATTGGAAGCCATGGGATTGATTCAATGTATTCTTTTGGTGGGAGTCTCTTTGTTTATATTATCGTTATGAGAAAATACTAGCAGAGGAAATTGGAGATTCCAAAAAATTTAAAGAAATCTGGGGACCATTGGAGTCTTATATTAAAGATCTCTAATAAGGTTGTTTGTTCCTGTCTGCTTTGATATTCTAATACCGTTTCTAGACTTGGGGATAATGGGTGGGAGTGGGGGGGAAAGGGGGGAGGTATTCTTACATTTAGGGTTTTATGGTAGAATATAAGTGCTTTTCTATATTTATTGTTTCATATTTCTTGCACTTTCTGTATGTTGTGCATACAATTTATATATATGTATATATATATACACTAGTCGTTAAGCCCGTTACATTAACAGGTGCTAGAATATATGTCTGTCTGTCTTTTTCTTTCTGTCTCTTTCCTCCCTCCATTTCCCTGTGTAGCGCTGTCTCTGCTTTCTTCCTCACTCTGCACTCTCAAGCTGTAACATAACTGCCTCACTTTTTCTCCCTGCAAGCATCTCTGCTCTCTTTCTCATCCCCAGTCTCTTTGCTGTTTTTCTCTTCTTGCAGGGGTCTCTGTTCTCCTTTCTCTATATGTTCCTGATTCCTGTTTTCTCTGTATGCTCCTGATCCTGTGTTTCCCTGTAGGTGTCTCTTCCTTTTTTTTTTATTCCTTCTTCAGTCTCAGTTCTTTATCTGAACATTCCCTTCCTCAGTCTCTCCAACTGCAGCTCTCTTGCCCTCTAAGACCCTGCTGTGCATGTCGTTCCTGATCCCCTCTCACTGACCCTTGAGACTGCATAATTTTTGTTATGCCGGCTGCTCGCGGGTCTGTGAGTGTAGGGCCGTTTTGTTATTTCCTTGTGGGAAGCTGTCCGGGTCTGGCGGCGCCATGTTGGGCGTAAGCATGGAGGCGGGGCCTCAGCACTGGCCGGGGTCCCGTGATCGGCTTGCGCTGCCGGCCCCCAGGAGCCCGAGCCCGGCGGTGGGGGAGGCAGGGACATGCCTGGCGTGCCATGGTGCTGACATCGGCGCTGAAGCTGCTGCAGAGATAGACCTACACGTGCCTGTCGCACCGTCACGGCCTGTACCTGTGCTTCGGAGGCATGCATCGTGTCCGCGCTGCAGTTCGGAGAGGTCAGTAGGCAGCTCGGCCTCACCTCGGGGGAGGCCATGATGGGTGGTGCGGACTCCCTTGGCGGTTGCCGTTTGTGAAAGGGGAACGGTCCTTTTTGGTCTGCCACTGCCTGGAGGAGTTCAAGAGCAGGGAGGCCCACGTCCAGATTCTCTGCCGGGTACTGTCACAGCTAGGCACGCATGCGCACTCCTGCGGCCAAAGACCTACTGATCACGGAACACGCAGATAGGAGTGCACATGCGCAGCTAGCGTTTTATTATATAGAATATATATATATATATATATATATATATATATATATATATATATATATATATATATATATATATATATATATATATACACACACAATAAACTGATTTTCAAGGTGCCTACTGGCACCTAAAAAAAAATTGCACCAGAATTGCACCTCTAAAGGCGCTTTGTGGTGCCTAATGCCAATGTAGGTGTGGCTAATGCCAGAAGTGGCGTTAGGTGCCTACGTTGGCACAGTTCACATCAAGGGTAGGCACCAGAAATATAGGCCTTGAAAACCCTGGCCTACATTTCTGGCACCTACCTTTGCCAGAGGTGCAATTTTCTAAACCGCACCATCGCATGATTCACACGCAATTGGAGGCCACCTTTAAGGCGGCCGAAGACAGCGGCACTGTTTAGAGAATCCGGCCAAAGCATACACATCACCGGTCAGAAAAACAAACTCCACTCCTACATCACAAAACTTGATTACTTCTAATGTTTTGGAAAATTCTGTGCAAAATTATTCACAACATTGCATATGCACTACAAAAACTCAGCTTATTCCAGAAAGCACTATCCTGAAGATAGACAGCCAGATAGTTCACTATTATTTACCTCAACAAAATCTTAGATTTTTCAAAGTCCAGCTACCTTCCACAGTTCAACTCGGGCAGATGCAGTCATACTGAAAGGTCACTTTGGGAAGCCACAAAACTTAAAGACTTGAAGAAAGCACAGATGGTTTATTAGCATACGTATGCGACTCCTGAGCTCCAAGCTGGCTTCAGAAGTCCTGAAAACAGGACGTTACAGAGATATTTATACATTCTTCTGGCTATACAACTGAATTCTAGAAAAAACTGTTCACATGTTACTTTTCTTAACAATCATTGGTGCTAAGCTCACACTAGCAGGTCATTAGCAGGTCACTTATCTAGGCCCTGCAGGCTTTCTGTTACATGTCGTTTATGCTGAGATAGCCATAAGAAGTTAGAATGTCCAAGCTAACACCCAAGGCAGGCAGGCTAGAACATGAGATAAGTTAGGTCTGCAGCTAAACATAATTCAGCATTTTATTAAAAAGAAAACTTAGTTCAACACTTAGGAAAACCAGTCCCAGACTCCTTCAAAATGGTGCACTTTTCTGGCATATTAAATTCCATTTAGAGAGTCTACATTGGTTGCTTATTTAATTCTGTTCCAGGCGCTTCATGGTTAGGAACCTGCCTAACTGCAAAATTTTATGCTCTTTAGAAAAAGGATCCCAAAGAGAGCAAATTTAAAAAAAACAACACAACCCCCTATCCCCAAAAACAAAATTTAAAAAAAAAAAAAAAAAATTTAACAACAAGCAAATTTACAATATAACCACAACCCCTTTTCTCTTAATATACCTACCTAGGGTTACCAGACGACCAGAAAAACTCGGACATGTCTTCATTTTAGAGGACTATCCAGGTGCCTGGAGGGATTTCCAAAACCTGGCAGTTTTGGAAATCCCCAACCTCAGGGCCAAAAAACGCAGTTTTATTAGGGTGATCAGATTTTCCCGAAGGAAAATCCAGACCCATGGCCATGCCCACAGGCCTGCCCAGTTCCCACGCCGTTCGGACTCCCGGACATTTCCTCAAAAGGAAGACATATCCGGGGAGATCTGGACACCTGGTAACCCTAAGGGCTCCTTTTACGAAGGTGCGCTAGCAGTTTTAGCGTGCGCTTAGCGTGAGCTACATTGCCCCGCACACTACACACTAACGTCTCCATAAAGCTTGAGTTAGTATTTTCCGTGTAGCGTGGGGTTAGCACGCCCGGCATTGTAGCGCGCACTAAAAATGTTAGCGTGCCTTCGTAAAAGGAGCCCTAAGTTTTGTAAAAGGAGGAGTAAGGGTCCTTTACTAAGCTGTGGTGAGCGCTAACGTACCCTTACTGCAGCTTAATAGGGCTTATTGTGGACATGTTCAGGCAGTCTGTGGTAATGTCCTGATCCGCAGATGTAAACTGCATGCTAAAAAAATACTTTTTATTGTATGCCCAGTAATAGGAAAATAGAAGATTGGCTCTTTTTCTGCTGTGGTAAAAATGGCTTTAGAATGTGGAAAAAAAACCCCACATAACGGACTACTAAGGCCACTTTATATTGCAGCTTATTAAATGGACCCCTAAGTCCACTTTGTGCCTTCAAAATGGAAAATATTGATTATGAATCAGATTTTGCAAAAGTGTACTCTTCTTAGTACTCTGGCTTCATAATCTGGTATAGACCTAATGGCCATATTGTGATCAAAGAGATAGTTGGTTCTCTCCTTGCACAAACCATCTGGATCTGGTTCTCATTTGCTATTGTAGACTTTTGAAATTGTTTCCATATCTAAATCAAACTTCTTGAAAAGAACCTGCATTGATTTTACACCTCTTTGCTCCTCATCATCTGTCTATGATCTTTGGATTTATGCATTGTTTCGAGCAACTTTACAATGTGAGATAGCTTGGCACTGCAAAACCTTTAACTTGACAGCCATGTATAACAAAATTGCTGTATTATCAGCCCGGCTCTTTTTTTTTTTTTTTCTAGCCGTAATGTACTGTGGAGATAGCTGACACAGTCAAGCTGCTGTGAATGTGAAAGAATTGCCTGCATTTGACCAATAAGTAAGGCAAGCAGTATGCTGGCTGTCAAGAACTATGTGAATATTAATTCTGAAGCCAGCGCACTCATCCATATTAATTATTTTGACAGCTAGCAGTTAATATGCTGCAAAGTTGGAGATTTTATACCTCTCTCTTTTCTTTGTGCATAAGGTATTCGATCAGATTTTTATGATGAGGACAAGTTTACATAAAAGAAGTTGAGGTTGTCTTGTTCACTGCAAATGCCTATTAATTAGACTATATCTGTCATAAATTTATCAGACCTTCAGTTGGGCTGACACCTTTTATTACTAGAAACATGCTGTAACCAACTTGTTATAGTTCTAGTTAATTTTGCACACGTGATGGTGGATGATTGGCTGACGGTTTCAATGAAGCCGAAGATTACTGCCAGAAATGGCCTTTCCTCCCAGATAAATTGCTTTAGATGGTGTAGGAACAGTTTGCAGCAATAATGACATTGAAGAGATGTGGGAGAGATAATTGGATTTTTCTACTGAACACAAATCTAAAATTCACATCTTGTTGACAGATCATACCTTTTTTTTTTTTTTTTTTACCAGTCTGTAGTTTAATGGAAGCCAGTGGAGCAGTAGAGCAAATTTAGGAAAACCTTTTGTTTCTTATTATCTTTAATTTCATTTAATAATAAAATATAAGGGCCTCTTTCTCAAAAACGATTTCCCCTTTGCTTTTGGTTATACTTTTTACATCCAGGGAAGGGGGGTGGGTGGGAGGGAGAAGGATAATGTATAGAGACTGGTTTATTTATGACTTGTTAGTACTACTGTATGGGTATCTTGAATATATTGAAATCAGTGGGGAGGGGATGAAAATTATTCTTATGTATTTCACTGATGGATATAAGTGCTGTTTTTTTTCAGGCAAAATACAATTTTTGTATGCACTGTTTTTAGAATGAAAATGAATAAAGATATATATATTTTTAAAAACCGTTTAGCGCAGGCCGCTACAGTAACTGCCCCAAATCCCATAGGGATTTAAAGGGCTTTGGGTTGTTGCCGCACGGCTTTGTAAAAGGGAGAGAGGGGGGATAAATCTTTTGTTTAATTAAATTATATCAACTTCACCTTCATTCAAAATACCTAACTAATGTTAACCAGGAAAAAATGTTACCTTTAGAGTAACTGTAATGAGAAATCTGACTGAATCCATTTGCATTATGAACGTATCCCTCTTCACACAGTTGCTGGTATTGACGTTAAGAATGGTAAAGGAAAAGGTTAGTACTGCCACTATTCATTTTCTTATAGTTGGGGAATTCACCACTGTACCATGGTCTATTTATTTATTTATCACAAGTTTCCCACCTACCCTTTAATGTTTTTTTTTTAATTCAATAATTTCCCATTCCTGTTTAATTATTGGTGGTAGCCGGTTGAATATTTATCTAAGGTTTTTAGCACAATAAATGTTTATGTTTTATGGATGTTCTGCTGCCCTATAGCATTCTGATTAGAAATCAATTATCAAAATAAACACAAGGAAACAAAAGTAACAGAAAAAATGACACAAAAAGACCATATGACCTATCCAGTCTACCCAACCAACTACTAAACTCTATAGTCCCTTCTTTAGCCTTAGACATTCTCTTTGCTTGACTCATAAGAACATAAGAATAGTCTTACTGGGTCAGACCAATGGTCCATCTAGCCCAGTAGTCTGTCTTCATGGTGGCCAATCCAGGTCATTAGTACTTGGCAAAAACCCAAATAGTAGCAACATTCCATGCTACCGATCCAGGGCAAGCAATGGCTTCCCCCATGTCTGTCTCAACTCAAGTTGGGCATCAGTAGGCGTCATAATGTTAGGAGCTAGTATATTAGGCCAGGGTTTTCCTGGCGTAATCTACTAGTACTAACAGATGCCTACTGGCGCCTAACTCAATCTACGCCCATTCTCCCCCTAACCATGCCTGCTTTTTTTGAGTTCCCAGCAGATGCTTCAGTAATGATGCCTACATCCAAATTGTAGGTGCCTACCAGCAAATTATTATTATTTTTTAATCAGTTTTAATGGAGATTCCAATTATCAGTGCCAATTATTCAACTAAAAAATAACTCCCCCTTTTACAAAGCTGCATTAGGCTTTTTTTTTTTTAATCTCTGGTCGTGGTGGTATTAGCTCTGATGCTCATATGAATTCTATGAGCATTGGTGCTAATACCACTGTAGCCAGTGATAGAAAAGCCTAAAATGACTTTGTAAAAGGGGAGGGTAAGCTAGTTGCCTACATTGGTAGGCACAATTTATAGAATGGGGGCCTTTGAGGGAGATTTTATAACTGGATGAAAAGTTAGGTACCCAGATGCAGCACGCTGATTGCTAATTCTGTAACGGCTTCTTGACGCCAGGATTCTATTATAGCAGTGTATGGCAAACTATGTGTCACAGCAAATTCCAGGTGTACCAGTAAGGAGGAGAGCTACAGGCACGAGCTGACTGCTTATAGGACGTGCCTCTCGTGGTGAGAGGCACGTCCTGTAGGCAGTCAGCCAGTGCCAATGACTCTTCTCCTTGTAGGCATCTCTCATCCTCTCCCTGCACCTCCCCTCCTTCAGGATCCCCCACTGAAGTGACGGGTTCAGGGTCGCAGCCAGATGAGCCTCAGCGCATGCATGGACATTGACGTGATGACATCATGTATGCACATGACGCCATCGTGTCAATGTCTGCGCACTTCCGGGTGCTTTCTGGCTGGGGCACTGGTTTTAGTGTGCCTTCTGGCTAAAAAATGTTTGCGGGACACTGCGTTTTAGAATGCTAGCATAAATCAGCATCTGCATGCGTACAATTATATGCACCCACGTATACCATATCAATAGCAACCATAAATGTGCATGCTTAAGTGTGGCACTTTAGCATGTTCAGTAAGTTATATGTGAGACTTCCACATTTGCAGTACCCATGCTCTGACTTTATGTACTTCCCCTGGTATTTCTGTGCTCTCCATTTATTGAAAAGCACGGAAAACATGCAAAGCGCTTGTATAAGTGTACACTTACCCATGCAAGTGTTAGTATTCTATAATTCTAGGGCAAAAATGGTCCTTATTTTAATGTGCTAAAGTTATAGAATAAGGGGCTGTATGACAAAGATCATTGAACATTTTAGAAGCTGCCCTATGAACCAGCTCTATCCTGTTCATATCTTCTTGAATGAGCAATTTCAGTACAAATTAGGTCTGAGCAGAGATTTATATAGAGGCACTCTTGCTTAGTTTCAAGTTTATTATGATTTTATATACCGCCTATCAAGGTTATCTAAGCGGTTTTTACAATCAGGTACTCAAGCATTTTTTCCTACTAGTCATTCTTCTCCCTATGCAGCTAAGCATACTTCTGTCTTTCATCATTTTCTACCTGTTTAGTCACCTTAAATTTCATCAGATACAATTAATTCCAACTCCTGCTCTTTTTTTGTGTATAAAAGTACTTCACCCCCTATATTCTACTGTTCCCCTGGATTTATGCTGTCCAAATTCGTGATCCTGATTTTTTTTTACAATTAAATCTTGGTTTTTAGGCCACTTTTCAAGCTTTACTAGATCTCTCCTCATGTTATCTCCAATCTCAAGAGTACATTATATTACATTAGGGATTTCTATTCCGCCATTACCTCACAGTTCAAGGCGGATTACAAAAAGAGTTATAGAAGGTGGATTACAGAAGATATATGGTCATTTTCAGGGAGAATAAAGAATAGAGTAGGTTGTTTCTGGGGGTTAGGGTGTTAGTGGAGGGACAGAAGAGGACTTGTGATGTTAGTTCTTTCTCCAGGGATTTCTTGAACAGTATATATGTGGTGTTAGGTCTTTTTTATGAGTTTCTTAAACAGTATAGTCTTATTTTTTTTCTGAATGTTTTGTAGTCTGGGGTCGCTATTAGTAGATTGGAGATTTGGTTGTCAAGTTTTGCTGCTTGAGTGGCCAGGAGGCCATCATAGTTTTTTTCTTTTTAACTTCTTTGATTGGAGGGTGTGTGAATAGGGTGTGAGTTTTCCTGTGTCTAGCTGAGGTAGTTTGGATGAGGAGGCAGTTCAGGTAGGCTTGGCTGTCTCCGTTTATGGTTTTGAATAGTAGACAAAACTGGAATTGAAAGCTACTGTAGTAGACAAAACTGGAATTGGAAGCCACTGTGAGTTGAGGTAGGCCTCTGTAATGTGGTTGTGTTTCCTCAATGAGTAGATGAGTCTCAGTACTGTGTTTTGAATTGTTTGTAATTGTATTGTTATTGTTGCAGGGCAGGGGCGATAAAGGCTGTTGCAATAGTCTAGAAGGCCTAGTATTAGGGATTGTACTATGAGCTGGAATTGTGTAATCTCGAAGAATTTCCGAACTTGTCTTAGGTTTCTCATGACTGCCAAAAATTTCTGTATAGTTTTATTGATTTGCGGTTGCATGGTGTAGCATCTGTCTATTGTCATTCCCAGTAGTTTTAGGGTGGGTTGTATGAGGTAGTTAATTGCCTTGATTTCTATGTATCTATCCTATTGCAGATTCTGATGGTGTTCTATATATCTATCCTATTGCAGATTCTGGTGTTATTTGCGATGCCACTTCCAAAAATGATTTTTAAAAAAATTGGATCAAGAACCGATCCTTGCGGCACACCACTGTTAATGCCCTTATCCTTAGAGTGATCTCCATTCACTACTACTCATTCTACCAGTTTCTAACCCAGTCAGTCATTTTATGGGTCTATACTAAGGGCACTCAGTTTATTTATAAGTTGCATATGTGGTACTATGTCAAAGGCTTTGCTGTAAATAAACTATAGATTTGGAGGAGCATTTTGAGGATTTCTTGTTCAAAAATAAGTGAGAAAGATGTTTTTGCATGGAAAATGTCCAAAATGAGCAGCCATTTTCCAAAATGAAACATCCAAAATATGAATGCCAAAAAAGCAGACACAAAAATATCTGTGGGCATCCATTTATACAAAAATGGACACACAGATGCCGCTTCAGAGCAGAAGGGCAACATAATGGTCAATGCACTGGACTTTGAATAATGGGACCCAGGTACAAATCCCACCTTAATTCCATTACGTGTTATTGTGAGCCCTCCAGAAACAGATAAAGGTATACCACTACAGTAGCCATTTTTATACAGAAATAAACAAAGTGTTAAAGTGGGAGTTAAAACTGTGTCCCATTGTTCAAAATCCATGTTACTGACCACTAGGTTACTCCTTATACTTGCTTGCTTGTCTGTTAGCTTCAGATATTAAGGCCATTCCTATCATCCAGCCTGGTATTCATTATCAATTCCACTTAGGCGGATGGGAGGATATCAGTAATCACTTGAAGATTAAGGAGGGGTCATGTATTCATCCCTCCGGTAGTCAGGTTCTCAATCAGGACACCTTTTTGTCCCCTGAACATGATGGAAGCAGGTCTAGATTAAAAAAGTCCTTCTTTTTAGACTTGGACATTTATTTCCATTCTATTATTGCTGAAATACACCCTAATTTTGGATCCACAATAGTCTCATCCCAATACATTTCCAGCACTCCACTTTGCTCTTTGGATGAACAGCAGTGTAAAATATCTAATTCTGTCTTTTGAAAATTGTGGTCTGGAGTTTTGCCAGATGTTTTTTGGCCATTTTGAGACATCCATCTTCTTCGAAAATAAGGTTTGCAATAAGACATTTTCTTTTTCAAACTGATCCAAGCTGCTATACTGAATGCTATGAATCGTTAATGTGAATATCATGTTTTATTATTTAACACTTGACCAGCTAAGATAACTGCATAAATATTACTGCATAAATACAGTCCTACCTTTATGTATTTCAGCGTAGTTGATTAACTGCAAATATCATAATTAACCAGCTGTTTTCACTAGCTCCATTTACATTGAAATTCAATAACGGAGCCTGGACATGGCCCAACATTGAATTTCCAGGTAAGCAACATTCTAAATATTGGGACTAGGGTGTTTAAATGTTATCACTTCTGCATATTCTGTAAAATTGAGTCTTTCCATTTTTTACTCAGTTAGAAATATTTTTCATTGGTACCACTCACTCTGTGTGTTAGATTTCTGGGTTTTGCCATTGAAACTCTACTCACCCCATCAATTTAGCCTTCTTCCTTGCCCAGGAGATACCTTGCGGCTCTTTCCCAAGAGAAGAGTAATTGGAAGTGATAACTTGCATTACATCTGCTAACCTCTTGTGTCAATGCAGCTAGAGAGTATATCACAGAAATGAACAGTTAAAATGTTCAAAGACATTTATGTACTTATTGTTAGTTATTTATTAGGATTTATTTACCAGCAAAGAAATACGCCCAAGGCAGTGAGGAGCAAGAATAAACTGAATATGGGCAATAGACAAAATAATAAAAACATTCAAAATATGCTATCAAATCTCTATATCACTGACTTACTATTTTTCCACAATAGAGGACTAAAGCTGTATTCTGTAATTTGCACCTAAAGTTAGGCACCAATTACAGAATTGAGCTCAGCAGCGCCTAATTTAAGACTTAGATGCCTATAATGTAGGCCTTTAAAACTGTGGCCTATATTACAGGTGCCTAAGGCCTTTAGAGAATTGTGTCTAGTGGTGCCTAGGCCTTTTTCCACCCCTAGATGCACCTACTTTTATATTAGGCACCATGTGATAGGTGCCTATCTTTTGTAGAATCACACCTAAGAAGATAGGCGCCTTATCATCCAATTAATTTTTTTCAATTATATAGGTACCTATTTTAGGTATCTCTTATAGAATTTTCCCCATAACATCTACCAGTATTATACAGTGCCTGAGGTCAGTAATAGTGCTAACTACAAATGTGAGGAATTTAAAATTAAAAAGCATTAAAGATTAAAGCCTACAGGTTTATTTATAATCTACTAGTAGGATTAAATTTTGAAAATAAACTTTTTCAATTCAGAAAGTAAGCTACAACTATTCTTCATGATTCTTTAGCGTGCAAAATTGAGTTTCTAACATAGAATACTAAGCAAACATTTCCCTGCTGCTGCTGTCTCTTTGAAATTTCAAATGAAATGTACACCTTTATGGTAGAAACTAGATAAAATAGATCACACATCCCCTATTACTCAAACTAAAGTGACTGTGTGTCTACTGCATGTGCACAAGGCCACCAAGCCTGTCACTAATGTATTTTTTCAGAGTAGAGTGTCACATATTGAATATGTGTGACTGAAAGTTTAGAGGTTTATATTTCTGAGTCAGACAATAGACTATTTGACAGACTGCAGGTTTCAAGCTTCAACTTTATTAAAAGCTTGATTTTATCACATTATCAAACGATATTAAAGCGATGTACAAATTAAAAAATAAAAATAGAATATGACAAACAATATGTTTTGGTAGACAAAAGACTTAAGACAAATTATAACATGAAAGTTTAAGGAAGTAGGAGGAACTACAATATGAAAAGAAAAAGAAACATAGAGGGAAATAACAATAGGATAGGTCATATCTAAAATTAATGGTCTCGTAGCTTTTATGAATCAAATGTGTCCTTGAAGAGAAAATATTTTAGTTTTCTTATAAATCTCTCAAGGTTGGTTTCCTCTCTTACATATATTGGCAATGAGTTCCAAGTTTGAGGGGCTGTCACCGAGAAAATTGTGCCCGCCAGGTATTAATAGTTCTTAAGGAGGGAACTGAAAGAAGATGTTTATGCTCAGAGTTTAATGTTCTTGAGGGGGTGTAAGGAGTAAGTATTCTTTCGAGGAATAGAGGGGCTTTGGACATTTTGACTGTAAAGGTTATTAGAGCTATTTTGTAGGTTATTCTATGGTTTATGGGTAGCCAGTGTGCGTTCTTTGAGAGTGGTGTGACGTGATCAAATTTCTTCTTTTTGGTGATGATTTTTATTGCAGTATTTTGTATAATTTGAAGGTGTTTTAGTTTAAGTGTAATTCCCTTGTATAATGAATTGCAGTAGTCAACTTTTGATATAATCAGAGAGTGGATTAGGGTATTTAGAGAAGATGGGTCAAAGTTAGCCACTGATCTGATCATCCGCAACCTGCAAAAACATCTTTTGACTATGGCACTGATTAGATTATGGTAATTAAGTTTTTGATCAATAATGACACCTATGATTTTGGGTATGTTAACTTCTTGAAGAGGAATATCTTCAATTTTGATAGGTGTGGAGAGTTTAAGACCATCTTTACAGGGATAAAAGATGGTTTTTGTTTTGGCGATATATTTAAGGATAACATATTTTCATTTAGCCATTATCAGATAAAGTGGTTAATAAGCAATTTAAAGGTCTTAATGACCGTTAATTGGTACTTGGATTACCAAAGGATGTGGACGTCCGTTCAGAGACATGTCCACAATTTTGCGGATGCCCAGCGGGAAAAGCGACTAAGGAAATAGGCATGGGGTGGGAGAGGCTTCGATGTGAATATCTGTTGAATAATTTACATATTGCTGAGCGTCCAAGCGTGTCCACCTAACACCTAACATTGTAAGCGAATGAAAAGCAGGTCTACTTTTGAGCGGGACTTGGGCGGCAGATAGGCGTGAGTTAGGACTTAGGCAGGCTTTGGACATCTCCAATGCATTTTGCTAAATAGATAAATAGGATTTTTATTTTTGCTTTATTAAGCTCAAAATACATTTAATAATGCACCACATAAACAGGGCACATAAATACAAAGATATTGCATGCAAAACCTTCTATTTTTGTGGGAAAACAGCAATGTTATGTACTAATTATAGGAAAAGATCCATTAACTGAAGCATAAGAACATAAGAATTGCCACTGCTGAGTCAGACCAGTGGTCCATCATGCCCAGCAGTCCACTCACGCGGCGGCCCTCTGGTCTAAGACCAGCACCCTAACTGAGACTAACCCTACCAGTGCACGTTCTTGTTCAGCAGAAACTTGTCTAACTTTGTCTTAAATCCTTGGAGGGTGTTTTCCCCTATAACAGCCTCTAGAAGAGCGTTCCAGCTTTCTACCACTCTCTGGGTGAAGAAGAACTTCCTTACATTCGCACGGAATCTATCCCCTTTCAACTTTAGAGAGTGCCCTCTTGTTCTCCCTACCTTGGAGACGGTGAACAACCTGTCCTTATCTACTAAGTCTATCCCCTTCAGTACCTTGAATGTTTCGATCATGTCCCCTCTCAATCTCCTCTGTTCGAGGGAGAAGAGGCCCAGTTCCTCTAATCTTTCACTGTACGGCAGCTCCTCCAACCCCTTAACCATCTTAGTCGCTCTTCTCTGGACCCTATCGAGCAGTACTGTGTCCTTCTTCATGTACAGCGACCAGTGCTGGACGCATTACTCCAGGTGAGGGCGTACCATGGCCGGGTACACTGGCATGATAACCTTCTCTGATCTGTTCGTGATCCCCTTCTTTATCATTCCTAGCATTCTGTTTGCCCTTTTTGCTGCTGCCGCACATTGTGTGAACGGCTTCATCGACTTGTCTCTCCAAGTACCGCCCCGGACATCCTGCATTCGTGCATGAGATTTTTGTTACCGACATGCATCACTTTACACTTATCCACGTTGAACCTCATCTGCCATGTCGATGCCCATTCCTCGAGCTTGATTATGTCACGTTACAGATCTTCGCAATCCCCCTGCATCTTTACTACTCTGAATAACTTCATATCATCTGCAAATTTAATCACCTCGCTCATCATACCTATGTCCAGATCATTTATAAAGATGTTAAAGAGCACGGGTCCAAGCACCAAGCCCTGCGGCACCCCACTGGTGACGCTCTTCCAGTCTGAGTATTGTCCATTTACCCCCACTCTCTGTTTCCTATGCTCCAGCCAGTTTTTAATCCACGTGAGTATTTAACCCTCAATTCCTTGGCTTGCAATTTTCCGAAGTAGTCGTTCATACGGAACCTTGTCGAACACCTTCTGAAAATCCAGATATACAATGTCGACCGTATTGCCCTTGTCTATCTGTCTGTTTACTCCCTCAAAGAAGTGCAGCAAGTTCGTCAAACACGATCTGCTTTTGCTAAAACTGTGCACAAGAAAAAGATAGCTTTACATTTCTTGCTCAAAAGCAACCCATTTTTCAGACTTTAGCAATGAGCTAATTCTTGAAAGAGCTGCATTAAGCAAGCAAAGCACATGAAAAAAAATATATTGCATAGATAATGTTTCCAAAAGGTTAAGAACTGAAAAAGGAGATACAGACCTCAGCATGGCTTGTAGTTCATCGCAAATAGAGGTCTCCAGCTGCACAATAGTGACCTCATTGTAAGATCATCAAGGTGCAACTGGAAGGTAGGATGCCACTAATAAAATAGGAATTTGTGCTGGGGGAGCTGACCAAACTTGTTTACTAAAATTTCCAAGCTGCCTATTTCAAAACACATTTTTTGGATAGGTTTTTTTTCAATGCTATTTGTCTGCAGTGCACTTTCTAACCTTCTCCATTGAAAATACTTACCATTTATCCCTATTCTTTGTTTTCTATCTTTTAACCAGTTTTTAATCCACAACAGGACATTACCTCTTATCCCATGATTTTCTCATTTCATCAGGACCTCTTTCATTAGGTACTTGTTCAAATAAGAACAAAAAAAATAGGGATGGAACAGTATACAACAACTGGGGATGTATCCTTGAAATCAAGTCTCAGTGACAAAAGATTCTTCCAAATATATATTATTAATGTAAATTAGACACATCAGGGCCCGTGTTGTGGCTGAAAGAGCCTACCTCAGAGGTACATATAGGGCTCCTTTTACTAAGGTGCGCTAAGCGTTTTAGCGTGTGCTAAATATTAGCATGTGCTAGTTATACGCTAAACGCTAACATGTGCATGCTAGTCTATGGACACGTTAGCGTTTAGCGCCCGTGTAGATTTAGCGCACGCTAAACTTGCGGTAAAACACTTGGCACACCTTAGTAAAAGAAGGGGTTAGTCTACAAAAAACATACATAGATATTATAAATAATAAAAACATAAATATTAAAACTACATATCTTAAAATATGAATATAAATAAAATTAGTCTTAAAGTGCAAAACAATAATGTGTTAAACTTGAAAAAAAAATTTGTGTGAAAAATGTAGAAATTTATATATGATATTAGTATGCCATAATATAAGTAAAGCCTACTAAATAGATTATGATTTTGTGGATCTAGGAAGAAATCACTGATTCAGTACACCAGTCAAATAGATCTGTTGGAATTAAGAGCAAACATAAAATTACCAGTGAAAAAAATGTATGTGTACACATTTCTCATATGGCTGAGAGGAATTAATGAATTGATTAAAGTGTATCATTAAAAAGGAAAGATGATGGAAAAACAGATATAAATTGTAAAAGTGGACCTAAATGCAATGAATGAAAGAGCAATAATAAATAAATATAAGTAAACTAAAATTTAAAAGCTGTTGCTCAAATTGAAAACAGAGAGTGGACATTGGTACGACAAGTGAGGTGATTAAATTTACGGATGATACAAAGTTATTCAGAGTAGTGAAGACACAGGGGGATTGCGAAGATCTACAAAGTGACATAATCAAGCTCGAGAAATGGGCATCGACATGGCAAATGAGGTTCAATGTGGATAAGTGCAAAGTGATGCATGTCGGTAACAAAAATCTCATGCATGAAAACAGGATGTCCAGGGCGGTACTTGGAGAGACCTCCCAGGAAAGAGACTTAGGAGTTCTGATCGACAAGTCGATGAAGCCGTCTATACAATGCGCTGCGGCGGCAAAGAGGGCGAACAGAATGCTAGGAATGATAAAGAAGGGGATCATGAACAGATCGGAGAAGGTTATCATGCCGCTATACCGGGCCATGGTGCGCCCTCACCTGGAGTACTGCGTCCAGCACTGGTCGCCGTACATGAATGACACGGTACTAGTCGAAAGGGTCCAGAGAAGATTCTTGCTACTAAAATGGTTAAGGGGCTGGAGGAGTTGCCGTACAGCGAGAGATTGGAGAAACTGGGCCTCTTCTCCCTTGAAAAGAGGAGACTGAGAGGAGACATGATCAAAACATTCAAAATACTGAAGGTAATAGATTTAGTAGATAAAGACAGACTATTCACACTCTCACACTCTCCAAGGTTGAGGAGAATGAGAGGGCACTCTCTAAAGTTGAAAGGGGATAGATTCTGTACAAACGTAAGGAAGTTGTTCTTCATCCAGAGAGTGTTGGAGAACTGGAACGTTCTTCCGGAGTCTGTTGTAGGGGAAAACACCCTCCAGGTTTAGCTGGACAAGTTCCTGCTAAACTGGGACGTATGCAGGTGAGGCTGGACTCATTTAGAGCACTGGTCTTTGACCTAGTTGCTGCCGCGTGAGCGGACTGCCGGGCAGGATGGACCACTGGTCTGACTCAGCAGAGGCAATTCTTATGTTCTTAACTCCCTCCCCCTTCCCATTTTATCAAGCTGCACTAGAGATTTTTAATGCAGGCTGGCGAGATAAGTGCTGCGACACTCATAGTATTTACCTCACCAGCTCGCAATAAAACCTCTAGTACAGCTTGATAAAAGGAGCCCTAAATTATCAACACCCAGACAATGTAATCGGCGACATCAATGGTATGTAAGTGACAGTGGGGTGACTACGTGCTATTCTGTAGTGGAGTGCATGTGCAGCATAGCACATAAATGCAAGGGGCAGCATACCTAGATGGACATGGGTGAGGATCCCACTTACATGTGTAACTTAAGGAATACTATAAACTGCCACATTTATGGGACCACAGTGATGCTAGGTCTATGGCCAGTATAGCTGAATGTGTAAATGTTAACTGCACCAATAGCATTCCATAATGGAATCAGGGCACCCAATGCCGTTCAAAAATAGGCTCTCACCATGTGGCATCGAGATGCCTAAATAGAGATTCCCATCTGTAGAACTGCCTCCTGAGTGCATTTGAAAGTTATTGTATCAATAGCTTTGGAAAAAGTAACCTTCCCTTTAGAAATAAGAATAACCTTACTGGGTCAGACCACTGGTCCATCAAGCCCAGTAGCCCATTCTTACGGTGGCCAATACAGGTCACTAGTACCTGGCCAAAATCCAAAGAGTAGCAACATTCCAGGGCAAGCAATGGCATCACCCATATCTTTATCAATAACAGACAATGGACACTTCCTTCAGGAAATTGTCCAAACCTTTCTTAACACCTGCTACGCTATCTGCTCTTACCACAACCTCTGGCAATGCGTTCCAGAGCTTAACTATTCTCTAAATGAAAAAATATTTCCTCCTATTGGTTTTAAAAGTATTTCCCTGTAACTTCATTGAATGTCCCCTAGTCTTTGTAATTTTGAAATCTACAAGGTTAATATTAGTTCATCTTTCTTTATCCAGACCAATTTGTTTTAGCTCTGTTCAAAGAGCTACTTATGTGAGAGAGTAGAGCAGCGTACATGATTGTCCAGTTATTTAGTGATGAAACTGTTAACTAGACTGCCAATTAGTGCTAAATTAAGTCTTGCTCTGATTTAAGTCATGCATCTATCTACCCATTGGGAATGAGACAGAGACAGCTATCTTATCAAAATATATTTGAGTTACAGCTAACTTATTAAAATGTATTTGTATTAAAATCTATTCAATTTACCCTCCTCCCTCAAAAAAAGATACACATGCAAAATACCTTAATTGCACTGGATACATATGAAAATATAGAAAAAAAATGAAGAGCTGAGAATTGAAGAAAATACACTCAGGAGGGTAATTTTGTATAATGGTGCCAAAAGTTAAGCATTAAATTTGCGCATAAAAGACCAGAAAGCTCACATCTATGTGTACACGTGTGTAAATGCCATTTCTGTAACTTCATGCATATCTTTAATAGTACATAGTTTGTAGGTGGGTATTTACATGGGCAGAGTCTGATTGGCACAAACAGGGAAGGAATAGTTATTTCAGAAAACCAATATGATAACAAGTAAAATAAAAGCAGAAACCTTGGGGAAAGGACAAATGTATTGCTGGCCACCTTAGAAAGGCAATTGGTATTTCTGTCTACCACTGTAACCTACAGACATCCAGGTCAGGCAGAGGGCTGGACCAAGATCTAGCTTAAGATATCCAAATGGTGGGAGTAAACAGGGGAGGCATCGCTGAGAGATTTAAAAATAAAATCTTATATTTATACTTTTTAAATCACAAATACCATTTGAGAGACCCCATAGAAATATGTACGACTATTTTCAAAACACAACATATGTTTCCTGTAAGGAACATATGGAAGACGTTCAAACCCAAACTGTTGCACTCTCTTCAGTCACTACTGCTGTCAATGTGCTTTTGTGTGCACGATGTTGATGGTTGATCAGAACAACCTTCAACCGGTTACACCTATTCTTCCTGCTTTAAACCTTTTTACCCATTCATAACCCTTTTGAGGTTCATGGTGTTATGTCCATATTGAGTCAATATCCAATGGTTTCACTCCCTCTACCCATAGAAAGTGCATTACTGCATGTTGTTCTTCGATGGTGCAATCTTGCAATGGAGCATCCACGTTTCTGACCTCATGGCTGCCACACGACTAAAGGCCGAGCTCTGCACTGTGCATAGACTAACTAACCAACAAGCAATGTATTAGTACATGTGTTGCATTTCGCTAGCTCTGTTCCAGTTATTTTGTCATTTAACAATCGCCTTTAATTTTTGATTTACCTTCATATAAAGATGTGTGCATAAATTCCAGTTATTGCCAGTTAGCATCAGTAATTGATTTTTAGCATCCAGTCATTGTTAATTGACTTGTTAAGTAATTAAATTGTGTACACAATTGGGATATGTACCCAAATTTCTGCATGCAATTTTAAGCACTATATATATTGTAGAATTAGGTGGCTATTGTATAATATTTTATAGGTTACATATGTGTGAGCCCTACATTCTGGCAAATATGTATTATGCTAATAAGATAGGTAAGTGCAGAATAGTACTTTCGGAATTTTGTTAGTTATGTGTACGCATATACACATAACTGTCATTATTCTAAACATTGGTTATCCATGGAAGCAAGACCAAAGCAGAATATGTAAATGAATTATTTGCTTTGGTTTTTACCAAGGAGGATATCAAGGAGATACACTGGAAATGTTCTTCGACGATGATGATTCAAAGCAATTGAAGCAAATCACTGTGAACTGAAAAGATGTAATAGAACAAATTAATAATCTAAATCTGAAATTAGTCACAAATGAGACTGCAGACTTATTCCTAGTAATTTGTAACTTCTCATTCAAATTAGTTATGGTACCTGAGAATTAGAAGGTGAAAAATGGAATACGTTTTTGAAAGATGCTCCAAAGATGCATCCAACAGACTTACAGGTCTGATGTCAGTGCTGGCCAAAATATTAGAAGATATTATGGAGAGCACAATAATTGATCATATGGAAAGACACAAATTAATGGGGCAGAGCAAGCATAGATTTCTGATAGATTTTTTTTTTAAGAGTTAATAAACATATGGATAAGGATAAGTCAGTGGTCGTAGTGTATCTGAATTTTCAGAAAGTATTTATCATTCAAAAAGAGTAGCAATAGATCTTTATTTTGCTCTATGACTAATAAAAAATTGAATGATAAAAAAAAAGAAAGTACTTGATCAATTCCCAGATAAAAGGCTTTTCAGAAAATTAGCAAGTCATGAGATTGAAGTAACATAGAGGGACATTTTGATATGACATCCCCAAAATCGAGTTAGGATGTTGTACAGAACACACACAAAAATATAGTAGTGAACATGACCATTTTCAAAACAGAAAAACATATTTTTGTTTCAGAAATAGCAATTTCTCAGATGTGCTGTCTTCATTGCATCTTTCTTTTTGAACCATTTTTGAGGAAAAAAAAGTCCAAAAGAAAAACACACAAACCAAGACATTGGGAGGTCGGAGGGATCCAGCATTTTTAGTAGACTGGCCATACAGATATTCTAGCAGAGCAGAGGGGCACCCTGGGGGCCACTGTAATGAAACTTACATGAAAGTCCCAGGTACACATCTTATAGTGTACTAGCTGATGCCCCGGCGTTGCACGGGTATTTAATTATAGCAATAACACTGTAAATGGATTCAAATAAAGATACTTTATAGTGGTGAATGAAAATATTTTTTTACAGCTTAATAAAAAGTACAATATTCAAATTATAATGTGAAATATTTGACAAAATGAATACAATACAACTAACGCAAAACGTGATTATAAACAACATTTTTAGTTTCACCTCCTGGAGCAAGAACATATAAATTCTTGGGTGAACCCAGCCCTGAGCAAGCAACATAGAGTTGTGGGCCGCGAGACCCCCAGAACATATCACCCCAGGTAGTGAGGGATCTGCATACCAAGTTTCGTTCAAATCGGTCAAGCCGTTTTTGAATTACTGTGAGAATGGCAGCTTTTTACATTTTTTCCATTGACATGAATGGGTGAAATCAGATTTTCTGTTTGTAGCTCCGCCCACGTGTGCAGGTGGGCTGCGAGACCCCCAGAACATATCACCCCAGGTAGTGAGGGATTTGCATACCAAGTTTCGTTCAAATCGGTCAAGCCGGTTTTGAATTACTGTGAGAATGGCAGCTTTTTACATTTTTTCCATTGACATGAATGGGTGAAATCTGAATTTCTGTTTGTAGCTCCGCCCACATGTGCAGGTGGGCCGCGAGACCCCCAGAACATATCACCCCAGGTAGTGAGGGATCTGCATACCAAGTTTCGTTCAAATCGGCCAAGCCGTTTTTGCGTGATCGTGGCACATACACACACATATACATACACACATACATACCTCCGATTTTATATATATAGATGGTGAACCCTCCAAAACCTACTGGACTGAACTGTACACTACACCAATAGCCCTTATGTCTGTAGGTGTCACCTATATATGTAGGTACAATGGGATTTGGGTGGGTTTTGGAAGGCTCATATATTCCACCATAAGTGTAGTAGTTAGAGTGGGATATGGGCCTGAGTCTCCATATCTATGGTTGACTATACTACCCACTAGGCTACTCTAGGAACCTGCTTGCTGTTCTTCTAGGACTGGCTATAACATCTGAAGCTATCATACAAGCAGGTATATACTGTTTTCATTCACATCTCTGGGAGGTAGGAGGGAGTTAGTGAGCACTGGGGAAATATTGGGGGGGGGGGGGTTCATACCTTCATCCCTACGGTGGTCATCTGGTCAGTTTGGCCACCTTTTTGGCACTTATTCATTGTTAAAAGAGGTCTAGCCCCAAATGGTCAAATTGTGCCCTGGGCATTTTCTAAATTGTTTGATTATTGCAGAAAATCATCCAGTACATAAGCCTGCCTTAGTCCCACCCAAAACACACCCCAATCAGACCTCCTTCAGATTTAGACATACTGAAAACAACCACTTTAGAAATCCGTTTTGTATTTCCTAATGTATTCTGAGAAACTCAAAAAAGGAGACGTCAATTCCTGCTTTTGAAAATTGGAGTCACATTGATTGGAGGAACTTTCTTTTTAAGATATCCTTGTAAATACATAGTGAAACACCACTCAATAAAATATGTTTTCTTTGAGCCTTCCCAGTTAACCACTTTCCTATTTTTGAAACGCCTTGAAGGTGAAGGAATTTTGAACTCAAATGAAGAGAATTTGACATCTCGGTTCAGCTTTTCAGATGCTTAGTCACCTTATTTGTTTAGATTTTCTAAGAGATTTCTTATACCGCTCAATTGTAATCTTGGATCTTATTTGAGGACTTGAGATTGATCAAGTTAAATGAGTCTTTGTATTTGTATTTCTTAATTTCTCTTTTCTTTTTCAATCTTTTCTGTACAAGATGGATAATGCTTGGTAAATATTTGAAATATGATAAATAAAATAATAATTAAAAAAAGAAATCTGTTTTGAAAATGAAATTCTTTTTAAAATTCTTTATTGATTTTTCAAACTACAAATGCGCACTAAATGATTCACATATTTGCACATTACACATTAAGTGCAACAAAACTTACAAATACTACTGCATAATGAAATTTCCCCCACCCTCCCAGCTACTAAACAAATATTATAAAACCTTCATGAAATTATTCATAAAATCCTGAATCAATTCCAATTCTATTCCCTTCCCTTCCCTTCCCCCCCCAGGATATGTATGTTTACTTGACTATAAAATTAAATTAATTATTCCTCTTTACAGTATTTAGCGAATGGCTCCCAAACATCCATAAAATTCTTAAAACGTCCCTGTTGTATGGCCATGCAACGTTCCATTTTATATGTATAACACAGGGATTCCCACCAGAATGTGTAGTTCAACCTATCCCAGTTTATCCAATTTCTTAAAATAAGCTGCTGTCATTACAAAAAGTAGCTTGCTATTTGATTTTTTTAAAATTCTTTATTGATTTTTCAAATATTAACAGTGCAATACACAAGTATATAAATATATAATAAATCAAGAAAAGCACATTCATCTTACAGACATACATGAACACCTATTTTATCCCACCCACCCACCCAATGACTAATCAATAAAAACACAAATGCATAGATTTCAATAACCTTTCCCCATTTAAAATAGTAATGTAAACCCACCCTGGATGTATATACTCAAAGGGCTAAGATTAAAATAGAATATAGCCCTCCCCCCACCCTCTCACCCTTCCATGGATGTGTGTGGAAATAAAAATTAAAGACAAAAGACAAATATAATGAAGTAATAAAAGATGTCAACCAGTTTAAATAAATTACTATGCCCCAACATGTCAGCATTCATTTTTTCATACCTATAGCTGGAGCATAAATTCACCCATCAAAAAGGAAAATTGAGGCGATCATAATTTTTCCAATTATGAGTTACCATCTGCATAGCTATCCCAGTCATAATTAGGATAAGCTGGCATTTATAGCGGTCCACGGGGGGGGGGGGGGGGCTTAATATATAATAATGTTCCACATATGACTACCTCATATGTCAATGGAATTGATGATTCCAGTATGGTATTAATCTGTCCCCATATTAAAAAATAAATTTTAAAAATAGTGAATTGGAAAGGTTTAGGGGTCATTTTACTAAGGCGCGCTAGTGCATCTTAGCGCGCGCTAATGCGTCCATAGGATATAATAGACACAACACACGTTAGTGTGCACTAAGATGCACTAGCGCGCCTTAGTAAAAGGACCCCTATGTGAGAAAAAAATCCATCTGCCTCTTTATGACACTATTTGGTCATTTTTCTTTTCCAAAATATGAGCCCCATAATACGAGCGTAGATCAGTAACTGGCTAAACAAAGGAAATGGGTAGTAGGGCTACTTGGGGGGTCCTTTTATTAAGCTGTGATAAAATATGGCCTTAGGGGTCCTTTTACTAAGACACGCTAGTGTGTCTTAGCGTGCGCTAAATACTAACGCATGGCAATGTGTCCGTAGGATATAATGGACGCTTTAGCATGCGTTAGCATTTAACGCATGCTAATATTAAGCATGCGCTATGACGCACATGCGCGCCTTAGTAAAATGACCCATTAGTGTACCCTTATACAGGTCTTTCCTCCATGATAAGGTCATTTTTATGAGCAGATATGAAATGGCCCATTTTTTTTATTTTATTAATGGCCATGCACTAAGGTTTCACGAGCGTACTGTCGTTTTAAAAATTACTGTATGAGCACTTAAGCCACTCATTTTGTGGGCATTAAGGAGCTGATTCTATAAATGGCACCTAGCAGCGTCTATTTCCTAGGGTAATAAAATAAATTTCCTGGTGTCCTGAAATTTCAGCGGCATTGCTTCTTGCGCTATCTTCAACAGCAGATCTTTGTCCTGAAATGTAGCATTACAAGATGCATAAAAGCAATGGTGTATAAAAAGCTATTTAATTTGTACTTTTTCATTTGCTTAGTAGTAAATGACTATATCATAGATGTGTCAGAACAGACTGGTTTTATGCAAAAGGTCTTTCAACTATTATGAGTCTGATCGCTTTGCAGGGGAAAATATGTCAGAAATGTGACTGCTTCCATTTGTCAATACCGATTGATTTGCCCGTGATTTAAATTTCAGATAAATGCCCTCGTTACCATTTGATGATATGAGTTTGGTATTTATTTTTAATTTTGTATGTCAAATCCAAGGCATGTTTTATCATTGTCTGTCATATTCATTTCATATGCATTCCCTTGCCATTCCGGGGATGCTAAAATAAATGCACTATCGAGTTATGAAACATTTATGAGGTCTGACTGACTCTGTGTACTGAAGCTCATATGAATCAGTGATCCTTGCTAGACCTGCGAGAGCAGGTGCAATTCATACCCATTTTACGTTTGAATCCTATGCATTACCTATATGATGGTTGTTCTGTGATGAGTTAAATGGCAGATCTGTCAGTAAACGCTGACTGATTCTTCACAGTTGCATGAAAACGTATGCCTCATCTAAATACATAAACTGAAAATGACAAGCACTACGGGGAGATATCAATGTCCCTTACCATTTCAAGTCATTGAAAAGCTTCCTTTGAGATTACAGATACACATGCATATCAGTCAGACGCACCTTTCTCTCTCTTTGTTTGAAAGCAGTATGATTTTAGGGGCAGAAATCTAAACTAAAATGTCAAATTCTTTTTAACTATTGTGCATTGCATTGCTAAAATTAGATTTTACCAGGATGTGATGTACCAAGGCGTAGTTCCATATGAGAAGCACCGAGAGTTAAAGTTAGTGTTATGGAAAAACAATCTCATATACTTTAATTTTTGAGTGTTTTGCTGTTCAAATACAACCATTTCTACTCAAAATTATATAGCAATGCTAACATGATATGGATACATGATGAAATTAATATAATAGAATCATTTTATAAGGCTGGTGGGCTAAGTGCACTTGTGAAAGTAGCATATATGCTAGGAAGCTGCGCCTCAAATATGTTTGTTTTGTTTAGAATTCTGCATGGTTTACGGAAATTTTCATTGTGTGTGGTTATTTAAATTATATTTTGTTTCAGGAGCAATATCTTACGTGTGTACTTGCCCCCCCCCCCCAAAAAAAAAAAGCATATAATTGGGAAGTAATACGCATTGTTTGTGAAAAATGTACACTATTATTCATGCCTTTTTTCTAAGAGTCTTAATCTATACTTCATGTCATTTGTAAGCACATTCCCTCAGATTCTATAAATAGTGTCTAAAGCTCTTCACATACATTGGTGCACAGTCGATATTTGTGCAAAACTTAATTAATAGGCTTATTCAGCACCCATAATTGGCAATTAACACCTCATAATTGATATTAATTGGAGTTAATCGAAAGCTACGCACACCTGATAGGTGCAATTCTACAAAAATTCTGTAAGTTTAAGTGTGTGCTGCTGAAAAGGGGGGGGGGTGATCAGAGGCAGGTTGATGGGCATTCTTTTAGTTTATAGAATGTGCACACAAGTGCAGAAATTTAAGATTGACTTTAACTGGCCTAAATGAGTGTGCCTAAAAGTTATGTGACGTATAGGTGCTAAGTGCAGTTCTATAAGATACATTGTAGCGCGGCCGTCCCTTAAGCGGTAGCGGGGACCAGCACACACCACTGATACGGCCCTGGTGTGCTTCCCCAAGTAGGAGGAAGTCCCTGTATTGGTGGGCTTACCTAGCTTATAATAGTCAGAATGCTCCACAATAGGTAAGCTTTCAAAAATCAAATGGAATTTATTTGGCATTCAGGTTTGTATGAGAATTCAAAACAAAATTGGTCATGGAGTACAAACAGCAAAAAAACAGCAAAAATCAAAGTTTGTCTCACCAGCCTGGTCTGGTAACTACCCTGAGTGCCCAGTTCAACTCATTTCCATATCTTCTGCCAATGGAAGCTCAGGCAGGGCATTCCATTCTATGGCTTCAGGAACACAGTCCTCTTGATAATCCTCTCCTGCTTCAGGTGTCTGCATTTCTACATTCTCCGGTTTCTGAGACTGTGGAGGCTCTTCCAGCATAGGATCTTCCCTGGGCTGCCTCCTTGTCTGTGGCTCCCAGTCATCTAAATGCTGCTGAGCTGCAGAGCCACGCCCAGCCCTGTGCGGGAGATGGTCTCTCCCCAGCTCTGACTGCCTCTCAGCCTGTTTAGCCAGCAACTTCAAGATGGATGCCTTTAAAGGGACATAACTCTGTTTTCCCAGACTGTGACTTGAGTTCTGTTGGGGCTCAGCCTGGTCTTTATATTGTGGATTATATCTGGCAGAGGCACACACTGATCTGCCATAACCAGCTTAATGGGGTTATTTCTGTGTCTTTTACCTGGCACAAGGCTGGCACGGGAGTCGGACTTGTGACATACCCTCCCCTTTAAACTATGACCATCCGGGCATAGTCTATATTCCTCTGAGGTCTCCTGTAAGCGGGACAACCTATCCACATTAGTACTTAGGTGACCTGATCTATGTACCACATTAAACCTAGAGGTTTGGAGAGCAAGATACCAACGGATGAGCCTGGCATTGTTGTTCCTCATTGTGCATAACCATTTGAGGGCCGCATGGTCAGTCACCAGTGTGAACTCTTGGCCCTCCAGGTAGTGAACCAGGGTTTGCATAGCCCACTTAGCGGCTAAGCATTCCAGTTCCACCATGTTTAAGGATCTGGTTGAAACGTTCTACCAGTCCATTTGCCTGAGGGTGGTATGCTGAGGTTCGGATGTGACGAACCCCGAAACCTCACCAGTAGTCCTGCATCTCTTTGGACATGAAATTGCTACCCTGATCTGTCAGCACCTCTCACAGGAATCCTACCGTGCAAAACAAACCAGTGAGCTCCTTCATAATGGTTTGGGCAGAGGTCTTCCTTAGAGGAAATGCCCATAGGAATCTATTGGCCACATCCACTATCACTAGGATAAAACTATATCCTCTAGGAATCTTCTCTAAGGGTCTCACTATTTCCATAGCTAACCGACTAAAAGGATCCTCCACCCGGGGAATGGAAATCATTGGGACACGAAGAAGCTTCTTCAGGGTCAACTTCTGACAAGTAGGGCAGGCAGTACAAAAATTAAGCACATCCTGCCTGACCCCTGGCCAGAAAAACCTCTGGAGGACTTGCTTCAAAGTAGCCTCGGCCCCCCCTTATGCCCCGACATGGGGTGATCATGAGCAGTTTGAGGGATAACTTTCCTAAAACCTCTCGGGACCACCAACTGTTCCTCCTGGGCCCCGTTACTCCCAGCTACCTCCTGGTGGTATAGCAACCCCCTCCTCAACCTAAAGGGATGTTCCCCCTGTTGAAACTCAGAGACCTTCTGCCAAGCCTCCTTTAATGAATCATCTGCCTTTTGCTCGGCCGAAAAGGTGGGGAATAGGTTCATCACGGTAAATAAGGTATCTCCTGTTTACTAGTGACCTGCTGTAGAACCTTACTATGCTGGTGTTTTTGTCTTTTGCTGCTAGCTTTATCTCTCTTCACTGGTCTCTGGGGATACCTGTGAAATACTCCTTTGAAAGGGAACACCTTACCCAGCTCCTCCCCTTCTTTGTCTCCAGGGGATTTCTGGGAGCGAGTGTTCACCAGTCCCTGTTTATTCCCTAGATAAAAGGGGGAGGGGATAACTGAGTAAATCTGACTTATTAAGCCTTCGGAATCTATTACTGTCAACTTTGCTGTAATGATTAGAACTGTACACAATGCGCTTGTACCAACACTTCTGTTGTACTAAATTCTTTAATAAAATCACTGTTACCATTTTCATCACAAAATGAACACATTTTTTTTTTAATGCTGTACACTATGTCCATTTTCTTAATACCTTCCTTGTTCATTATAAGTGCTTTTAGCCTTGCAGTCTAATGAAAAGTTCCTCATATCAAGTCTGATTACCATTCTAATGTTTTCTAGGCATGCTTGGTGATGAGTTGGGCATAGGAAACAATTTCCTACAGTAATAAAACTAATTAGAGTAGGCAGCCATTCCCTCACCACCCCTTAATGAATTATAATGAGTTCATTTATCTAGTCTCTCTTACTCACCAAGTCCATTGGCTGGGACACTATTCAGAACTGGCAGCCTGCAATTTTTGGCATTATAAATGGGCAGTTATTTGAATAAGACACGTTTTTCTTAAGTAAATATTACAAACAGTGAAATTGGTTAGAAAACACATATTTGTTTCTAAAGTCTACATCCTTACTGTATGAACTAATTTAGAAAGTTGTACAATGCGGCACATTTTTTTGCCAACACAAAATGTTTATTGCAATAATTCTTGCGGGGATTTAGCATCCAAGTTGCATTTGAATATGCAAACACTATCGAAGAAGGAAATGTAATATTGTATTGGTACTGGCCATCTCAAGTCTTCTTTGTAATACTACTGTTAATATAAATCTTTATCTTATATTTATTAAAACTCGATATAGAAACATAGAAACATAGAAGATGACGGCAGAAAAGGGCTACAGCCCATCAAGTCTGCCCACTCTGCTTACCCACCCCCTGTCTATGCCCTAATGACCCATTTTCCTTATCTTGACCCTCGTAGGGATCCCACATGGGTATCCCATTTATTCTTAAAGTCTGGCACGCTGTCTGCCTCGATCACCTGCACTGGAAGCTTGTTCCAATGATCAACCACTCTCTCTGTGAAGAAATACTTTCTGATGTTTGCAGCAGCCACTCTCTCCTCCTCTCCCTATTGGCTAAGGCTCTTAACATTTGCATCTCCTCTTCCTATAGGCTAAGGCTCTTTACACCTGCATTGTGATGTCATAGAACTTTCTGATTATAGAAACATAGAAACATGATGGCAGATAAAGGCCAAATGACCCATCATAGAAACATAGAAACATAGAAGATGACGGCAGAAAAGGGCTACAGCCCATCAAGTCTGCCCACTCTGCTTATCCACTCCCTGTCTATGCCCTAATGACCCAATTTCCTTATCTTGACCCTCGTAGGGATCCCACATGGGTATCCCATTTATTCTTAAAGTCTGGCACGCTGTCTGCCTCGATCACCTGCACTGGAAGCTTGTTCCAATGATCAACCACGCTCTCTGTGAAGAAATACTTTCTGGTGTCGCCATGAAATTTTCTGCCCCTAAGTTTGAGCGGGTGCCCTCTTGTGGCCGAGGGTCCCTTGAGAAAGAAAATATCATCTTCCACTTTGACACGTCCCGTGAGGTACTTAAATGTTTCGATCATGTCTCCCCTCTCCCTACGTTCCTCGAGAGTGTAGAGCTGCAATTTGTCCAGTCTCTCTTCGTACGAGAGACCCTTGAGCCCCGAGATCATCCTGGTGGCCGTCCGCTGAACCGATTCAATTCTGCGCACATCTGAATGGCCAGAAAAGGCTTCACAGCAGTTTACACAGTTATGTAAAACAATCTTTACAAATATAGGGGTCCTTTAACTAAGGTGCGCCAGCCGTTTTAGCGCATGCTAAATGCTAACGCCTCCATTATATTCTGTGGACGCATTAACATTTAACATGTGCTAATATTTAGCATGCGCTAAATCGGCTAGTGCGACTTAGTAAAAGAGGGGGATAGATAAATCATTAGATGTTAGATTACAATGCAATAACATAGCACATTTAAAGGAAAAAAAACATGAAAGGGTGGGACTATCAGTGAGGAAAAGACTATGAAAACAGGTGGGTTTTGATTGCTTTCTTGAATTTGGTAATACTTAGATGGTTCCTGATATACACTTCCCCCTCCCCATTCGCGGTTTCGGCAATCGCGATTTCACATATTCGTGATTTTTTGGGTGAGGGGGAAAAAAAGAAAAAAAAAACCAAGTTTAACCTTCCTCCCGGCGTCCCGGCCTTACCTGGTGGTCTAGCGGGCTTTCGGGGCAGGAGCGATCTTCATACGCTCCTGCCCCGTGTAGATTGCCAATAGGAAATGGCTATGGGGAGTTCCCGTAGTCTCTCTCTCTCGAGAGCACTCTTGGGTGCAATTCGTCTAGACCCATGGCTTTGCACACCTTGAGTCTTGACAGTTCGCTGTAGACGTCAGCTGGTGTGAACTCAAAATTCTGAAATGGGTCTTCCGCCCTTGACATTGGGTCCAGGTGTGGCCCGTACCCTTGTGCCTCGCAAGTAAAGACCGAGCAGAAGTATTCATTCAGTAGTTTGGCTTTATCGTAATCATTTTCCGCGTAGTTCCCGTCCGGTGTTCTATGGCGTACGATCCCATCTGTGTTTTTTTTCCTGTCACTAATGTGCCCGAAGAAAGATTTGTCCCCTTTCTTAATGTTCTTTGCTAGAGTTTCTTCCACGCAAAGTTTGGCCTCCCTGACTGCTGTTTTGACCGCTGCAGACCTTGTCCTGTATTCGATGTTAGCTTCTTTTTCCCCGGTGCGTTTGTATGAAAGAAATGCTCTTTTCTTCTCCTTGACGAGGTACGAGACCTCGTCAGTAAACCATCGGGGTTTCTTTTTTCTTTGTTGTTTATTTACCGATTTTTATGTAGCGGATAGTTGCCTCGTGAAGGGTCGATTTTAGGGTTGACCACATAGCTTCTACATTATCAGTTGCTTCTTGAACCTGCAGCATCTGATGGACGAAATCTCCCATGCGTGCGAAGTCAGTGCCCCGGAAATTGAGTACCCTCGTTTTTGTTTGTGATTTAGGGAAGCCTTTCCTAAGGTTAAACCATACCATGTTATGGTCACTTGTGGCTAGCGTTTCACCCACCGAGACCTCCGAGACGCTCTCCCCGTTTGTAAGTACGAGGTCTAGGATGGCCTTGGCCCTAGTGGGCTCTAGCACATCATCTGAATCTCCCTGTTTCACTTCAAGCAAAGATCTCTCCATCATCTCTTGCTCTTCTGCTGTTCTTTTTTCACTCTTCACTTTCCACTTTTTCATCCTCCTTCCTTTTTGCCTACATTTTCTCCTGTAGTTCTTGTCTTCTAGTTTTAAGGAGGCCAATGTGTCCAAACTGATGAGGTCCAACACTCCCAACTTTCTCTCTGTGACTTTTTATAAAGGCTAGCTCAGTCACCGGAATCTTCTCTCTGCTGCAGTCACAAAGTATGTGTATTCCACGGACACAGGCAGAATTGCATCCCATATCAGTGCAATTTTTTATTTCACACTTGCAGGTATGTCCATCGCTGTATCGAGCTTCTCCATAAATCTTTCACCTCTAATTTTGCTCTGCCCACAGAAACTTTGCTGTTTGATCCCCATGGATTTCAACTTTGTATTAATCCTAACATGGCTGTTTATAACAGGATCATTGAATTTGCTTTGTACCACTGAGCAAATAACCCAGTCATTAAGTCTTTGACCAGTTCATCAGTGCTATAATTTCATCTGTCTTGCTCACTGATGTCTCTCAATTACAATCCATATCTAATTAGATCCCTGACAGTAGTTCAGCTAAAAGTAATTCTCTGTCTGATCCCATCAAATGACGTAAATGAGTTCAAACTTGAGTCTTGTTTTTCTTTCGGACATTTTCAGTATTAGATTACTGCCATGACAACACTATGGGCTCCTGTTGCAAAGGTGCGCGAAGCATTTTAGCACGCGTTTAGTGTGTGCTAAATCAACGTGTGTGCTAGCCACTAATGCGACCATAGGCTAACATGCACGCATTAGCTTTTACACACGCGATAATATTTATCACGTGTTAAAAAGCATAGCGCACCTTTGTAAAAGAGGGGGCATGTTGAAAGTCCGTGAAAGAGAAAATGAAACTAAGGGCCTCTTCTATTAAATTGCGCTAGCAGTTTCTAGCACGGGAAGCTGCGCTGAATGGCCCATGATCATAGAGTTTCTATAGGCTCATATGCGTTGGGAGCAGCACGAGCCATTCAGCGTGGCTCTCTGTACTAAAAACTGCTAGCGCAGTTTAATAGAAGAAGGGGTAACTAAGATAAATTGATAATTGAGTCATAAAAAGCATTAATATGCAATGCAAACATATAAAAACTATTAGCAGAGCACTTAAATATATTTCAGTACGGGTGTCCTATATAGAATTGCATCTGTCCGTTTATAAAATTGCATCTGTCCTAATGGACAGACACTTAACCCCCACCTAACCACCCCGATTCTCTAACTGGCATCCATGTCACAGACACCATTTAGAGAATTGTATTGCCGCTGAACTGATCGCGACAAGGGAACCTCCCTGCAGTGTCAGGGAACTCACAAACCCCACACACACACTGTCTGCAGCAGGAGGGATGCCCAATCCATCCTGCCGCAAACCCCTAAACAATCCCTGGCAGGAGGGATGCCTGTGCCCTCCTGCCGGAATCCGTCCCCAAACCCTCACCCCCAAATGCCAACCCAGACACCCCTCCAGACCCTTAGCAAGAAGGCCAGCGAGAGATGCCTACTCCCTGTGGCTGGGAGGCCTGCCTCATCAGAATAGCAGGCCTTCCCCTTCCCATAAGGAGGGCTTTAGGCACCTGGGCCAACCCGAGTCTTAGGCCTCCTTTCCAGTGCATGCTGGGAAGCACTGGGAGTGGCCTAAGAATCTGATTGGCCAGATCCTAAGGCCACTCCTAAGACAGTGTGGGGGGGTCATGGGTGGTGGTGGGAGGCAGTTGGTTTCCCTCCCGCCAGCCAACTTATGGTGGGGTTTGGAGGTTCCCTGCCATGACCACTCAGCTGTTCGCGGCAGGGAGATTTCCTTTACACAATCAGTTTTGCGGCCACATCTATTTGAAATGTAGGCCAGCATTTTGCTGGCCTAAATTTCATGTGCCTATTGCGGCCCTAGGGCGATGCCTAGGGCCGCTTAATCTCGCTTAAGGCCACTTTGGGTGAGCTTAAGAGTCCCTAGGTGCCTCCCTGCACCTACAGCAGATGCCTACAGTATAGGCAGCCTGCCTTGGTTTTTTATTTTTAAACGTGTGTCCTGATTGGCTGGTTTGACAGCGGTAGGATGCCTACCACTGCCTACAATCAGAACACCGTTTATAGAATATGGCCCTCTTTATCCCATATGTGGTGATTCGGCATAGGATGGGCTGGGGAAGGCATCAGTGGGAACTCCAATAACTTAGAACACGAGGACTTTACTAGCTAGACTTTAAGGTAGATATCCTGCAAATAATGGAATGGTTGGATAGGCTGGGGTGAGTTTGGACAGCAACTCCAACAATTGGAACCTAGGACAATACCAGGTGTACTTTACAGTCTATGGCCCAGAAATATCAAAGAAAAAAGATAAGATAATTTAATCATGAATTAATAATGTGTATAACTAATAGGCAGACTGGATGGACCAGTCTGTCTTTATCTGCCATCATTTATTATGTTACTATAACCCAGTTTCCTCAGGAAAGAGCCTCCTAAAATTTCCTCTATAATTCCTTTTATGTTTATATTTCTTTCTAGCCTATGACTGTGTTGAACTGTGTTCCTTCATATACTGTTGGGAGGGGGGGGTTTGTAAAAATTGTGCTTAATATTTGTGTGATTACTTTTCATTTTTTTCCAAAAATTATTTCAATTGGCTTTTTAATCATTCATTCATTCATATGGCTTTATTCCCCCTGAATGCTTTTCATTTTGTGCAGAGTTGAAGAATGTTCTTTTTAAAGTCATAAAAAATGTAATAGCTAGGTACGTTTACATCTTGAAATAAGACAGTAAAGGGAATTGTATTCTCCTTAAAGTGTAGAACTCAACTAATTTTGCTTTTTGAAACTGCAGGTATTCAGCAAAGAAAATGCAGATATGCAATATGGTATTTTAATTATTAATCAAGGAATGTGTAGCATTTCATAAGTAGGCAGATAGTATCATAATATTTATTACTTTATGGTATCCTGTGACAGAAAAAAAATTGCATTTATTAAGTTATAGCTGTGCATGCAAAGAGTCATTTTATTAAACATTTTCTTTGTGTGATGCTTGTTTTATACTTTGAAAATGGCTTTCATAAAATGTGTGGAAGGAACAAGCACACTGAAATATACAGTATTACCTACTTTTACCTGATCAGGATGTAGGTAATGTATTCCAAAGGGTGTAGTTTGGGCAGAGTAGGAATATAAATCCATGAATTTTAAAATTATATGTATATACTGTATATGCATCAAATCCATGCACATATTTACCTATTTTATAAAGGAGCATAGGCAGTAGTTAGTTGCCAGTTCCAAGCCCAGAGAAAGTGAAGAGATGGGGATCAAAGGGAAGACTAAAGAAAGTTACACTGGTTTGGTCATCGGCTAGGTCAACAAGGACTGTGTTACAAATAGGGGCTGTAGTGATACATGTACTACTGAATTCTGGAGCGAAGAACGTAAGAACAGCCATACTGGGTCAGACCAATGGTCTATCTAGCCCAATCTCGTTTCCAGCAGTGACCAATCCAGGTCATAGTACCTGGCTGAAACCCAAATAATAGTGACATTCCATGCTACCAGTCCAGGGCAAGCAATGGGTTCACCCATATCTGTCTCAATAGCAGGCTATGGACTTTTCTTCCAGGTACTTTAACTACTGTAGTTGAGATTTATAGAGGGAAAAGAATGAATCACACTCAGAGAATGGAATGTAAGGACACTCTACCAAACTAGAAATTACAATCTAGTAAAAACAAACTGGAAGGATTTACATATGGTGTGGTTGGTCTGTGAGGTGAGATGAAAAGAAAGCAGTGAAATGCATAGTAGAAAGATAATATGGTTAGGCTACCAGAAGCATAAGTATGGAGTTGGAATGGAGTTCAATAATTTATCTACCTCAGTAAGAAACAAAAGAATTTTCAAAAATGTTATGTTTCATTTTTCAATATAGTCTCCTGATAGCTCCATACACTTCATCCACTTTTCTTGCAATGACTAGCCTCTTTGAAAATAATTCTTCTTTTTGACCTTCAAACCAGGACGTCATAGCTTCTTTAATGTCTTCATCATTTGAAAACCACTGGCCATGGAGAGATTCCTTCAAAACTTGGAACAGGAAATAATCCGAGGGAGCCAAGTCAAGACTGGAGGGTGGATGGGCAGCCTGTGATTGTCGTGACATGTAAACCGACACATTGTCATGAAGAAGCAGTATGTCTGCTGTGAGTTTTCCTCATCATTTCTCTTAGATTGACTCCCACAAAGTAATCATTGCATTGGCATAACTCTCCCCGGTTATGGTTGTCTTGTGTGGCATGAACTCCAGAAGCAAAAGTCCTTCATCATCCTAGAAGACAGTTGCCTTGACTTCACAGCAGATTTTTCTGTCTTGAACTTTTTTGTAGTGGGGGATGATTTGTGCTTCCACTGCATTGATTCCATTTTGGACTCAGGATCTCTGTGATAGACCCAAGTCTCATCTCCAGTCACCAAGTGATGAAAAGAATTAACTTGGTCTTCATAGCTCAGCGCCGCTCAGTGGCTGAAGAAACCTGATCTCACTGCAGCCAACACCGACTGGGTTAGCAGCGGGACAGGAGTGCGGAAAGCTTGTTCCTGCCCGCTGCACCTCTGGACCACCAGGGATTGGCAGAGGAGGTACGAGGACAGGGCAGGGAAGGGGGGACAGGGTGCAGAGCCTTGCGGCAGCCTGCAATAATTCTAAGAAGGGGGCGCTGGCCCAAATATAAACTGGGACCCCCATTTTTGAGCCCATTTTTGGACCCAAGAATCCTGGTTTATGTTCAAGTATATATGGTATGTTATATTTCAGAAAAACAACCAGTATAATCATGTTTTGAGTCAGTAATAGTTCTGTCAGAGTTTTGACAAAAACTCATTTATTCTGCAATACAAAAAGCACTGATTATAAAAGTCCAAATTCATAACTTAACAATATAAGTCTAAATTCCCTTATAGACAGAATTATATATATATATGGTTACCAGATTTCCATTTGGAAAATCCGGACCCTTAGAACCGCCCCCAGGCCCACCCAGTTCCACCCATCTCCGCTCTGTCACGCCCCCAATCCCATACCAGCCACACACCCCGCTGCCTGCTCTCATTGGGCAGGAGGTCATCCGCACATGCACGGATGCACCATGATTGTGACACACATGCGTGCGTGATGTCATCATGTGGCATCTGTGCATGCACAAATGACCTCCTGCCTGACGCGATGTGGAGGAAAGCTTTTCAAATCCCGGACAAAGTATTGAAAATCCGTCCCAACCCCTGGACATGTCTGGCGAAATCCAATTGTGGCAGGAACCCCTGCACTGCGCTTCCCAGACCCTGAGATAATGGACTTTGATCCAGAACCAGCCCATATTAGTCTTACCCCTGAGCTCAGAATAAGAGCCAGGACAGCACAGCCCAGAAAGGAGAAATTTCTGTGCTGCTCCTTTTAAGTCTGGCCCTTTAAGAAAAGGCAAGAATGTGCTCTGACCAGGAATCAGCCGGCCTAGCAAACCTTCACCTGAGTTAATCAAGGGGGAGGGACCAGGCAGAGGGGGAGGAGCTGGGTGAGAACAAGAGAACTGAGAGCAGCTGGGATGTTTCAGAAGGAGCAGGAGACGTCTGCATGGAGGAACTGCAGCCAGCTGAGAGTGAGGATTGTTTGCCTTACATGGACTGGGAGTGCTTCCCAAACGTAGAGCAGCAGGCTGGAACAGGTCAGAGGTTTTTTTCCTCTGTAGGTTTGTGAAGCCTATTGCCTTGCTTAGTTTTATTTCCCTAGAGCAGCGTGAGCCCAGGGCTGAATGTTTTTGCCTATTGGGAGGGGCTGTTTAACAGAGAGAGAGAGGACAGTTGCAGGAGTTTATGTTTAGTTTTGGTACTGGGACAATTATTCTGTTTTGTTTTTCCTCTCTGAACATCCTGTAAAAATTGGTTGTTTTTTGAGTGCTTACAAGTGATAAGGAACCTTCCAGAATCCTGATCTCTAGGTGGAGGAATAATACTGGGGCCAGTCCGGTCCTTGTGGATTATAAAAATGTTTTTTTTTTTCCTTTGCTTAGTATAAAAGTTATGAAATTAATGAATATACTAAATAAAGACAAAAATTACGCTCTTGAAATAAGAAAATAAGAAAAATAGAAAATTTAGAAAAGAGATCCCGTGGCGATTGGACACATAAAACTTAGGGCAATGAGAGACTTTGAGCCTTAAGTGGTGTCGCTGAGGATCTTTACAAGGGTTGATTATGGCTATCTTTCTGATTGCTTATTTAGGTATACTTCCCTTGAGAGATACATATAAATCAGTGCATTATTAGATTATTTTATAAAGGCAGCATAGATACCTACGTGTCTATATAAAGGGGATAGGACTTCATATACTGCTTTTTCTGTGAGTTTTCCCAATCAAAACAGTTTGCCTACAGTTCAGACAGACACTTATTTTGTACTGGGGCAAAGAAGTGTTAAGTGATTTGCCCAGAGTCACAAGAAGCTGCAGTGAAAATTGAACTCGCAACCTCAGGGTGCTGAGGCAGCTGCTTTAAGCACTAGACTGCTACTTAACAATAATATTCCAGACCTATCCCCCAATAATGTGCAAATGCCGATGCACACATTTACACCTGCTGCAATGTGTTTATGTAATTCCACACATGTGCATGTCTGGGATTTTTTTTTTTTTTTAATCTTTATTAAATTTTCAAACTACAATTATGCATGCAAATAATTCATGTACATATAAAGCACAATAAACTTACAGATATTAATAAGCAATTATTTTCCCCCCACCCTCCCACCTAGTAATCAAGAAAATAAATACCCACAAGAAACTACCTAAAAAAATCCCCGAATCAATTCCAAAGCAAACCCCTCCCCACTTCTTCCCAACCTGGATGTGGATGCTTAAAGGTCAGAAAAATAAAGTTAGTTATCATTCCTTACAAAATTTAGCCAGTGGCTCCCAAATATCCAGAAATTTCCTGTAACTTCCCTGTTTTATAAAATAGACAAACCAGGAAAAAAAAATCTCCACAATCCAAACAGAAACAAACAAACCATAGGTAGAGATATGCAGTAATGTTGGTGTGTAATTTATTCAACAATTATGAAAATCTGTGTGATGGTTGATCGTATGTGTGGGAGACCAGTACGGAATCTTCATTAGCTAGAATTCATAACACTTAGATGAGGTGTTTCTTTCATTGTAGGCTGCACCAAGCAAGGAACTGAACATTTTCAATAAGGCTCCTGAGACAGGCCACATTGGCCGAAACACGTGCGTGTCGAGCCACCACACAGATTTTCACAATTGTTGATTAAATTGCACACCAGCATTACTGCATATCTCCACTGTGCTTGGTTTGTTTCTGTTTTATAAAATATACATGTACATCACAACTCCACCTCCACTCTACCCAATCGGTGTCCTTGGAATGCCAACGTACGGATTGCCTAAAAGCGCATGATGTTGCTAGCCGGGGTCCGCTGAACAGTTGCACCCCACCCAGCTAGGCCTAAACTTTGCCAAGGCATACTTCCAATATGGGAAAGCCCTACAGGGGGTGCTTGACTCAGAATAAACCCACAGCACTGAACAAGGATGACACCCAGCACACAGGACAGAGCACAACTTGAGTCAAAATGGGTTGGATGCAAAAATAATGATTGGTGTCAAAGTCCCTCCTCGAGGGCCGGAATCCAGTCGGGTTTTCTGAATTTCCCCAATGAATATGCATTGAAAGCAGTGCATGCAAATAGATCTCATGCAGATTCATTGGGGAAATCCTGAAAACCCGACTGGATTCTGGCCCTCGAGGACCGACTTTGACACCTGTGGAGGTCTTTCAAGACAAGGCAAAATATTTTCTGGAAGAATAAAGCACCAAAAAAAGACAAAAACACAAAAGCAAAACAATAAGCAACAGGTAAATGCAAACTTTCAACAAAACAAAATGTTTTAAGCACACCACAGCAGTACTCTGGGTTCCATAACAGGAGAGTTGCCACGCCTTGGCTTGAGTAAAGCCACAGCTGTTTCAAGGCTTTTTCCTAAACTCGCAGGCAGATAAAGACTAGTTTGCAGTTGCTTCTGGTGGAAAACGAAAACAAATAATCCAAAATGAGTTCACAGTAATGTCCCATGAGCTTATTTCTTTGTTTCTTCCAGTCCTCAAAAAGGAGAGAGAAAATAAACAACAACAAAAAACTTTTGCAGCAAAAAAAGAATAAGCTTCTTGTTCAGTTCAAACAGTTCTTGATTCCCTTAATCACCACAGCCCTATGGTTGCTGGAAAAACAAAGTTCCAAAAGGAACCCTTTTCCCTCCAGCACCTATAGGTGGTTAATACAGCACAGTTCACTTCCTGGCTTAAACTTCACAGAAAAACAGGTAAGTCCTTTTACCATAGTACCCTTTAGACAGCTGGAATAGACTGAGCATTGTTAGCAAACCTCCATTTGCTCTGGAAGCTCATTTTCAGAGATAAACTCCTCTGCTATTTCCATATCTTCTAAGGTATTAATCAGCTCCAGTTCTGGCCTGTGGATATCCTCCTCCAGCTCAAGCATTTCCCAATCCTCACTAGGGTTCAGCTGACAAGTTCTCAGGCAAGTTCTCAGGCTCCTGTGTGCCTTTCTCCAGAGACTGGTCTGTTTGCCGTCTCCTCCCCTCCTTTCTCTGCTCAGTGAGGAGCTCCTTTTTATCTCTAGAGAAACCCCGACCACACCGAGGTATTGCTGGAATGGGCCAAGGCTTTTTCTGGCTCCCCTTCAGGCTAGTCCGAAAATTACTACTAGTTTTATTCAAAGGGAAATATGCCTGAGCTTTCCCTAACACTGTGGAAGGTGTGTGTTTGGTTCTAGGCTGTTTCAAAAGGGTACAAGGGTTTACGTTGCTAGTGGCTAGATTCTGGCATGGCATGCTTGAACTCGGATAGGCAGACTTGCCTATATGTGAACCAGGGCCAAACCCCTGGGGAGACTATTTTTAACTACTGAGTTCTTACTTTTTCTGCCTTGAGCCTGTGACAAGCCAGCAGCAGTGCTGGAATTGTCACAATGCTAACCACCAATGCAAACAAATTGTACACATGTGTGGTGGCACGATTGTATGAATACTTTTTTCTGCATGAAAACAATCTTTATACATACAAATTATTTATAAACCTCCCCTTCTATCAAGCTGTGCTAGAAGTTTTTAGCGTGGGCCAGCGAGGTAAGCACTCCAATGCTCTTAGAAATTATATGTGTCAGAACGATTACTGCGCCAGCTCACGCTAAAAACCTCTAGTGCAGCTTGATAAAAGGGGCTCAAAATTACCAATCTATAGATTAGGAAATATTTCTGATGAATTTCAGTAAATTTTAATTTATGATAAAAACAAAGTTTCTTGATTCTTTTCTCTGCGAAAGTATAAGTGCTGTACTTATTTCTGCATAATTAGACTTTCTAATCACAGAGCAGAATAACTTTTTTTTAATAGAGTGGAAACAAAAGTAAATGACACATATTTAAGTGATTGACAATTTCATCTGTAAAGTGCTCAAAGAATTTAATACACCCCCTGTCTATATTCAGAGAGCATCTAAGTGTGCAATATTATAAGGTAAAGCAAAATTAAATAATAATAAAAAAGAACCATTGAAGAAACGTAGCATGTGAGAAATTGAAGTATAAAGAAATAAGGTAACGTATCAATCAAGTAAAAGAAAAGAAAAATGCATTAGGTCGAATTGTACTGTCTACACCCTCATTTTTTATTTCTTGAGTAGGACAAAGCATTTTAAATGCACCTAATTTTTCTATAAGATATTCCTAGTTCGCCATGAAAAATAATTAGCCAGTATTAAAGAAGCCAATAGGGTTAGATTATTGCCTTCCCTAAACATTGTTACAAGCACGCATGCTAGATAATAGTATGTATGTTTTTCCTTATTACATGTGAACTGCACTGTGGATTTAATTCTAAATTTAATTTAAAACAGGCTGGTCGGTATTCAAAATAATTTAACTGGCTAGAAACAGCTGCTGACTGGCTAACACTATCATGGGACTCCACCTTACTAACAGCAGGAGATTAGGTATGCAGCCTAGGAGTAACATTAGACGGCTACCTGTCCCTGTCCACCCACACATCACAAGTAGTCTCTACCTCCTCCTCCTACTTCCGCCAACTGAGAAGGATCAAATCCTACATCTCCACACCTGACCTAGCCCAACTTCTCTATGCCTATGTCCTCTCCAGGATGGATTACTGGAACTCCCTATTTAATGGAGTAGCCAAAAAAGATCTCAATTGCCTCCAGCGGGTACAAAACTCAGCAATTCGCCTCCTACACAGCCTCAACTACCACGACCCCATCTCCCCAGCCCTCCGCGCATAGCACTGGCTTCGGATTAACCAATGCTGCTCATTCAAGGCCTTAGTAATAACACATAAAAGAATTTAACCCACCACCCCAACCTACATAGAATCCAAGCTAACTCTGTACACCCCCACCCACCCCCTCCACTCGGAAATGGAGAAATACCTATGCATCTCCCCAGGAAGGTCTCTCCTGTCGGAAACCGCCCGCAAACGCTCCTACAGCCACTTCATCCCCCAAACTCTAGAATAAACTCCACCCACAAATCAGATTACAGAACTCATTGATAACCTTCTGGAAAGTGGTAAAGACCCTCCTCTTCAACTAAAATTACAACTGCAATCTACCCCTTCACCCCCCCTTAAACTCCCCCTTCTTTCTACCCTCTCTTCTCCATTCTTAACCTATACTTAAATTGCTGTATAGTCCCTGTACTGAAACTACTTTATAGTCTTTGTACTGTCCAAATGTACTCCACTGTGAATGTTTGCTTGTAGGCCGTTCTGAGCTACTGGGAGGACGGGATAAAAATTGAAATAAATAAATAAATAAAATCATTTGTTTGGGCCTATCCGCTAATTTTCAGCAGCACTTAACGGTTATTGCTTGATCTCCAGACATGGTCTGACATTGAATATCTGCAACAGCAAAACGCTAACTAATACCAGCTGAATATGCACCCCAGAATGTATAGCCCACTGTTTTTCCACAAGGCAGGCTACATAAAACTTATCATACACTTGGAATGCTACGCATTCCAGTTAGTACCATTTAAAATTTATCCTGTCTTATTACCATACATAGAATACACAACCAAAAAAGCACTGATCACTTCACTAATTGATCTATAGACCCCCTGATGCAGGCTATTAGCCGAAACATGAGCTGTGTCGGGTCATCCGAATAAAAGATCATCTTGTTCCCCGTTCTTCAGGCCAGTTTGGTAAGGCCTCACACACTAACAACCATGTGCTAATTTCAAAATTAGTGCATGGCCATTTTAGAACTGTGCCAAAACGTGGCCTCAGCATGAAGGAAACCCACTCACTAAAAATTGTGCAGCCTACTTTTTAGCATGGTTTTATAAAAGGGCCTTTATTCACTGTGAGATCTTAGGGCTTCTTTTACAAAGGTGCGCTAGCAGTTTTAGCGTGTGCTAGCCGCTACCGCCTCCTTTTAAGCAGGCAGTAATTTTTCAGCTAATCTTGTGCGTGCGCTAAAAATGCTAGCGCACCTTATCTCCATCAAAATATCTTTCCTATTGTAATCTTGCTGGCCTATAAACCTCTATCCAGTCTCCTAGATACTCTGGTGCTCGCCCCAAATTGCTTTATAGATTGTAATTAACAGTTGGGAAGCCCCGTTTTGAGAGAATGTATTTCTGAGGAAAGAGAGGTCTAAATGTGTATGTGGAGTCTGAGGGCAGTAATAAAAAATAAAAAATAAAAAAGCTAAACAGTAGTGAACATGGAGGCTAATTTAAAATAGATATATCTCTGGAACAAAATCTTGGAATGAGTATATTTGCATGCAATTACCTTGAAATGGTCACCATGCCATGAGTAGAATTCTCAGTCCTAAAGGGATATCAACACAAATAAGGTGTTCAAGGATCTATATTTTTGTGTATTTTACCTAGTAGTGTCCTGCACAAATAAAATAGCTGGGTGGCCCATTGTTGCTTCCATGGCAGGTGACACTATTTTGCACCATGTAGGTTACATGTGTAAGTAGTGGTTTGTCTGCCACTTCCATGTGCCTTCCTAAACTCTTATGTGCATGGCATAGGTTGCCTTGTGGAGCCATGATCGCATAATTCTGATTCCATATTACACAGCAGGCTCTAGTGTACCTTTATAGAGAGAACCAACATTGCTAACCAAAGGGAGAAAATCTTCTCTGCAATAGAAAGCAATTTCCTGGTAAGCCTAGTGCTCTCCTATGAGGGCTTTCTATATTGGCTTGGGGGCCAGAAGGCCAGACCAAACTGCAGCAATGAGGCACTGGAAATTCATGCAGATGCATAGTAACATAGTAGATGACGGCAGATAAAGACCTGAATGGTCCATCCAGTCTGCCCAACCTTACCCTCTCTTTAAATTACTGATTTAAGGTAAGCAAAATCCATGTGCTCATGCGTTAAGTTCAAGATCTGGTAGGCAGCCATAGACCCAAGTGTAGGATTTACTCAACATGTCCTCTTTTTAGAGGACAAGTTCGGGCATCTGGACAGCTTTTCAAAACCCAGCACTTTCTAGAACATGTTGCGTGATACCACTAAGATAAGTGGATTTTTATACTTTGACACTATTTATACATTATAAGCGTAATTTTGGTGTCAGGTCAAAAGAGCGCCGGGACAAAGGCGCGAGCAGACAACTGAGCGTAATGCGGAGGCGCGCGCCAAAGAAAAAGACTGTTTTTAGGGGCTACGACGGGGGTGTGTGTGGATGAACCCCCCCACTTTACTTAATACAGATCACACCGCATTGTGGGGGCGTTGTGGGGGGTTTGGGGGTTGTAACCCCCCACATTTTACTGAAAACTTAACTTTTTCCCTGTTTTTAGGGAAAAAGTTATGTTTTCACTAAAATGTGGGGGGTTACAACCCCCCAAACCCCCCACAATGCCGCCGCGATATGTATTAAGTAAAGTGGGGGGGCTCCCCAACAAAAACCCCCGTCGCAGCCCCTAAAAACAGTCTTTTTCTTCAGCGTGCGCCTCCGTCTTGCGCTCAGTTGTCGGTGCGCGCCTTTGTCTTCCGCGTTATTGTCTATGAACCATAATTTTGCACAGCATGATTTTTTTACTTTAATTAGGGATGGTGAGGAAGGCCAGTGATTTAAACTGTCTGTACTGGCTCAACGGCCATTGGGCTGTTATGTGAAAACGGATATATGGTCGGAGGCCTTTCCTCTTTGCCACCGACTATCTAACCTTTTAGGGACTATGCCATTTATTCAGTCTTACATTTGAAGAATATTTTTGATTTTTGTACTGTAGGTTTTAATTTTGATTTAACCATAATTTTGTTTCTTTAAGTTTCATATGTTCTCATTGTTTTAAATAAGCATATTTTGGTATTCTGGTCTGCTGTTTCTTATATCTTTCACAAGGTCCACAGATGCAACTATCAGTTCATCCCCCTATGATTCTAAGCCCACTTAATGTATTTTATTTATTTTGTAAAATTTGATATGCTATCCTTCACACAAAAATATATATCCAGACATTTTGCAATATAAAACATATTCTCTGTAAGAACCCCCCCCCCAAAAAAAAAAGCCCAATAAAATAATAAACCAACCAAGACAACACAATCCACATAAAAGGAAGGGTATATTAATAGCATTGCAATCAATAACTAGTACATACAAGATACAATAAGCAGAGACACAAAAAAAATTCTCATGCTCCTAAAACATTGCTTCCACTGTTGTTAACCAAAACCATTAGCAGTCAAAGTATTGCCTCAACAACCAAGTTTTCAAAACTTTTTTAACATTTCAAGACCAAGGCCTCTGTCCTTGAGTCCAACAGCAGTGTGTCCCAGGAGGAAGGCACTACACTGCTAAAATCTCTTACTTAAGGAACAGAGCCAGAACACCCCCCCACACACACACAAAACAAAAAAAAATCTGCTCGTGGCAATCAAAGTTATCTAATAGGCTGATACTGATAAGGATTTAATAACAAATTCAAATATTGAGATCTGCCTGAGCACTTTGATTTTATACTTAATTCCTGCAACTGCCAGCAACCAAATCAATGATGTCATATGAACCCTAACCTTAGCATCATACAATAATCTAATTGCTGTGTTTTCAATCAGTTGCAGTTGATTCAGTTGAAATTGTGGACACCCCATCAGCAAGACACTGCAATAATGTATCTGTGTTATGACCAAAGCTTGCAAGAGAATGTTCTTTGCTCTCCTATCCCCAAAAATGTGTCAAAGATCTACTGTCCTTAAAAAAGAAATAGGAGGTCTTAACAACTTTTGATATATAAGGGCCCAAAGATAACTTGGTGTAATCCAATGTGGATCTGAGCAGGGCAATTTATATTGTTTAGATTTTCTTGACATCACTGCAGCTCTTGATACCTTAGATCAGGGCTGCCCAAGTCCAGTCCTCGAGATCTACTGGCAGGCCAGGTTTTCAGGATATCCACAATGAACATGCATGAGATAGATTTGTATACCAAGAAGGCAGTGCAGGCAAATCTCTCTCATACATATTCATTGTGGATATCCTGAAAACCTGACCTGCCTTGAGGACCGGACTTGTGCAGCCCTGCCTTAGATGAGTGTTTCTCAACTCGGTCCTGGAGTACCCCCTTTCCAGACAGGATATCCACAATGAATATGCATGAAAGAAATTTGCAAATAATGGAGGCAGTGTGTGCAAGTCAAGTTTATACATATTCTTTGTGGATATCCTGAAAACCTGACTGGCAAGGGGTATTCCAAGACTGAGTTGAGAAAACACTGCCTTAGATCATGGTATCATGCTGAAATGACTGGTGACTGTTCAACAAATGTGGATCAAAGATTCCTGTTCAGTATGGTATTCAGTTAATGCTGGACTCTCTTAAACATTTGCATTGCTTTGAAGTTCTTCTTAATAGTTATATTCAGCCATTCAAATTACTGTCTGAACTGAGGGTTTATTATCAATTGTGTGCAGACAATATTCAACTTCTCATTCCAGTGAGTGATGTGTTGAAGTCCACTTTGAAGCTTGTCTCTTCTCATTCATAAGTTAAACAGCGGATAGATGATTCCTGACATATAAAATATGGGAATGAAATTATGTTGTTGACAATCTGCTCTAACTGAACAGCCAACTAGTTTAATAATTGAGGATTTGAATGTCTGTGTTATAAACTGAGGTATGTGAGGCCGGTGTTTGAACCTACAGCTAAGGTCAGTTATAAAAAGGGCCTTTTTCCTAATTGTGATTATTTTGACACTTGAAAATCTGTCTGAGCGATTTTCAGATTATGCTTCAAACACTAGCACTGACAAATCTCGATTACTTGAATGGTGTCTATTTGGGTCTCCTGTCTTATGCAATATGGGCCTTGCTAGTTGACAAAGAATGATGTGGCATGAATACTGACAGGGTCAATTCAATATGAGTGGATAATTCACATTTTGTTTTCATTGCACATGGTACCTATTATATAGCTCATCAAGTTTAAAGCATTGTGAACTTGGTTCTCAGTGTTCATTCTGACTGGATAACTTTCTCCTAGATGTTCCATCCAGAAGCATAGCTGGGGAAAGGGATGCAAAGGGCGTAGTCACGCCCCCAAATGGATTTTTTTTTTTCTTGTTATCTGTATTAAATTGTTTTATTTAACATCAAGGCAATGAAATTCTTGAATAAGATAATTTATAAAATACAACATAAAAGAAAATATACTCAATATAAAAAATTCAGAAATGGAAATTATAGACCCTGAAGAAGGGGGGGAGGGGCAAAAAAAGATGTCTCAGACTAGAACATAAAGAAAATAGATAAACTTCACCTAATGGCAAGAAAAAAAAAGAGAAACAGTCAAAATCAGTGGTTTAGTGGTTAGAGCAACTGCCTCAGCACCCTCTGGTTGTGGGTTTGCTCTTTGTGACTCTGAGCAAGTCACTTAACCCTCCATTGCGCCAGACTTGTTAAAATTACTTGGGGTAAGGGTGGGGGCTGCCTCGTGCTCTGCTTGTAAGGGAGGAAGATACTTTAGCAGCAACAGAGGTTTTGAATACAGACGCAGGAAGAACAGTCCTGAGTCCCAGAAAGGGCCTCGTAGTGGAAGGTATGAGTATCATTGGAGAGAATTTGTTTTTTCTTGGCTGACTCTTCCTCCCTTAGTGATATCTGCAGAAATTGCACTGGATGATGTATGGCTGGCAGTAGAATCAATGCACTATTTGTCAGGATTTTACATCTATTGCTTTTAAAGTATTTTCTAAATTAGAGAATGACACGGTGACAAAATTCATCATCGTTCCCGTCCCCGCAGATAACCACAGGAAACCATCTTCGTGTCATTCTTTAAGGAGAGAGGGAAGAATCGGAGTATGAATGGCCACAGCCACTGACCCGCAAGCTTTGTTTTGAAGAATGCTGGTGTAGAAAGATTGAAGTTGAGATAGACACTACAGAATGACAGTCTCTGGTATCCAGAGCAGATATTGTGATGTCATAATGCATCATTCCACCAATGCCTAAGAGCCAATCACATCAGTGATGTCACAATGGCTTCATTATGCTTGGCTCACATAAGAATCAGAGTATGAATAGCCACAACCACTGATCCGCAAGCTTTGCTTTGAAGAATGCTGGTATAGAAGGACCGAGGTTGAAATAGACACTAGAAAATGACATGGGATTATTTCCCGCGGTTATCCGCGGGGACGGGGACGGTGATGAATCTTGTCACCGTGTCATTTTCTATTCTAAATCTCAGGCTGCAGAGTTGAAGTCAATCGAGAATAAACAGGGGATTGAAAACTTGAGCAGGAAATTAAAACTATTAATGATGTAAATACAGAAGTGGAAGAAAAACGACGGAACCTGCGGTGCTTATACGCAAATGCAAGAAGCCTCACGGCCAAGATGGGTGAACTAGAAGTCGTCGCCAAGGGGGAGGACCTGGATATAATTGGAATTGTAGAAACCTGGTGGACAGAGGAAAATCAATGGGATATAGCGCTGCCAGGGTACAAGCTCTATAGGAGGGACAGGACCCACAAAAAGGGGGGAGGCATAGCACTATATATAAAGGAATCTATCCACTCGGTCGGAATGGATATGGTAACGAAGGCAGAGGGGCTGGAATCGCTGTGGGTCAAATTACCGGGAAACAAGGGTGCGAGCATAAAACTGGGGCTGTACTATCGACCACCTGGTACGCCAGAGGGAGTCGGACACGACTTGGAAGCGGAATTGAGACAGGAGTGCAGGACTGGAAGTGTAACAGTGATGGGGGACTTCAACTACCCAGGGATAGACTGGAGTACGGGTCACTCCAACTGCACTAGGGAGACAGGATTTGTAGAAGCTGTGAAGGACTGCTTCATGGAGCAACTAGTCAAAGAACCGACGCGAGGGGGTACAACTCTTGACCTCATCCTAAACGGATTAGGGGGGCCTGCAAGAGGGGTAGAAGTGGGAGGACCACTAGGCAACAGTGATCACAACACGATCAGATTCACATTAGAAAGAGGGACACCCATAGTTAGGAGGACCGCAACAACTGCGCTGAACTTCAAGAAAGGGAATTACCCTGCTATGAGGGAAATGGTGGGGAGGAAGCTCAGAAACATCTTTAGGATGGAGACTGTGGTAAGCGCCTGGACCCTATTTAGGGACACCCTGCAGGAAGCACAGAGAATGTACGTCCCCAATTTCAGGAAAGGCTGCAAGAACAAGCGATCAAAGGAACCGGTTTGGATGTCAATAGAAGTAAAGAGGGTGATAAAGGACAAAAAAGTATCTTTCCGGAGATGGAAAGAGGACCCAACAGAGGAAAATCGCCAGGCGCACAGGGAATGCCAAAAGGAATGCCACCGGGAGGTTAGAAAAGCAAAAGAGAAATACGAAGAGGGGCTGGCCAAGGAGGCGAAAAACTTCAAGGCATTCTTCAGTTACGTTAAGGGGAAGCGACCAGCGAGAGAGGAGGTAGGGCCGTTGGACGATGGGGACAGGAAGGGAGTGATTAAGGAGGATAAAGAGGTAGCTGAGAGGTTGAACACGTTCTTCTCGTCGGTTTTCACGAGCGAAGACACATCTAATATACCGGACTCAGAGGAGCTCATGAGTGGGGAACAGGCTGAAAAATTAGAGCACATAGAGGTAAGTAGGGAGGATGTCCTCAAACAGATAGACAGGTTAAAATGCGGCAAATCACCGGGCCCGGACGGGATCCACCCAAGGGTGCTGAAAGAACTAAGACAGGAAATAGCGGGCACAATCCAACATGTTTGCAACCTATCCTTGAAAACTGGTGAGGTGCCAGAGGACTGGAAATTGGCAAATGTCACACCGATCTTCAAGAAGGGATCGAGGGGTGATCCCGGGAACTACAGGCCGGTGAGCCTGACTTCAATAATAGGGAAGATGGTGGAAGCTATGATCAAGGACGGCATTTGCGAGCACATCGAGAGAAATGGCCTACTGAGAACAAGCCAGCACGGATTCTGTAAGGGAAGGTCGTGCCTAACGAACCTTCTGTACTTCTTTGAGGGAATAAGCAGTCGGATGGACAATGGGGAGCCCATAGACATCATTTACCTCGACTTTCAAAAGGCTTTCGACAAGGTGCCACATGAAAGGCTACTTAAGAAACTGTGGAGCCACGGGGTGGGAGGGGATGTGCACAGATGGATCAAGCACTGGCTGTCGGGTAGACTGCAGAGGGTTGGAGTAAAGGGCCAATATTCTGACTGGCGGGGAGTCACGAGCGGTGTGCCACAGGGATCGGTGCTGGGGCCTTTACTCTTTAACATATTCATCAATGACCTGGAAAAGGAGGCAAAGTGTGAGGTTATAAAATTCGCAGACGACACCAAACTGTGCGGCAGAGTTAGGACCAGGGAGGAGTGTGAGGACCTACAAAGGGACCTGGACAAGCTGGAAGACTGGGCAAACAAATGGCAAATGCGCTTCAACGTGGACAAATGCAAGGTCATGCATATAGGGAAAAAGAACCCGTTGTTCAACTACAAATTGGGGGGGGTATTGTTGGGAGACAGCAGAATCGAGAGAGACTTGGGTGTGCTGGTGGATGCATCACTGAAGCCATCTGCACAGTGCGCAGCAGCCTCGAAAAAAGCCAACAGGATGCTGGGCATCATAAAGAAGGGCATAACAACCAGAACACGGGAAGTCATCATGCCATTGTATCGAGCGATGGTGCGTCCGCATCTGGAATACTGCATTCAGTATTGGTCGCCGCACCTCAAGAAGGACATGGCGGTACTTGAGAGAGTCCAAAGGAGAGCAACGAAAATGGTAAAAGGGCTGGAACACTGCTCATACGCCGAGAGGCTGGATAGGCTGGGGCTCTTCTCTCTGGAGAAAAGGAGACTCAGGGGAGATATGATAGAGACCTTCAAGATCATGAGGGGCATAGAGAGGGTGGATAGGGACAGATTCTTCAGACTGAAGGGGACAGCAAATACGAGGGGGCATTCTGAGAAACTGAAGGGAGACAGGTTCAAAACAAATGCAAGGAAGTTTTTATTCACCCAAAGGGTCGTGGACACTTGGAATGCGCTACCGGAGGAAGTGATCAGGCAGAGTACGGTACAGGGATTCAAGCAGGGATTGGATGGATTCCTGAGGGATAGAGGGATCGTGGGGTACTGAGTAAACCAACCTGGTTGTGCATGTGCAAGACCGGAGGGCTAGGACTTCGATAGGAGGGCAGAACTTAAATGGGAAACCAAGGTGGCAGGGGAGCCCCTTCTGATGATTCAGACAGGCCTTGACCTGTTTTTGGCCGCCGCGGGAGCGGACTGCTGGGCAGGATGGACCTGTGGTCTGACCCGGCGGAGGCACTGCTTATGTTCTTATGTTCTTATGTTCAAAAAGTCTCTGGTCTCCTAAAATGGTGATTCATAGAAAATTGGGAAATATGGAGAACTCAGCAAAGGCTTTGAATTTTCCACAGCTTTATTCAGTATCAGCTAACCATCTCTTTTACAGAATAGATATCTTAAAGAAGTGGTGAAATTTCCTAAAAAGACTCTGTTCCCGCTGAATTCTATTTACTATATTACATCTAAAATGCAGACGGAAAAAACTGGAGTCACTGATCAATCAACCTTAGATGTTACTGGACTATTGGAAACTTCTGGAGTCTTTCTACACCCCCCCTTTTTTTTTTTTTTTACAAAACCCAGCACAGAAGAGGTTTTTAGCACTGGCTGGTGCGCTGAATACTCTGTGCTGCTCCGACATTCATAGGAGCTCCATGACCATCGGAGTAGCGCAGAGCACACAGCATGCAGCTGGTGCAAAAAAAGGCCTTCTGCACTTTTGTAAAAGAGGGGGTGGGGGTGTTATGAAAAGAATTACTTTAATTATATTCTTTGTTTCCTTGCCGTACAAAACCTGGGTTATGCTTTTCTATTTCCACTTTTCAGGAAACAGATTTTCCTGGTTCTAAATTTTATATCTTTCCAGATGTTTGCAAAAAAACAACAAACAAAACAAACTAAACTAAACTAAACCTTGGGTTTATATACCGCATCTTCTCCGCAACGTGGAGCTCGGCACGGTTTACAGGAATTGGGAAAGAACGGAACTCCAATGGAATTATAGAAATAAGTATGAAGCAAGGTTTAGAGGGCTTAGTGTACCAGAGAGGGAAATAAAAGTTACATTTTAGAGAATAGCCAAGTTTTCAGATGCTTATGGAATAGTTGAAGGGAGCTCAAGTTATGAAGTGGGGAGGTAAGATTATTCCAGAGCTCCGTGATTTTGAATGAAATGGTGCCTATGTGACTTGGCTTGTGAGCCTCACACCAGCGCCTGCTTTCCCTGTTTAAAAAAAAACAACCAACAACCTAACTACACTTCTTGTTCCATCTAGTTCTAAATGAATCTACCTAAGACCCGCTCTTGTTTTGTCTCAGTAGTTGGCCCTTCCTCGTGGAACTTTTTACTCTATGACAAAATATCAATAACTCAAACTAACTGTATGTAGGAAACAATTGAAGGCCTATTTCTTAAAAAATCACTTGACTTGGCTTTACACATGTATAAGCAAATGTCATGTCTTTACCTACATTGTCTCATATTTGCTGTTTTATTTATGTTGCATCTTGTATATTTAAACTTTCAAACAGACGATCCCTGCTTTGTTTTAATGTGTTTTTAATTTAGTTATTACTTTAGTGTATGAGTGGAGGAGGAGTAGCCTAATGCAGTGTATCACAAGCTATGTGCCACGGCAGATTCCAGGTGTGTCGCGAGATGCCTGAGGAAGAGAGGCACCGGCACCGGCTGACTGCTTACAGCAGGGGTCTCCAAAGTCCCTCCTTGAGGGCCGAATCCAGTCGGGTTTTCGGGATTTCCCCAATGAATATGCATGAGATCTATATGCATGTATTGCTTTCAATGCATATTCATTGGGGAAATCCCAAAAACCCGACTGGATTCGGCCCTCGAGGAGGGACTTTGGAGACCCCTGGCTTACAGGATGTACCTCTCGCAGCGAGAAGCATATCCTTTAGGCAGTCAGCCGGCACTGGTGCCTCTCCAGCTATCCTGGTACCACTCCCTCTCCAGAACGCCACCATCGGCAGCAATAGGAGTCTCAGGGCCGTGACTGGAACACATCCGCGCATGCATGGACATCGATGCAATGGCATCACATGTGCACATGACATCATCACGTCGACATCTGCACACATCTGCACTAAATGTGGGGCCTCCAGCCGCGGCCCCACATTTAGTGTGCCGTGGCTTTAAAAAGTTTGCAGCACACTGGCCTAATGGTTAGTAAAGCAGACTTGGATCCTAAGAGCCTGGTTCAATTCCCACTGCAGCCCCTTGTGACCATGAGCAACTCACTTAACACTCCATTGATCCCCCCAAGTACAAAGAAACAGATTGTGAGCCCACTAGGGACAGAGAAAGTACCTGCATATAGTTTTTAAGTTTCAAGTTTTATTTAAAATTTGATTAAATGCTTATCAAACTTCTAAGCCAGTGTATCTCAAACTGTGTGCCTCCTGAGATTTCAGGTGTGCCGCGGTATACTAGGGAGGAGGAGAGGCATCAGAGCCAGCTGACTGCCTACAGGATGTGCCTCTCGTGGCAAAGGCACGTCCTGTAGGCAATCAGTGGGCGCTAGTACCTATCCTTTCTGGCCCTCTGCCCTTCTGGCAGCCCCCACTGGCATCTCAGGGCCCGCCTGGAGGGCCTTTACACACATGCGGACATTGACATCATGATGATGTCACGCATGCGCATGATGTCATCACATTGATATCCGCGCACTTCCAGGTGCCTCGAGCCACAGCCACTACCTTTAGTGTGCCGTGACTCTAGAAAGTTTGTGGGACACTGTTCTAAACGATATAAACAAATTAAAATGGGGATAGAATTTTAAGACATACAGAACAATTAAGTTGGTATGATATACAACACACATCCAGACAGACTAAAGCCAAAAGGAAAGCAAGAAGAGAAATACAAAGGTAAATAGGATAGTAAAACATAAAAGGCAAAAACAACGAGGTTGGGGATGCAAAAAGTAGAGTAATCAAAGAATGATTGGATATGGAAAAAGGTGTCAGTCAGTTAAGGAACCTAATTAATGGGTGTTATAAATTAAAAACATCTTTAAATAGGAAGCATTTCAAGTTATCTCTGAATCGAAAGATTTTTCTTCCCTTAGGTGAAGCGGTAGAGAGCCAGATTCTGTAACTGGCACAGATATCAGCGGCCGCCGATCCTGTGTCAGTCATGTATCAGCGCCGGTTTCAGAATTGCGCCTAAGGGAAAAATAGGCACCGGAAATGTAGGCCAGGGTTTTCCAGGCCTATATTTACAGCACCCATCTTTGCATGAATCACACCTACGTAGGTGCATTAGGTCGCCTGATGCCACTTCCAGCATTGGTCATGCCACGTTTGGTGTCTTAAAGTGCCTATGTAGGCATTATTCTAATGCCTTTTATTTAGGCATCAGTAGGCGCTTCAACTTCACCACTTTTTTTTTTGCTGTTTCTAATGGCGTCATTCAGTTAACTTAGACACTGGTAGGGCACCTACCGGCACCTACGTTTAGGTGCCGGTTTTAGAATTTCTCCATAATATGTACACTGCTGCATAACATTAGCATTTGATTTCCCATCACTTGCAACTGAAAGCTAATCACCATCAATCAATCACACAACTCAATTTTATTGGCATAAATATTTGGCCGCAACTTTATTATCTATCTGAATATTATCTCCATTTACAATACAATCTGGCCCTGATTCTGTATAGGACGCCGAGGAGAGGTGTCCCATACAGAATCGGTCCTACACTAAACCCGATTCTGTAACCGGCGTCTATGGTACAGACGCCGGTTAGAGAATTGGGTTAAATTAGACACAGTCGCTACACTTATCGCTGCAAGGGATCTCTCCCTGCTGCAATAAGTACAGCGTCCGCGGCCGCCTGTCCCATCGCCGGCAGGAGGATGCCCAACTCCTCCTGTCGGAATCCCGAACCTCCCCTCCCCCCAAACTAGTAATCGCCGGCAGGAGGTTGGCCAACTCCTCCTGCCGGAAAGCCCGACGACCCCCACCCCCCCGACTAATCTCCCTCCCCCAACTAACCTTAAATGTTGGTCGGCTGGACGGGTCTTGCTGCCGTCCAGCCGACAGGCCCGCCTCGTGGAAATGAGATGGGCCCGCCCCTTCCCAGCCCATCCCCACTAAATCTAAGGCCTGATTGGCCCAGGCTCTAGAAGCCTGGACCAATCAGGCCTTAGGCATAGCAGGTCTGCCCATCCCCACTAATCCTAAGGCCTGATTGGCCCAGGTGCCTAGCCTGAGGCCCAGGTGCCTAGCCTTAGGCGAGTTTAGGCGTCTTGCGGGCCTCCCTAGGCTCCCGGAGGTGCCTTCAATATAGGCGGCCTGCCTGGGAAGCATTTTTTTAAAAAACGTGCATCCCGATTGGCTGATTAGACAGCTGTAGGACGCTTACAGCTGTCTAAAATCGGGACGCACTTTGTAGAATCAGGGCCTCTGTGTCCAAAAACCAACAATGCATATTTCACTCCCCCCCCAGGGATCTTTTCAATGTCGAAACTAGCTCCCGTTAAGTCTTTAAACTTATAACATTTGTCCAAACATGACCCTGGTGACTCAAGGTCATTCTTCCACTCGCAACAGTATCGCTTATGAGTGTTACATTTATTTATTTATTAACTGCTCATATCCCAGTTCCAACTGGGCCAAACCCCATTTTCCGCCCCACCCAAAGCTGCGACCACCTCCCCAACCCCATAAGAACAACCAAACCCACCCAAGTCGACATATAACTTGTAACTAAACCCCCCCCCCAAACACTGACACAAAACATAACACCAGCACAAATGGGACGGAGGGATAATTTTTTCCTGAAGAATTTACTCTATTGTTCCCCTTTCATCACAGAATTCACTCCAGCCTGCCACAACATCCAACCAATCCCCTGACTGCTCCACCCCATCACGTTAGAAACCTCCCTAATCATTTTTCTTTCTGACAAGCTCTGTCTATTAACCCTTTCTTAATTCCTCTTATAAACTTGTCAATCTTTATTCTACAGACCCTTGACAACACCTCATATATTCCCCTCCCCCTTCCCCCCATTTTACCCACACCATCATTCAATAAATATTACCAGCAGGTGACATCAGCTCAGCTAATGTTATATCACAACAGATGAATCTGGTGTTCTTCTTACATCTAGTAGCACTATAGAAATGATTACTAGTAGTTTGTCAAACTGGATTTTATGCCTCAAAGTATTTATAATAAAGAAGAAAATATGTTTGTTTTCATTGACGCATATTATGCAGTAAGAAAGCTGAATCAGAAAACAGAAATGAATTCTAGACTTTGTTCTTTCTATACAAAGAAAAATGTATTTTTCAGTTTGCCATTCTTTGATTTGTAAACATTTGCTGTGCTCGGTGTTTTTTAAATCTTTCAGATCAAAAGCTGTTTTGGTTTTTTTTTGTTTTTTGCAACCCCTGCTTACTAATACTATTTTCAGATGGGCCGGTAAAAGCAATAACCATTTAATCAGAAGAAGGCAGCAGAAGGCAGCGATAGATAACTACTTATACTTTTGCTGCAATCCCAAATTCTTTTCACCTGCAAAGTGCTAGTCTTGCATTATTCTAAATTCAGGTCCTGTTGTGTAGGGAACCGCACAGCGATAACAAGCATGTTTCTAGACTGACAGCACTGCATGGGCTATCTAGAAGTACGTCAAGAGTACAAGCAAATTCAAATACATGCTAAAAAAAAAAAAAAAGTCTAAAAAAGGACTGCCTGAATCTTCTCTAGCCATACCAAATGAGTAAGCTACCCAAAATGAATTATTCTTTACCCCTATAGAAACTGTTTGAAATGATAGTGGGTTTAGACCAGTGGTCTCAAACTCGCGGCCCGGAGGCCACATGCGGCCCGCCAGGTACTATTTTGAGACCCTAAGTATGTTTATCATAATCACAAAAGCAAAATAAAAGTTTCTTGATCCTATGTCTCTAGCTATAAATTACAATATTATTATTAGGACTTAGCCAAAAGAAAAGATTTTATAAAGTATAAACCTTGTAACCCATTCTGAGCTACTGGGAGGATGGGATAGAAATTGAATAAAATAAAATAAAGAGTTTTACCTAATGCAAAATTGTCATTTCTTTAATAAAACATTAACTATTTTTTTTCTGAGGCCCTCCAAGTACCTACAAATCCAAAATGTGGCCCTGCAAAGGGTTTGAGTTTGAGACCACTGGTTTAGACTGTGTTTTTCAGTTTCAATTCAACCCCCCCCCCCCCCCCCCCAGCTCAGTATATGGTGGCTAAGAAAGCAAATAGAATGTTAAGAATTATCAAAGACAGGAATGGAAAACAAAGATGAAAATGTTATCATGCCTTTGTAGTGCTCTATGATGTGGCCGCACCTCGGATACTGGGTGCAATGCTGGTCCCTGCTTCTCAAAAAAGATATAGCGGAATTTTGAAAAGGTGCGGAGAAGGGAAATGAAATGAAAATGATAAAAGGGATGGGGTGACTTCCCTATGAGGAAAGGCTAAAGCGACTAGGGCTCTTCAGCCTGGAGAAGAGACAGCTCAGCGAAGATATGGTAGAGGTCCATAAAATACTGAGTGGAGTGGAATGAGTAGATGTTAATACTAGGACTAGGGGGCTTGCGATCAAGGTACTAAGCAGTAGATTTAAAACAAACCGGAGAAAATATTTCTTCACTCAGGGGCTGATTCTGGAAGTGGAGCCTGGGTGTCTGCCACGTGTCAATCACCAATAGGTGCCACGTCCAGTATCGTGGGTTGATGAAACCCTAGGCACTGGAAATGTAGGGCAGGGTTTCACAGGGTCATGTCAGAATCACGGCCATCGGCACATAGTGATGCCCCCTAACCACGCCCACCTTTTCAGGTTTCAGTATCAGGGAGGTAGGCACGGTCAGGGAGGCTGCTTAGCGGTGGCTATTGTTTTTTTTTTTTGTTAATCACTTTTTAATTGGTTTTAAATAACAGTCAATTATCACATTGTTTATCACTAATTAAAGCAATTAAGTTAGGTAGTGGTAGGATGCCTACCACTGCATAACTTTTGGTGGCCCAACAAGAATCTGGCCCTCAATGTGTAATTAAACTCTGGAATTTGTTGCTGGAAAATGAAGTGAAAGCAGTTAGCTTAGCAGGGTTTAAAAAGGTTTGGATAAGTTCATAAGTAATTATTAAGATGAGCTTGAGGAAATCCAATGCTGATTCCTAGAATAAGCAGCTTAACATCTGTTTTACTCCTTGGGATCTTGCCAGGTACTTGCGATCTGGGTTGGTCACTGTTGGAAACAGTATACTGGGCTTGATTGACCTTTCATCTTCCCAGTATGGCAACTCTTATGTTCCATAATTAGCTTACTGCAGGTAAATGAGTTGAAAATTAATTTTTATAAAAGTACCGTATTTTCACGCATATAATGCGCGCGTTATACGCGGTTTTACCTACCGCGCATACCCCTCGCGCGTTATACGCGTGAGCGCGGTATACAAAAGTTTTTCTACATAGTTCCCACCCCGCCCGACGCCCGATTCCCCCCCCCCCCCATCAGGACCGCTCGCACCCCCACCCCGAACGACCGCTCGCACGTGCTCCCACCCGCACCCGCATCCACGATCGGAGCAAAAGGGAGCCCAAGCCCTCTTGCCCGGCCGACTCCCCAACTCCCCGACAATATCAGGCCAGGAGGGAGCCCAAACCCTCCTGGCCACGGCGACCCCCTACCCCCACCCCGCACTACATTACGGGCAGGAGGGATCCCAGGCCCTCCTGCCCTCGACGCAAACCCCCCTCCCTCCAACGACCGCCCCCCCCAAGAACCTCCGACCGCCCCCCCAGCCGACCCGCGACCCCCCTGGCCGACCCCCATGACACCCCCACCCCCCTTCCCCGTACCTTTGGAAGTTGGCCGGACAGACGGGAGCCAAACCCGCCTGTCCGGCAGGCAGCCAACGACGGAATGAGGCTGGATTGGCCCATCCGTCCCAAAGCTCCGCCTACTGGTGGGGCCTAAGGCGCGTGGGCCAATCAGAATAGGCCCTGGAGCCTTAGGTCCCACCTGGGGGCGCGGCCTGAGGCACATGGTCGGGTTGGGCCCAAGTGCCTCAGGCCGCGCCCCCAGGTGGGACCTAAGGCTCCAGGGCCTATTCTGATTGGCCCTCGCGCCTTAGGCCCCACCAGTAGGCGGAGCTTTGGGACGGATGGGCCAATCCGGCCATTCCGTCGTTGGCTGCCTGCCGGACAGGCGGGTTTGGCTCCCGTCTGTCCGGCCAACTTCCAAAGGTACAGGGAAGGGGGGTGGGGGTGTCGTGGGGTCGGCCAGGGGGGTCGCGGGTCGGCTGGGGGGGCGGTCGGAGGTTCTTGGGGGGGGAGGTCGTTGGAGGGAGGGGGGTTTGCGTCGAGGGCAGGAGGGCCTGGGATCCCTCCTGCCCGTAATGTAGTGCGGGGTGGGGGTAGGGGGTCGCCATGGCCTGGAGGGTTTGGGCTCCCTTCTGGCCCGATATTGTCGGGGAGTCGGCGGTCCTTCGGGGTGGGGGTGCGAGCGGTCCTGCGAGGGGGGGTGGTGAATCGAACGTCGGGGGGGGCATCAGGTTTTCAGGGTGGGGACAGGACTTCAAGGGGGAGAGGAGAGTCGGGGCGGGCGAAAGGAGAGTCGGGGTGGCCAGAGGAGAGTCGGGGCGGGTGAAAGGAGAGTTGGGCAGCATGCGCGGTATACGTGTGTGCGCGGTATATAAAAATTTCTGTACATAAAGTTGTGTTTTTCGCGCGCTATACCCGTGTGCGCGTTTTACACGGGTGCGCGTTATCTATGTGAAAATACGGTACTCCCCACCCCCTACAACAGGTGAATAACAGAACTATACCGATTAATAGTAACATAAATCACTCCAATGTCAGGCACTGTCAAGGATTCTCTCCCATTGTCCAGATGGAAACAAAACTTTCCCAGCTGTCCCCCCTTTTCTTAAAAGGGAAATTGTCAGTCCTACTGTCCTTCAACTCTAAGCTATAATCGGGAATCAAAGTCTTCCTCCCCCCCCCCATGGTACCTCCAAGATAGGACACAACTTGTGCTTGTCACAATATATAATGAATGTGTAAGGTGGAATTTCATATAGAGTATTTTTGGATCAGAACTGGGGTGGAGAGTACATTTACACACAATAAAAATAGGACCTGGACCTAGAACAGGTGAAGGTCCTACAGATTTACCCACACGCCTCTTTTTGAAATGAGCCCCATCAGTATACTGACCTATTTACATTTTAATTTGTATGGCAAGAAAATACAGTAAAACCTTGGTTTGCAAGCATAATTCGTTACAGAAGCATGCTTGTAATCCAAGGCACTCGTATATCAAAGCGAATTTCCCCATAGGAAATAATGGAAACTCGGACAATTCGTTCCACAACCCAAAAGCTTTAATACAAAATACAGCGAAAACATGCTTGTAATCCAAAACACTCATATATCAAGGCGAATTTCCCCATAAGAAATAATGGAATCTCAAGACGATTCATTCCACAACCAAAAAACTTTAATACAAAATACTTTATGTACTTGTATTGCAAGATCTCACTCATTTAGAACAGTCACTACACTCCTGTACATCAGGGAGAGAAGAACCATCAGCTCAGTTGTGATATATGTATTCTATATATGTGGTGGCATCATCTTTTGCCTTTATTGGTGATTTGGAGATCCCGCCCTTACCCAGACGTCCTCCTGATTCATTTGGGGGGTAATGATGTGGATGCTGTAACGGGGAGGTTGCTTGTCAATTGGATCAAGGACGACCTGCGGTTGGTCTTTGCATGGTTTCCCTGGACTTGTGTAGTCTGGTCGGACGTTATCCTCCGACCCCGTTGTCTGGCGTCTCGCCGTTGTACCAGGGGACTGGCAAAGTTCAACCGGCAGGTGGGGAAGTGGGTTACGGCTCTGGGGGGGTGCCCAGATTCTGCATGAGTGGGTAGATGTGAATTGTGTGGGTCTTTACCATAGGGACCGGGTACATCTATCTGATGTTGGTTGGTCTCTCCATTTGGATGATTTCTCCGTGTGCTGTGAATGGGTTTTGGGGTTGGGTGAGTAGTCGCAGCTCTGTTTATTGGGAAGGGGGGAGCTGTAAGGTTACAGGCCTGTGGCGGATCTCCCGAGCTACTGGGGCTCATCAGGTGATGAGCGTTGGGATGGCGGGGAGCCATGCCCAGTGGGACAGATGACCCGGAAAATGGGGCTTGAGGGACATGCCACCCCTCTGACCCTTGCTGTGGTGGCAGGGTCGAGGGAATAAATCTAATTCATTTGGTAGCTCGGGAGGAGCTATTTATATGATGTTAAGAATGTTAATGAAGTTGATATGTTTATGCTTATGGTTAATAAACTGAGCTGCGGCTAATTTTACCAACCAGAAGACTGTAGCATGGTTTTTGGTAAAGCTAAGGGGGTTGGGGTTATGATGAAAAAGAGTGGAGTTTAAGTATTTAGGCGGACGCAGGGCCTATCCAGATCCCGCTGTTAGTACTTGTATTGCAAGACATTGCTTGTTTATCAAGTTAAAATTTAATCAAATGTTTTGCTTGTCTTGCAAAACACTTGCAAACCAAGGGCTCCTTTTACGAAGGTGCGCTAGTGGTTTTAGCGCATGCACCGGATTAGCGCACGCTATAGCGCACGTTAGCCGAAAATCTACCGCCTGTTCAAAAGGAGGCGGTAGCGGCTAGCGAGCGGGGCAATTTAGCGCGCGCTATTCCGCGCATTAAGGCCCTAGCGTGCCTTTGTAAAAGGAACCCCAAGTTACTTGCAATCCAAGCTTTTACTGTATATTTATACACATGTGCACGCATGCATGCACTTACACACATAGGCACACACTCACAGTGGAGCAGCAGTGGCATAGGTAGCAAAGAGATCAAAATCTCTATCTAATATATTGTACTGTTGCTACATATTACTTAACATACATTTGTTAATATAGCTATGAAGCTGGTGTGATTATGAAGCTACACAGGAGGTAGATGCATTATCCTCCCCCCCAAAAAAAAAAAAAAAAAAATCTGCAGTCATTTCAAGAAACCCAATGAATGTGAGAGTTCTGTAAGGGTATTTTGTGAGAACAGATCTTGAAATTTTGTAATCATGTATTCCGACAACAAAACAAAAATGCTTGACTAGATGCTTAATGACTCAGAGAAGGGTAAAATAGGATTACAAACAAAGAGCTGTTCACAATGGATACGTCCATGTTCATGGAACACTAACCCCCTCTTTTACAAAGGTGCGCTATGCTTTTTAGCGCATGCTAAATATTAACACGCACTAAACACTATTGCGTGCATGTTATCCTATAGATCAGGGGTCTCAAAGTCCCTCCTTGAGGGCCGCAATCCAGTCGGGTTTTCAGGATTTCCCCAATGATTATGCATGAGATCTGTGTGCATGCACTGCTTTCAATGCATATTCATTGGGGAAATCCTGAAAACCCGACTGGATTGCGGCCCTCAAGGAGGGACTTTGAGATCACTGCTATAGATGTGTTATCGGTTATCGCATGTGTTAATTCAACGCGCGCGCCTTTGTAAAAGAGGGCCTAAGTTGTTGATAGTCTACCTTAAAATATGTTAGCACACAGCACTGAGAAACTGAGTTTCGTTTCAGGGATGTGATTGTCTCCCACTCTCTGCCTTTGTTTTAGATATCAAAAGAAATCATGCTAAACCTTTTACAGTACATGTGCTAATCTTTTTTTTTGTTTGCTTTTTTTGTAGGATATCATGAAAGATGAGTGCTCAATGTTGAAACTGCAGCTCAAGGAAAGGGATGAACTCGTTTTTCAACTGCGAGAAGAGCTGGTAAGCCATGCATGCGCCTTGCCTTTAATTGCTTACCCCCTCAGTGTTCTCAGCGATGGCGCCAAGGTGATGGATCTCCCTTCTGAAGAAATTAAAACTAGAAAAGGACCCCAGAAGGTCCCCAAGAAAGGGATAAAGACCATCCTCTTCACAGACTACTTTAACTGATAATGCAGCATAGAGGAGATAGCTGGCTAATCCCCACTTGTCCACACTCTTATCACCTCGCGCTTAGAATACTGCAACGTACTTCTCTCGGTCTCCTGCACACCTGTCTCTCACCTCTTCAATCTGTTCAACATTTTAATGCACAACATATTCTGTGAGAGCCGCTATTCTCACATTACCCCTCTCCTCAAGTCACTTTATTGGCTCCCCATCCATTTCTGAATACAGTTTAAACTCCTCTTGCTGACTTACAAGTGCATTCATTCTGAAGCCCCCCCCCCCGATATCTCTCTTCACTTATCTCCCCCTATGCTCCCCCTGTGATCTCTGTTCATCGGGCAAGCCCCTCTTATCTGCACCCTTCCCTTCCACTGCCAACTCCAGACTCCGTCCCTTCTTTTTTGCAGCACCGTATGCCTGGAACAGGCTGCCTGAATCAATACGTCGTGCTCCAACCCTAGCAGTATTCAAATCCAAGCTAAAAGCCCACTTTTTTGAAACTGCTTTCAACTCAACTCCCACTCACTGCTGTCAGATACTTAGACCCTCTACCATTATCTCCCCTACCCTGAAATATCATGTCTAAATTAGATTGTAAGCTCTTCTGAGCAGGGACTGTCTATTGTATATTAAAATGTACAGCGCTGCATATGACTTTCAGCGCTATAGAAATAATAAATAGTAGTAGTAGTAGGAACACGATAGAGTGAACACAATAGAAATACCCAGAATTGCTGAGGATATGATAAACAAAGTACAGATAACTAGAATTATCAGGATGTATGTAAATTGAAGATGAACACAGATCACGATACAGGTTTTATGTGTGCAAATAAGTAGGATTTAGTATGAACATAGTACATGACACCAGTATTATATGTGCATACTGTATATGTAGGATGATTGATTATGGTATAAATGTGTCTGCATTAAAAACCATCTCTGAAAATCCTAACTATTATAACACCTTTACAGAAGCTCTTGTAAACTGCTCTGAATTGACTCCCCAATCATTAGTTGTGATATAAAAGTTTTCAATAAACAATAAATGAAATAATTCATTCAGCCCACACAGGCACTAAGATTTGACCCTACCTCATTCATTATCCTCCCCTCCCTCTTCCCTATTCAGCCCTGGCCACCAACACTCCTTCAACAATCAATTCTCAGAAATAACTAGACTCATTGTAAAGGTTTTTATGAAGAAGAAACAATCTTTATATATGGCTATATAAAACTGCATTATAAATTAATGAACAACTGAAAAGTGAATCTGGGATGCTTATAAAGCATCTGGGGTAATGGGCAGAGCTCCCATCAAATACATATCTCGGGACCGTTTCTTTTATCCATAACTATTGGGCAAATTCATCTATCGGGAGCTGACTGCAGAAAAGCTAAACCCCTTGAACCATTAGAACTGTGCATATTGCTCTGTCAAAGAGAGCCTCGCCCATGAAGCAACATTTTAGAAAGGACACACAGCTCAGAATTAGGATATCCCAAGACAGAATGTCCCAAATGTACGTCCATCTTATTCTAAAATGCATGAAAGATGGATGTCCTTGCACTGGAAATATCCTGCATGAAAATCCATTTCTTTCCATGAAAGTTTATTAAGATTTTGAAAAATACAAGAGAATATAAAACTGAAACATCAATGAAGTTCACAGTACATCAGTGCATGAATCAATACAAAACAGAGAGTTACAATATTTGTTTGTATGCTTACATTCAAAACCAATGAAACAGAGAGAATTGATATGAAGTAAGGTTTCAACATTAAACACTGCTGGAAAATGATTGCAAATATGCCTGCAAAGGAGACCAGTGTCTATTGAAAAAGACTGTGGTTCCAAATTTCTTGGCAAGGACCAATTCATATTTATAGTAATGTAAAACTGATTGCCTCTAGTGATGTGAGGAAAGAGAGCCAGTTGACTTCCAATTAGAAAGAATGAGCTTAAGCGCTATAGAGAGAAGAATATCAAGGAGTTTAGTATGATTTTCACTTAGAACCATTTCTGGAGCATGAAACTTGGAAATTAGTATGGAGAGAGAGATATCAGCTTGGATATCAAAAATTTTTAGTATAATATTCCAAACTTCTTTCCAATATTGTGATACATATGAACAATCATATATCATATGAAGAAATGAGCCAACAGCTCATCCACAGTTCCAACAGTTATTAAACGGAAGGAGGCCTGCCAGTGAAAGCTTATGTGGAGTCCACAGGGCTTTATGGTACAGGAAATACATGGATTGGGACATGTTAGCTGTTCTTTTCCAAAATTGTGACCAGTCCTATTCCCCCAAGGGAGAACAACAATATTTTTCCCAGATATGTTACAGGCTCTCTAATGAAGAAATATCTGCAGGTAATAACATCTTATATAGGTTTGAAGCTGCATGTCCTGTCTGTAATAAGACTGTGGCTTGAGTCAAAATAGAAGGGAAATGAGTATGAAAAATTTGTAAAAGATTTTTATGACTAAAGCGATGATGTAGTTGCAGCCATTTGTAATGTTCAAATTATAAATGTGGGGCTGCATAGGAATGTTTATCTTATAAAATGAATCAATCTTATCAAAACAATTTCTCATAAAAAACAGCCAGACAACAGATTTCAGCAGCTAACCTCAGATAAATAATGTGTAACCATGAGGGATAATTTGGCCAGATTCTTCAATAATCCTTATAAACTTTTATCTTTTAAATATAATATAAATTTAATTTTTATAGTTTCCATACTTCAATGATGCATCTTAATTCTCCAGTAGTTTAAAACAGTAACTCCAGACATGATATAAGATTTTGCCACTAGGCTATATCAGGGTTTGTTCTCTGTAATAACAACAATCAATCAAATCAATTCAACTTTAAAGAAAAAAAACTTTAAACTTCAACCAAGTCCAATTGAATCTGCCTTAGAAAGCACACCAAACATCTTCATTTGAAACTCTTCACAAAGATGGCTGGTTCATATTGTGTACAGTACTCCCCCCCCCCCCCCGATATTCACGGGGGTTTTGTTACAGGAACCCCCGCAAATCTTGAAAAATCATGAATACGGTTTTTCATGGTGGAGACTAGAGAGGGCAGCGGGAGAGGTAGGAGAGAGCAGCCGGAGCGCCAGCGAATGAAGGAAATAACTCGCTGTATGCTCCGACCGCCTCTTCCTGCACTAAAGTCGGGCCTTACCAATCAGGAGCTGTGTGTCAAAGCAGTTCCTGATTGGTAAGGCCCGACTTTAGTACAGGAAGAGGCGGTCGGAGCATACAGCGAGTGATTGCTTTCATTCGCTGGCGCTCCGGCTGCTCTCTCCTGCCTCTTCCGCTGCCCTCTCCTGGTCAGCAGTTTGCGGTCGGAAAATACTGCGAACGACCGGGACCGTGAACCGCTCACCGCGAATAATCGGGGGAACACTGTATTTGGATTTTCAAAAGGAGTTTGACAAAGTACTTCATGAAAAACTTCTGAGGAAATTAGAGAGTCATGGGATAGGAGATAATGTCCTATTATGGATTAAGAAATAGTTGAAAGACAGAAAACAGAGTAGGTTTAAATGGTCCAACATTTTTAATGGAGAAGGGTAAATAGTGGGGTTCCCCAGGGGTCTGTGCTGAGACCACTGCTTTATAACATATTTATCAGTGATCTAGAGAAGGAAATAACTAGTGAGATAATTAAATTTGCTGAAGATACAGCATTGTTAAATCGCAAGTGGACCTTGTGAGACTGGGAGGCTGGGCATCAAAATAGCAGATGATGCTTAATGTGAGCAAATGCAAAGTGATGCATGTGGGAAAGAAGAACCTGAACTATAGCTTCATGATGCATGGTTCCAAGTTAGGAATCACTACCAAGGAAAAGGATCTAGGCATCATCACTGAGTATACATTGAAACCCTTAGCTCAATATGTGGCGGTGTCTAAGTAAGTAAATAGAATGTTAAGAATGATCAGGAAAGGATGGAAAACAAAGATGAAAATGTTATAATGCCCTTAAATTGCTCCATGGTACGGCCACATCTCGAATACTGTGTGCAATTCTGGTCATCGTATCTAAATAAAGATGTAGCTAAATTAGAAATGGTAGAGAGAAGGGCAACAAAAATAAAAGGGTTGGGATGACTTCCCTATGAGGAAAGGCTAAAGTAGCTAGGGATCTTCAGTTTGGAGATGAGACAGCTCAGGGGTGATATAATAGAGGTCTATAAAATACTGAGTGGAGATGAAAGGGTAGATGTCAATTGTTTGTTTACTCTTTCCAAAAATACTAGGTCCAGGGGGCATGTGATGAAGCTACTAAGTAATAGATTTAAAACATAGTGGAGGAAATATTTTTTCACATGACATGTAATTAAACTCTGGAATTTGTTGTCAGAGAATGTGGTGAAATCAGTTAGCTTATCAGGGTTTAAAAACGTCGGGATAATTTCCTAAAAGAGAAGTCCATAGGCCATTATTGAAATGGTTTGGGGAAATCCACTGCTTATTCCTAGGATAAGCAGCATAAAATCTGTTTATTATATGGGATCTAGCTAGGTACTTGGGACCTGGGTTAGCCACTGTTAGAAACAGGATGCTGGGCTTGATGGAACTTTGGTCTTTTCCAGTATGGCAATTCTTATGTTCCTTATGTTCTTATGGCCTTATGATGGAGCTTGTTCTTTCAACATTTAAATGGTCAAGCAGCTGACTTGGATGAGCAAATTACACAGCACATTCATACTAACGTCATTCAATCTACTTCTGCATTCAAAGCAAATTGAGACACTGTATTTAATTGATATATCCAATATTGCTCACAATAATTTATCCATCTTTCATAATTACTACCCTCCCACCCAACTACCATCTGGTCTATAATCTGCCACTTAATGTCAGTAGCCAAATGACTTTTCTCAATCCAATGAGAAACAAGTGGAGCCAAAAGGTTCTTAGTAAATATCCTAGATTTATGTTTTGTCAACAGTTCATGGATCATATTTTGAAAGATCATGTTAAAAAAATAAGATCCTATATAAAGGACTCTTCTCATATGTTGAGAATATGAGATTGAGGACTCCACCTGGTTGCAGCAGTGTAGTAAGTTTAAGAAAATAAATACATTTCAGAATCTTATCAAACTGTGATAGTTATCTCATTCATGTAGATAATATTTCATATTCATATCTCCTGAGCATTAACATCTGTGAGGTCTGAAGTTATAATCAAAATAAAATAAAATAACCCTTCTAAAACTTAAGAGGAAGAGAAATTTCCTGATTAGTCACCCCCACCCCCTGTTTAAATCAGTGAACATCACATCCTACCAGGATGAATAATCAAAATCCTGATTCAACACCATCTGCTAACGCTAATCACAGTGTGAGATTGCCTGGCTATTATGTCTATTTTCACTAATACCAATTAAATGAAAAAATATATCTGGACAGCAAATAACTTGTTGTTATTACAGTAAGATAAGAAGAAGATACATGCTTCATACATAATAGGAATAAAATCAGCTTCTTTCCCAAACTGGTCTTTTATATACCAATAGAAAGGGGTTCCATATATATGAGATATTTCTTGGGTCTCCTCAATGTCCAAATTAGTTGTTCCGTAGATATAAATATCCCATATCTGTTGGAACCATTTCAGCAGTTGTGTTGTGGGATACTATCTCTTTCCAAGTCCTTTGCAGAAAACATCTTGCTGCTAAAAGACGATACTAAGCTAACTGATTTTGGTGAGAAGTACGAGTATATTGTAAAGGTTTATCTCCTAGCAGGAATATATGATTATCCTTAGGACTTTTTACTTTAATCTTTGGAACCATTGTGCTGAACTGCTTTATCTTGGCCCTGGCCCATCAAATGTAAACAAGCCCTAGTCAACCTCTCCAACAGACAGATGGGTATTGAGGCTCCTATGTAAGGGCCCCTTTTACAAAGCCACAGTAGCGATTCCCCAAAGGCAAATGCACCAAAGCCCATTCAATTCCTATGGGCTTTGGTACATTTGCCATGGGAGAATCGCTTCTGCAGCTTTGTAAAAAGGACCCTTAATAATTTACTATGCTGTTAAATATGATCTCATTAAGAAATTTATATTGATTGATAACCTGGTTATTGAGATGGAACATTTGAATATGTAATGCCATATGTCTGTCAATCTCCTGTATTCCTAATCAATTTCACAAAAACCAGAGTGGAATTGTCCAAATAAGAATGATGTGCACTAAAAAAGTGTCCTCCAATTCGTTTGGCAATATGAGGATCTTTATTGTTCAAACATCAAAATGACACATTCAACGACTCAATGACATGTACATGTTTCAGCCATCAGGCCTGCCTCAGGAGTCTTAGTTTGCTGCCATGGTGAGGCTGTAGTGTGCTGCCTTCCTTCTGCTGCATATTTAATATAAAGAAATTTTTGAGGAGACCTTTACTCAATTTAGATAGTAAATGGTTAGTATATGGGACTTCAAAAAGTTTTTCATCAAACTTTTGTGGTGTTCCGAACATTGAAAGTATTCAAATGAGTATTATGATAATCCAATATCACTTCTAAATCTTTCTTTATCCTTTGTGAGAATAATCTGTGAAAATAAAGATAATTTCTGTATCTAGACCAGTGGTTCCCAACCCTGTCCTGAAGGACCACCAGGCCAGTCGGGGTTTCAGGCTAGCCCTAATGAATATTCATGAGAGAGATTTTCATGTAATGGAGGTGCCAGGCATGCAAATCTGCTCCATACATATTCATTAGGGCTATCCTGAAACCCGACTGGCCTGGCGGTCCTCCAGGACAGAGTTGGGAACCACTGATCTAGACGATTCCACCAGTTGTTTACCCTTGTTTTGCACAAATTGTTTCAAGGACACAGGTGTGAATAGTGATAAAAAGGAAGAACTTGGTACTGTATTTGTTGGTTTTTTTTTTTTTTTAAAAAAAGCCCAGAACTGAATAACCACAAGACAAGCACTTGAGTGCAAGGTGGATTGATTTTTTTACTGCATCAAGATTTACAAAGACTAGGGGACACTCGAAGAGTAATACTTTTAATACCAATAGGAGGAAATATTTTTTCACTCAGAATAGTTAAGCGTTGCCAGATGATGTGGTAAAATTGGTTAATGTAGCTGGTTTTAAAAAAGGTTTGGACAAGTTCCTGAAGGAAAAGTCCATAGTCTGTTGTTGAGACAGACATGTGAGAAGCCACTGCTGGCCCTAGATTGGTGGCATGGAATGCTGCTACTATTTGGGTTTTTGGCAGGTACTTGTGACTTGGATTGAAATGGTCATGTTTAGGATTATCAGATGTCAGGATTTACCTGGACATGTCCTCTTTTTAGAGGACATGTCTAGATGAGTTTTCAAAACCCGACAATTTGTTCAGGTTTTGAAAAGCATTGGACCCGGGGGTCATGTCTGGAGGGCCTCTGCGTATGCGCGAATGCACACACAGTGGAAGGGGGAGCATGGAGAGCTTTAGTGGGCTAAACTTTAAAAAAAAAAATGCACATACTTAGCTATCCTCCTTATTCTGAGACAGGATATTTACAACTTTTTAGAATCCTGAAAAATCCAGAAAGTCGGTTATCTAGCCTCCTGAATCCTGAGCACATCTGACAGGGCTCCACTAAACTTTTGGGGCCGAGGCACATGCCTAGTTTATCTTAAGCCGGCTCTGCCAACACCTAAAATATCTATAAGCCCACAACCCCCCACCCCTGATAATTCCCTAACTAACTCCACTTCCTTTACCCCAGGTACGTTTGATAGATTGTGAGCCCACCAGCATAGATAGGGAAAAATACTTGAGTACCTTATTCTAAAACCACTTAGATAATCTTGATAGGTGGTATATATAAACCTAATGAACTTGAGCTACCACTTAGTTAAACCACCAATCCTCGGCTCTGAACTTATCCAATCCCTGCAGCCTTTCCTGTTATCACCCTCATCTGACATATCCCTCCCTAATGTCTTAATTATTTATAATTCCCTAACCCAATTCCTCTGCCCCAACATGGATCAACTGAACTGAGGCGCCAGGCTCAGACGATGTTATCAAAACCCCTCAGCCAAAACTGGGGAAGTGTCCATATTAGATAAATCACATATTGCTACCGCAATAAATAAATACTAATCAGAAATAATCATTCATTTGGATTTATTATAGAACGAGTCCTGAATTAGAACCAAAAGAACCGTTTAAAACACACATTACAATTGTACATTGAATTTTAATTTTCCTATGTGACACGTGCACATTTTGCATTGGTGTAAATTAATATTTTTGAATCTCAAAACAGAACAATTCAGTGCACTAAGGGCTCCTTTTATTAAAGTGCGCTAGCGTTTTTAGCATGAGCTGCATTACCGCGTGCACTAACCCCATGCTATGCGCCAAGAACTGACGCCAGCTCAATGCTAGCGCAGGTTAGTAAAAGGAGCCCTGAGTATAACCTACATAGAAGAGAACTGTAAAATCTAGAGATACCAAATTTGAATTTTATCCCTGCTATTTTCTAGAATACCTTGGGTGATTTGCTTCTGTTTAATCCCACCAGATGTTTCTCTGCTTGTGTTAATCATTGCTCTCGCATCTGTTTTCTTAATTAACATGGTGTCCACATGGCTGTTGTTATTGCTGTGGGCTAACCGTGTGCATGAACTAATATGGGAAACAGGGTTTCTTTGATTACTGTCCTGATGAAATCTTATTTTATGGTGATGCTCTTGTGATTCAAGTAATCTGGCTAAAGGCAAGGCCGGAAGAAAAGATACACGTATATAAAGTTGTTTGTCTGCCTTATTAAAAAACATACATCTATAGGAGGCTGCATGTCAAACTGAATAATTCAATCTAAAATAATAGCAAATGAGAGATTACCTAATCAATGAAAGGATTTAGTTGTGTTTTTGTACTAAAATTATTAGGGTGTTGACAGCGCCTAGAAAATTTTGGAAAGAACCTGTCATGAGAGGCTTAAGAACCACTGGCTTAGCAGGGTTTGAAAAAGGTTTGGATAATTTCCCAAAAGGCCATTATTGAGATGGCTTGGGGGAAATCCACTGCTTATTCCTGGTCCAATCTATCATATTATCCCGGTTAGATTACTGTAATGCTATCTATCTTGGCATAACAAAGACCTGCCTTCAAAGACTCCAACTGATACAAAATACCGCTGCAAAATTATTTTTGGGATAAAGTAAATTTAACCGTGTGTTTTCTTTGCTTCTAAACCTTCACTGGCTTCTGGTCCATCTCAGGATTCACTTTAAATGTGCATGTATTACATTTAAAATTCTATATAGTATCTTCATCTCTCTTGTCCCATTATTATGGAATCCTTATAGATTCTCCTATGCAAGAGGCACCCAACAATTCAAACTCTCCCTTCCTTCAGTGAAAGGAATCAAAGGAATCAAAAATTTCAGTTAATCCTTGGTTTTCAAATTTTCTCAACTATGGAATGAACTTCCTCTTATCTTAAGGGGTTCTGGTCCTTTTCAAATCTTTAAAAACTATTTTATTTGCCAAACACTAAGGAAATCAGTCATATTAATATTTTCTGACCGTTCCTTTTTTGTAGTATTTTTTAGTTACTGTTAACCAAGTAAAGCTCCATTTTGGTTGAAGACCCGGTATACCAAGCTAAGTTTTAGTTTAGTTTAGTTTAAAATCTATTATACTACTTGGGATCTAGCTAGGCATTTGAGACCTGGGTTGGCCACTGTTGAAAACAGGATATCAGACTTGATGAATCTTTGGTCTGTCCCACTATGGCAGTTCTTATGTTCTTATAAATTAGCACTTTGTCTCTTAAATGCTGATATTTCACACTTAGATGGCCATGTTTACCACATAAACTGGATCACATAAACATCTGACCTATTTTTATATGGTAACCCATGGCTGCTTAAGTGATGAATATTAACTAAGCAACTATGTCTTAACTGGCTTAAAAATAACTGGATATTCAAAACCAAAGTCCATACACATGCTATTTTGAATATTTGGGAATAATGCTATCAGCAGTGAGCAAAATGTTCACCACTTTACAATTGAATATTGAACCCTATAGTGTTCTAACAGCATGATAGACGGCAGTCAGAATAGACCTTGTTACTGAACTATGATTCTTTGAGTTTCCAGGGTTTATGTGCCAAGAACATCAGAGTAAAGTACAAAGATGGAGTTTTTAATTACCTGCTGGTGTCGACTCCACAACTGGCTCCTATCCAGTTGACCGCTAGTTGTTTGCTTAAATGAGCATTACACCAGAGTAGAGAATGACACAGTGACTTTTACCCTTCAGCTGACGGTAGTGATGTGTGGCGCAGTGATTAAAGCTACAACTTCAGCACCCTGAGGTTGGGGGTTCAAACCCATGCTGTTCCTTGTTATCCTGAGCAAGTCACTTAATGCCCCCCATTGCCCCTGGTACATTAGATAGTTTGTGAGCCTGCCAGGACAGAAAAGGAAAAATTCTTGAGTACCTGAATAAATTCATGTAAAATTGTTCTGAGCTCCCCTGGGAGAATGGTATAGAAAATTGAATAAATAAATATGCAGGTCCCAGCTGGCATTCAGCCATGACCTGCATAAGACACTTATCTCAGTCCCTGCCAAATATTAGTGAGATTGGAACCTACCAGGGTGAAGGGACTTGAAAGGGGAGGGGTCTTAGAAGGAGAATTTGGAATATGCAGGGAGGGGGTTTGAGTTGGGGGGACTAGAGTAGGATGAGGTTGACAGCAGTAGCAGCCTAGAAGTTACTATATACGGGTATCAGCCAGTATTCAGTTCCAGTACCCACATAGCTAAGTGATCAAAGTTGGCACAGCCTTTTATGCAGTCCTTTCTAGCTGCTTAGCTATGCGGACATTGACAATGAATATCTCCATAACTCACACAACTCCCATCTGCTCCTTGAGTCTGCCTTCCAGGACTCCCCCTCTCCCCCCAGCCCATATTCCATTGATCAGATAGAGGTGGTATTAGTGATACTGTCTTGTTAAGTGTTGCTGAATACTGGCAATCAGCCCACTCTGCGTGGTTTAAGCATTCAGAAACCTCTCCTACCCACTTAAACCATACTGAATACTGATCCCGTAGATATTTTACAATTACATATTAAGAAGATTGTGTTGCTTAAAAAAATATTTGGGTTGATTTTCAAAGCAATTTAAGCAGCCAGAAGAGGCTCTTAGCTGATTTAATCACTTGTGTGGGGCTATCCGTTGATAATCAGTGGCAAGTCATTGGTTAATGCCGGTGAATATCAGCACAGATCACTAAACTGAAAGCTGGCTATTTTTTGGTTGTTTTAAGGATGCAGTTAAGTACCATCATTCAGTATTTACCCCCTCTTTAAGAACGTATAGTATGGGTTTTAGCGTTGGCAGCGGGGGTAACTGCTCTGACGCTCATAGAATTCCTATGAGCGTTGGAGCAGTTACCGCTGCTGCTGGCGCTAAAACCCACGCTATGCGTCCGTAAAAGAGGGGGGTTAATTAGCTAACGGCTCCTTTTACAAAGCCACACTAGTGATTCCTGGGTGGCAAATTAAACAAAGCTCATTCAGTTCCTATGGACTTCATTGCATTTGCCACATGGGAATCACTAGTGCAGCTTTGTAAAAGGAGCCCTAAGTTGAGTGGCCAAATCGGACCACATAAAATACAGTCCTATCTTTCCATGATGCCATTTAGGTGGTTAAATTCTAAATTGCACATTTAACTGGCCACATAAATCCGGATAGCCAATGCCGGTGCGGGACGTGGCAAGAATAGCACCAGTAGCGTCTAAAAAAAAATACTAACTACCACCATTTGAATATCTACCCCATTGACATTTAAACATAGAATGTTATTTTTCTTGGGTGTATGTGATAAACTGTATTTAATGTAATCTACCTTGAACTGAAGGTGGTAAATTGGAATATAAACAGTTGCTTAAAATTAAACTAAATTAAATTAAAATATGCAAAGCATCAAGAAATATAGAAGAGTAAACTTCATAAAGTATCTGAAATGAATATAATCTACCTGTGCTAGCAAGCTTACTGAAGGTCCATGTCAATCTGTCCATTGGAACTTCTTGATTAACTGACCCAACCTCTTCTATTTATTTATCACTTAAATCCTAAGTGGTTTTACATTCAGGTACTTTATCATATTTCCCTATCTGTCCCAGTGAGCTCAAGCTCTATCTAGTGTACCTGGGACAGTGCAGGGAATAAGTGACTTGCCCAGGGTCACAAGGAGCAGTGAGAGATTTGAACCCACAACCTCAGGGCGCTGAGGCTATAGCTCCAACCACTGCACCACAACCTTGAACTGAATAGGTAAAGGCGGAATAGAAAACTTGATTAGCCTAGCATAACATAACAGTGAAGTACTTAAATTCAATAAGTTGTCACGCTCTTGAAAATTTAATAACATAATAATTCCTATTTGATAAGAACATTCTCTTGGCTGGAAAATTATATCTTGAGTTCATCCTTAAAGTAATTCCCTAGTTGTTTTATCTGTTGTTTTAATTCCTGATATTATTTCTTGTCGGTCAATTTATGATAGAATATCATGGGGATCAATTATGATTTACATAAGAACAGGCAGCTGTAAGTACTTTCAAATCTTCTTTCCTCCTTGTGTTTGTAAAAGAAGAGCAGAAAAGCAATAGATTATGAGTATTTAAACATTATTAGCATCACACCTCTTTTTCCCCATTTACTACAGTCAAAATTAATTGTACATATTCCAGAAAAGGCTTATCTCAGCAGTAATTACTGTTCAAGGTGTCTCCCTGAGACAGACGTGGAGGGTGCGAATGACAACATCTTATGATACACAACAGGGATTAGCCTCCAGTTGCTCATGCACTCTAGTATCTTGATGAAAAGCCGCCGAGATAGCATCTTTAATATTCCACAGCACTTGCTGAGGTGATCCTGTATATTAGTTTAAGCCTCTATCACAAAATGCTGTCGTACTGCAGTGTTTGACAAGAATATAGATAAATGATAGTTGTGTCCCACTCTCATTCCAAATCCGTGCAGTGCATTTACATAGAAATCATATTGGAGTAATGAGCGCATCGGCAATAAAAGCTTTGAGAAGCTTAGTTTGTATATGGATAACAATTTATTATAACAAGGTGTAATGCACAAGCTGATTCTCTTGAAAGGTATCAAGATTCTGGCTACCTGTGAGAAGCCACATTTCACAGACCTAGAGGTGTTATGCAAAATAAGGCTTATTTTAACTTTCACATTTGGGGGAGGGGGCTTCCGAGCTAAGCTGCATTAGCCGTTAGTGTAGCAATTAGCATATGACAGTGCAGTAGAGAAAATTAGCACATCTTTACCTCTGGGGAACCCCTTAGTCCCACAACGCCTCCTAATCATAACAAAATGATCCAGATTTATTAAAACAAGGCATGTCGGTAGAACATATCAACTGCAGTAAGCTGAAAAAATCAGTTCTGTGGATAAGAAAGATTTTGAATGCATTCTAAAAGCAATTGATACTCCCATGGGGCCAATTGTTGTACCCATTTGTTTTATCTGTCAGGGCTTGCAATCAAAAGTATGAAAAAATACCTACTTACTACAACCGATTTCCAAACACTTTGATGCCAAATATAAAGTTCAGCCCACACCAGGGCATGAAAAACAACAGTTACATCACCACTCTATGGTGCTGGAATTAGCCATAAATAAATCTAAACCATCAAAATCATATGCCCTCAATCCTCCAGAGGAAGACCCAAAGACTTTAGTCACTGGTGTCAGAAAAATCTTTTCAGGGGCAATGCTAGCATCAAGAATTGCCACCTACCAATTACAAAGCTTGCACTATTGACATTCCAAACTGCATAAAAAACCAGACTTGATTCTATCCTCCATCCCTGAATCCAGTAGCGTAAGGGATGCAGACCACACCAGGTACCAAGTCAGTGGGGATGCTGTCATCTCTCCGCCTCACCCTGCCACACCATGCCACGTTCGCTCCATCCCTCCCCCCAACCTGTGTTCTGTATTATCTTCGCTAGTGCGAGCAACTTCTGCCTGTTGCTCGTCCCAGCCTGGTTTCCCTTTGAATCACTTCCGGGTCACAGAGCCAGGAAGTGACATCAGAGGGAAATCCAACACTGGTGCGAAGAGCATGCTGCAGAAGCCACTCATGCAAGCAAAGATTAAAAGGTACCGGGGGGGGGGGGGGAGAGAGCGCAAGTATGGAATGGGGGTGGGTGGGAAGGAGGGCATGGTGAGGAGGGCGCAGGGGGGTGCCACCTATCCTTACTATGCCACTGCCTGAATCTATAATTTTCTAAACATTATGTCACAAAGGAGTAGGGGTGTGACACCCCCCTCTCGCTTCCATCGAGCAGTTTTTGCAGCGCCTTCACAGGGAGCCTGCAGTTTCGGGAAATCGCCCGCTGGACCCTGCGGCATGGAGTGACGCCAACCCGGAAGTCCCAGGGCTAGATACAACTCTGAGCCCCGACCAGAGGACTCCACCTCCCCCACCGCTGAGTGCGAGCTCCCCACGCGAAGGGAGTGGGCTAGAAGCAGCAGCACTCCCTGACTGAGAGGCTGTAACACCTGGGAGCCAGCAAGGAGAAGTCTCGATGGCTTTTCTAAGCCCAGAGACAGTTCCAGCGGACAGGAGATCTGAAGGAGGAGAAAAACCGGATTGGCAGACAGAGGGAAGTCAAGGTGAGCCGTTTTCAACTTTACATGAGCCTTCCTTTAAATATGAAAAACCGGCTGAAGTGACTCTTGACTCACTATGGGACTTGGTTTCTAAACTGGGAGACTCACAAACCAAACAGATTATAGAAGGTGAAAAGAATATAAGAATTCAAAAACAAACAATAGAGGAAAATAAACAGGAAATTCCCAATATCAAAGAAAAAGTAGGATAAATTGAAAAAGAAGTAATAATGATTAAACAAGTTCAATGTACAATAATAAAAGATAATCAAGTTATTAGAAGAAAATTGGAAACAATGGAAAATAATTATCGGACTAATAATCTGCGCTTGCTGAACTTCCCAAAAGTTTCATCTATAAACACAAGGGAGATGATAAAAAGTTACTTTATAGAGATATTAAATATTCCTGAGGAATCAATACCTCCTCTCACTCAGGTATACTATTTGCCTATTAAATAATGGATCAGCAAGCGGAGGATCAGAAACAGGTTGTACAAGACCCTCAACTAGATCTGACAACAATTCTGGAAGTATCTGACAAAGATTTGGCTAAACCAGCAACTCTTTTATTATCTGTGGCGTTGTTGCCAGATAAAGATTGGATACTAAAAATGTTTTTTAAAAATAAAAATAAGGAATTCCTGGGTTTGAAAATTCAAATATTTCCAGATGTTAATAGAGAAACTCGGAACTGTAGACGTCAATTTCTTCTGATGAAAGCAGGAGTTGCACAGTTGGGTGGTATTTTCTTTTTACACTTCCCATGTAAATGTATAATAAGGTATCGAGATAATAAATATGTGTTCTTTGAACCGGCTCAACTTACAGCTTTCTTGACGCTGAAACGTTTGGAAAAGGAAGGAACAACATAATAACAACAACAAATGGACTTGATTAATAGAATATAAGCTCCTTAATCCAGTCACTAGATACTTTGTTTTTCTTGTATAGAATTTATTAACTGATTTCCTTAAAGTTCACTCATAAATCCTTGGATCATCTTTTTTTTGAGGACTTGAGATTGTTTGAGTAGAGATTTATTATTACGGAAATTACTTTCCTTTTTACTTTCCTTTTTTTAAATATGTGTATGATCAGACAATCTTTCTGTACAAAATGTTTGATTTTGTTAAAATTTAAAATTGATAAATAAAGAATTAAAAAAAAAAAGTTCTCTGCAAAAATATGCAATCAATAGTAAATAGTTTATTTGCCCTTTTTATTTGTTACATCGTCACTCCATACTTGAGTGCGATGCCCTGCAGCGTAGCTCTTGGCCAGAGGCGCTGTGCTGTCATGCTAGTCGTACTGCCATAGGAGCGTGTCTTGGTGTGGGCCAGCTCCGGGAGAGCTCGGTCTCCGACTCGAACCCTGAGCACGGGAAGATGGGCGAGCCAAAGCGGCCCGACCCACCCTCAGTGTGCAGCGGCGTCAAGCCTTCCGCCATCTTCCCACCACCGCGGCAGCATGAGCGCAGGTACCAGCAGAAGCTGTGCAGCGCAGGTGGAAGGACGGATTGATGCGACCCCCTGATTCATGTGGCAGAATCAGGCGACCCCCAGATTCATGTGGCTTTGTAGGTGTGTTGTTTGCTTAAATGAGCATTACACCAGAGTAGAGAATGACAAGTGACTTTTACCCTTCAGCTGACGGTAGTGATGTGTGACGCAGTGATTAAAGCTACAACTTCAGCACCCTGAGGTTGGGGGTTCAAACCCATGCTGCTCCTTGTTATCCTGGGCAAGTCACTTAATGCCCCCCATTGCCCCAGGTACAATAGCCTTACTGGGTCAGACCAGTGGTCCATCAAGCCCAGTAGCCCGTTCTCATGGTGGCCAATCCAGGTCACTAGTACCTGGCCAAAACCCAAGGTGTAGCAATATTCCATACTACCAATCCATGTCTTCCTCAGTAACAGCTTTTCTTCCAGGAACTTGTCCAAACCTTTCTTAAAGGTGGGGGAAAGCCCACACATGCCACACTGCCTCTCCTGGGGGAGGAAGGGAGACGGGGGCTGCCGTTGCCAATTGAAAAAATATGCTGAGTCACTGTTGTTTGCCCTCCTTCAGCGGGCCCTCCTGACAAGTTTGGGCCCTGGGCACATGCCTACTGGGCCTATCTGTTAATCCAGCCCTGGTTCAGTGAACACCCACCTGCATTTGGAGTCACAAATTCTTATATCACGTACAAATTAAGGTTCTATTTTACTAAGCCACGGTAGAGTTTTCTACTGCAGCCTGGGTGCTAAATGCTCTGACATTGCTCCAATGCTCATAGGAATTCTATGAGCGTCAGAGCAGTGTCGGAGCATTTAATGCTCCGGGCCATGGTAGAAACCTTTACCTCTAGTAAAAAAGGGGGGGAGGGGGTAAATAACATAAGAATAGCCTTACTGGGTCAGACCAGTGGTCCATCAAGCCCAGTAGCCCGTTCTCACGGTGGCCAATCCAGGTCACTAGTACCTGGCCAAAACCCAAGGTGTAGCAATATTCCATACTACCAATCCATGTCTTCCTCAGTAACAGACAATGGGCTTTTCTTCCAGGAACTTGTCCAAACCTTTCTTAAAGCCAGCTACGCTATCCTCTTTTACCACAACCTCTGGCAATGCGTTACAGAGCTTAACTATTCTCTGAGTGAAAAAAAATTTCCTCCTATCGGTTTTAAAAATATTTCTCTGTAACTTCATCGAGTGTCCCCCTAGTCTTTGTAATTTTTGACGGAGTGAAAAATCGATCCACTTGTACCAGTTCTACTCGACTCAGGATTTTATAGATTTCAATTATATCTCCGCTCAGCTGTCTCTTTTCCAAGCTGAAGAGCCCTAACCATTTTAGTTTTTCTTCATACGAGAGGAGTTCCATCCCCTTTATTATCTTGGTCGCTCTTTGAACCTTTTCTAGCACCACTATATCTTTTTTAAGATAAGGAGACAAGAATTGAACGCAATACTCCAGATGAGGTCGCACCATGGAGCGATACAGGGGCATTATAACATTCTTGGACCTCCTTTTACGAAACTGCGATAGCAATTTCTAGTGCGGGGAGCCGCGCTGAATAGCTCGCACTACTCCCGATGCTCATTGAGTTCCTATGAGCGTCGGGAGCAGCATGTGCCATTCAGCACGGCTCTACACGCTAGAAACTGCTATCACAGTTTTGTCAAAGAGGGGGTTAGTCTTGTTAACCATCCCTTTTTAAATAATTCCCAGCATCCTGTTTGTTTTCTTGGCCACCACCGTACATTGGGCGGAAGGTTTCATCGTATTGTCTTCAATGATACCCAGATCCTTTTCTTTGGCGCTAATCCCCAAGGTTGACCCTAGCATCCGGTAACTGTGATTGAGATGAACTCATTAAAATCTGAGCATCAATATTTCCTCAAACATAAAATATAAGTCCAAACCAGAAAGAGAATTTCAAAAATAGTGTTTGGCTAAGATGCCAATGCAAAATAGCTATCAGCGTTTTTTTATTGCATTCATGTCATTTGTTTGCAGGATTTTCTAACTTCTTTTTGCCTCATGCTGAGGAAAGTAAAATTCTTTTAACAGAGCCAAATTAAAATGCCAGAAATGATTTTTCACCAAAACAGTGGTCTTATAAAGCATCACTATTTTCTAGCTAATGTTTACCGTGGCAAACAGAAGTATGCCAAAATGAAAATGGTCTTGAGATCAAACATGTCACTGAAAAAAATTGTCCGTATTCTAGAATGGCAGTTTTATTTCGCAGGTTCACTAATCTAATTTATTGGACTTATCAGCTCGTGTGTTGCTGAAGGCTGTGAAATGATGCATTTTAACAGATCCATTTGACGGAACTAGGATTTTGAGTTAAACTCATTGCTTCACTTTTATTTGTTGCAAAAATATATCTCAGATATCACAAACCCATATATATGATTAAGAATACATTTTCAATTTTTGTTGGTTTGGATTTTTTTTTTTCTATGTGTATGTTTCATACACATTTTTTCTAAATTTGATGAGCCTTGTCTTCACTAAAATATGCACCTTTTGTGCCTGTGGTGAAATACTTTTTAAGTAAAACACAGCCAGATCAATTTTCAGAAGCTGCTGGCAGCTGTATGCATTGGGTACTTTACACCAATTTGCCAGTTTTCAAAATGTCTATCCATGGCCAATCCAGGTCACAATTACCTAGCAAGATCTCAAAAGAATAAAACAGATTTTATGCTGCTTATCCTAGGAATAGGCAATGGATTTTCACAAGTCCATCTTAATAATGTGAATACATGTGGATAAAGATGAGCCGGTTGATGTAGTGTATCTAGATTTTCAGAAAGCTTTTAACAAAGTTTCTCATGAGAAAATTAAAAAGTCATGGCAAAGTTCAGTTGTGGATTAGGAATTATCAAATAGAAAACAGAGGGTAGGATTAAATGGTCATTTTTCTCAATGGAGGAGAGTAAACAGTAGAGTGCCGCAGGGATTAGTAATGGGACCGGTGCTATTTCACTTATTTATAAATGATCTGGAAATTGGAATAATGAGTGAAGTGATTAAATTTGCAGATGACACTAAGCTGTTCAAAGTTGTTAAAACGCATGCGGATTGTGAAAAATTGCTGGCAAACCTTAGGAAATTTGAAGCAATTAAGAAAAATTCTGTTTAAGGCAGTGGGAGAAGAGGAGCGGTCTCAGCCTCCTCTGCAATTATTTCAAGACAAAAAGATACTTAACTTCTTGGGCTCCTCCCTCCAGCCTCATTATCACGTATTGCTTGACAGCCGTTACACTTGACGGCATCCTGCTTGCGCTTATGTTTAGCGCTGGTTCCTGAAGAAGGGGCATTCATAGTTCCTGAAATCATGCTTGGTGGAACCTCTCTTGAAGTCTGCTATACATGAAGTAACTTCTAACATCTGAGCACTAAATGGACGAATCAGCTCAAGAAGTTAAATATCTTTTTTACTTGAAATAATTGCAGAGGCTGAGACCGCTCCTGTTCTCCCACTGCCTTAAACAGAATTTTTCTTAATTGCTCCATAAATTTACTTTATTTTTTCACTATTTAAAGTGTTTTTTCACACTACTTAATTAAACATTATGGTAGCACACAAACGTACCCTATAATGGTGTGCGGTAGTTAAGTGAGCTATTGTGCTCTCTTGTTCTGCCTAAATTAAGCACTTGAGTTGCAACTTTGTTGCATTCTCCTTAGCTTATGTCCTCACACTGAGGGTACGTATCACTAATTATTATTAGTAGTAGTATTATTTAATTAATCTATGGGGCAATTGTTGGCTTTGTGAGGCGTAACAGGTTCGGCCTATTGTCATTGCTGCTTGTTTTGTGTCTTTCAAGAATCTTGGTGCAGCATTATTTTTGAGATATTTTGTTGGTTAACCCTTTGTTTGGCCTTGTTCAAAAGCAACATGTTTTTAAGGCTCTTATGGGAGATCATCGAAACAAAAAAAAGGAACACTTGTGGTTTAACAACCCTTAAACCGACGGGCGGAGTTCAGAACCAATGGTTGGTACAGAAATCAAAGACGGCGACAAACCCTTAAATGTTCTTTCGTGGAATCTATCATTGCTCCGTCTTTAGTCAGTAGGAAGGTTTTTTTTGTGTGTATATACATATGTATTTGTCAAAAACAGTTCAATTTCTAAAATGTCCACTTCAAAATTGTGAAATTTGAAAGTTACTTAACTTAAACTGGTAAAAAAAACTTGTCCCCGTCTGTGATTTCTGTACCAACCATTGGTTCTGAGCTCTGCCCGTTGGTTTAAGGGTTGTTAAACCACAAGTGTTCCTTTTTTTGTTTCGATGAGTTATTGTTTGTTTCTTCAGGACATGTTTTTTTAAAATTAATTTTCACCCATTAGTGTGTACGGGGATCTTATGGGAGATCTGCATCTCCAAATGCCTGTTACTTGGCACTGTGGCTCTCTCGTTCAACATCAAGTTACATAAAGCAGCTGTTTTCACCATCTGCCAATTAAAGGGTTAATGCATATGTGTTTCTTGAAGGATTGTCTTCTTTCTTCGTATAATATTGTATTCTATTCCTATTCTCATTTTATCATTGTAAGCTGCTTTTATTTGCACTGCAAATAAGGCAGAATAGCACATTTTAATAAATGATAAAATCTGTGGCAGCTCCAGTGTCTGAGCATGGCATGATCGTGTAACTGGCAACATGGCATGATCTTGCAAAGAGCCAATAGAGCTGATGCCGATGACACAAAAGTTGTCTCAGGCACTGCAATCTCTTGAGCCTATCCTGAAAATGCAGAAGTTTGAACTTCACTCACGGTTCGTGTGTCTGATTTCAAATACAAACATAGTAACATAGTAACATAGTAGATGACGGCAGATAAAGACCCGAATGGTCCATCCAGTCTGCCCAACCTGATTCAATTTAAAATTTATTTTTTTTTTCTTCTTAGCTATTTCTGGGCGAGAATCCAAAGCTTTACCCGGTACTGTGCTTGGGTTCCAACTGCCGAAATCTCTGTTAAGACTTACTCCAGCCCATCTACACCCTCCCAGCCATTGAAGCCCTCCCCTGCCCATCCTCCTCTAAACGGCCATGCACAGACACAGACCGTACAAGTCTGCCCAATAACTGGCCTAGTTCAATCTTTAATATTATTTTCTGATTCTAAATCTTCTGTGTTCATCCCACGCTTCTTTGAACTCAGTCACAGTTTTACTCTCCACCACCTCTCTCGGGAGCGCATTCCAGGCATCCACCACCCTCTCCGTAAAGTAGAATTTCCTAACATTGCCCCTGAATCTACCACCCCTCAACCTCAAATTATGTCCTCTGGTTTTACCATTTTCCTTTCTCTGGAAAAGATTTTGTTCTACGTTAATACCCTTTAAGTATTTGAACGTCTGAATCATATCTCCCCTGTCTCTCCTTTCCTCTAGGGTATACATATTCAGGGCTTCCAGTCTCTCCTCATACGTCTTCTGGCGCAAGCCTCCTATCATTTTCGTCGCCTGTACTGCTATTATTCTTAGGGTAATGCTATATCCCACTTTCCCTTCCCCTCACCAGCTCTCTGACTGGGAAAATTAATAGCATACACAGATGACTGAAAGCATAATATAGGTTTATTCATACAATTTTATAATAATGAAATCATGCAGTAAGGAATCAATAATTTGTTACCATATATTGCATCATCACTCCGATATCGGGGGACTAGCGAAACATCGGAGGCAGCACATTCATCTCATATCAGCATCACACGGCTCTTCAGCAGTGGAGAAGTCCCGATTCCACTGAGTTCTGCCTGTCTTTTTATACTCAAATTATGGTCAGGATCCGGTTTTGTGTTCGCTCAAACATGAGCATGTCAGGCACTTTTTATGCTCAAATTATGGTCAAAATCCGGTTTGTATATGTGCTCAAACATGAACATATCACAAACAAGTTCACTAACCATTTATGCACATCCTGTCTTTTCCCCCCCTTCTCTCGATTGAATCATCCATATCCTGTCTTGCCAGGTGCAAGTTATCTTTCTGAACTCTAGTTCCCCTTTTAAAAAAAGAAAGTTGTTATTCAGTATTATAATCCCCCTTTGAATGGCAAATGGTTTCTTAAACAGTCATTGTTACAAAAAAAAAAAACAACTTTCAGACTCCAATCATATCCATTTGTATCACATTCGGCCTTTAACAATGAGTGTTGTATGTAACCATCATCACTTTTGTTGTTTACAACAAATGCCATATGCCACATAACAATTCCAGATAAAATTATTACCAGAATAACAACTATTAACAGAGGATGGATGATCCAATCCAGAGTCGTTTTGGCTGAAGGTGAATATCCTAAAAATATATCCCACCAATGATGTGAAATAGCATCAGCTATTCCTGACCCTATTGTCACTATCGAATCTGCTGCAATAGTGGTGGTAAGCTGATGAGCCATAATACTTTGATTTAGGTATCGGATGGCACTCTGTATTTTGGTTGATTGAGTTAATATGTTCTTAAATCTGGTCAAATTTACATCCCAATTTGGAACATCCCATTTAGTGCTATTCCAAATGATAGCCACATCCTTATCTACATCGGATGTTAATATGAATGTGTCATTTTCCCAGTGCAATACTGAAATGTTATGAATACATCCCGCAAAAGGCACTGCCATTCCTGGTATCACTGGTTGATCAGTTACTACACATACCACTTGTGGTGCTATTTCGACCATATACCTATAGGTTATTGGCATAATAGTCCATTCACATTTGTTTACAGTATTTTGCAATAAACATGGTTCATATACAGCAGATTGTAATTTACAAACTTTTCCACTTAAAGTGTCATCACAAAAAGTTAAATCATGGGTACGATTATACATATCTATCACCTGTCCATAAAAGGTGGGGGTCCAAAAGTGTTGATTAGGAGCTGACCCAATTAGTAAAGGCATCACTATGTATTTACACATTATACTCTGTTTGGTTACATTGTATATGGTCCTTGACATAGGGTTTCCTCACACCTTATCTTTGAACTAGGTATTTGTAGCCAATGGCCTGCACGGATTACATCAGAAAAAACGGTCCTCCACACTTGTTCATTTGCTGTCAAAAGTTGTGTTTGAAAGACATTTTTCTGTTGTTGTCTGCTGGTAGCACTTCTCCATCCCCATTGAAATCGAGCATTGTCATCCAAAACCAGACGCCTAGCCGGAGTCCATCCTTCTACGTGACCCAAAGATACGATACCAAGGACTGTGAATACGCATAGGACGATTAGGGTTTCCTGTAAAATTAAACACAATATTACTCCCGTAGGTAACATTTCTCCTGTGGGACATATTCCCATTTTTCTACACCGGGCCTCATTATCAATAGCGTACGGTCTTGTCCTACTGCTATCACCTCAGCGGGAGAAGGGGGACCATTTCGGTTGCTAATCCATATTTTGGCCCCAACATTTACAGTATTTGTGGATCCAAACCCTTTTGCCCCCCTAACCGTCAATTCTGTAGGGGCTGTGGTTTCTCTCACCGGAGCTATATATATAGGAATTAGCAACAGTTGTGCAATTCTTTCTCCCTGTGCTATTATTACCTCCTCCGCACCTAAGTTAATTAGTATTACCCTAACCTCCCCTTGATAGTCAGCATCAATCACCCCTCCCAAGACAGTTATTCCTTTTGAGGCATAACTGGATCTGGTTACCAATTGCCCATAATGTTCTTTCGGAATTTTTCTCTGTGTTCTCCACAGCTCTAGTGGTGGAATGTGGTACTGCGGGTCAGTGTAAATCCTGGAAGGAAAGCACATGTTCATTAATAAAAGAACAAAGAAAAGAAACACATGGCACGTTTTCCCCTCTGCAAACATGACTAGTTCTTGTATCGCAGAGTCACAGTCTCTGGGTTGAATTGTTGAAAAGATTCAAAAAAGGTTTTTTTTTTTTTTCCTGAAACACAAAACACACAGATTAAATAGACTTATTTCAGGGTCCTGTGGCACCAAATATGGCCACAGGAAAATTTAAACAGGCAGACACATTCTCTACATGGTAAAATTAGACTGTCTTTTTCCTAACATCAGGGAATTATTATTCTTTATTAGGTTCCTATCCTGAAGAGCTTACTTGTAAAAAGTAAGCAAAATTTCAATTCCGAATTCATCCACTTACATAAAACTTTATTATAATTATTCTTCTCCGGTAACAAGGTTACCAAGCCTTTTGTTTCACATTTATTTAAATTTAAACAAAAATATAGGTACTTAACCTCTATTTTTCTTAATCATTTTATTTTTAAACTTCCCAATTTAATTTTAAAATGCATTTAAATTTAATTACTCCCTAATCATACATTTCGGGCAATGCATACTTTTAAAAATACTTTATAAACCATGCAGGGGCACAAAAAGTCATATTCAAAACTAATTTGAAACACTGAGATAAAAATACAAAGGCAAGGAAACTTTTTCCTTTTGCACACCGTCACAAACACAATATTTCTTTTAAGCATGGCATCTATTGCTAGAATAAATCTTTTTCTTTGCACAAAATTATCCTTGAGCCTAATCGAGGGTTTTTTTTTCTTCCATCTCCCCTACCTTAGCATATCCCTTACAATCAGGGAATTAACACATTTCATAAGCTTTCTTTCCACATTCGTATACATTCAAAGCCAGACATTAAAATTTTCTTTTCCTTTTCACTTAACCATCTCGTTTAAATATCACTTTCTAATTCCTTCTGATCCTACAGTTCTGTTCTTCCAACATTCTTATAATCTTTTTTTTTTTAAAATACATGAAATTCACTCTTTATTCTTACTGGGATGCAAACCCACATGGTCGTCTAAACACTAAAAAAAAGTTATCTCTATTGTTCTCAACACAGCAAGAATCCCTTAGCTATGCAAACTCTGATCTCTCACTACGCTGATCTTAGCGTACAGAAGCCTTTTTTTTTTATACTTATATTGTGCCACTTTTACAGCTGCTCTTTCTGCTACATCCTGATAATGTTCCAGTTTATCCTTTAATAATTTACTATTACATTCCAGCACCAGACACCGTCCCTCTAATTCTAACCTACTCTGTTCTACTCTCCCTTTCTCATTAAGTGCCATCTGCAACCGCTTGTGCACCCCACGGTATGCAGAGGCCAACACCCAACTCCTTCGAGCCAGGGTAACTGCTTCACCTGTTTTTACAGGGATTGTTTCAAGTACTTGTACCACATTCTTTGGTTCAAATTCCCTTAATTCCTTATCCCATGATTCCGCCAATCCATGATTGGCCATTTCTGCCGCTATTATTTCATACGGGTCCCCGGTCCAGCCAGGTATCCCTGCAGGTTCTTTTTTAGATTTCTCCTTACGCCGGAACATTGTTCGGTCTTATTTAGGGAGATCCTGCCGACTACGCCAATTAATGTACTGCTATTATTCTTAGGGTAATGCTATATCCCACTTTCCCTTCCCCTCACCAGCTCTCTGACTGGGAAAATTAATAGCATACACAGATGACTGAAAGCATAATATAGGTTTATTCATACAATTTTATAATAATGAAATCATGCAGTAAGGAATCAATAATTTGTTACCATATATTGCATCATCACTCCGATATCGGGGGACTAGCGAAACATCGGAGGCAGCGCATTCATCTCATATCAGCATCACACGGCTCTTCAGCAGTGGAGAAGTCCCGATTCCACTGAGTTCTGCCTGTCTTTTTATGCTCAAATTATGGTCAGGATCCGGTTTTGTGTTCGCTCAAACATGAGCATGTCAGGCACTTTTTATGCTCAAATTATGGTCAAAATCCGGTTTGTATATGTGCTCAAACATGAACATATCACAAACAAGTTCACTAACCATTTATGCACATCCTGTCTTTTCCCCCCCTTCTCTCGATTGAATCATCCATATCCTGTCTTGCCAGGTGCAAGTTATCTTTCTGAACTCTAGTTCCCCTTTTAAAAAAAGAAAGTTGTTATTCAGTATTATAATCCCCCTTTGAATGGCAAATGGTTTCTTAAACAGTCATTGTTACAAAAAAAAAAAACAACTTTCAGACTCCAATCATATCCATTTGTATCACATCGCCCTCCTCTGGACCGCCTCAAGTCTTCTTACGTCTTTCGCCAGATACGGTCTCCAAAACTGAACACAATACTCCAAGTGGGGCCTCACCAATGACCTGTACAGGGGCATCAACACCTTCTTCCTTCTACTGACTACGCCTCTCTTTATACAGCCCAGAATCCTTCTGGCAGCAGCCACTGCCTTGTCACACTGTTTTTTCGCCTTTAGATCTTCGGACACTATCACCCCAAGGTCCCTCTCCCCGTCCGTGCATATCAGCTTCTCTCCTCCCAGCATATACGGTTCCTTCCTATTATTAATCCCCAAATGCATTACTCTGCATTTCTTTGCATTGAATTTTAGTTGCCAGGCATTAGACCATTCCTCTAACTTTTGCAGATCCTTTTTCATATTTTCCACTCCCTCTTCGGTGTCTACTCTGTTACAAATCTTGGTATCATCTGCAAAAAGGCACACTTTTCCTTCTAACCCTTCAGCAATGTCACTTACATACATATTGAACAGGATTGGCCCCAGCACCGAACCCTGAGGGACTCCACTAGTCATCTTTCCTTCCTTCGAGCGACTTCCATTAACCACCACCCTCTGGCGTCTGTCCGACAGCCAGTTTCTGACGCAGTTCACCACTTTGGGTCCTAACTTCAGCCCTTCAAGTTTGTTCAACAGCTTCCTATGAGGAACTGTATCAAAGGCTTTGCTGAAATCCAAGTAAATTACATCTAGCATATGTCCTCGATCCAGCTCTCTGGTCACCCAATCAAAAAATTCAATCAGGTTCGTTTGGCACGATTTACCTTTTGTAAAGCCATGTTGCCTCGGATCCTGTAACCCATTAGATTCAAGGAAATACACTATCCTTTCTTTCAGCAACACTTCCATTATTTTTCCAACAACTGAAGTGAGGCTCACCGGCCTGTAGTTTCCTGCTTCATCCCTGTGACCATTTTTATGAATAGGGACCACATCCGCTCTCCTCCAATCCCCAGGAATCACTCCCGTCTCCAGAGATTTGTTGAACAAGTCTTTAATAGGACTCGCCAGAACCTCTCTGAGTTCCCTTATTATCCTGGGATGGATCCCGTCTGGTCCCATCGCTTTGTCCACCTTCAGTTTTTCAAGTTGCTCATAAACACCCTCCTCCGTGAACGGCAGAGAATCTACTCCATTTTCTCGTGTAACTTTGCCGGACAATCTCGGTCCTTCTCCAGGATTTTCTTCTGTGAACACAGAACAGAAGTATTTGTTTAGCACATTTGCTTTCTCCTCATCACTCTCCACATATTTGTTCCCAGCATCTTTTAGCCTAGCAATTCCATTTTTTATCTTCCTCCTTTCACTAATATATCTGAAAAAATTTTTATCTCCCTTTTTTACATTTTTAGCCATTTGTTCTTCCGCCTGTGCCTTCGCCAAACGTATATCTCTCTTGGCTTCTTTCAGTTTCACCCTGTAGTCCTTTCTGCTCTCCTCTTCTTGGGTTTTTTTATATTTCATGAACGCCAACTCTTTCGCCTTTATTTTCTCAGCTACTAGGTTGGAGAACCATATCGGCTTCCTTTTTCTCTTGTTTTTATTGATTTTCTTCACATAAAGGTCCGTAGCCATTTTTATCGCTCCTTTCAGCTTAGACCACTGTCTTTCCACTTCTCTTATGTCCTCCCATCCTAACAGCTCTTTCTTCAGGTACTTTCCCATTGCATTAAAGTCCGTACGTTTGAAATCTAGGACTTTAAGTATCGTGCGGCCGCTCTCCACTTTAGCCGTTATATCAAACCAAACCGTTTGATGATCGCTACTACCCAGGTGAGCACCCACTCGAACATTAGAGATACTCTCTCCATTTGTGAGGACCAGATCCAATATCGCTTTTTCCCTTGTGGGTTCCGTCACCATTTGTCTGAGCAGAGCCTCTTGAAAGGCATCCACAATCTCCCTACTTCTTTCCGATTCCGCAGACGGAACATTCCAGTCCGCATCCGGCAGGTTGAAATCTCCCAACAGCAGAACCTCCTCTTTCCTTCCAATCTTTTGGATATCCACAATCAGATCCTTATCAATTTGCTGCGATTGAGTCGGAGGTCTGTAGACTACACCCACGTAGATAGAAGTTCCATCTTCTCTTTTCAGAGCAATCCATATCGCTTCTTCCTCTCCCCAGGTCCCTTGCATTTCGGTCGCTTGGATATTGATCTTTACATAGAGAGCTACTCCTCCACCTTTATGACCATCTCTGTCCTTCCTAAAAAGATTATATCCCGGTATGTTTGCATCCCATCCATGTGATTCACTGAACCATGTCTCTGTGATAGCAACAATATCTAGATCTGCCTCTAATATCAGGGCTTGCAGATCATGAACTTTGTTGCTTAGACTGCGAGCATTTGTGGTCATCGCTTTCCAGCTATTTTTCAGCGATAATCTCCTTTTTCGTATGGATTTTTGTGTCGTTTCACTTTCCATTGCAATACTAAGAAATGAGTTGCTGATATTGCTTATATTGCAGCCTTTACTACTATCACATCTTTTCTTTTGCCGGGGGTGGTCTCTATAATTGTCCTTCGTACATACACCACCCCCACCTTCTAGTTTAAATGCCTAGAAAAATATTGTCTAAATTTCTCTGCAAGGTTTCTTTTTCCTGCTGTAGTAATATGTAGCCCATCAGTGCAATATAGCTTCTTGTCCTTCCATGTATTTCCCCATCCTCCTATGTACCTGAAGCCTTCTTGATGACACCAGGCTCTGAGCCATCTATTAAAGTCCTCTGTGTTTTTCATTCTTTGCTCTCCTTTTCCACATGCAGGCAGTATTTCAGAAAAAGCTAAAGTCTTTACAAAAGGTTTCACGCCCTCACCAAGCTCCCGAAAAGCTTTCTGTGCTGCAAGTGTGGAGTTGTTGGCCAGGTCATTTGTTCCCAGATGGATAACAACATCAGTGTTAAAATCCTTAGTTTCTTCCTTAATTATAGTCAGTATTTGCCTGGAACTCCTGGTAGCTGAGGATCCTGGAAGACATTTCACTATTTTGGACTCCTCGCCCTGTGTTCCAAGGTTAATGCCTCTGATGATGGAATCCCCCAACAGTAATAGTTTTCTGTTTTTGGCTTTTTTATTTGTACTTAGGGTGCTCTTGTTCTCTTGAGTTTCCTTCATTGGTTCCAGTCCCACCTCCCTTCTGTTTTCCTGAGTATCGCAGTGCACTAGTGGAGCGAAGGAATTCTGTAGAGGTAATATTAGTGAAGGTGGATGTTTCTGTGTTACATGTCGCAGTCTTCCTGAGCCTACTGTGACCCATTTATTCCTGGGCTGTTTTATTCTTTGAGGTAGAGGTGTAAGTTGGTATGATTTTGTGGAGTGATGGAAGCTGCTTTAATTGTATTCAATTCCTGTTTAAGTTTGCAGAGCTCCTCCTTAATACTGGCAAGTTGAAGACAGATGGGGCAAGCCTTAAGCCTCCAAATAGTATGTCTTGGAATTAAAGCACCACAGTGATTGCATAGAATAAAGGTCACTGAACCACTGTTCAGTTCCCCAGGCTACCTTATGACACTTGGATTTTCATAAATGCAAATGGACTCTGGTCATGAAACTCAAAGAATTATATTGTTATCATCAGCCTCAAGCGGCAGCCTTGCTCTGTGTGGTCTGTGATATGATTTCTCAGTTGCAAAGAACTAATGGTCTGTGGCTTTAGAAAGATTTAATATTGTTATCATTAACAGAAGGGTAGAATCTCTTCTTGCATATCTATCTTTAATATGTTTGAAGATTTATTTATGTTATGTGTCAGCTGTTGTAGAAAAGTCCTATCTTGATCTTAATATACCATAGCTTAGTAAAGGATAGTGCCATTGACTATAAACATTAAACAAATTATTTTGAAGGGATGAGAAGCATTACGTATCAAATGATGTGGCAGATTTTAAAACTATGAAAAAAATGTTAATTACTTGATTAGTTTTAATGTTTGTAAAACAGCATAAATATCTTCCTTTTCATTTCCATACACATGTCTCTGCTGCTCCTCTGTACTTCAGAGCTGTTTAGCTTCTTTCTTAGAAGCAACGGTGTGAAGGTGTGGTTATCCAGTACACACTTTCAGGAAAGTACAGAGGCTTAGGCAATTCCTGTGACCTCTCACCATTTCTTTACTCCTGGTAGAATGGCTGGGCAAGTCAAAGAAACTTGTACCCTTGAAGCTTTGTTCAATGATTGAGGAAGCAAAGACTAAAGACAGCTGGGGCTAGGGTTTTATTGTAGTCCCAACTTCACCCCAAAAGAGGTCTCCTCTTACCATTACTTCACTAGTCAGGAGAGCTCTCCTCTAGTGATCCATGTATACCTCCACTGTTTGCAGAACACCACAGTATATTAATAGAGCCACTAGAGGTCCCAACTATCTACAAGGGGCCACAGAAAAGACAGAAACCAGCATTTATACTGATAGGATTTTCATATTTATTCTTACCCTATGTGGAGAGACCCCTAAATTTTTGTTCTAGGTATAAGGGAGCCACTGAAAAGTTCTTAGCCCAACCAACAAAGCTGGTGCAGTCTCCATCGAGGGCTGTACAAGTGCCAGCAATTTTCCGCTTTTTTGTTCCATAGTTTTCTGATGGAACGAAAAAAGTGGAAAATCACTGGACTACGTGTAGAGCCCTCAATGGAGACTGCCCCAACTATTGGTTGGACTGAGAACTTTCAGTGGGCCCTCAAACTTAGAACAAATATTTAGGGGAATCTTCACTGGCTCCCAGTACTTTCCAGAATTCATTTCAAATGCTCCTGCCTCGCTTTCAAGATCATTCACGGCATCCTTCCGCCCCTAATCCCTCTATCCTTCCTCGCCCCGACACCAACTACCACCAGATCTGCCCACAGACATAAACTATACTTCCCCTCTCTACACGGCATCCTCCACGCAGGTAAACTGGGTAGATCCCTCCTCTCCAAAATCACTGGCCTCTGGAACGACCTCACTGTCCCGCTGCGGAACCTGGGCTCCCTCCAACTATTCCGAAAACAACTGAAAACCTGGCTTTTCTCTAGCATATAATAATCTCTTCTCCTGATTACATCCCCTCTTTTTATGCTTTGTAAACTCTTTCTCTTCTCTCTTCCCATATTTTTTAAAACTCTGTAAACCGTGTCGAGCTCCACTTCAGTGGAGAAGATGCGGTATATAAACCTAAGGCTTAGTTTAGTTTAGTTTAGTTTACAAATAGAGTAAGAATGAAATCCTACCAGTATAAATACTGGTTTCTGTCTTTTTGTCTGTTAAATTCTCCTCCTTCTGAAAGGGCGGAGGGGCGTGGCAGAGGCAGAAGTGAATGAGAGGAGCGAGACAGCAACCCATTTTTAACATGCTACTGTGAGATGCGCCAACAACAGCTAACAAAGTGCAATTGAAAACTATTTACAAATTGTGTTTTTTAAATGTACACAATAAGTTTCATAATGTTTGATAGGCATTTAAGCTATTGTATTACATGATGGAGGGTTGGACTGAACTGAAATCCCACATAAGATGGGTTCTTTAGTCTGCTGTCTCTTTTAAACTGGATACAATTATATTTTTCTTCCCAAATCGGCTAAAAATTATTTGCTGAAGATGATTGTAGGTTCAAAAAACATTCCAACTTTGCCCCTGATTGTCATTAAATGGAGAGAATATAAAAAGTTATAGTACATGGACAACTTCTGTGAGATCAAGTTTATCATGTTTGTGGATAGGATAACTATAATATATATCCAAGATCTCTAATCCTAAAAAATGGACTTAAATTAATAGGGTCTATTCTCAGTCAGTTTGTGGGTTTTTTTTTAAATTTTTAGTGCCAGCCACAACATTTAAACAAATATGTCTATTCACTATTGCTACAGGCCATCTACTATCCATACGGCAGCAATATTCAACTGCTATGTTGATAATATATGCAGTTTACTTTAGACCTGCGCTTGCCAATCTTTGTGGCCATAACACCAAATTGTGTGGTTGTAGAAAGCACACAACCCCCAAGCATGTAGGATAATAATGGCCCATGAGGCATCCACAAAGATCATGACCCCAAACCAGTGCCCCCTCTGAGCTATGTGGGAGTCCTCCACCTATTTTTCTGCCAATGATGGTGCTGTTTCAATAAAGAAAAACAAAGGGGATCTATGGTGCTCAATCTTTTTATTCACTCAAGACCCGACACGTATGTGTTTCGGCTGTGAGACCTGCCTCAGGGGTCTTTTCCTTAATGTAAAATGCTGTTTGTAATTGCCCTCTTATAATATACAAACAATATCTGATTTAACGATGAGTGATTCAATAAGATGAATTAAAAAACCCAAGCCACTGTGTGCAGGAACAGTTATTTCTCTCCCGAACACTTTTAGAATGAGTTTTATTACATAGAATAGTGCTCCACATATATTTTCATGAACAGACCCTCAATATTCAGAATAGATTACAAAATTAATTATTACTAGTTAAAATTGACACTAGCTCATGGGTAATAATGCACATTTATATCATCGCCAGCAGCAAAATGTTCAGAACTGCTGAAAAGACATCTGTTCTGTAAAATGAAATATAGGGTCTGAGTTTGGCGGAGGGAGATGGAGTGAAGACTCTTGAGTGCTGGTCATGGAGGTGTTTGATAGTCTGGTTTGTTTTATTTGGTTTATTGATGTCTGTTATTGAGGCATCTTGTATGACTTATAGAATTTTACATTCTGATGTATGTGTGGGTTTGGCCAGTTTTGGCCTTAAATGATATTCGTCGTTGATGTGACGTGTATGTTATATGTAATTTGATTTGATATGTAAGTATGTAATTTGTTATAGTGTATCTCAGAAGTGTTTTGTAAAAAAAAATGTAAATTTTTTATTTTGTTAATATGTAACTCGCCCTGGATAAGGGCAGGTGAGAAACAAACAAGCAATCGGTCAATAAATATTTATATAATATGCGCATCAGTCAGTAAATATATTATTTTTCCTCAGACCTGAAGATGAAAATGTGTTTTAGAGGATTGTGTTAGACTATGACAAGCTGATAATGCATTTGTTATAGGTTAATTAGAACAAAACAGTTTCTGTGTTTTTGAATTGCTACAATTTCATCATTATGCTATGAGAATTATACTGGCATTTACCAGACTAATTAATTTTTTTCAACACAATGAGCAGTGTAAGTCAAAGACTGACACGCAATTACTGCAACCTAAATATTTATTTACCATATAAGGAGAATATTAATATTCATTGTTTGTTGCATGCCCTTGACAATTAGCTGCAAGTATAGTTTTATCGAGTCTTATACCCTTGTCCATAAGAGTAATATGTGCATTTCAGAAATGAATTGGCTGATTTTCAAAAGCCAAAATTACTAAAAGGATGATTACAATATTAAAAGGAAGACATTTCTGTTTTAATTGTAAGCCTTTTCTTGAAAGTAGAGTAATAACACCATTAAATGTGGGCATTAAAGATGTTATCACCGCATGATGGTAATGTACATTGATGAAGGTGGGAATGCAAAGAAAACCAATATAGCATGAATGCTTAATGTTAATGGGCAATGAATTAAAGGCTGTGGTTAAAATTGTGATCTGAATTATTAGAACAGATGTGTAGTAATGCAAATGTTTTCCTCATATGAACAGATTGTGCACTTACACTCTTTGGATAATCAGTCCATCATCTAAATCTGGCCTGTATACTTTACTTTATTCATTTGATATACTGTCTATCACAAAATCTACAAAGTCAGTTTTAAATAAAAATGGGAGATTGATAAGAGAAATGGCATGAAAGCAAACAGAAAGGATAAGGGAGTACATTTTGAAGAAGTACAGACAGACTTAGCAGCCCTTTTGTTAAAATGGTCTTATCATGTTTTAACGTGGGATTTTCCTGAATATTAAGCCCAATTTTCATGCAGAAGTAAAATAGAGCTGTTTTTATTTTTGCAAGTCCTATGCTAATCTTTCCATTAGCGAATGGGAATCGCAAATAGTTAACGGGGAGTACTTGCTGCCTCTTATTTAAGAGGCACTAAGGGCCAGATTCTATAAACGATGCCTAACTCAGTAGGAAAACAACACCTATCACATGTCAATTAAAGTTAGGCAGTATACTATCAATAATAGATAATCCACTCTAACAGGGAAATCTACAGTCTACATTCAGCATTAAGTAGCCAATTTACTCGAATTTCATTTCAGGAAAAAGGCCTCAGAATAGGAAGCGCTACGCAAGTCGTATCACCGACTGACGCTATCAGCGTACTCAACATGAGTGTTTTTGCTCCATCGTGCAATCATTGGCCAAAATACCTGAATATTAATTAATACTTTAAATAATCCAATAGAATTTTTTTCTTTCTCTTTTTATATTAACTATGTTGTTTTTAATTCAATTCACAGCCTTCATTTAAAACTTCATTTCCAATAATTTATAGACTTATAGAATAGACTACCCTAGTGATTTGAAAAGTACTAACAGAATACTTGTAGATTGTCACTTATCTTAAATACTCTTTTATCATCTGTGCCATTTATTAAGCAACCAGAGCCAAAGCCGGGGCCAATGCGGCCAGCATTTCACGGAACGCAACTTAATCCACTGCTTCAAGGCCAATAGTCAGGCACAATGGTCTTTACAGATAAAAATTAAAAAACAGAAAACACGTGGAGGGGCATAATCGAAAGGGACATCTAAGTCCGTTTGCATCCAACTCGCAAGTCATCCAAAGTAGAAATACAACCTAGGACACATTTTTTAAAAATACGTCCAAAATTTTTTTTCTTTAGAAAAGCGTCTAATTATACGTCCTGCCAACCTAAACGTCCAAGCCACTAAATCGTCCATCTTTATACCACATTTCTGTCCAACTTTTCGTCCAAGTCAAAAACGCCTAGAACAAGCCCTGTTGGATGTGGGAGGGGTCTGCAAAGTGATAGACTCAAACCCAGACATGCCACCTAAATAGTGGGGTACCTTAAAGGGCATTGCTGTAAACTTCACAAAAAGGGTTTCATGTCTTCTCCTCACTACAGCTCCCTTATAGGTCACAGTGAGCCCCACCAAACCACCTCCAGAATCCCCTAGATCCCACTTATCTACCACCCCAATAGTCCTTATGGCTGCAGGAACCACTTATATGCCAGTAAAAAATGGTTGTGGAGGTGTATAAAAAATATAATAATAATTTTATTTTTTATATACCGCCAAAGCCAAAGTAGCTCGAGGCGGTTTACAATAAGAAGAGCTGGACAGTCAGCGAAGACATAACAATGAAGTCCTTGAATACAATGAATTCTTAGAATAACAATGATGTCTTTGAATACATGCATATTTGTGGGGAGGAAGAGAAACAGAGTGAAAATCATATTGTAGGGACGTCAAGTACAAGTAAGCAGAATACAGGGGAGAGGCTTTAAGAGTTCTTGGTTACAAATCGGTTAAACAGGTTGGTTTTGACTAGTTTTTTGAAGTTAAGGTAGGATGAAGAGTGCTTGATAAGATTACCTAGCCAGCCATTCTGTTGATTTGCTTGGAACACAAGAGTTCTGTCAAGGAATCTTTTGTATCGGCAGTTTTTTATTTTTGGGTGGCTAAATATTTGTATTCTGCGTTTTGGCCTGGTGGAGTAGTCCAATTTAAAATGGGCGACCAGGTATAGGGGGGCCAAACCCAGAATGGATTTGAAACAAAGGCAGGCAAATTTGAACAGCACTTGCTTCTAGGGACAGACAGTGGAGTTTTTGGTAGTAGGGGGTTATATGGTCCCATTTTTTTATATTAAACATCAGTCGCACTGTATAGGGCAGTGTACATGTTTCAGTATCAATGCAGTGATTACAGGGGCTTATGGGCATGGGTCCTCCTCCACCCCCAAGATGACTTAAGCTGCCTCTGTGCAGGACGACTAGGCTTTCCTATGCCAGGCAGCCAGGTGATGATGATCTGGAGACTGAATGTTAAAGGTGTGATTAATATTTTTATGGCGGTGGGGGGTTGGTGATCACTGGGGTAGTGTGTGGGGGTCTGTTTTATGTGTTTGCAGTGCTTATCTGGTGACTTTAGGTGGGTTTTTGTGACTTAGACCATGTTTTACATGATCTAAGTCACAACGTCCAAGTTCTGTCGATCCCAGCCTGTATAACTTTCGGTTATACATGCTGTACGACTAAGTCTAAGCCAACCCACGTCCCACCCAACTCACGCCCTCGACACGCCTCCCGAAACGCCCCGTTTAGCTTTGGTTGTTCAGCGGCACTTTGAAGGCCTAGGTCGTTTAGAAATACATCCAAAACCTGTTTTTATTATCGGCACTTGGATGTATTTGGGAAATGTTCTTCCAAGTGCCGACTTAGGCCAGATTTTGGACTTTTTCTCTTTCGATTATGAGCCCCATAGTAGTCAACCGAAATTTCTAGGGTTCTTTTTTTTTTTTTTGTCCTTATTCACTCTTTGTTCTTAATTTACTCTTTGTAAGCTTTTTGTAATTTTTTTGTAAACCGCTTTGAATCCAGTGGGAGATCTAGAGGTATATAAGTCACCATTAGCATTAATAAATCCCAATAAATAAGGTCCCCTTTTATCAAGCTGAATTAGGGTTTTTTATCATATGTTGTGGTTTATCATAGGTTGTGGCGGTAAAAGCGCCGATGCTCATAGAATTCCTATGAGTGTCAGAGCTTTTACCACAGTGACCCGCAATAATAAATCCTAACACAGCTTGATAAAGGGGGGGGCCTAAATAAATGAGTGCTTAACGCAACTTAGTAAGAGAGCCCCTGTAGATTTCCTCATTAAACTATGCTGCTTTACTGTGTAGTATAATAAAAATGGATCTGTGTGTCAGTATAGATCAGCTCTGCTCAATCTAGATTTACTTAGTGCTTATCAGGAAGAGCTTGGAGCATTGTTCTTTAACTGGATTAGAACTTCAATCTTCCCTTTATCACTTCACTGCCTCTAGTTGCTAAAAATATGTGACTGTTCATGAAATGTCTTCTCATATTCAGGAGGAATTTATTTTTTAATTAAGTATTTATTAATGTTACAAATAATCAGTAACAAGTGAATTGCATAAATTCCCATTACAGCACACCAGCCGATATCCTGGTGAACTGTTAAGCAGTAATGAAAGACTATGAGGGCCATTTATGTTAGGAAGTCTAAAGGCTCCTTTTACAAAGGTGCGCTAGCGTTTTTAGCGCACCCATCGTATTAGCGTGCGCTAGCCGAAAAACTACCGCCTGCTCAAGAGGAGGCGGTAGCGGCTAGCGCACGTGGCATTTTAGCATGCGCTATTCCGCAGGTTAAGGCCCTAACGCACCTTTGTAAAAGGAGCCCTAAGTCTGAGTCTGAATGTCTTCAGAAAGATGTCCAAAAATTTGGAAGAGAAAATGACCATTTTCAAAACCACAAGACGTCTATCTTTGTTTTGTTGGGTTTTTTTTTTTTTTTTTCAAAAATGACCTACTAGATTTCTTGGCCTAGCAAGACATCTATCTTTGGCCTATCAAGATGTCCATCTTTTTTGGTCATTTTTGAAGAATAGGATGTCCAGATGAAACATTTCCAAAACAAGCCATTTGCATTTAGGAGGGGGTCAGCATTTTTAATGAACTGGACACACAGACATGCTAATAGAGCAGTGGGGCACAGTAGCGGGCATAGCTGTGAACTTCACATAAAAGGGAGTCAGCTCACCATAATCCCCTTATAATGTATGATGAGCCATCCAAAACTCTCTCAAAATGTACTATGCCTACCTGTCTACAACCCCAATGACACTTATGGCTGTAGGTTCCACCTATACGGCAGTACAATAGGATTTTGGTGGGCTCACATTTTCCATCATAAATGTAGTGGTTAGAGTGATATGGGTCCCCCTCTCTATCGTTCACTATACCGTCCATCAGATTACTTCAGACACCTTGCTGCACTACTAGAATTTCCCATAACATGTGTTGTAGTTTCATTGAGATCATGGTGGGGGGAGAGGGTCATTGATCACTGAGGGAGTGTGTCAGGGGGTCATACTTTAATCCCTCAGTGGTTAAATGGTCAGTTGGGTATCTTTTTGGCCCTTATTTGATTTTAAAACAGGTCTAGCTCCAAACAGCTAAATGGCGTCCTGGACATCTTGGTAATTGTTTGATTATCACCACAAGATGTGCTTGCACAATAGTGCCTATTTCGGCACCTAACTTTTGGGCGCTTCTTATAGAATTTGCCCTCCAGTGTACACTAAGCCTACCTATAACATGCCTCCAATATGTCTTCTTGAACTTAATCTAGCGAGATGTTTAGAAAGTTAATTTTGAAAATGACTACTTAGATGTCTTGGCCAGTAAGACGTCCAAGTGCTAATTTATGCCGTTTTTGGACATCTTTTATTTTTGAAAATAAACCCCTATATATCTTTTAAACTTTTTTTTTTTTAATTATTATTTATTTATTTAAATTTTACATAATTCACAAGAATATTCCTCTTGTACAAGTAAAACAGAAAAGAAACAAATTAAATAAACTGACAATTACTGCTATCAGGAAAATTTCATTCTTTCTTAGACCACTAACTCTGGAGAGAGAGGAGATGAATATATTGAAGAGATAACAAACATAAGTAATATGCGTTTATATTTCCGAAATCCTCAACAAATGTTTCTTAGAAAGAAAGTATGGATTTTTCCAGACGTCACGAGAACAACGCAGGAGCGAAGAAAATTATTTTTAGCAATGAGAGTAGAGACTTTGACCCTTGGAGCGACATTCTTATTAGCATATCCATGCAAATGTTTAATTAAATATCAAGGTGTTAAATATGTCTACTATGCACCAGAACAGTTACGCACCTTTTTAGATTTAAAGAGTCTTGCTACCCAGAATGTTTAAGAGTAGGAAGAAAAGAGGAGGTTAAAGACTGTTAAGCCTTTCAAGAATACATATATCTTTTAAACTTTTAACATAGAAATTGTTATGAGTTTCTCATAGCTGGAAGCAGTGGGTCCCATTTGCCATGAAAATCCTCCTGTACTCAGCAGCTCTGTAATTAATTATAGTTCCTGTTTTGCCATTGACTCATAGTTTGGGTATCTCACTTTCTTGTGTCCCTTCATACACCAAAATATATATTTTTTTTAATAATCATTTGTTTTTTGCTTCTTTTGTATTACTGATTGGAATACCAGCTTTATATATATTGCATAATTTGTATCATTAAAAACAATTTCTAGCTGCACATGAATACAAAGCTTCTGTTATCTGTAGCAAACAGTCTTACGCCTAAATACCGAAGTATTCAACAAAGAATTGTCGCTTGGATATAATATTTAAAAAGCAATAAAATAAACAAAATATGGCTGTCATTACACTACCCAACTTTCTAGTCTATGAGCTTTGTTTTGATGGTCTCTGAAGAGGAGGGGGCACTGAAAACAGTTCATTTCTGCTGTTTACATCTAATGTGCAATGCTTCTTTCTCTGCATCATTTGTTATGTGTGGAGCTCAATTTAGGCACTGGAATAGAGGACTGTCAACAAAAGAATCCTAAAGGGGGAGAGGTTCCAGAGTTTGATGTGCTCAGAAAAAAAATGTAAACAGATGTTCCTGGTAATATTTTCCAATTTCCTATATAATGCTTTTCTCCCCTGCCAATACTGTGCAACTTCATAATATTTATAGCCAGTAGCAAACCATTATAACATAGCAATGGAAAGTAAACTTTGTGCAAATGGTATATTCTGTAAGAACAGAATGAGCCCATGACTTTAAGCATCTTTTGAAATAATGTGTTTGAATAAGGGTTTGAATCCACCCCATTTGAGGATTTTGAAATGTTATATTAGGAAGATTCTTGCCAACTTAGATAAAACTAAAACACACACAAATTCTATTCTGTTATGCAATTGGTATTCCATCTGTAATCCCTGATATATTTAGGAAGAAATTAAAGCAAGTTTCTAAATAAACAAGCAGAAAATATTCTTGCCCAGTGGGAGAATGTGGCGCAGTGGTTAAAGCTACAGCCTCAGCACCCTGAGGTTGTGGGTTCAAACCCATGCTGCTCCTTGTGATCCTGGGCAAGTCACTAAATCCCCCCATTGCCCCAGGTACACTGGATAGATTGTGAGCCCACTGGGAGAGACGGGAAAAATGCTTGAGTACCTGAATAAATTCATGTAAACCATTCTAAGCTCTCATGGGAGAACAGTATAGAAAATTGAAATAAATAAATAAATAATGAACTTGGTATGGAGACAACCCAGTTAGTCAGATTTTCAGGATATCCACAATGATAATTCATGAGAGATTTGCATGCAAATCTCTCTCATGAATTTTCATTGTGGATATCCTGGAAGCCTGATTGTTTGGAATGCCTCCAGGTCTAGGTTTGGGATTCACTGTTCTCGCCTATTTTGAAAACAGATAAATCTTTAGAACTTTACAAAATAATACATAAGAAGCAGATTTTACTTCTTAATGGTATTTCATTCTAATTTTTATGCTGTAAGAATCAAAGGAATATTCTAGAATAGATTTATGTCAAATCATATGCAATGTGGGATACTTTACTTCTAAGAAAGTTGATACACAAGCCAAATAATAATTTGTGTGGAAGAAGCTGCATCCATGAAAGAATGCAAAAATTCACATGAAATAACGATTTGTAAGTTAAACGAGTCACTTTAAAAGAAATTCTAAGCTTTATGGGAAAAACAGGACCCCCAACATTTTCCCAAATAACCCAACAACATCCTATTGCAGCTGCAACTTCTGCCTGAAATTCGAGACATTTCTGAGTACTTTATTTTTCAACAGGGTGGAGCTCTAGCGCATCAAGCCCGCAAAACAGTTGAGCTCTTAATTCAATTTCAGAATTCATTGAGCCAACAACTCTGTGTGTCAAGGTTTAAAGAGGACACTTTGAACACAATTTATGAATTAACTAGAAAAGATACCATTACATTAAAGTGTTTTCAAAGATTGTACTAAGGGGCTCATAATAAAAACAAATACGTCTTAAAATCCACCTGAATCGGTACTTGGACGATCTAAAAGTCGTCATCCAAGTGCGGATAATTCAAACGGGTTTTAGACGTATTTAAGAACAGCTTCGGCCTTTTCAGTGCTACTGTATGCCCAAAGCTGAAAGGGGCATTTTAGGAGGAGTGGTGAGGGTGGGACGTGGGCCGACCGAGACTTAGGGCTCCTTTTACAAAGGTGTGCTAGCGTTTTTTAGTGCACGCACAAGATTAGCCCGCGCTAGCCAAAAAACTAAACGTATAACTGAAAGTTTAACCAAACTGCCTAGACGGAGCTTATACGTAGTGACTTAAGCCATCTAAAAACAAGTCTAAGTGGCAAAAAGGTAACCAGAGTGATCAGATAACCACTGCAGAACAAAGTACAAACTCCCACACACTCCCCCAGTGATCACTGACCCCCCCCCCCCACACTGCAATAAAAATCAGAATAAAAACATATATATATCTGCCTCCAGAACATCAGCACCTGGCATAGGAAAGCCTAATAGAGCTGCACAGAGGTGGCTTAAGTGGTCTGGGGGCTGGGCTAGTGAACCATAGAGAGGAGGACCCAGGCCCAAAAGCCACTCTAACCACTCCATTCATGGTGAAACATGTGCACCCACCAAAACCCTTTTCTACTGCCATATAGGTGGCACCTGCAGGCATAAGGGCTATTGGGGTGGTAGACAGGTGGATCTAGTAGGTTTTGGGGGTGTTTTATGGGGGGACTCACCATGACCTGCAAGGAAAATTGTGGTGAGATGTTTGTGACACCCTTTTTTGTGAATTTCACAGCAGTGCCCTGTAAGGTGCCCCACTACTCTGTTGTCATGTCTGGGTGGCCAGTCCATCACTTTGCTGACCTTGCCCACGTCCAAAAGGTCTTGTTCTAGGCGTTTTTATCCTGGATGATTTTTTGGACGAGAATGGGGTATAACGATAGACGACTTAGCGGTTTGGAAGAATTTTTTTTTTTTAAGTTTTTTACATATTTTTCAAGAATGAACTTTAGTCACTGTCGACTTTGGGCGACTAGTGACTTAGGCCCAAAACGGACTTAGACGTGTTTTTTGATTATGCCCCTCCACATATTTAACAGTTGCGAAGAATTTTGAAACTATGTAAGCTGTTCATTTTTTTTCCGGACACTGTGTAGAATAAAAGCATAACGCAGTATTGGCACCCACAATTATGGCAGCCATAAAGGCAGTAAACGAGCAAACAACTAAGTATGGCAGCAGTACGTATAAGTGGAAGCCCCGCCAATATGTATTGTCCCCTTACAAATATGCAGTATGCAAGATAAATGCTATTCTGTAAATATCTGTCCCTGGTATTCTGCCATCAAATTCATGGAAGCATGCTGTTTGTGTTTAAGTATATATGATAAGCATAGAAACATGATGGCAGATAAAGGCCAAATCGTCATCTAGTCTTCCCATCTGCAGTAACCGTTATCTCTTTTTCTCTCCAAGAGATCCCATGTGCCTATCCCAGGCCCCCTTGAATTCAGACATAGTCTCTGTCTCCACCACCTCTTCCAGAAGACTGTTCCATGCATCTACCACCCTTTCTGTAAAAAAAGTATTTCCTTAGATTACTCTGGAGCCTGTCACCTCTTAACTTCATCCTATGCCCTCTCATTGCAGAGTTTTCTTTCAAATGAAAGAGACTCGACTCATGCGCATTTACATTACGTAGGTATTTAAATGTCTCTATCATATCTCCCCTCTCCCGTCTTTCCTCCAAAGTATACAGATTGAGATCTTTAAGTCTGTCCCCATACGCCTTATCGCGAAGACCACACACCATTTTAGTATCCTTCCTCTGGACTGACTCCATCCTTTTTATATCTTTTTGAAGGTGCAACCTCCAGAATTGTACACAATATTCTAAATAAGGTCTCACCACAGTCTTATACAGGGGCATCAATACCTCCTTTTCCCTGGTGGCCATATCTCTCCCTATGCAACCTCACGTCCTTCTAACTTTCGCCATCACCTTTTCAACCTGTTTGGCCACCTTAAGATCATCACATACAATCACACCCAAGTCCTGCTCTTCTGTCATGTGTATAGGAGCGGGACTTGGGTGTGATTGTATGTGATGATCTTAAGGTGGCCAAACAAGTTGAAAGCATTGCTTATAGTAGATTCTAGAACCCTATACTTTTAAATAGGATAGGACTATTAAATAATGTAATTGTAATTCTCTGTAATAGGTTCCTTCAGAGCACAAGGACAACTCCCTGTGTGTTATGGGACTGTTTCTTTTAGAAACTTGCCTTCTGTGCATGCTGGTCTAGCTGCCTCTTTGTGCTTCTCAACTCCTCTTTGCTCTTAGAGCACAGCAGTTAGCATGCTTACAGAAAGCATTGTCATATCAAGTCTTTTTACACTATAGTACTCTACAGCAGTGTTTCCCAACCCTGTCCTGGAGGACCACCAGCCAGTCAGATTTTTGGGATAACCCTAATTAATATGCATGAGAGAGATTTGCATATAATGAAGGTGACAGGCATGCAAATCTTCTCCATGCATATTCATTAGAGCTATCCTGAAAACCTGACTGGCTGGTGGTCCTCCAGGACAGGGTTGGGAGCCACTGCTCTACCATATCCTATAGTATTGCAACTGTCTATATACTTAACAGCATCAACTCAAGCAAGTGCTGAACTAACTCTCTCAGCTCCTTGACCCCCAGAGAAACATTGGTAGAGAGGATGCTATCAAAAGCAAACGATTCTTTAAAAGCAGCTGAACTGTAAGTTTTATTTCTCTTGTTTTAAGTTTGATATTAATGAAGAGTTGCTTAAGAATTAAGAGTCTATGCCTATGTTCTATGCCTACAGTACTAGGATTTAAGCTGCCTAATTATTCCCCCCGAGTGAGATCAGAACAACTTGACTTTCAGGCTTGTTTTGGTGCTAAATGTGAAACCGAACCCGAAATTCAGTCGACTCATATTAATTAGTTCATATTCTTCAGCTTGTTGACATACTTGTTGACATACAGTACTCCTAAATGAACAGACCCTAGCATTGCATATAAATGTTCATGCAATACAAACCTGTTTTGATGGATAGGATTAGTTTTGTAGTGAGTATTGTATTAATACATTGGAAAATATTTGCTACAGATGGAATATTTCAATAAGAAATCTTGTAAGTGGAATCTTTCTTTTTTTCTAGAAAACTATGAGAGACATTTTGTTAAACACTATTACATGCATAAATTGCAGCATAGAGAAAAGTTCTGTTAATGTTGATCATAACTCTTGAATCTGTCAAGAATTTTGACATTTCAGTCAATAGGTAATGAGCTGAAAGCAATTTAAAACATTCGTACACTGCATAATCCTCCAAAGACCGTGAGGATAGAATGTAGATGTAAGTTGCTGGGAGCGCTTTTGTTCAGCGACTCAATGATGCGTTCAAACCCTTACACAATCTTAATTAGACTGAAGCACTTTGCTCTAATTTTTGATAAGTGTTTAAAAAAGCATCAGTGTTTGAAGACTAATAATGCAGACACCTGCTAACATGTAACTTTTAGTTGATCTACTCTTCGACGAATGGACAAACAGAAATGAAAGAGCACTGCAAATCCATTACAATTAAATAAAATTTATTTTTTTCAACTGTTACAATGTACAAAATGTCCAGTGTGAAGTGTTCAAGAAAGTATTATGTGCATCAAATTTATTTATCAAAAATTACAAATGACATATTCTGCTTTTTACTGATCATAAAAACGATACTCGTTTCTTTATAGTTTGTTTCTTCTAGATTGATAACTATCTTTGATATTTAAAAATTTAGTGCCTACTAGAAGATAAATGCTCATGAAAAAGTAATAGATATAGATGCTAATAGCTTCATAAAGTATTAATCCAGGGTATACATCCAACATTATTACCTATACTACCCAGGAAGCTTAATATGGGCCACAAGTACCTAATCAAAAAGTGTTCAGCCTTGCTTACCAGATAAGGGCTCTTGGCCATGATACTCAGTAGCACTATCCAGGCAGTGCCGCTGGACACTACATGCCTTGCACCGTTCAAGAAGCCTTTCTATACAGAATCGCTCAACACAGTATACATATTATCTCCTGAGGAACGTAATTTCAGTTGCCGAAACCCTGATAGGGACTTCTCTAGGATTCCTAAGTTGGATCATATATGGTCTTTTTCAAGACCTAGGACTTTATTAATGTTTTTATTTATGATTTTATCCATGCATTTATCTGTGTTCTAATAAATGTAACTGTTTGGCTCTGTTCGACATCTCTCTAGCCTCTTGTTCTGCATTTTTTTTGACGTTCGAGGCTTCAAGTTTCATTTAAAATTTGATTAATCGCTTAATTTTACTTCTAAGTGATGTGCAAAAACTAAAAGTTTAAAACATTCATGGAGGTACAATATATAAGATATGGATTTAACGTACAAGACTTAGGGCTCCTTTTACTAAGGTGAGCTAGCATTTTTAGCGCACGCTAACCCCACGCTACACGCCAAAAACTAATGCCAGCTCAAAGGAGGTGTTAGCATAACGCGCGCACGGCACTGCAGTGTGCGCTAAAACTGCTAGCACAGCTTATTACAAGGAGCCCTTACAGAGCCAATGGGGAAGGGAGGTGAGAAATACAATATGAGATAGGAAAGCAACGAATATGGGAAAAACAAAAAAAGAGGAGAAACAAAAAAGAAGAAGAAAAAGGTTATAGAATAGAGATAAGATTAGTTGGAAGCTTGTCCTTGCTTAAGGAATCAGAGATCGAGGGTTTTAAGCTTATCCTAGCTTAAAGAGTCAAAGATTGAAAGGATCCTTAAAAAGAAAGCATTTTAGATTGCTCTTGAACCTGTCAAGAAAACGTTCCTCTCTTAAATAATTGGGAAGGGAGTTCAATGTTTAAGGTGCAGTGACTGAAAAAATATATTGCCGTCTTGTGTTAATGATTTTAAGAGAGGGGACTGTTAATAAATGTTGACCATTTGATCTGAGCGTTCGAATAGGGGCATAGGGTATCAGAAGTCAAACAATGAAGGATGGGGCCTTGGAGAGAAGTGTTTTAAAAGTTAATGAACATATTTTATACGTTATCCGATGGGATACTGGAGGCCAATGGGATTTCTTAAGAAGTGGCAAGACATGATCATATTTCTTAGCTTTCATGATGAGTTTAATAGCTGTGTTTTGAATAATTTGTAAGTGCCTTATTTCTTTTTGGGTAATTCCTTTATATAGAGAGTTGCAATAGTCAATCTTGGAAAATCACTAAAGAATGTATTAATATGTTGAGTGATTTGGTTTCTAGAAATTTTAAGACTAAACAAATCTGGCGTAATCTGTAGAAGGTAGATTTGACTATGCTGCTAATATGTTTGTGGTATGAAAGGTTTTGATCAAAGATAATCCCTAAAATCTTAATTGTGGTAATGGTCTGAAAAATATTGCCTTTAAGTGTGATGGAATCTAGTTTTAGTGCCTTCTTCTATTGTCCCCCTATAGGTGGAGCTGGACAGAATGTAGGTGCTATCTGGAGAATTGTAAAGCTCAGCCCCATTATCCAGATAACATTCTGTATAACTTAGGGTGATGTGCCAGGTTGGCCTTGGGTCTTTGCATGTTGCACCCCCCTAACCATACAGAGTAATGGTTACTTGCCTGGGTACTGGTGTCTCAAACATTGGTCAGTATATGTGATAGTGATGTTGTCCTGCATAGCAGATGCCACCTGGAAGCTGTAAATTTAACACACCACATTATAACCTGCAGCTGACAGCATTATGGCCCCATTACAATGCAAACTTGATGAAGATGGAGAATGGGATTGATTAGCACTGTATTCACTACTATTTTAAATACATGCATGTACCTTCATTGACAGTGCCTATGTGCGAGTTCATTTCTTGCTCTCTGGCCTACCTGTTATAGATAGGATGACTCCACTTGTATGAGTGGGTCGGTATCCTCCTCTGTGTCCAGATTTTGCATCTATGCTCCCTCTGGAAGGGATTCTCTACATCTTAATGCCAAATTAAGGAGCATGCATGCCATGAATGTGTGACATACTTTGTATTTCCTGTCAGGCAGCTTTCTGGGACAAGGAATTGAAACCTTTGTTATTGAGTTCCATGTCTTACAATCATTTTCGAAAGCAACTGAAGACACATTTGTTCGCAAATTAATCAATTTTCTTTAGTTTGTATTATTTGTAAACCACATTGAAATTATCGGTTTTGCGGTATGGAAATAACTTGTTCTGTTCTGGTCTGTTCTCCCCCACAGTGTTCTAGGCACTGGAGATGTCTTTTGGACAAACTAAAAATCCTTTCAGAGAGAACCCTGGTCTGGCAGTGAGCACCATTGTATCAATTCTCTGCATCTGTATGGAGTAGTGCTGCCCGATTCAGGAAAAAAAAAATTTGATTCGATTCAGCCTATTGAATCGATTTTTTGATTCGATTTTCCTGCCCAAATGGATGTTTTTTTTCAAATATCCTGGTGGGTTTATTTTATAGCCTCTTCACCCCTTTTATAGCCTCTTCACCCACTTTGCCCTCTCCTATCCACATTGGTGCTGTGGTGTAAACAAAATAAACAAACAAAAAATACTTTTCCTCTCTCTCTTAAATCCTAGCTCAAGTTCGCGGTCTAACACCACAAAATAGAAAATATAATTATTTTTTCTACCTTTAGTTGTCTGATCATTATCTTATCGGTCCCCGGCTCCGGTTGTCTTCTGATAACTTACATGCCAGGGTCTCCTTCTTTCTTCTTTCTCCATTCTAACCATCCATCTGTCATCTCTGTCCTCCCCTTCCGTTTCCCTTCCCTCCCCCGGAGGTCTGGTATCTTTCCTTTTTTTCGTCTCCATCCACAGATCCACCTTTTCTGAATTACCCTTTCATCCTTCATCTCTCTCTCCTTCCCCACTACCCCAGGGTCCACCATGTCTCCCTTTCTCTTCCCAACTACCCTCCTATCCAGTATCTCTATCCCCCCTCCACACCATCTCTTATGTTCAACTTTTCTCCCTTTATGTTCCTTCCTTCCCTTAATCCCATTGTCCACCATCTCTCTCCCTCTCCTGTTTTTAGATCCTTATTTCTTCTATCCTTCCCTCCATCTCCCCTCTCTATGATCTCCCCCAAGTGCGTCTCCCTCCTCCACCAAGTTCTGGTGCAGATGGCGGCAGCAAGGCTCTCTCCTTCCCAGCAGCAAGGCTCTCTCCTCTCCTCCCTGGCCAGGAAAAAGCGGCGGTAGCAAGGGGGCTAACGAATCGGTAAGTCCGATTTTCTTCAATAGCAAACCGATTCGAATCGATTCACCCAAAGTGAATCGGAGAATCAATTCACATCGCAAATCGGGCAGCACTAGTGTGGAGTACCACTATGGGGTTCCTGAGCCACCTTCTTTGAGGGTTCCTATCACCTAACTCGTATGTGGGATAGAAACAAGCAGAATCCAAAATGAAAATTAATATGAACATTCAAATTGAAGGAAGAAAAGATTCCAGTAGGTACCCACACGGGTTATCTATGTAATGTTCTATGGGAATTTTAGTACCTCTTCACTAATCAGAAAAACCTCCTTCAAAATAAGATATCCATTGACTTATTTTTATATTGCTTATTCATACATATTCATATTCACATTCATAATCTTCTTTCACAATCCAATACAACAAAAATTAATTTCAACTTATCTTAAATATCAGCAATGACTCATGCTGCTTATCCCAGTTCATGCAAGCGGTGAAGCAGGGTGCATGCATGAATCTAGCTAAGCAGCATGAGTGAAAAGCATTCAGGCAGTAAGTAGCTCCTGATGAAGCAGTTGTGAAACGGACGCTCCGTTGAGCATTGCTACGTGCCTGAGTCACTGCTGATATTTAAGATAAGTTGAAATTAATTTTTGCTCTAATGGATTGTGAAAGAAGATTTTGAACGTGAATATGAATATGTATGAATAAGCAATATAACAAATAAGTCAATGGACATCTTTTTTTTAAACTAAACTAAGAGCTCCTTTTACTAAGCTGTGATAGCAGTTTTAGCGCATGCGTAGCGCGTGCTAAATTGCCCCATGTGCTAGACGCTAACACCAGCATTGAGCTGGCTTTAGTTCTAGCCACTTAGCGTGGGTTTAGCGTGCGCTAAAATTCTGCGTGCGCTAAAAACGCTATCGCAGCTTAGTAAAAGGAGCGCTAAATTTTGGACTTACTGTATATACTGAGTCAACCCTGAGAAACAAGGTTCGACTCAGTTGAGGAGGTTTTTCTAATTAGTGATAGGGTACTAAAATTCTCATGGAGAGTTACATAGATAACCTGTGTGGGTAACCACTGAAATATTTTCCTCCTTGAATTTGAATGTTCATATTAATTTTCATTTTGGATTCTATTGTTGTGGGACTTTACATATCTGGGAGAGAGTGTGGTGCAGTGATTAAAGCTACAGCCTTGGCACCCTGAGGTTGTGGGTTCAAACCTATGCTGCTCCTTGTGACCCTAAGCAAGTTATCTAATTGCCCCCTTTGCCCCAGGTACATTAGATAGACTGTGAGCCCACCGGGACAGACAGGAAAAAATGCTTGAGTACCTGAATAAATTCATGTAAACTACTCTGAGCTCCCCTGGGAGAACACTATAGAAAATTGAATAAATAAATATTGAATTGGAGTATTTCTTAGTGTAAAGTCAGCCTGTAGGTATATATAGAAACAAGCAGACAATAATTATACATCCCCCCTTTTTACAAAAGCATAGAGCAGATTTTAGCGTTGGCCATGGTGGTAACAACTCCAATGCTCATAGAATTCCTATGCACTAAAAACCACACTACGCTTTTGTAAAAGGGGGGGGGGGGGAAGAATGAGAAACAGGATGTGAGCTATAATGAGTAGCCACTCCAAAGATGTCAACTTTTCAAAAAGATTGGCGGTGTTAAACTCAACAAAAGTGAATGCTCCCTAGTCAGAGTAATGGTGTTTGCTCGGTATTGGGGGTGTTCAAGCACCCACTGAGCTGGCACCTATACCTCAGGATATGTGAAGGGATCTCTGAGATATCACAAGGACTTCATCACTTGTGCATGCAGAAGTATGAATATGGATTAGCACAGCCAAATACCATGGAGTACAGAATCTGATAGGATATATGCATCATGACAGGATCCAGGTAATCTGAGAAAACATCTGTTATTTTACCCTGGGCACTGCAGGCATCCTGCAGGTAGAGGGAGTTAAAGGCCTTTCTCTTTGGGTGCCTAATAGGCATATATGTGTGTTGTCTACAATCCTCATGACAGATGGGAAATGGGCCATGTCATAAAAATTGGGTAATTGTTGGATGCTTGTTCTGCACACTAGGAGGGAAGGATATATAATAAATGTGGATAAGAAAGGCCCTGAGGAACATAAGAACATAAGAATAGCCTTATTGGGTCAGACCAATGGTCCATCAATCCCAGTAGCCTGTTCTCACTGTGGCCAATCCAGGTCACTAGTAACTGGCCAAACCCCAAGGAATAGCAATATTCTTTGCTACCGATACAGGGCAAGCAATGGCTTCCCCCATGTCTTTCTCAATAACAGACTATGGAGTTTTCCTCCAGGAACTTGGCCAAACCTTTCTTAAAACCAGCTATGCTATCCGCTCTTACCACATTCTCGGGCAACGCGTTCCAGAGCTTAATTATTCTCTTGAGTGAAAAAAATTCCCTCCTATTGGTTTTAAAAGTATTTCCCTGTAACTTCACCGAGTGTCCCTTTGTCCTTGTAATTTTTGATGGAGTGAAAAATCGATCTACTTGTACCTGTTCTACTCCACTTAGGGTTTTGTAGACTTCAATCATATCTCCCCTCAGCCATCTCTTTTCCAAGATGAAGAGCCCTAACCGTTTTAGTCTTTCCTCATCCCCTTTACCATCTTGGTCGTTCTTCTTTTAACCTTTTCTAGCACCACTATATATTTCTTGAGATAAGGAGACCAGAATTGAACACAATACTCTAGATGAGGTTGCACCATGGAGCGAAACAGGGGAATTATAACATTCTTAGTCTTGTTAACCATCTCTTTTTAAAAAATTCCCAGCATCCTGTTTGCTTTTTTGGCTGCCGCTGCACATTGAGCAGAAGGTTTCATCATATTGTTTACGATGATATCCAGATCCTTTTCATGGGTGCTAATCCCCAAGGTGGACCCTAGTATCCAGTAACTGTGATTCAGGTTATTCTTCCCAATGTGCATCCCTTTGCATATGTCCACATTAAATTTCAACTGCCCTTTGGACGCCCAGTCTTCCAATTTCCTAAGGTTCACCTGCAATTTTTCACAATCCACATACGTTTTAACAACTTAGTGTCATCTTCAAATTTAATCACCTCACTCATTGTTCCAATTTCCAGATCATTTATAAATAAGTTAAATATCAGAACAGACCCCTGCGTCATTTTACTGTTTACTCTCCTCCATTGAGAAAAATGACCATTTAACCCAGTGGTCTCAAAGTCTGAACCCGGGGCCACATGCGGCCCACCAGGTACTATTTTGAGGCCCTCGGTGAGTGTATCATAATCACAAAAGTAAAATAAAACAGTTTCTTGATCATATGTCTCTTTAGCTATAAATTACAATATTATTATTAAGACTTAGCCAAAAGGAAAGATTTATAAACTATAAAGAGTTTTACCTCATGCAGAATTGTCATTTCTTTAATAAGACATTAACTATTTTTTTCTGAGGCCCTCCAAGTACCTACAAATCCAAAATGTGGCCCTGCAAAGGGTTTGAGTTTGAGACCACTGATTTAACCCTACCCTCTGTTTTCTATCCGATAACCAATTCCTAATCCACAACTGAACTTTGCCACCTATCCCATGGCACTTTAATTTTCTCAGGAGCCTCTCGTGAAGAGCTGTGTGATGCGCTGTGAGGTGGAAGACTGACTGATGCCCACAGTGAGAGCTAGTCTAGATCAGAAACTGCCAAAGTGAAAAAAAGGTGAGGGCTGCAGTAACCTTTATATGGACTGACAAGACCTGCCCCTTCGGTGTAGTAGAGTTGAAGAGAGGCTTTAGCTCCTAGAAGACATAGTGGATGGCAGCCTTATTGAAACAATCTGGTGAGACACTGGCCACTGGGGTTCTGATCATATGTATCCTATGATATGGATACCTCATCTTCTGTTCCTTATGTGCATTGTGTTTTGCATAGCCCATTCATTGAGATCACTCATGACTCTTGTCTCCCTCCATGAGCAACCTGATAAAATCACCACTAGCGTGTGTGCACACACAGACTGATTTGGACTATTGGACATCAGGGGATTGGGTCAGGGAGAACACTTAGATGGAGGAGATGGGATTGGGGAATGATGTGAACCAGAGATTTGCAGGGGGTTGATGGAAAGTTAATTAAAAAGGATAAAACATAGTGCAAGAAAATACAAGGTAGCCAATGACTCACCTATGTGGACAAAGATAATAGGCCAATGACAAGTAGTCGGACCAATGCCGTAGTCCTAAAAGACTAGTTTATTTATTTAGATTTCTATCCCGTCCTCCCAACAGCTCAGAACGGGTTACAAAAGGACATTTACAGTATAGGGAGACGACAAGAAACTAAAGACAGGGACTACAGAGGACAAAAGAATTTAAAAAGGAAGAGAGGATACAGATAGAAGCATACAAGGGGACAGTTTCCTAACTATAAAGGGATGAGAGATTAAAGATAGTCGCTTTCGAAGGGGTCGGTTTACAAGGAGTCAGTTCATTTAGTATCTTTGGCAAAAAGGAAGTTGTCATTTGTACTAGTGATTTTTAGCAGCTATGAATGCCTGTGTTTAAATGTCCCATGGGTTCTACATGTGTAAAGTTCTGCACCACCCATTTTACACCCCACCACAACTCTTTTCTGCATGGGGATATTTACATGTAGCCATCACATCCACAAACAAATTATAGCATTTAAAAAAAAAAAAATTTTAATTCTTTATGTTTTTCCAAACTTCAATAGTGAAATACACAAATATATAACATATAATAAGTCTATAAAAGCACATTCAACTTACAAATATACATAACCATCCATTTTCTCCCACCCACCCACCCAGTGATAATTCAATAAAACACAGAAACATAGATTTTCCCAATAACCTCACCCTACTCAAATTAATATCTTCCCATCCTCCCACCCACCTCACGTGTAAATACTCAAAGGTCAAAATTAGGACAGAAATTCCCCCACCCCACCCCTCCCTGGATGTGTAAGAAAATAAACAAACTAACTCATAATCAAAGACCTACTATAGTAAAATAATATAAGATGTCAACGGGCCCCAAATCAATTTAAATAAATTACTGTGCCACAGACTATCGGCATTCATTTTTTCATATCTATAACTGGAACAAAGGGAAATTTAGTCGATCGTAAATCTTCCAATTTTGGGTTACCATCTGCATGGCTATCCCGGTTATGATTAGGAAAAGACGGCATTTATATCGATCCATAGGGGGCTTAACATGTAATAATGTTCCACTTATGACTGACTCATATGTTAGTGGAATTGATGACTCCAATATGTTGTTAATTTTATCCCATATTGACCTCCAAATGTTAAGTATCAAAGGACAATAGAACAACAGATGATCCAGTGTCCCAATGTCTAAATGACAGTGCCAGCATCTGTTGGATTTAGAACTGTCTAACCTGTGTAACCTAACCGTGGTCCAAAAAAATCTATGTAACAGATGTCATAGGCACATGGAAATGATAGCGTTTTCCACATGCAAATTGTGAATGCGCCTTCTAAAATCACCTATGTGATATAAGACCACAGTAAAATGTAGTTAGGCAGGAGGATCAATGGGTTACAAGGCGTATTTCTATAAGCTAATCAATAGCACCTCACTAGTTACCCATGTTGTAGGGTCATGAAATGGTTAACTGTTGTTTAAAATATTGCTCTGGCCTACATAGCTGAAGAAAGTGTACAATCTATTGACTTAATCTGCCTAAAATGTATGTCCCTACCTTACCACATTGTAAGCTAAATAGATAAGAGTTTGAGCCATGATGTACCCTGCCCTTCTGTACATTTAACTGTAAGAGTTAGATAAGTGTCCTGCTAGTGACCTGCTACTGTGAGCTTAGAACCAATGAGTGTTAAGAAAAGTAACACGTGAAAAGCTTTTCCTAGAATTCAGTTGTATAGCCAGAAAAATGAATAAATATCTCTGTAACTTCCTGGTTTCAGCACTTCTGAGCCAGCTTGGAGCTCAGGGGTCCAGCATGCATGCTGTGAATAAAACTCTTGTACTTTCTTCACACCTCTGACTTTGTGTGTCCAAGTGACCTTTCAATGTAACTAAATAAAGCTGTGCAACTCTGTGGTTCACAAGGGAGAACATACTGAACAACTCTGTGTTTCCTAATGGAGAGTATATACATTGACCCCTTTTTTTTCTAATCTGTTAACTCTGCTATGGTTTAATAGATGAAGCATAAAAGAAATTAGAGGAAGCTAATCAATGAAATGACCCACAATGATTTGCAATTTTTCTGAGGTTCGTTATAATGAGCCGAAGCGTTATGGTTGTAAAGATTAGCAAGAATGGGTGAGAATCCAATTTAGAATTTTCTTTTTTATTAAATGTAACATGACATATCCTAGAACAACTCATTTCTTCCTCCCTTCAACATCACCATGACAAAAATAGAAAATTAATTCTATTTGAGAAATGGAAAGAGACTTTTACATTTTAAATCTCGTATAAAATATTGTTGAACTTTACCATATAAGAATTGCTCTGTGGCGATCTAATGTATTACCTATGGAGAACTGAACTCCTGCTAGATCTGATACCTTTTATTGGACCAACAAAAAATATGTTTAATTAGACTTTTTGAATTTATCATGACAAAGACAAAGACACAGTGGTGATGTCAAATGAACAACAATACCGGTATTTAAGATATTTCACCAAAGATAAAAAGAATATACACCCCCCCCCCCCCTTTTAAAAATCCATAGCGCATATGAGCGTCAGAGCTGCTACCGCCATGGGTGCTAAAAACTGCACTACGGTTTTGTAAAGGGAGGGGATAATAATATAGAACCGATCCTGTTTTATTCCATATTTTAGGGCAATGTTTCCCAGTCAGTACCCCCTTGCCACTCAGATATTTATTGATTTGCATGCACTGCCTCTATTGTGTGCAAATCTTTTATGCATAATCATTGTGGATGTCCTGCAAACCTGACTGGTAAGGGGATACTCCAGGACCGACTTGAGAAACAGTGTGATTATTATGTTGAAATATACTCTTGAACACATGGAGGGGCATAATCGAAAGGAATGTCTAAGTCCGTTTACGTCCATCTCGCAAGTCATCCAAAGTTAAAAGAGCCTAAGACACATTTTTGAAAGATATGTCCAACTTTTTTTTACTTTCGAAAATCGTCTAATTATACGTCCTGCCGATCTGATTGTCCAAGCCACTAAATCGTCCATCTTTAAACCACATTTCCGTCCAACTTTCCGTCCAAGTCAAAAATGCCTAGAACAAGCCCTGTTGGACGTGGGAGGGGTCTGCAAAGTGATGGACTGCACACCCAGACATGCCACCTAAATAGTGGGGTACCTTACATGGCACTGCTGTGAACTTCACAAAAAGGGTGCCATGGCTTCTCCTCACTACAGCTCCCTTATAGGTGATGGTGAGCCCCCCAAACCACCTCCAGAATCCCCTAGACCTACTTATCAACCACCCCAATAGCCCTTATGGCTGCAGGAGCCACTTATATGCCAGTAAAAAAGGGTTTTGGGGGTGTATAGGGCAGTGCACATGTTTAAGTATCGATGCAGTGATTACAGGGGCTTATGGGCATGGGTCCTCCTCTCTATGGGTGCCTAACCCACCCCCAAGATGACTTAAGCTGCCTCTGGGCTGGACGACTAGGCTTTCCTATGCCCGGCTGCCAGGTGATGATGGTCTGGAGGCTGATATTTAAAGTTGTGAATAAAATTTTTATGGGGGTGGGGAGGTTGGTGATCACTGGGGTAGTGTGTGGGGGTCTGTGTTATGTGTTTGCAGTGCTTATCTGGTGAGTTTAGGTGGGCTTTTGTGACTTAGACCATGTTTTACATGGTCTAAGTCACAACGTCCAAGTTCCGTCGATCTTGGGCTGTATAACTTTTGGTTATACATGCTATACGACTAAGTCTAAGCCAGCCCACGTCCCGTCCAACTCCCGCTCTCGACATGCCTCCCGAAACGCCCCGTTTAGCTTTGGACATTGAGTGGCACTATTGAAGGCCTAGGTCGTTTAGAAATAGGTGCAAAACCCGTTTTTATTTTCGGCCCTTGGACATTTTTGAGAAATGTTCGTCCAAGTGTTGACTTAGGCCGGTTTTTGGATGTTTTTCTCTTTCGATTAGGGGCTCATAATAAAAACGGAAATACATCTAAAAACCGGCCTAAATCGGCACTTGAACGATCAGTAAGACAAGTCGTTCAAGTGCCGATAATCGACCTAGGTCTTAGAGGTATTTAAAAACGACTTAGGCCTTTTCAGTGCTGCTGTACGCCCAGAGCTAAAAGGGGCGTTTTAGGAGGAGTGGTGAGGGCAGGATTTGGGCGGAATGTGGGCCAACCTAGACTTAGTCGTACTACCAGTATAACCGAAAGTTTAATGAGGCTGCCCAGACGGAACTTATACGTAGTGACTTAGGCGACTGAAAACCAGGTCTAAGTGTCAAAAAGATACCCAAAGTGACCAGATAACCACTGCAAACACAAAGTACAGTTCCCCACACACTCCCTCAGTAATCACTGACCCCCCCACACACACACTGCCATAACAATCATAATAAAAACTTTACATATCTGTCTCCAGAACATCAGCACCTGGCTTAGTAAAAGCCTAGTAGAGCAGCACAAAGGTGGATTAATTAGTCTGGGGCTATTGGGGTTGTAAACAGGTGGGTCTAGTAGGTTTTGGGGGGCTCACCATGACCTATAAGGGAGTTGTGATGAGATGTATATATGGCACCCTTTTTGTGAAGTTCGCAGCTGTGCCCTGTAAGGTGCCCCACTACTGTGTTGCCATGCCTGGGTGTCCAGTCCATCACTTTGCTGGCCGCTCCCATGTCCAAAAGGTCTTGTTATAGGCGTTTTTGACTTGGCCAAATTTTTGGATGAGAATGGGGTATAAAGATAGACAACTTAGTGGTGTGGCCAACCAAATGGTTGGACATAAACTTAGACGATTTTCAAAAAAGAAAAATATTTTGGATGTATTTTTCAGGAATGGACTTTAGACACTGCTGACTTTGGGCGACTAGCAACTTAGGCCCAAAACAGACTTAGACGTTTCTTTTGATTATGCCCCTCTTAATATTTTGGAAATTCTTAAAAGCTTTCCTTTTTAAGAAACTGTTAGAATGCAATTTATATTATAACTAGTTTTTAAGCCCGTTACATTAATGGGTGCTAGCAGCCCTTCTCCCTTACTTTTACCTTCCCCCTGTCCAGCAGCACCCCTTACCTTCTCCCCATGTATATCTGTCTTTCTTTCTCTCTCCCCTGCCCTTTTTCTTTCTGTCTCTCTCCCTTGCCCAAGTTTCAAGTTTCAAGTTTATTTGTTCTTGATGAATCGCCTATTTTAAATTACTAGGCGATGTACAATACCAAAAAATATACAAATAAAACACTGGTGTTAACATATAAACTAACTTTTGTTATGCGATAAAACTTATCATACAAAAATACATACATATAAGAAAATATTAGTTATGGGTGAAACATACAAGAGTAGTGAGGACAGATAGGGGAGAAATTACAATGTTTAGATAGGAAAGAGAGAGAAACATATAAGGGAAGAACAAATAGGAGACTGTCTGTCTGTCTTTTTTTCTTTCTCTCTCTCTCCTTGGCCGCTGTCTGTCTGTATTTTTTTCTTTGTCCCTCTCTCCTTAGCTCCCCTGTCTGTCTGTCTTTCTTGCTTTCTGTCTCTCTCCCTGCCCACTGTCTTTCTATGTCTGTCTTTCATTCTCGTGCGCTGCCTGCCTGTCTTTCTGTCTCTCTCCGTGGCCCCCTTATGTCTCCACCCCAGAGCAAACCAAGATTGCTGCCTACTCCCAAGCACACCCCTCCCCAAAAGCATAGCAAGTTTGCTCCCTGGCCTCCTTTCCTTCTCCCCCTCCACTTCCCTGTGCAGCAGTAGTAGCAGCATTCCTCTCCCACCCTTCCCTGTGCAGCATCAGCAGCATTCCCTCACCTTCTGCTTCCCTGTGCAGCATTTCTCTTCGTCTTGGCAGGGTTCAATGCAGAGATACCGCAGCACACAAACCGCCGCAGGCTCCAGATGGAGGAAGTTCAGGAAAGTGCCGCACACACTGCAAACCGCCATGCACACAAGCGCCGCAAACCGCCATGCGCCACACGCGCCGCTCACTGTACTACCATGTCTCTGCCACAGAGTTACGGATCACAGAGGCAGGGATCACTGCGTTAGAAGTGCGCATGCGTGCTTAGGGTTTTATTATGATTGATATTATTTGTATTTCCCATAGCATGTCTGGTCTCTTTAAAACTGAACTGTAATGTAGTTGAGGAATACAAGAATATTTTGTATTTATTCTTGATTTTTATATATTGGTTTCCATAAATTGAGGGGAGTAGTTACTAAAGTATGGTAAAAGTTGGCCTTTTGAAGCTCCTTCGTTTTCCTCAGGTGTCACTGCAGGTTAGTGATACCATTGGTACAGGAATAATGCAGCTTATAGTAACCTACATAAATCATAAGAACATAAGAGTTGCCATACTGGGACAGACCAATGGTCCATCAAGCCCAGTATCCTGTTTCCAACAGTGGGCAGCCCAGTTCACAAGTACCTGGCAAGATCCGAAGAAGTAAAACAGATTTTATGCTGTATATCCTAGGAATAAACAGTGGATTTCCCGAACTACATAATGGTTTATGGACTTCTGTTTTAGAAAATTATCCAAACCTTTTTAAAACCCTGTTAAACTAACTGCTCTCAAGACATTCTCCAAAAACGAATTCAAGAGTTTAATGACACATTGAGTAAGAAAATATTTTCTCCACTGTTTGTTTTTTTGTTCAACAATTTTTATTTATAATAAAACAAACACCTTATATACAGCACATATTCAGAGTACATAACAATATCTTAATAATACCTATATATGGTATCAAAATTAATATCCAGTCAGAATGCATCATAAATGAACCATTAAGAGTAAAAAAAAACAAAAACAGAAAATCTGCTAAAATAAAATAAATAGCATGGATGTACATCATGAACAACAATAATATGAATAAATTGTTAATTTATTAATTAATATTAATATTTTCAGGCACACAACTGTATTGAATAAGAGGATTCCATATTTTCCTAAATGACCTCAATGCACTCAACTTCTCAACAACAATCTGTTCATATTTGGCAGTAATAGATATTAAATTCCACCAGGCGATATACTCCACCGCAGAAGTATCCTTCAAATGTTGAAGAATTACTTTAATTGCTAACATTAATAGTATGCAGAGTAATTACACATGGTCTTCTACCAAATTTAGATGTAGACCATAATGACCCAGGATAGCAATTTGTAAAGTTAGGGGTTCATTAATGTGAGGTAGAGAGCAAATAGAGTCCAAACCCCAACTCCAAAACTCTTATACCTGCACATGATAGTACAGTAAGTGAGAGAGAGTGCCAGTTTCTCGATGGCAAGACTCATGTGATTTTAGAATTAGCATCCTTAAGTTTAGATAATAATTTATATGGAGGCCATATAGCTTTATGTAGAACAAAAAACATTGACTGTATTAATGCCACTGATTTAAGTGATTTATGTATTAAGGACCAACTTTGTTTCCAAACTTCAACCTGTAGGTCTTTTTTAAAATCAAATTCCCATGTCAATTCCATACCGCTGGGATATGTAAACAAAGAATTTTGGACAGACTCCAGGAAACTCTACTATTTACGATTTTCCATTGAGAATATTGACTATTTAAAACCTATTCTCTGTTTTCTATATTTTAACCAGTTCTTAATCCATACTTTCTATCCAATGATTTTCTACTTTCCTCAGAAGTCTTTACTGAGGTACTTTGTAAAATGCCTTTTGAAAATCAAGAGGTCTACTTATGCAGATAAGTAGACCTCTTGATTTTCAAAAGGCATTTTACAAAGTACCTCAGTAAAGACTTCTGAGGAAAGTAGAAAATCATTGGATAGAAAGTATGGATTAAGAACTGGTTAAAATATAGAAAACAGAGAATAGGTTTTAAATAGTCAATATTCTCAATGGAAAATCGTAAATAGTAGAGTTTCCTGGAGTCTGTCCAAAATTCTTTGTTTACATATCCTTTGGGATCGAAAAAGATTGTTGAATGTTAACAGACTCTTACTTCGGTATCTAGAGGTTATGAATAAATTTTGATTGTCGGATCATCTGTATGTATTGCCTGGGGCTGCCCTTAAAGGTCATCCACCCTTGAAAGTGACCATTTCAAGATGGATCTGTATAGCCATTTCTTCAGCCTATATTGGAAGTGGAAAACATTCACCTATATCTGTAAAGGCACACTCACTAGAAGCATAGCTTCACAAGGGCAGAATCTTTGACAGTATCCCCATACAAGATCTCTAGAGCCACTACTTGGTCTTCTCTCCATATGTTCATGATTTACAGGTGGACATGGTGGCCAAACATTTGGATCTTCAGTTCTTTTTTTTCATGTAATCATTTTTATTAAAGGAGTCAATGAAAACAGGAATAACAATATCATAGAGAGGTCCATCAGGTGGACAAAAATGCAAACAATAATGAACATAATAATGATCAAAAGAAACAGCATGAAGCACTGACAGCAGGCTCGACTGTCCCACCCTAAACTTGGGGGACTGCTTTGATACATCCCACATGTTCAGGAATGGAGGGTTTGTAAACAGACACTCCATTCCTGAAGCCCACACTGTCAGATGTTCATTTGCCATTTTACTTCCTCAAAGGTGTTGGGGATTCCCAACAACTTGTTTCTTTCCTTTGTCCAGTCTTGACAAGAAAAGAGGATGTGACTGCCACGTTGAACAAGCTGGGGGATATCTATGAAATCACCCATACTTTCAGTGCAAGTGGCACTCAAGTTGGTTACTTGTTTTTTGTCTTGTTATGTATTGGAAATGGTTAAGTTTTCTTGGCAGAGGGAAACAATTTGAGGCAAGGCCCTTTTGATATAGAATTTAGTAGTATTAGATATTAGGCAAGTCAAATTATTTGACTTTTTGCAAGACATTAAAATGGATAGGTCAGTATTTAAATACCAGCATCCTACAGTAATTTTGGGATTGGTGCTTGATTCCAATGCGCTAAAAAATAGATTCTATTTTTTAGCACTGAGGCGGGGGTGGGGGTGGAGAGTAGGTTAATGCAGATACATTGTCACAAGCTTACTGATTAGAATATGAGCCCTTATCACCTATAAAATACAAGAAGTTAGTAGTAAGAGCTCACAAACTAATGCACTAATGAGAACACTAGTACATGTCCATGAATTGGAAAAATAGAAAAAGCGGCCATTTTACCCATCTCAGCAAAAATGGCCTTAGCACAAAGAAATGACCTGCATAAGGACATGTCAAGACTAATTTTTACTGCAGTTTGGTAAAAAAAAAGACCCCTTAGACAGTGTGACTATTGATTTTAAAAAATGTTAACTGCAGTGTTTAAATATTATCCCACCTATTTCTTAATGTCTTCCAAAAAGTCATAAATTGGTATCATATCAACTAAACACAGTATTTTTATTTTCTCTTTCACTAAGCATTCAGTCACATATAGAAAATTAGAGCATGGCCAATAATGTTGGAAATAGAAAAATTGTCTATTTTACCCATGCAGCAAAAACAGCCTTAGGTCCATATTCTATAAACGGTGCCTTTTTTAGCTATGGGTAGGCGCCCTACTGGCACCTGTGCTAAGTGAAAAATGCAGTTGAAACAATGTTTTAAATTGATTTTCAAGGCATCTACCTGAGCCTAAAAAATTGGTGCTATCGCCAGAAGTAGGCGGCACAATTCATGTCAAAGGTAGTTACCTGAAATATAGGCCTTGAAAACCCTGGCCTACATTTCCGGCACCTACCTTTGCCGGAGGTGTGATTCTCCAGTCGGTGTCATCTCGTGATTGGCATGCAATCGGCGGCCTTAGTGCACAGGAATGTTATGTGTAAGCACACATTAAGGCCACTTTCTACCAGAGCTTAGTAAAAGGGCTCCTCAATGTGGCATGAACCTAATAGTGAATATTTTGAACTAAGGGCTTCTTTTACTAAGGTGCGCTAACCCCGCATTACACGATAAGAACTAACGCCAGCTCAATGCTGATCTTAGTGTCTAGCGTGCGCGCTAAAACCGCTTAGTAAAAGGAGCCCTAAAATTGTTTTTGTTGATTGCTTTATATTTCAAGTGGGAGGGATAGGTGGTATGCTTCTACATTGTTATTTGTTTTTAATATTATATATGTAATGGTGTAAGCCATACTGAAAGCAAGGATTTTATTCAGCTACCTCTGACTGCCCCTTTCACTTATGAACAGAATAAAGAGCAGGGAAAGAATCCTCTGGATTAAACTTGTCTCACTCTGAGAGTGAGAATGATTTCCTTTGGTCTGCACATAGTCTTGTGTAAGGACACAGGGAAATCCATTAATATCACAGTCATTGTGATATTGATGAGTGCAATCCTCTGAATGATCCAATATGTAGCTGATCATAGAACACAGCTTGCAAATTGCCAAAGTTAAATCCCTTTCATCATGTGCAAATACCATAATCTCACCTTAGAGAGAGATTCCCCATAATCATGTCAAGGATATTTAAAAGCAAATTTCCCACACTCTTATCCCAAGCTTTTTTTCTTTTTTTGCTTTTATAGAACTCTGCATGTGACTGAATGCCAGGTATAAAAGAAAAATACTATGTTGACTTGCTACCAATTCATATTCTTGCCTTTTAGCTAAAAAAATATTGTCATGAATTATTTCTTTATATGTTTCAAAGTCATATATGCTCTATATTCCTCTCCCTATGCCATATAAATGCCTTATCCTTTTCCTTCATGCTGTCAGTTTATTAAGTTTTAATAGCAAGATAGATATAACCAAATCATTTTATCTCTTTGACCTCTTTCCTCAGAATGTCTTCTTTCTCACTTTTTATGATCTTGTCTTTATTTCATTTTCTTTCTTCATCAATCTCCTGCTTTCCTGAAGGAAGATAGGAGAAAAAAAACAACCCAAGCTCTTCCTTTTTCTCCTCCTACTCCTCCTTGAATGCTATTGTTTTGAAGAATGAGGGAACAATTTGCTGTCATATTCAAAGAAGACAGCTTTCAGCTAGTTTGAATTCCAAAGGGAACACAGATGTTTCCCCATATACAGAATTTAATCTAAAGTAAAAATCTCACTAAAATATGCTTTTTTCTGCTAAAATTACTCATGTTTTTTGACATTTGATATATAGTCAGCAGTGTTGTTTACTTTTCGGTTTTATAAAATCTTAGTGTTCTGTGGAGTGGATAGGAGAGCACTGCCGCAAAAGCTGAAATCCCCAAAGCATCAGTAATGCCATCCTGCTCTAAACTTTGTTAAAAGCTTTATGAAGAAGACAATGCAGCAATGCTCACTGTGCAGTCCTGAGATGGCATGGTCAAAACATAGAAACAACATTGAAACATTTCATTATGCGTTCCTGCATAAAAAGCCTCCAGGTCGATATTCAAATGACATTATACATTCACCAGCAGTTTATAACTTCCCAGTCTATGGATTTCTGCCCTTATATGGATAATACTGAGCCAAAAATACATCTAAACAGTCTGATACTTTTCAAACAAGGATGGAAGAAGGATGATGTGATGGTAGTTTGCAAATTTATGCAAATTGTGATATTCAACTGCTATCCTTGACAATTGTGCAACTCACAGATCAAGACCTAAATTAAATGTACAAGTTGCCACTGAAAAGTTCTCAGGTCAACCAAGAAGAGAATGACGTGGAGCCATGAAACTTAAAAGTTATTCCACATTTCTCTTGACACTTCATTTCAATGAGGCAAATGCATCTAGTAAATAGGCACAGGTACACCAAGCCATTGTGACATCACCAATGAATTTGGCTCTTAGGCATTGGTGGAATGAGGCATTATGACATCACAATATGAGAGGCCTTTGAAAAGTTTTCAGTCCAACCAAGAAGAGAATGATGTGGATCAATGAAACTTATAAGTTATTTCACACTTTTCATTTCATATCAAATCATTGTTACCACCATGGCTGGCGCTAAAGACCGCACTATGGTTGTGTAAAGGGGGGCGGAGTATATGAGGAAAGTTTGGATCTTGATGGAGGATCCAGCCTTGTAGGGGCATTTTACCTTGATGGGTTTTGGGCGAAATTACATCACTATAGGTTTCTTAGAATGGCTGATTACAAGATGCAGCACTTAAGACTTAAAAGTTAACACCTGGTCAGGGTCGGATTAAAGGGTAGGCCCAGTAAGCACATTCCTTGGGTCTGAAAACATCAGGGGGGCCCCAGGGCTGGCATTAGTGGGAGACAAACAGGGCAGGGGGGCCCCGACTGCCTGGTGAGATCAGCTTCCCTCCCTTCTACTCCCTCGCTGCCCTCTTGCCCACCGCCCGCAAGTGAACTGAACGCAGGTCGTGCGGCTCTAATACTGCACCTGGGTTCAGATCGCTCTAACACTGCACATGATGTCTTCCCGTTACCAAATAAACATGCCCTCTGTGATGCTGGGCTGAGCCCAGCCTTCCGGAGTGCTCCCGACACCTGCCGGCAAAATCCCTTACTCTTGGGAGCACAATTACTCTTCCGGACCCCAGTACCCACCAGGCTGGGGTCATAACACCTAACTGACGCTGGGTCCTGGCTTCCCCGGGCCTTCTCTGCTCTTCCCAGCCCCGTAGGAGTCTTCAGCGTGCTCCCGTGGCTTAGCCAGGCTTGCAGCCTACTTTGGGGTATCTTCGCGCATGTGCAGGAACCCGCGCATGTACTGATGCGTCTTTCTCCCGATGTTCCGCGGTGGCCAGCAATCAGCTGATTGCCGCCGCGCTCTTCAGCCCTTCTTAAGGGCCTGCTGCTGCCTCCCTCAAAATCAGGCCAGTCCCGAAAACTCACGACAGAACCGCATAATCGCAGCAGGACCACAGTCACTTCTCCTGCCCTATGGATTGCGGCAGGAACCCGTGAAGCAGCTGGCTGCTTAAAAAATGAGCCTTCTGAATAGCGGAAGAACCCGCTATCCAACAATTTCAGCACTAGAGCCAAAACGGACCAGGCTCCAGCCCCAATCACTCTGAGTAAAAAAAAAATTTTAGTTTTAAAATATCAATTTTAAAACTGATTACAGAAGGAAGTGGGGAGGAGAAAGAAAAAAGGGCACATGCTGGATTGGGGGAAGAGAACATAAGAATATAAGCAATGCCTCCGCTGGGTCACACTTGAGGTCCATCGTGCCCAGCAGTCCGCACACAGAGCGGCCCAACAGGTCCAGGACCTGTGCAGTAATTCTCTATCTATACCGCTCTATCCCCTTTTCCAGCAGGAAATTGTCCAATCCTTTCTTGAACCCCAGTTCCGTACGCTGCCCTATTACGCCCTCTGAAAGTGCATTCCAGGTGTCCACCACACGTTGGGTAAAGAACTTCCTAGCATTCATTTTGAATCTGTCCCCTTTCAACTTTTCCGAATGCCCTCTTATTCTTTTATTTTTTGAAAGTTTGAAGAATCTGTCCCTCTCCACTCTCTCTATGCCCTTCATGATCTTGTAAGTCTCTATCATATCCCCTCTAAGTCTCCTCTTCTCCAGGGAAAAGAGTCCCAGTTTCTCCAATCTCTCAGCGTATGAAAGGCTTTCCATACCTTTTATCAGATGTGTCGCTCTCCTCTGAACCTTCTCAAGTAACGCCATAGCCTTCTTAAGGTGCGGCGACCAATATTGGACGCAGTACTCCAGATGCAGATGCACCATCGCACGATACAGCGGCAGGATAACTTCTTTTGTTCTGGTAGTAATACCCTTCTTGATTATACGTGTGCCATTGGCTCCGCCCCTTTTAAGGGGGAGTTTGGGCTCTGAACTTGCCAGGGGTGGGCGGAGCTTACTCTTGCCACTGCCCCTAGCTTCTGGCTCCTTTCTGCCTCCTGCCTCAGCTCCTCTTAGTTTCTATGCTTGCTTCCCTTCTGCTTTCTGCCTGCTCTTCGCTCCCTGCTAGCTCTCCCAGCCGGTACTCAGTTAGTTACTGGAAGGGGTGAGGGAAAGAGGTGGCAAGCTGTAGGGAGACACAGTGAGAGGGAAATTGAGGACTGAATAGTTAGAAAGAATTTAGAGGCAGAAAATAAATTTTAGAAGGAAGACCAGGGAAGAACAGGAAGAAGGGAGAGGAGAGAGAGATGCCAGAGCAAAGGAAGGGGAGAAGAAAGATACCAGGCCTGGGAGGAAAGGAGGAGAGAGAGAGATGCTAATATCTGCTGGGAGGGAGTAATGGAAGGGAAGAAGGCAGATGTCACACCATGGGAGGAGCGGAGAAAAGTAGATGGATGCCACAACAATGGGAGGGGGGGGATAGAGATGGAAGGGAGAGGTCAGATGCCATATGGAAGAGGCAGAGAGAGGGTAGACAGTGGATGGAAGGAAGAGAATGATGAGAAGATGAGGAAGGCATAAACCAAACAACAAAGGTAAAAAAAAAATTCTGTTTGTTTTATTTATTTATTTTTGCTTTAGTATAAAGTATTATTGTAACTGTGTTGATAATCGTTTATTAATAGAAAATGGAAATAAGGTGATCCTGTTTATTGGACTAATTTTAATACATTTTTTACTAATTCAGAGAGAATAATTCCTTTCCTCAGGTCAAGACAGGGATACTGTAACAGCAGCATAGTTTACTGACCTGAAGAAAGAGGTTTTGACCTCTGAAAGCTAACTGAGAAACGTATTAGTCTAATAAAATGAGGGGCACTAAATTTTCTTCCCCCCATGCCACCTACCCAAATGCAAAATATAAATTGGTGGGCTTCCCAAAGCCTTGCCAGCTGAAGATCTCTTCCTGTAGGAAGGAAGGGGGGATTTGTTCAGAGATGTTTGGAGGTTGCATAGAAGAAAAAATGTATGCTGGCACTGGTATGGTAATCTTTGTTTTGAATTTTAAAATAAAATAAAGAAGTGAATAAGAAAATAGGTAAATAAATGGGTGGGGCAGGGCATGGCAGTATAGGGCAGGGGGGCCCAGTGGACTTGTGTGCCTAGGGGCCCTCCACGAATTAATCCTGCCCTGTATCTGGTCCAAGTTAGGTGTCATCAATTAGGCCTTAACGTATATACATGATACAGCTCATGGAGGAAGGCATGCAAAATTAATACTGCCTCCAGCATTGATGACAGATTTAGCATGAATGCCAAGCTTTAGTGAATAGGGCCCCTCATTCGTATAGGATTAATGGAATGGATCCTCTAGTAGTTGTAAATGTCCTCAAATGAACAGGAAGAAAAGAAATAATAATAATAATAATTTATTTTTTTTTATATACCGCTATACCCTAAATTCGAAGCTGTTTACAGTGAAGTCGTGTCTAGAGGGAGTACAGTGTTAACAGAAGGATACAGGATAATACAAAGTGAGCAGGTACTGGGTGGTAACAATAAGGTACGAAATATTAACACGAAAAAACAGTTACAGTGTGTTTACAATGAGGTATAGGGTACTGGGGTGTTTATAGAAAGGTTAACATGAAAAAACAGTTACAGTGTGTTTACAATGAGGTACTGGGGTGTTTACAGAAAGGTACAAGATATTAACAAGGGACCGGTTACAGGATGTTTACAATAAGATACAGGAAAGTACAAGGTGAGCGGGTACTGGGGTGATTACAGTAAGGTTCAAGATATTGACAAGAGAACAGTTATATGATGTTTACAATCAGATACAGGATGTTATATTAAGTTATAGGATGATACAATATGAACAGTTACTAGGGATCAGTGCTGTTTACAGCTAGATATATATGATAAGCGTAAGAGAGGTACAGCATAAGACATTGGGGGAGGGGAAAAGGACTTTCGATGTGGTTTATAATTGGTAGGGGGGAGAGTTTAGGTGGTGTTGTTGAAGAGGCGGGTCTTCAGAGATTTTCTGAAGTCCACATATGAAGTGGCTTCAAGTATTGGTTTTGCTAGCCATGTGTTCAGTTGAGCTGCCTGGAAAGAAAGCATTCTGTTTAGGTACTTCTTGTAGTGGCATGATTTCAGGGATGGGTAGGTAAAGAGGTTTGTTCTGCGGGAGGTCTTTTTTGGGCAGTAGGTGAGGAATTGGGAAGCTAGGTAGGTTGGTAGCATTCCGAAGATCGCTTTGAAGCTGATGCAGGCAAACTTGAAGAGTATTCTGGATTCTACTGGTAGCCAGTGGAGTTTTTGGAAGTATGGAGAGATATGTTCTCATTTCTTGACTCCGAAGATGAGATGGACGGCAGTGTTTTGGATTAATCTTAGCTTTTGGAGGGACTTTTTGTATGCTCCCAAGAATATGATGTTGCAGTAGTCCAGAGTACTCAAGATGGAGGCTTGTACTAGTAGACGAAAGGATGATTAATTGAAGAATTTTTTGATGGTGCGAAGTTTCCATAGGGTAGAGATACATTTTTTGAACATTAGGTCAGTGTGTTTTTCTAGTGTTAGGTGTCTGTCAAGGGTAACCCCTAGTATTTTAATAGATTGATCAATTTCGTAATCTTTGCAATTCATGTGGATCTTGTTATCTTTTATCTGCTCATTGGGAGAGGCTAAGAAAAATTTGGTTTTTTCTGTGTTCAGTTTGAGTTTGTAGGCCTTCATCCAGAGTTCAATTTGGTTTAGGATATTGGATAGGTAAGTGATGAAACTCGGAGAAATATCGGATAATGGAAGTACGACGGTGATATCGTCAGCATAGATGTGGAAGGTGAGATTTAAGCTCTGTAATAGGTGTCTCAATGAGATGAGGTAGATATTAAAAAGGGTCGGTGAGAGCGGGGAGTCCACAGTTGTTGTTCTAGCTGAAGGAGAGATTATCATCTTTGAGTACTTGATAAGACCTGAGCTCGAGAAATCCCCGGAACCAGGTAAGGGTGTGTCCTGAGATGCCTATTGACTCTAAACAGTGCAGCATGATGGAGTGGTCAACTAGGTCAAAGGCACTGCTTAGATCCAGTTGGAGGATCAAAGCGTTGGAGCCTTGACTGAGAAGGGAGTGTAGGAAGTTTAGAAGGGAGGCCATTATAGTTTCAGTGCTGAAGCCAGGTCTGAAACCAGATTGGTTGGTATGTAGTAGGTTGAATTTGTCTAAGTATTTGTTTAGGTCAGCATTTACCAGGCCTTCCATTAATTTGGCAGCCAGAGGTATATTAGCGACGGGTCTGTAGTTGGCGATGTTGTTGGTCGCTTCTTTTTTGTTCTTTTATATAGGGTTAATAATAATTTGGCCTAGGTCTTCTGGGAATTTCCGAACGGATAGTTGTAAATTGCTAAAAATATTGTAGGTTGCTAAAAGAGAAAGTTTTGCTCTTTGGGAGGACACCCTGTGCATAATTATTTCTCTTAAAATGTAAATGCTTACTTGTTCTACTCATTTCATCTTTGCTAAAAAAGTAGAAATTGTATCTTTAATAGAGGAATCATTTGGCTTGGACTGTATGCTCCTTAATCAATTTCTTCCCCTAGAACCATAATAAGCACTGTTGCATGTAACTATTATTGGTTTTCTCATGTGGAGAAAAGCAGAATGGTCTTAGTTAAATCATTTTATTTCTGGTTACAGGTCATGACTAAAACTGGAACAAACTGTACTGTATTATATAAAGAGACAATATTTCTGCACTGTTTATATAAGCACTTGGTTGTATTATTTTAATCTAACAGGGAGAATAATCTGTGCCAAGGAAAGCAAGCATAGTGCAGCACTCTCTTTCCAGGACATTAGTGCATGCTTATCACAGCTTAAAGGGCTTACTGTGGGACGTGCTGAGGCATCCTGCAGTAATTTGGCAATCTGCACATGCAAACCGCACGCTAAAGAATAACTTTTTTTTTTTTTTTGCAGAGAGGGTATGTTTCTGTGCTAATCAGCACATCTGCGTTACCACACACTGATTAGCATGCGAGCCCTTTCCATCTAAAAAAAACAGGTGTCAGTAAGTGCTCACAAGCTAATTTTTGTTAATGGTTGCTTAGTAATGACATTATTAGCACATGTAACCAATCTTATTTCTATTCCTCTCCTCCTCTTCCTCTCTGCCTTTCTCATGCACCCTGTTTATCTCTCAAATGCTCCACTTGCTAGCAGTAACTGAAGCCTGGATCTACCCTTAAGACTCTGCTTCAGTTGCCACCTTTTGTCATGGAAACTACCTTTTCTCACATACACCTCACCCAGTTGGTCACGGAGGTGGTGCTGGCCTGTTACTCATGCCATCATGTAGATATCAAACCCTTCTTCCACATCATCTCACTACTCTCCCTCCTTTGAAGTTCATTCTATCTGTATATTCTCTCCTCTACCTTTCCGAGTAGCAGTCATTTACTGACTTCATGACAAGCCCTTCTCTTCCTTCCTCACTGACTTTGACTTCTGCATCTCCTTCTTTCTTGAACCCTCATTTTCCCTTATCCTTGTTGGTTTCAACATCCATGTTGATGACCCCTTTGACTCTTACACTTCCAGGTTCCTCACCCTAAAATCCTCATACAATCTACAACTGTACTCTACCACCCCTGTGTACCATAATGGCCACTGCCTTGACCTCATCTTCTCCTACAACTGCTCTACCACCAAATTTTGCACTTCGACTCTTCCTCTCTGACCATCATCTATTAACCTTCACAACACATCATCCTCCCCCCAAGTCCTGGCCAATCACTACCTATGGGGCTCATAATTGAGCCCCATAATTAAAGATGTCTAAAAACCCGCCCAAGTTGGCACTTGAATGACCTAAAATACAGGTCGTGGAAGTGTCGATAATCAAACTGACTTTCTGGACATTTCCAGGGACTTTTTAGACTTCTGAATGCTGCTGTGCACCCAGAGCTAAAAAGGGTGTATCTGGAGGAGTGATTAGGATGGTATTTGAACAGGATGTGGGCCAACCTAGACTTAGTCATCCTGCAGGGATAATCAGATGTTTCATGAGACTTCCTGGACAAAACTTAACGTTGTGAGTTAGACGATATGAAAGAAGGTATAAGTGCCAAAAAAAAGTTTTAAAAGTGACCAGATAACCACTGCAGAGACAACGTAAAGACACCCCACACACACATACACACACCCCAGTGATCACTGACCCTTCACACTGTCACAAATATCAGAATAAAAATGTACATACCTGTCTCTGGAACATCAGCATCTGCTATAGAAAAACCTACTAGAGCTGCATACAGGTGTCATAAGTAGCCTGTGGGGTGGGCTAGTGAAAAATAGAGAGGAGGATCCATGCCCATAAGACACTCTAACCACTACATTCATGGTGGAAAATGTGAGCCCACCAAAAAACCCCAAAACCTACTTTACTGACATGTAGGTGCCACCTGCAGCCATAAGGGCTATTGAGAAGATAAGAACATAAGAATTGCTGCTGCTGGGTCAGACCAGTGGTCCATCATGCCCAGTAGTCCGCTCCCGCGGCGGCCCTTAGGTCAAAGACCAGCATCCTAACTGAGACTAGCCCTACCTGAGTACGTTCTGATTCAGCAGGAACTTGTCTAACTTTGTCTTGAATCCTTGGAGGGTGTTTTCCCCTATGACAGACTCTGGAAGTGCATTCCAGTTTTCTACCACTCTCTGGGGGAAGAACTTCCTTACGTTCGTACAGAATCTATCCCCTTTCAATTTTAGAGAGTGCCCTCTCGTTCTCCCTGCCTTGGAGAGGGTGAACAACCTGTCCTTATCTGCTAAATCTATTCCCTTCAGTACCTTGAATGTTTTGATCATGTCCATTAATCTTTCACTGTATGGCAACTCCTCCAGCCCCTTAACCATCTTAGACGCTCTTCTCTGGACCTTTTCGAGTAGTACCGTGTCCTTCATGTACAGTGACCAGTGCTGGACACAGTACTTCAGGTGAGGGCTCACTATGGCCCGGTACAGTGGCATGATAACCTTCTCCGATCTGTTCATGATCCCCCTTCTTTATCATTCCTAGCATTCTGTTCACCCTTTTCGCCACCGCCGCACATTGCGTGGACGGCTTCATCAACTTGTTGATCATAATCCCAAGTCTCTTTCCTGGGAAGTCTCTCCAAGTACCATCCTGGACATCCTGTATTCGTGTATGAGATTTTTGTTACCTACAAGCATCACTTTACACTTAACCACGTTGAACTTCATCTGCCATGTAAATGCCCATTCCTCGAGCCTGATTATGTTTCAGGTTTATTTGAAAATTTGATATACTGCCTTATCAAAATTCAAAGCGGTTTTACATAATATAAAAACAAAGTATAAAAAGAGCGTACGTTAAAAACAAATTACAAATAATGCTACAAACAATCTAACGCACTGACAAACATTAACTTACCAATACAGGATGGAAAAGGGCAGAAATATAATTTGTATAAAGAGAAAGAAGGGGAGAAGGATCAAAACAAAAGGAAGGGGAACAATAAAATCAATAGTCTAATATTTCGTAAAATAGGCTAAAATAATTAAAAAATGACAAGGAACAGATTTCCATTACCATCCTTAGAAGGACTATTATACACCGAAAGCATCTTTAAAAAGAAAGGCCTTCAAGTTACTTTTAAATTTATCAAGGGATGTAATTTCTCTTATATAATTTGGTGCCGAATTCCAGATGGTAGGGGCCGTAAAAGAAAAAATGCTAGTACGCATAGTGTTAATGTATCTTAAAGAAGGGATGGATAGCAAGTTTTGATTAGATGAGCGTAATGTACAATGGGGGGCATGGGGGATAAGTAGCCTGTTAATAAAATCAGGTTGTCCGGAAGTTATGGTCTTGTATGTCAGTAACATTATTTTATAGAAAATTCAATGATCTATAGGCAGCCAGTGAGCATTGATCAAAAGAGGTGTGACATGATCATATTTTTGTGCTTTTGAAATAATTTTAATGGCAGTATTTTGAATAATTTGAAGACGTTTTATTTCTTTCTTAGTGATTCCTTTGTATAGTGCATTACTGTAATCTAAACATGTAATAACGAACGAATGAAGATTGATCTAATAAGGTGGCAAGAGATCTAATCTTCACTACTCTGAATAACTTCGTATTGTCCGCAAATTTAATCACTTCACTTGTCGTACCAATGTCCAGATCGTTTATAAAGATGTTGAAGAGCACGGGTCCAAGCACTGAGCCCTGCGGCACCCCACTGGTGACGCTCTTCCAGTCCGAGTATTGTCCATTTACTCCCACTCTCTGTTTCCTATGCTCCAGCCAGTTTTTAATCCACGTGAGTATTTCACTCTCGATTCCGTGGCTTGCAGTTTTCCGAAGTAGTTGTAGGCAGGTGGGTATAGTGTGTTTTGGGGGGCTCATCATATCCTATACTAGAGGTCTGCTGAGAAGTTAATGTGGCACCCTTTTTGTGAAGTTCACGGTAGTACCCTGTAAGGTGCCCCACTGCTCTCTTGCTGTCCTGTCCTCTTGTGTTCCTTATTGCACATTTAGCAGCCACCATGTGCTTTATGGTCAGTGGATAAGTTCTGTTTGCAGGTACTGCCTCTTAGTATGCTATTGGGGATTCAGGAGACTATCTCCCTCTTTTACTAAGGTGCACTATGTTTTTTAGTGCACTATAAATATTAGCGCATGCTAAATGCTAACACGTGCATGTTATCCACTGGACACATTAACGGTTAGCGCACGTGTTGATTTAGCGTGCGCTAAATGCGCGCTAAAACACTTAGCGCACCTTAGTAAAAGAGGGCCAGTATTGACAGTTCAAGGGCTGATTAGTTGGAATTTGATGCCGTTGGAAGTGAGACAAGTGTTTTGCAGTTTAGGAAAATGTTGAAAATAGTGTTATCTGCACGTTTTTATGCTCGATATGCTGTTTTTTAACATGTAATTTTTTTTGTAGAAGGGACTGTGTGCTGTTGTTTTTATATTTTATTATATGATGTTGTTTTGTCTTTTGTCATATGTTCAAAGTGCATTTTTGTGTTTTATTATGTATGTTTTTTAGTTACCTGCATAGAATTGCTGGATATGCGGGATATAAATTTTTAAATAAATCAATCAATATCTGGGTGGTCAGTCCATCACAATGCTGGCCCCTCCCACATCCAAATAGTCTTGTTCTGGGCGTTTAGGACTTAGATGAATTTTTGGTCGAAAATGTGGTATAAAGATAGACGTACTGGCGGTCTGGATGTTCAGATAGATGATTTTCAAAAAATATATATATTCTAGACATATTTTTTGAGAATGACATTTTGTCACTGCTGACTTTGAGCATCTAGTGCCATACTTCGAAATCGGACTTAGACGTTTCTTTTGATTATGCCTGTGCACAGGTTTAGGAACCTTTAAGCTATTAACACTGACACTCTCTCCACCACGGTTTCGTCTCTCCCTTCAACTACTGTATCATGCAAGTCTGTCATTGAAGCCTTCCTTTCCTATAACGCCATTCTCTTCTCTGCTGTTGATACCCTCATCCCTTCTCAATTCAAGTTTAAAGTTTATTAGGATTTTATATACCGCCTATCAAGGTTATCTAAGCGGTTTTTACAATCAGGTACTCAAGCATTTTTCCCTTTTTGTCTCGGTGGGTTCACAATCTATCTAATGTACCTGGGGCTATGGAGGATTAAGTGACTTGCCTAGGGTCACAAGGAGCAGCGCGGGGTTTGAACCCACAACCCTAGGGTGCTGAGGCTGTAGATCCAACCACTGCACCACACACTCCTGTAAGTCACGCTAAACCCCAACCCTGGCTGTCCCCCAATATCTGCTACCTGTAATCCTGTGTCTGATCTCCTGAACATCTTTGTCTTAAATCCCTCCCACACACTGACTTCATACACTTCAAATTCCTCCTGACATCCTTTCAGGCTGTTCACTGCCTGGACTTCCTTTCATCTCAAGCTATTCTTGACCCACTTCAATTGGACTTTCGCCCACTCCATTCCATGGAAACTGCCTTTGCTAAAGTCTCTAATGACCTGTTCTTGACCAGATCCAATGGCCTCCGCTTTATCCCCATCTTTTTCAATATTGCCTTCAATACTGTTGATCACCACATACTTGATATGCTGTCCTCGCTGGGATTCCAGGGTCCTGTTCTCTCCTGGTTTTCATCCTATTTGTCTCATTCTCTATATCTGTGGACAACACTCTATTCCTCCCTTTCTCGCCAGCTCACATCAGGGTTATCTTTGATCCTGTCTTCCCTTCTCCATTCAGATCCAACAAACTGCTAAAGCTTGTCACTTCTTTTTCTATAATACTACCAAAACCTGATCTCTTTCTGAGCACTCTACCAAAACCCTTATCCATACCCTCATTACCTCTCACTTAGACAACTGCAACTTGCTTCTCTCAGGTCTTTTGCTCAACCATCTCTCTCCCTTTCAATCTGTGCAAAATTCTGCTGCGTGACTTATATTCCAAGTCACTTCACTGGCACCCATCCGTTTCTGAATACAGTTCAATCTCCTCTTACTGCATACAAGTGCACTCACTCTGCAGCCCCTCAATATCTCTCCACATTTCTCTTCCCCTATGCTCCCCATAAACTCCATTCATAGGGCAAGTCCCTCTTATCCATACCCTTCTCCTTCACCGTCACCTCCAGACTCCATCCCTTCTATCTAGCTGTGTCGTATGGATGGAACAAAGCGCTTGAGTCATTACATCAGGCGTTGTCTCTGGCAGCATTCAAATCTAAGCTAATAGCCCACTTTTTTATTTTTATTAATCTTTATTCATTTTTAAAACTCACAAGTGTATAAATACGATACAATCATTTATACTTTAACATCACTTAATATATCATCAATTCTAACTTGCATCAAATATCCACCCTCCCTTATACCCAACAGTTATTCATAAGCAAAAGAAATCGTAAAATATTCCCACCCCCCATCCCACCCTGGATGTGTATGAACAAAAGGGAAAAATTAATATTTATTCTATGCAGTAATTTCAATCTTTACAGTATCTTGTGACACAAAGAGTTCCACCAAAAGCTATAATTTAGCCTATCCCAATTTTTCCAATTATTTGTAATATGTTGTATGGCCCACTTTTTTGATGCTGCCTTCAACTCCTAACTCCCACTCACTATAAAATTACCTAAGTCAGGGGTAGGCAATTTGGTCCTCGAGAGCCGGAGCCAGGTTAGGTTTTCAGTATATTCATAATAAATATGCATGAGATAGATTTGCATCTCAAGGAGGCAGTGCATGCAGATCCATCTCATACATATTCATTGTGGATATCCTGAAAACCTGACCTGGCTCCGGCTCTCGAGGACCGGAAGTGCCTACCCCTGACCTATGTCAATCCTATCATTCTCTCTGCAAGAAACTCCCCAACCCCTATATGTCCTGTCAGTCTGTCCAATTAGATTGTAAGCTCTCCAAGCAGGGACCAACTATTCAATGTTGATTATACAACTCTGCACATGCTTTTCGGCACTATAGAAATGATAGATAGTAGCAGTAATATTTGTAGTGCTGCCAATTCATAGGTAGGTATGTTATTTGAAACAGAAGTTGTGCTACGTTTGCCACATGTAAGATGAGAGGATTTTTTCAAGGCATGTATTCTTTCACAATGTGTCTTATAGTGGAGAGATGTAATTTGGTATTGCTCAGATAACCTGAGAACTGAATATATTTTCTGTGATGACTTCTGTGGAGAAATAGCCTAGATCTGATTTGCACTTGTTGAGGGGAGGTTGGATTTTGGCTAGTTAAGTAAGCTTCCTTAGGAATGTGTGACCAGTGGGCTTCAGGGAGAAGCAAGAGTAGTAGCTACCAAGACAAAATTCCCCCGTTGGACTCCAGAAAGAGTTTTGCTGAACTGCAGATCTAGCTAAATTGCTTTCTCGCACCCAAAAACCGTAGATTTACACCATTTCATCAAAATTCTTAGGGCCATTTTCAACATCTAATTCAGAGACGTACAAACGTACAATTATCGTTCCATTTATATAATAGGATGTATGTTCGTGGAAGTAAAATGGGGCTCCGGGACTGTATAAGATATCTTTGTGAATAGTATCATGTGTATGTTGGTGCCTATCTTGACTGTGTGTGGGCTGCTGTTATTTGTGTGCAAGCATACATGTGTTTGTGTAGTGAATGGGTAGTGGCTTTGCATAGGTAGATATAGGGGATTGCCTTTTATCATATAGTAGGTATTCTAGGTCCATTCCACCATGCACTCATGCTTTACCCTGACTGCAGTGACATCAGTTTGCCCTATTATAGTGCTCAAATTTGAAACTGGGGCACTCATCACATGGACTTTTCCTATCCTTATTGGAATTCATAGGTCTGTTACGGATGGATGGACCTTCCCCATAAGACATTACTGCTTAAACAAAAGCATATTCTTTCGCCATCAGTGTTGTATGTAATGTGGGAAGAATAATTACGCTTGACTAGCAGAAGGGGACAGTGAAGCAAATGACAGAGAAGTAGATTTGAAAAAGGATACTACTTACAAATTTCCCCATAGGGCTGCTTTTCTTACGAGAAAAGGAAACAGCTCAGGGGAGATATGATAGAAGTCTATAAAATTTGGGGTGGAATGGAAAGATGTGAATCACTTGTTTACTCTTTCCCAAAATGTTATGGTTAGAGGGCATGTAATGAAGTTGCTAAATAGTAAATTTAAAACAACCCAGAGAAAATATAATTAAACTGAAATTGGTTACCAGAGAATGTGGTGAGAGCAGTTAGATTAGCAGAGTTTATAAAGGTTTGGGTAATTTCCTAAAAGAAAAATCCATAAGCCATTATTAAAATGGACCTGGGAAAATCTACTGCTTGTTTCTGGGATAAGCAGCATAAAATCTGTTTTGTTCTTTTGGGATCTTGCAAGGTGCTTGTGACCTGAACTGGCTGCTGTTGGAAATAGGGTACTGGGTGTGATGGACCTTCGGTCTGTCCCAATATGGCAGCTCTTATGTACTTCTTGTCTCCTCTATTGTTTCCCAAACACAGGCTAAGGCAGAATCTGTGCTTTGTTCTATATGAGTCTGGTTTGTCTCTTGATGTCTCTATCAAGTGTAGTGTTTACATAGAGGAGTGATAGTGCATAAGAATGAAGAGATTTCAGCACAGCTGGGGGAGTATGACTGTCTGCATGCATATGCATGATAGCAGCACAGCTGCTAAGTGTATGCTTAGGAAGATAAGTAGTAAGCTGAGGGAGAGAGGTGGGATAAGTACCAGAAGAGAGGTCATGATTGAAAGAGTACAGTGCTGAGCTGGTCTTGCTGCAGAAACAAGGTAGCGGAGGGAAGGGTGAGTTTAATTTTAAGGCCTAGTAGGACAGGGAAGGAGACATCAATGAAGAGAAGACATAAGAACATAAGATTTGCCATACTGGGATAAACCAAGGTCCATCAAGCCTAGTATCCTTATTCCAACAAAGGTAACCCAGATTTCAGGTAACTGGCAAGATCCCAAAGAGTAAAACAGATTTGATGCTGCTTATTCTAGGAATAAGCAATGGAATTCCCAAAGTCCATCTTAATAATGGCATATGGACTTCCGTTTTAGGAGATTATCTAAACTTAAAAAAAAAAAAAAATCCTGCTAAGCTAACTGATTTTACAACATTCTCTAGCAACAAATTTGATAGTTTAATTATAATAATAATAATCAATTTATATACCGCAAGCCCGTAAATTTCTATTCGGTTTACAGTAGTTAAAAAAAACAATAAAAGAAGTTGAATAGAACTAAAAAAGTTAAAAGCCAATAATTAGAGACACTAAAATTATCAAAATAGTGCATACTAAAATTTTTACTAATTAGCTGCCTAAATACTTCGAAAAAAAGATATGTTTTTAGATGTCTCCTAAATTCCCCATAAGTGTCAGTAAGCAAAAGCAATTGTTCTAAATCCTTACCCCATAACATTGCTTGATATGAAAAAAGATTTTGATGATGTTTTTTAAGTTTACATCCTCTAACAGGCAGAAAAACAAAATTTAGATGTGAGTTTCTCTTATGTCTGTTGGTTGCAAAAGAGAAAAGCTCAATTATATATTTGAGAGCTAAACCAAATAAAGCCTTAAAACAGAATCAACCAAACTTAAACTTCACCCGTGTCTCCATTTGCAGCCAATGCAGTACTCGATAGGAGGGTGTTACGTGATCGTATTTCTTCAACCTAAAAATCAGCCTGGCCACCGCATTTTGTACTATTCGCAATCATTGCATATTCTTCTGGGAAATTGTCAAATAGGAAATATTGCAGTAATCAAGATAGCTTAGTATAAGAGACTGTACCAAAACTCTAAATGATGAAACATCAAAATATGCCCTAACGGACTGAAGCTTCCAAAGAGTAAAGAATACATATTTTTGTCAGTTTGTTTTGAATCTATCATGTAGTAGCTTCATTGCATGTCCCCTAGTATTTGGGGAAAGAGTAAACTTGATTCACATCTACCCTTTCCACTCCACTCAGTATTATATAGACCACTTTCATATCTACCTTGAGCTATATTTTCTCCAAGCTGAAGAGCCCTAGCCACTTTTGCCTTTTTATATAGAAAAGTTGTCCCATCCCTTTTATCATTTTTGTTGCCCCTCTCTTTACTTTTTCTAATTCCGCTATATTGATTTCTTCCCTCAGAAGTGCCTGAGATTGGATAAGATATAAAAATGCAAAGCTGTAATATCCCTTCTCTTGCAACTTGTACTGTCTTTTTCCCTTATTATATTTATAGTTATATCATCTGCTGTGTTCCAGGGCCCACATTGGCAAAAAAGTCTCCATTAGTACTATTTGTTGTATAACTGGTATTCTCTCCCAAAAAGTAATTCTCCATGCTTCAGATAGTGTTTAAACAAATGAAACTTTACTTAAAGGTCAAAATCTTCATAGGCAAATATCAACCACGTTACACATCTTTGTGAGAGCTGAATCCATGATATCAACTGGGTATATACAAGAGCATATTTTCTCAGGATTCATTGAAGTACATCTTTCTTTAACACTCCCTAGAAAATGGCTGTTTGGCTTCCTTAAATATTAGATACTCCATTCAACTAAAATCAAACTGTAATCGTTTGTAAGTGTTCCTCATACTTATTGAAGCACCACAAAGGCACACTCATGCATTGGCTTCTCAGTTGATATGTCAGACTAGTGTTTAAGCCCATTACTTTAATGGGTGCTAGAATAGATTTCTATCTGTCTTTTTCTTTTTTTCTGTCTCTCTCCCTGCCCTTGTCTCTTTCTTCCTTTCTTTCTGTCTCTCTCCTGGCCCCCTGTCTGTCTGTCTCTCTCCCTGCCCGCTGTCTGTCTGTCTTTCTTTCTCGTGCACTGAGACGCTTCAGCTCCCTTCTCCCGTCTACCCTTAAATCACTCCTTTTGCCTCCTGCTAGTCATTTCCACCCTCCCCAGCCTGAACAACCGCCAACCAGAGGCTGAACAAGCTGCGGCTCTACTCTCTCGAGGAACGTAGGGAGAGGGGAGACATGATTGAGACATTTAAATACATCTCCGGACGTATCGAGGTGGAAGAAGATATTTTCCTCCTCCAGGGACCCTCAGCCACAAGAGGGCATCCGCTTAAACTCAGGGGTGGGAAATTTCATGGGGACACCAGAAAGTATTTCTTCACCAAAAGAGTGGTTGATCATTGGAACAAGCTTCCAATACAGGTAATCGAGGCCAACAGCATGCCAGATTTTAAGGGTAAATGGGATGCCCATGTGGGATCCTTAAGAGGGTGGAGTTAAGGATGGGTCATTAGGAGAGGGATCTCCAGGAGAGCAGACTCAGGGGGGTGGGTCTGTGAAGTGGGCAGACTTGATGGGCTATGGCCCTTATCTGCCGTCATTTTTCTATGTTTCTATGTTTCTAACCACAGTCCAGATGCTGAGCATCGGTATGCCTGCTTCCCTGTTATTATTTTTGTGCTCTCCTTGGTCCTGTTAGATGGAGTGAGGGCGGGAGGGAGGATTCGCCGCCATAGTGTTCGCCACTGGCTCCGTGCCTCTGCATGCGCAGTAGAAGGAACCAGCGTCGCCGAGGGAGGGCGATGGGGAAACCACCGCTGGCGCCTTATACTGCGCATGCGGAGGCACCAAGCATGGATGCACGGAGTTTCAAGTATGCATGCACGCTAAGGGTTTTATTATAGCGGATGGGCACTCTTCTGCTGTCGTTCAAATGTTTGACTGCAAGGGCATGGCTGATTAAGCAACCCTTGGGGGAGGGTGGGGATGCTAGGATCCCAGTTTTTCTCACTAGCAAACTTCTAGCACTACCAGAAACTAGATAGAGAAAATCTGTTTCAAGTGACTAGAAGCCCAAAGGACATACCTACTGTACATCCATATGTGTAATGCACATGGTTCTATAAAATAGTACTGTATTTGCATGCACTACCATATAACCGCAAGGAGGTTACACATGGACAGAGCCTGGAAGATACACAGGCATTCTCAAAGTTTGGCACATAACCTATAGAGTACCACATGTTATACGCAGATTCATGGAAAGCTTAGGTACAAACATTTGCACCTGGAATAAATGTTCATGCTTAAATTTAGTCTCATAAACAATGACTTACTCTGGTATTCTGCAATAGCCTTTGGCACATAGATACTGTTATAGAATTGGAGCTTGGCATCAGTGCACCTGACTTGAGGTGCCCAGTTATCCCTAAGACTTTTTTTCCCCAATGCTTTGGAATCTGAAGAGGGGCATTTTTGATAGGACATCTAAGTCTTGAGTTTGGACATTTTGGGAAAGACGTCCAGAAATCCAGTAGAGAAAATGTCAATTCTCAAAACAGCAAGGTGTCTATCTTTTTCTTAAAAAAAAACAACAAACCCAAAAAAACAAGCTATGTAGACGTTTTGATCCGTATGTCTATCTTTTTTTTGGCCATTCTCAGATATGACGACGTCCACATGAAAACCACACAAAAGCAAGCTTTTCGGAAGTTCAAGCAGCCAGCATTCTTAGCAAACTGGTCACACAGACATATGAACAGGGGCATTCTAGGAGATACTGCAGTGAATGACACATTTAAAAGTCCCAGGCACATGTCACTATAACCTGCTTATATTGTATGGTGACCCCTACAAAACCTACCCAAAACTTACTGTACCCACCTGTACACCACAAAAATAGTCCTTATGCAAGTAGGTATCATCTTTATGTAGGTACAGTAGGTTTTGGGTGGGTTTTGGAGGGCTCACTATACCATATAATCAGGTTATAGTGACATGTGTACCTAGGACTTTCAAATGTTACTTTCACTGCAGTACCCACAGAGCAGTGTTTCTCAACTCGGTCCTAGAGTACCCCCTTGCCAGTCAGGTTTTCAAGCTATCCTCAATGAATATGCATCAACTTGATTTGCATACACTGCCTCCATTATATGCAAATTTCTTTCATGCATATTCATTGTGGATACCCTGAAAACCTGACCGGCAAGGGGTACTGTACTCCAGGACTGAGTTGAGAAATACTGCCCTAGAGTTGCCCCCCCTTGCTGGGCTCAGCTGTCTGTGTGGCCATAGCTGTAAGAGGGGATGCTGAAAAGTTCTTAGCCCAACCAAGAACAGAATGACATGGATATGGCTCAATCAATGATTAGAAACCATGTCAAAACATAGAATTTGGTTTCTGCAGATTGGCACTTAATGAAATAAGACAAAATAATCCTCAGAATTTAGGAAGTTGGTTGGTTAGGCTGAGAACTTTTCAACACCCCCTCATAATACTGGCTAGTATGTACTGGGTTGTGTTTTGGGGTTTTGTTTTTTTTTTTTTTACATCTTTGAGGGATAGGAGGGGGGGTCAAAGACAACTGAGGGAGTAAAGGGAGGTCATGCCTTAATCTCTGCAGTGGTCATCTGGTCAATTTGGGTACCTTTTTGACCTTTATTCATCTGAAAAAGCCCTGGACTTTTCGTGAAAGGTTTGATTATTTATTTATACATTCATTCAATTTTCTATACCGTTCTCCCAGGGGAGCTCAGAACAGTTTACATCACAGGTGTCAAAGTCCCTCCTCGAGGGCCAGAATCCAGTCGGGTTTTCTGGATTTCCCCAATGAATCTGCATGAGATCTATTTGCATGCACTGCTTTCAATGCATATTCATTGGGGAAATCCAGAAAACCCGACTGGATTCCGGCCCTCGAGGAGGGACTTTGACACCCCTGCCTTACATGAATTTATTCAGGTACTCAAAATGTCCAAGTCCTAAGCCTCCGCTGATGCGCAGCTTCCCGATGTATCGCTGTCTCACTACGTGGTTCGACTCTTTTGCACGTTTTTACGACCCATAAAGGAAATCCTCGGACCCCAGAGGAAGATGTGTTAATCGAAACATGGACCATGTCAGGCCCATGTTTCTTTATGACAAAGGTGGACCACATTAATATAACATTTATTGGTCGAAATAAAGACTTGGCATCAAATGCATTGTTTCTGCAGTGCTTTTCCTTGGTTCTCTATTGTTCGACGTCTACTGCCATTGGATTCTTCTTTTTCTGCTCAAGTCCTAAGCCCTAACATGCCCCCTTAAGATTTAGATGCACTGGAGACAAAACAGCCAGAAAGATGCCTGGAAAATTTGTTTTGAGAATGCCCACTTGGACATTTTGACTAGTAAGACGTCCAAGTGCCAGTTTATACTTTCTTTTGGACGTCTTATCTTTTTTTGAAAATGAGCCACATAGTGTGCAGTTGATCCCTTTGTGGGCTGGTTTAGAGATGGAATGGAGACAGCCCTAAGAATTACCAGTTTAGTCTTGATACTGAGACACTAAACCGAGGATGTATTCTTTTTCAATGGGATTCTTAAATTGAAAAGTGACAAGTTCCTGCTAAACCGGAACGTACACAGGCAGGGCAGGATTAATTTGTCGAGGGCCCCTAGGCCCACAAGTATACTGCCCTGCCCCACCCCACCATGTGCCCAGGCGGAAACAGGAAGCTGCGTCAGAGGGAAGCTTTGGGCAAGCAGCACTACTTGCACAATTACAGTTCCCATTGCCTTTCTTACCCACGTTGCTTGCTTGTCTTACTTTCTGTCGATGGGGGGTGAGCCGCATTGCCGATCGATGCTGGAGGGGCCCATCGCCGTTTGGAAAAAACAATGTTGATGCCCTCCTTCATACCCCCCACCCCGACCATTTCGGGCCCTAGGCACGTGCCTACTTGGCTTATTGGTTAATCCTGCCCTGTATACAGGTAGTGCTAGTCTTAGTTAGTCTTTAATCTTATCTATTGTTTTGCCTTTTGTCTTTGTTTTGTTCTATTTCTATCATTTAAATTTCTCCAGAATTCTACTGTTCAACGGCTCCCCCTTCTGCTTCTATTCCTTTCTCTCCTCTCTTCTACCTTCCAAAGTATTTAGATCAATGCTGTCTTGTTAAAATGTTTATTTTATTTTTATTTTTCCTCTAACTCTACTTTTCACTTCTCTATTACCTTCCAGGTACTTTAGTTAGATTGTGAGCCTTCGGGACAGTAAGGGAATTTTTCAAGTACCTTTCTTATTTCTAATCTTAATGTATATTTTCTGTAAACCGCTTAGAACCTAACGGATGTAGCGGTATATAAGAAATAAATTACATTACATTACATTACCTACCTTAGTTAGTCTTAGTCTTAGTCTTAGTTAGGTCTTTGACCTAGGGGCCGCCGCATGAGCGGACTGCAGGGCACGATGGACCACTGGTCTGACCCAGCAGCGGCAATTCTTATAAATAGTAATAAGAGTATGCATGCAAGGACTGGGTTAGGAATGACTGGTATAACAGATCATTTACATGTAAATGGCGAAAATTCTACAATTTATATGACTTCTTGCAGCCTACAGCTAGGAAGCTCTTAATAGAAATATAACCCCTGCTTTAAGTGTTTGCTTAGGCTGCTGTCTAAGGCTTGCCCCATGGAGCAGGGACCTGATACACAATCAAATTTATTGATTTAGTAGGAACAAGACTGGGACTAGCTTATACTAGAAAGCCAGATAAGCATTCAGCGTTTATACTCTCCACACTCAATAACTCGGTCAACTCATCAAGCTTGTTCTGCAGTTTACTGAAGTCTTTCCAAAAAGTCACTTATATTCGTATAACAGTGGCAAGGCAATCAACATGTATCCAAAACAACTTCAAACAGTAGCAAAGGTATATACAAAGCCTCTCCTGTATTCCACTTTTGTATTTCAGCAGTGTTTTACTTTCTTATGGGCTGATGATCAAAATCAAACATGGGTTCTAGAGGCGAATAGCTGAGCACCCACATGAGTACGCAGAATTCTCAGAGGCCCAGGGCCGGATTTTCCTATAGGCTAACTAGGCTTCAGCCTAGGGCCTCAAGATCAAGAAGGGCCTACATTCAAATTGTTAGCAAAATTAAAATTACACTATTCTAAAAACAGTGAACACTAAAACACTGAACCGAAAATAAGGAGAAATTCTACGCTTTGGGATCGGAACCGGCTCCAGCCGCAACGGGGCGCCGACTCGGCTTCTCCCTTTTTTTTTTCTCGCCCTGGGAGGAGGATCGGGGAGGGAAAGACGTCAGTCCGGAAACAGCTAGGCAAAGCCCAGCCCCGTGGGGAGAGAGGCAAAACGTGGATCCGTCAGGACAGGGCGGCCCCGACTGGCATCGGGGGTGGGGGGGTTTCAGTGGAAGGGGAATGGGAGGCAGGTGGGCATCGGAGGGGGGGTGAGGTAAGGAAGGATGCACTGGGGGCACTATGGACATAGGAAGGAGCAATGTTGTGTGTTATGTTTGATTAGTTATTGTTACAAGTACTATATAGGGTGCTGAGAATAAATGTCCAAATAAGTGTTCTCGACTTTTTTTTATTTATTATCCGTGTCACATTTTTTATAAAGGTTAGTACCAATAACAACATGTTTCATTTAACATATTGATATATATCACAGTAATGATGTATTTTATTATCTCTCATGTAATTTACAAACTTAAAAATGGGAGGTGAAAGGGCCTCATAAGTAGAATAGCCTAGGGCCTCTTTTCATCTAAATCCGGCCCTGCAGAGGCCTCTAGCATGGGACGCAATGTGCACACCAAAGATTAATGTAAACAGTTCGTTTTCTAATGCATAGAAAACAACGCATAAAGCAAGGTCATCTTAACTGCTTAAAAAATAATGCCACACAAATCTCCAGGAAATACTGCAGCAAGAGCTTCAAAAGACACGAAAAAGAGCAGTAATCGTCAGTAGGTTCTCATAGCAGAGACACTGCCGGCGCACAAAACCCAATAAACTACTTAACAAAACATAATAACGATAATAAATTTATTATGTGAGGTGAACCCTCAGTAGTAGCGATATAGAGAAACAAATCCCCAGCGCTTAACTAGACCAGTGAGTGAGCTTAATAAACTCAGCACACCATCACAGGGCTCACCATGTGTGCAAATAAAAGTATACAACACAAACGTGTAGATGTATTTTAAATCTTTTTTAATGGTACAGTGCAGTGAACGTGCAGCGAACCATGTGAACCTCCCAGCCATACCCCAGGAGAAAATAACTCCAAACTTAGGGCTCCTTTTACGAAGCTGCGGTAGCGCGCGTGACTTTTCATCACGCACTAACCCCTACGCTAGCCGAAAAGCTACTGCCTGCTCAAGAGGAGGCGGTAGCGGCTAGCGTGGCCGGTGGTTTAGCGCACGTTAAACCACTAACGTGCCTTCGTAAAAGGAGCCCTTAGCTTTGAATTAGAGAATGACACGGTGGCGGTTTACCCGTGGCCACCGCATTTTAGCCGCGGGTCACCCGCCGAAAACGGGGAAGAAAACTAGCAGTCGCTGCGGCGACGGGGACAAGGCCATTCACCGCCCGCGGGGCGGTGAATGGTCTTGTTCCCCGCAGTGAGGCATGAAGGATCGCGCGGTCCCCGCAGCTCACACCCGCCTGCCCAATCGATTCTAGTGTTTAGCCAGCTCTCTCCCTTCTCCTCACCTTAGTTTGTAGAATTTCTTTTTCGGCGACCCGCACGCTATCAGAGAGCCGCGCACCCGCTGCTGCTCAGTTTCGAATCGATCTTCTGCTCTGACGCAACCGGAAACAGGAAGTTGCAGAAGATTGAACACTGAGCAGCCGCGCGTGCGCGGCTCTTTGGGAAAGCGTGCAGGTCGCCGAAAAAGAAAATCTATAAACTAAGGTGAGGAGAAGGGAGAGAGCTGGCTAAACACTAGGATCGATTGGGCAGGCAGGTAGTGGCTGCGTGGACCGTGCGATCGCTAGTGTTCCCGGCTCAAATTGGAAGGAGGGAGTGAAAGGGAAAAGGATTCTGGGCCAAGGGGATGAAGTCGGAAAGAAAAACCCACAGCAGGAAAGAAAGGGAAGGACTGGCAGGTGAGCCAGATGCTAGAAGCAGGGGGGGGGGGGGAAGAAAGAGGGAAAAAAGCTAGATGGGGTTGAAAAGAAGAGACACACTGGTATGGAAGAGGAAGATAGGGGAATAGAACAGATAGGGGAATAGAACAGACATTGAAGGAGGGTGGAGAGGAACAGACCCCCAAGGGAAATGTGGAAGACAGAGTGGGAAGAAGACAGATGCCAGACTATGCGGGAGCGGAGGGAAGAAGATGGGTGCTAGACCAATTGGGGGGGGGGGTTAAGGGAGAGGCACAGTAACAGCAAATGGAAGACGCAGAGAGAAGACACACAGTGGATGGAAGGAATTCAATGAGAAGATGTGGAAAGCAGAAACCAGACAACAAAGGTAGAAAAAAAAATTATATTTATTTATTTATTTTTTGCTTTAGGATAAAATAGTATATTAGTTGTGTTGATAAAAATTTATAAACAAAGCCCTGCCAGCTGAACATCTCTTTCTCTAGTTCAGCAGCAGGAACTTTGATTTATAAGAAAGGAATAAGTTAAATATTACAGTACTAAGGCTTATATGGATGCAGCGGGGACGGGGACGGGGCGGTGAATGGGATGGCAGTGGCGGTGACGGGGCGGTGAAAGGGATGGCGGTGACGGGGCGGTGCAGAGGATGGTGGGCCGGTGACGGGGCGGTGACGGGGACAGATTTTTTCCCCGTGTCATTCTCTACTTTGAATGTTGGTCCGGGAAGCCTTGTATCACTCGAGGCGTTTCAAATTTATAACCGCTCAGAGTAAGCATTAGGGTATTTGAAGAGATGATTTCTCACAATTCTTTCTTTAAAATCTGCCAGCTTTTATTTTATTTGGAAGCATTTTCACCTCCTTTTCCATGCTGGCCATTCCTCTCCCCATCCACCCAATCGTTATTCTGGTTTTCAGTGTTGCCTTTAAGAACATAAGAATAGCCTTACTGGGTCAGACCAGTATCCTGTCTTCAGGGAGCCAATCCAAGTCACAAGTAACTGGCAAAACCCAAATAGTAGCAGCATTTCATGCTACCAATCCAGGGCAAGCAATGGCTTCCCCCATGAATGTCTCAACAGCAGATTGCAGACTTTTCCTGGGTGGAAGGGACAATTGTTGGACCTGAGTTGGGGGGGGAAGTGGACAAAGGCTGGAAGGCAGTGAGGGGAACATAGGAGAGAGGGAGGAAGGGACAATTTTTGGGCCTGAGGAAGGAAAGAAAGAAAGAAATCACCAGACAATGGGGTGAGGAAGAGGACAAAGGCTGGAAAGCATTGAGGGGGACATAGCAAGGAGGGAGGGAAGAAGGGACAATTGTTGGGCCTGAGGAAGGAAAAAAAGAACCAGACAACAAAGGTAGAAAAAATTATTTTATTTTAAATTTAGTGATCAAAATGTGTCAGTTTGGAGAATTTATATCTGCTGTCTATATTTTGCATTTTATTTGTCTATTTTTCTATAGTTGTTACTGAGGTGACATTGCATATTTTAAAAAGTCATTTGCCTTGACCTCTGTGCCCTGTCCCAGCCTACCACTAAACCACCAGAGGGGGGACAGGATGCAGAGTCTGGCAGGGAGGGGGGACAGGATGCAGAGCCTGGCAATGAGTGTGGGGTTGGGTGCAGAGGCTGGCAGGGAGAATTTGGTTCAGAATGGGTTTTTTTCTTGTTTTCCTCCTCTAAATCTAGGGTGCGTCTTATGGTCAGGTGTGGCTTATGGAGCGAAAAATGTGGTTTATATTGGTAGCTGAAATCACCCATTATTGTACTTTTCTACCTTTTTACATAAGAAAAGCCATACTAGGTCAGACTAATGGTCCATCTAGCCCAGTTGCCTGTTCATTATAGGAAAGTATACTTTCCACATCAACACAAGTATACGTTTCCTATAATGAATTTTTTTTCTCATGTAGGCTGGTCCTTGTATCAGGTTTTTGCGGTCCTCAGGCAGCAGCAGTAAGCCGCGAAATAATTGTTGACCCACTCTTTGATTTAAACCTGCATGCCATACTTGCAATTGTAGTCAGTAGAAGTATTTCATTGACTTTTTTCACATCATTTTGAAATAATGCTCATATATGAAAGTTTTTTGCCTATGATGGGGAGGTGGTAGGGTCCTGTGACTCACCCAATACCGAGGCTTTTTCGTTCATTTAGCAATAATCTTAGTGGTGTTTCGTTTTGATTTTTTGTGGAGTGTTTTTTCTCCTATTTTTGGGCTACAAGTGTCTTAAATAAATAAATTTACAGGCATATACTATTTGGTTTCTTGGCAACAGTCAGTCTCTACCAAATATACTTTGACTTCTGGTGTCCCTCATGGCTCCATTACTCACTTCTATAGAGTCTTTAGACTTCACAGTTTTTGCCTATGTGGATGACACTCGGATTCTTGATAATGCCCTGTACAAACGTAAGAAAGTTCTTCTTCACCCAGAGAGTGGTGGGGGTCTGGAACACGCTTCCAGAGGCTGTTATAGGGGAAAGCACCCTTCATGGATTCAAAACAAGGTTGGATAAGTTCCTACTGGAACAGAACATACGCATGTAAGGCTAGACTCAAATAGGGCACTGGTCTTTGACCTAAAGGCCGCCGCGTGAGCAGACTGCTGGGCCCGAGAGACGACTGGTCTGAGTCAGCAACGGCAAATCTTATGTTCTTATGTCTAATAGTTTGCTTAATCATAAATTGGATGAAATAGTGAACTGGTTATAACAGCATAGGCTAAAACTAAATCTGTAAAAGTGTTATCATATTTTTTGTGGCCTCTTAAGCATGCCACCTTTATCCGTACCAGTTAAGATGGCTGGTATTTCCCTTTCTCAGACTGATTCTGTGCATGTTTTAGGGGTGACACTGGATATCATCTGCCCAATATTCAGTACTATTTAACCGGCCAGGGATGACTCCTGGTGGGTTTAACAGCTGTCTAAGCGCTAATATTCAGCGCAAGATGACTGCTGAATATTAGTGCTTTGTGACTTAGTAGGCTATCTACGAAGTTTAAAGCACTAGCCAACTATATTTAGTGGCCAAATCAGGCCACTTAAATAGCTGGTCTATCTTTGACTGCTATAAATGTACCTGGTTTGTGCTATATTTTGACTTAGCCAGCTAAGTTTATAACAATCAAAATTAAACTAGATCAGGGGTGTCCAACCTGCGGCCCGAGGACCGCATGCGGCCCAGTGAAGTATTTTGTGCGGCCCCGGTCGAGGGCGATGCAGTGTTTTCCTCTGCTGCCCCCGGGTATTTACCATCTTGCCGGCTCCTTCCTCTGTCTTGCTGCAGTGTTTGCGTGTTTGTGTGGCCCCCAGAAACATTTTTTTCGGCCAATGCGGCCCAGCGAAGCCAAAAGGTTGGACACCCCTGAACTAGATGTTCAATGCTGGTCACTGGAAATAGCCCAGCAATGAATATTTGGGCTCAGCACCAGACACAGAACTCAGCCTTCTCGTGGTCTGAACATTGGCCTCTTTGTTGTTTTTCACTAACATGTTTTGTTTATCCTTTTTCTCTGTTCTTTTTTTTGTTGTTGTTCATGTCTATTTTTTGACACTGCCTTGAGCATCTTGATTCACTCACTGGTTCTGCCAAATTTGGATTGTTGAATGTGTTGTTCCAGGGTTTGAAACAAATTCAATCGGAACACTGGTTGCCTGTGTCTCTTCACAATATCTATACAATTCTTCTCTTGGTACACACAATTCTTTATTCAAGACTCCCCTCCTATCACGTTTTTTCTTACCTCTGTATAAGAACTTTGCATTCTTCGCAACAGCATCTTCTCCACATCCCCTCACACCATGCCATCCATCTTTCAACTGTTCAACACGGGATCTTTAGTGTTATGGGTCCAATCCAATGGAACCATTGGATCTCTGTCTCAAGCCTGTACTGGAAGGGCTTAAGTCTCAACCTATTTTTTTCTTCAGGCCTGTAATCCTTGAGTATTTTACCACTCACCCTCATCTCAGACAGCTTTGTGTGAATGTGTCACCATTGATCCCCTCCTTCCCTTTCCGTATCCTTTGACTTTTCTTTCCTTGTCTTGTTTTACTTTCCAGTCTAAAATTGTAGTTTTTTAAAATAATAATTTTATGTTTTTATAGATTGTAAACCACAAGGAGGTATATCAGTTCTTTTAATAAACTTGAAACTTAATCTTTCATAGGATTTGGGAGTTTCAATAGATTTTTCTGTACCAGGTTATCCTTCAGGGTATACTGTTTCTGTCCATTTAATATGTAACTATCTTCAAGGTCTAGCAATTATCTTCTGCTACAGTGCCACTGAGTGTATTTTGTCTCTTGAGTTCCAGTCACACATCATCAAGCTTCTTTGCAGCTTTAGCTCCAATATGCCCAAGTTTTCAAGATGTTTATTTCCTTGCTTGTCAAAGTTATGATTTACTGTTCTTAATCAAAAGAAACACTGACAACCACATTTGGGGTAAGATCCAGTTGTGCATTGCTTCATGGAACATGTCAACAACAAAAAAGTGTTGTGTAAATGGAAAGTAGAACCTTGCAGTTATAGCAGAACCATCTTCTATGATATGTTGCAAAGGTTTGCCAATGTTTTCTAAAACAAATGCCAGAAAGTACGGTTGAGAAGAACCATTTTGTCATACACAAAGAGGGGCATTTTTGAAAGGACATCAAAGTCTGAAGTTGGACGTTTTGGGCAAGACATCCACAAACCTAGCAGGAAAAAATGTGCATTTTCAAAACTACCAGACGTCTATCTTTTTTGGCCATTTTCCAAAATAAAAATGTCAATGAAAAACGCACAACAGCAAGTTTTGTAGACATACCCAACTACCTTGTCTGGTGGTAGCAAAGGAATCTCCATCAGCTGAGCCTGGTTTAGGGATTCCTGTCAGCTCAACTGATAGGGATTCCACCTGCCAGGATCAGCTGAGCTTTGGAGCTCTACACTCCCCCCCCAGCATCTCCCTGACATCCCTGCCCCCCCCCACACCCCCCAGACCCTCCCCATCATCCTTCATATCACCTAACATTGTTTAACCCCCTCTCATATTCCCGGACTCCCCATACCTGCCGATAACAGATCGGCAGGAGGGAAGCACACTCCTGCCTGCCTACAGGACCGCGTGCTGTGAATGATGGGCTTTTCCCCTCCCAGTGCTTCTTGGGATGCAGTGGGAGGAGCCTAAGGCCCTGATTGGCTCAAAATATGAATATTTATATACTGCTTAACCACTAAGTTCAAAATGGGTTATACCAAGCATTAAATATACTGTATACATACTATATATAAAATAAGCCATAAAACTCACAATGTTCAAACAGCAGTACTCCTCCACAAATTCACTCTGCCACTCCAATGCATAGATATTTCTGAAATAGCCATGTTTTTAAACCTTTCCTAAAAGGCGTATAATTAAATAAGTTTCTTATTTCACAAGGCAAATTATTCAAATATTATGCAGTGATATGCTAATGACATGTGAATTAATAGCCACTGCTAATGAGATGTAAATGAAGCAGATAGTAAAGTACACATGAACGTGGTTAAGGTCATGGCAAACAACTATGCATCATTGAAATGTGGTTATTATTTATTTTTGTTTTTTAATTAACCAATAACATATTTTGAGGGTACTTGTACAACAGGTCATCTATGAAAGAGGTCTACAAAATTATATTTCAGACAGAAATGCACCCATGCACATTTACACCTGCTTGAGTTATCTTATTCACTAAGAATTCAATGTACAAGACAGCCCTCTCCAAAAAGGAAACTAACCCCCTCTTCTATTAAACTGCGCTAGCAGTTTCTAGCGCGGGGAGCCGCGCTGAATGGCCCGTGCTGCTCCCGACGCTCATAGGAACTCTATGAGTGTCGGGAGCAGCGTGGGCCATTCAGCGCGGCTCCCCGTGCTAGAAACTGCTAGTGCAGTTTAATAGAAGAGGCCCTATGGTCTGAGACAGCTTTGGTATAGGGTAGGCCAGTGTTCTTCAGTGTAAGACCCACGGATCAGGGGAGGCCTCCAGAGAGTTCTGTGGCAGCTCCCATTCTCTCTCTGGCTTTTTTTCAGCTACTAAACCAGGATGGAACCAGGCTGCTGGCGCTAATGTTTAAAAAGGAGTTAAAGCAGCTTTTAAACTGAGATATGAGGGAAAGCCGACAGTTGCCTGGGAGCGGATGGTTCGGTGTTAGGTATCCTTGGAGGATACTATTGAAACAGGATATTTAGGGACTCCCAGTAGGAAGGTTTCAAAACTGGAGGATTTAAAAGGAAGGCAGCGTAAAAGACTCAAATTTTCCCTGTCTTCTCAGTAGTTTGTAGTTGCAAGGAAAAAACACAATTTGAAGTGTATGTGTACAAATGCTAGAACTTATCAAAACCCAAGCATATTTGATCAAATAATAATAAAAAATATAATAAAAAATTATATGATGAAAATCATAAAAATGATTTTTATCATTGATGAAAAGCGTTCAGTGCCCTTGTCTCCTGCAATCAGAGTCACTAAGAGGACAATTGTGGGACCATTATTTCACTTTTCTGTCCCTATGTTATCACTTTTAATATATTGTATACTTGTACATTGTAACTAGTTCCCTGCTACTATAACAGTTATAATAAGATTTTAAACTTAGAGCTCCTTTTACAAAGGTGCGTTAGGGCCTTAATGCGCGGAATAGTGCGCGCGCTAGCCACTACCGCCTCCTCTTGAGCAGGCGGTAGTTAATCCGGTGCGTTCGCTAAAAAAATGCTAGCGCACCTTTGTAAAAGGAGCCCTTAGTAACACTTATCTCCAATTCATAGAAGGAACAAAGCTGTCTTTGAAAGATATAACTGCAAAGCGGATCCTTCTTTAAACTGAATCGTGCTCCATAAATATACACAAATGGATTGCTCCTCTACTTAGACCCAAGTTTCACTACATTAGGCTTCCTCAGGAGGAGTATTAACTAAAACAAAATTTTAAAAAAAAACTAGAAGCCTATAAAAGGAGAATATATAGCACTGAATGATGAGGTAGATATAATAGGCATCTCAGAGACATAGTGGAAGGAGAACAATCAATGGGACATAGTGGAAGGAGAACAATCAATGGGACATAGTGGAAGGAGAACAATCAATGGGACATAGTGGAAGGAGAACAATCAATGGGACATAGTGGAAGGAGAACAATCAATGGGACATAGTGGAAGGAGAACAATCAATGGGACATAGTGGAAGGAGAACAATCAATGGGACATAATGGAAGGAGAACAATCAATGGGACATAGTGGAAGGAGAACAATCAATGGGACACTGTGTTACCTGGGTACAAAGCGCCATATATCAAATCCAGGGCTTAGGGCCTCTTTTACAAAGGTGTGCTAAGTGCTGTAGCGTGGATTTAGCGCATGCTGAATCAATGCGTGCGTTAACTGCTAACGCGTCCATAGGCTAACATGCGCGCTTTAGCATTTAGCGTGTGTTTAGCGCGTGATATTTACCATGCGTTAAAAAGCATAGCGCACCTTTGTAAAAGAGGGGGGGGGGGGGTTAGAGCTGCTGTCTCAGCTCCCTGAGGTTGTGAATTAGATCCCAGCCTGCCCCCTGTGACTGGACAATTCACTTAACCTTGCATTGCCCCAGGCACCAGATAGGGAAAATGCTTAAGAGAACCTGATTACTATTCAATGTATTGTTTTCCGCTTTCGGTGAATCTCTTCATGAAAAAAGCAGTTAATAAATCCAAATGAACACATAAACTTCTGGCCAAGGACTGTCACTGCAATGCCTGGTGTGGTGAGGTGATTATAACAAACAAAAAAGTATATTGATATAAATTCCACATTTCACAATAACAATTACACCCAAAAATGGAATTCAAAAGAGGTATTTAGTCAATTCTTGAAGGAAAAAAATTAAGTCTGTGGTATAGCAGTAGCGGTCAGGAAGGATTAGTGCTTGTTAAGACGTAAAAGTTGATGTCACTTTGAATTGCACTTTTGACTGCGTTATAATAAGCGGACTGGGAGGTTTCCAGTCCTGATTTTCAAATTGATTCTCCGAAGAAGCGAGGGCAAAACGGGCCTATCAGAATCAGTGTTAAAGTATTAAGATAATTGGCCTAGAATCTTGATTTGAAATTATTGAATAGAATCAATGCATTTATTTAAGAATTTTTTTAAGATTGCTGAATTTGCACATTAGAATGGTTCGAGAAGAGGAGGAGGACCAGTGATTACACTCAGGTTTCATTCAGCTTAACAGCTGTTCCGGCTGATTTGTATGCATCAGAAAACCAGTCTGAGTTTCTTTCTCCCCCCAAAAACTGATGTTTGATATGATAGTATAATTGAAACTGTTGGGCAACAGATTGAGTTGAGGTGATTATAACATACAGAAAATCTTGCCTGGTTCTGAATTGAGCTATAACCTACCACAGACCAGTTATGAACTGGAAATCCAAAAATACAGAAGAAAATGGTTAGGTTTAAATGTATGAAATATAATATATACACATGCATAACAAATGCTAGTTACTGGAATTGAGGAAGTCTTTGATTCCCAAGCTGGATTCATTCGGTGCACCTAATGTTTGCAAGATTGCAATTTCTTTCCATGTCAGTTTCAATAATTGTACTATAGTAATGTAAATGTAAGCATTAAAATGACAGCCTATCTCCATAGTAATGCATTATTGCTTTGAATATGCTGATAATGTTTCAGTATGCAATGTTTATTTTTTTTTAAAAAAAAAAAACCTGTTAGGTAAATTGGTTCTATAATTCAGTATCTGCCACCAAAGTTCCACAGTGGTATTTAATCTTTATGAATCAACCATATGGAAACAGAAGACGGTAGAGAACGGCAGGTAAACAACTTGTATGTTAAGGCACTGCTTCTCAGCTCTCTTCAAGAGGCACACATAGCTACCCTGAACTGATTTATTTTTTATTTTTATCTGCATTCATCCCTAAAGTTGGTGCTAGTTAATCTCATGCATATAGAACCTAACGGATGTAGCGATATATAAGAAATAAATTACATTACATTACATTGACTGTAATAGTCCTGGAAACCGGACAGGCCAGCTGTACCTTGAGGAGAGGATTGAGAAACACTGCATTAACCCTCTAATTCTAAAAACTTGTATGCCCAACTTTATGCTTAGGGCCTGATTCTATATAGAGAGTCCCCGAAATTGGCGCCTGACTAGAACAGCACTTATTACAATTCTACAAGGTGGGTGTAACATTTATAGAAACGTGCTTAGTACCTTGTGCATCACATAACCTAAGCACACCCATTTTGGCCAGCTAAAACCAGGCCTAAATGTCTACGCCTAAGTTCTGTGGGGATCGGGCATATTCTATAACAATTTGCATAACTTTTAACGAATGCCCACGATCCACCCCTGGCCATGTCCCCTTTTCAAATTCACACACTGCAACTGGTGCATACTTTTTATAGAGCGGTGCTTTCTGTGTTGTGAATGTAACATTTAATTAGTACCAAGTAGAGTAAATCATTTGGTGTTAATTGTTAATTACTGATGCCAATTAGGCCGATTAATCAATTATGTTAGGCACACGAACATAAAAATAGCCTTACTGGGTCATACCAATGGTCCATCAAGCCCAGTAGCCTATTCTCACGGTGACCAATCCAGGTCCCTAGTACCTGGTCAAAACCCAAGGAGTAGCAATATTCAATGCTACCGATCCAGGACAAGCAGTGGCCTCCCCCATGTTTTTCTCAATAACAGACTATGTGGACTTTTCCTCCAGGAAATTGTCCAAACCTTTCTTAAATCCAGCTATTCGCTCTTATCACAACCTCATGGCCTAATTTATCAGTGTCTAATCCAGATGTCTAGCGACACTTAAGTCAACTGTGCCTATTCTCCACCCTGACTACACCTACTTTCCAGGGAGGCATCATTAGGTGTTGAAGTGTACCGCCACATAGGTTTTGCTAGGCATTCCAAGAGTTAAGCACAAACTCATTATTTTATTTTATTTTATTTTTTTTTAATTAACTGTGTGTGCTGCAGTGGTTAGAGCTACAGCCTCAGCACCCTGAGGTTATGGTTTCAAATCCCTTGCTGCTCCTTGTGACCCTGGGCAAGTCACTTAATCCTCCCATTGTGCCATGTGTACACTAGACAGAGTTTGAGCCCGCCGGGACAGATAAGGAAATATGATAAAGTACCTGAATGTAAAATTACTTAGGATATAAGTGGTATATAAATAAATAAAAATGCAGTATAAATATATATATACTATGCCAATTAAGCCAATTTTTTAAAAAGCCAAACGTGGTTTCTGAAGTTAGGCATCACTAGGCATCCTAGATTACGGCACCTAGTGGCGCCTAATATAGCCATCCTATATAATATGTGGCCCTAAGGGCTCCCCTATCTAATCCTGTGCTGATCAGTTAGTGCGCAATAATGCCCCATGTGCTAACTTAGCAATGTCCCACCCACTCTCTAACTCCAAACACCCCCTTTCCCAGATTTTTTTTTTTAAAATTTTTAGTGCAAGAAGTGCACATGCAAATTGGCAAATTTATCACAGGATACCTCAGTGCGTCCTGCGGTATACCTTTTTAAGCTTAAGTAAGCACTTGTTAATGTTTACTCCAGCTTAATAAAAAGACCCCATATTTAGCAATATTTGCCTATTGCATGAAAATTTTTGCATGAAGATATATGGCAAATAGTTTGAGGAATATGCATATTTTGTGGAATATTTGCAAAATTATTTCTGAGATTAAAAAAAAAAAGATTTTTAGATCTATAATTGAATACAGGGAACTTAGGGCTCCTTTTACTAAGCTGCACTAGCGGTTTTAGCGCATGCTGCATTGTCATGTGCGCTAGATGCTAACGCCAGCATTGAGCAGGTGTTAGTTCTTGGCACATAGCGCGGGCTTAGCGCGTGGCAGATGCAGCGTGCAATAAAAACGCTAGCGCACCTTAGTAAAAGGAGCCCTTAATTGCTTTAAACATCAAAGCACTCTAAGGGCCTCTTCTATCAATCTGCGCTAGTAGGTTGTAGCGTGGTGAGTCGCACTGAATGGCCTGTGCTGCTCCAGACGCTCATAGAATTCCTATGAGTGTCGGGAGCAGCACGGGCCATTCAGTACTGCTCTCTGCGCTAAAAACTGCTAGCGCAATTTGATAGAAGAGGCCCTAAGTTTTATGCAAATCTACAACTTCTTAGCAATTAATGTTGGAAATAAACACCACAACATTATTTCAGGGCTCATTTTCTAAATGTATTTGTGGATTTACTTGCTTGTTTATATATTTACCTATTTTTGCTTCCGAAAATCTCTTTCCCAGAAACCTATTTTCATCTACAGAGCGATCACTTGACTCCAGCGAATTACATAGAAAATGCCTTGGTGTGCATGAAAGCTTTTGACATCAGAAATGAAAAATCTTTGTAGACGTAACGTAGTAATGCACCAGAGAATTATAAATGAGATTGCAGTAACCTGTGCACTGGGGGACTAGTGATTCAGAAATTGCTAAATATTACTGAAAGGTGCTTTAGGTTGGCTGAAAAAGTCTTAGCACAGACTCATGTCTGCATAACTGTTGTGTCTATAAACTGTGAGGACTGCACTGGACTTCCATTTAAAGGTTTTTATTAGTTGACTAATTTGAGTAAAGCCATAGCTAGATGCATCAGAATTTCAGTAGGTTATCCTTGAGAGAACGCATACAGTTTACTGGCTTGTTAAAAACAGTGTACATATATACATACATCCAAGGAAAATGATGTTTACTCCTTACAATATCGTTCCAATGGCCCCCAGATCTTTATAAAATTATTATAGTTCCCTTTCTGTATTGCAATTGCTCTTTCCATCTTAAAAATATGGCATACCGAATTCCACCAAAATGTATAATTAAGATTAGTATAATTTTTCCAGTTATTGGTGATATGCTGAATAGCAACCCCAGTCAAGATTAATAATAGTTTGTTATTATGTGCTGATATTTGACTTTTTTTTCCTGTTTTTATGTTTTTAAAATTATATGAAAATTATACAAGTGTTATTGTTGTTACTAATGATATATTCCTGTACGCTTGCTGTAAGTTTTCAAAATGAATAAAGAATTAAAAACAAACAAACAAACAAAAAAACTAGTGAGTTAACCAGCTATTCAGATCCTGTCATCTGATATCGAAGCTTGAGTTGAACCTAACTGACTAGGTTTTCAAATGAATAAACTCCAAAATTCAGCTGGTCAGTCTTTGACAAGCTATATTTATAGCCTCATTTACTAACATATTAACTGGTTAATTAACCTTAATGTTCATTAATTAATGCAGGCCCTGTAATTCTTAATTGGGCCTGTGTGCTAACCATGCTTATAACTCAAATTAGTGTGCATGGATAAATAAGGCCCTTAGTGGCCTAGGGGGGTAATTCTAAAAAGGTCACCTAAAGTTCGACACCAGAATCCTGTAACGACACTCATGCATGTAATTGCCATTATAGAATACTAGTGCAAGTGCCTGCAAGTAACCGTAGACAGTTTGGCATGTGACTGCATCTATTCTATAACCAGCACATGCAACTGTCAAACTGCTGCTGGTACTTCTACTCTTCATTATTTTTATAGTGGTACCAGGCACATGCCAGTGGGGGAAGGTGCGATGGTATCATACTTTCAATTGCAAGTGACAGCTAGGTTGCAAAGCAGAGGACTGCCACGAGTCTCTAAGCGTTTACCCAGCTCCTGTTGTCCGCCCCCCCTCCCCTTTTATCTCCTTTCTAGACCAAGTGCAGATTCTCTAATATCGCTAGTAAAATCTGATGTGCCGCTGTCGCGGCTGTAAATGTAACAATTTGAAAAAGATGAGTCATTCTCAAAGAACCGCATATGCAAATGAGGTTCACAGAGGATCACAAAATTTATATGAGATGAGTCATTGGTAATAATGATCATTACATGAGCAGAATAGCCCACAGAAAGAGGCGTAAATGTGTGCATGTGCTGAGAAAAGCTATCCCATTGGCATGCATATCATGTGCATGCCTTATTGGAGCGCAATATACAGTACGTCACATACAGCTTCCCATGAGTGTTTTTGAGATTTTTTTTTTCCTCCAAAGCTATTATACTACTATAATTTATGTATATGGTGTATTTTTAAAAAAATTTATCATGGGCTGCAGCTAGAAACTCACGCCTGAGATGCGCTTTTCACAGTCCCTGCACCCCAGGACCAGTCGGTAATTTTTGGTCATCAAAAACCAGCGTTGTTCTTGGAGAATTGCCCAATAATGATAATCACCTGGAGTGTTCGTTTAAATATTAAGGAGACCATTTTACTACCATTTTAATTTAATGACCTCATTGTAATGCATTTGCATGGTAGAGTCAGAGGTTGCTAGAAAGCTCAGAAAAGGCCATGGTGAGCCGTTCTGAAAATCAGGAAGTAAAATACTGTCACTAAACTGGCCCAACACTCCCCATCATGGATTGGCAGGAGGGATGTCCATTCCCTCCTGCCACCGGCCCCATCGATCCCACGACACCCCCTCCTCCCATCATGGACTGGCAGAAGGGATACTCACTTCTTCCTGCCACTGGCCCCCCCAAACCCCTCACACCCCACAACCCTTGACACCCCACAAACACCCCACACAGACACCCCCACCCCATACCTTTCAAAGATAGGCCTGCTGGAGGGATTCCTACTCACTCCAGCCGACAGGTCCACCTCTTCAAAATGGCAGGCCTTCCCCTTCCCGGTGCATCCTGGTATACACCAGAGTGGGGCCTAAGGCCCTGATTGGGCCAGATGCCTAAGGCCCCTCACATAGGCACCTGGATGAATCAGGGCCTTAGGTGTCCTTCCCGGTGCATCCTGGGATGTATTGGGCTTGGCCTAAGACTCCACTTGGACTCCACATAGAATGATGAAAGCTCATTTATTAACTACTGATAAATGTTGGCATTTAACATATCTTCAGGTACTCTACAACATATATGATTTTTGAATAAATTAAAATTCAACCATTTTGGATAGAAATTTGGAAAACTATTAAAGAGATTACTCTGCTGAGATAAACTTTGAGATCATAATTCTCAATTCTTTACACCCTGGCTTTAGAAATTCTTCTTGTAAACCTAAATTGATTGATATGCTAACTTCAGTTGGTATAAAACATATTTTAAAGAACTGGAAATCTGTTCGTTTTTTAGATTATACCTTCTGGTGGAATTTAGTTTGCTTTTATAGACGATATGAACAGTATGCAGCAGAAAAACAAAATCCATTATCATTAATCAATCTACATTCTTTATGGTCTCCTATTGATGTATATTTACATAAAGATCACATGAGAATATAATGTGATACAATTCTCACCTGATAACAGAATGTTATAGTTAGACCTAAGTGAAATTATTTTTGACAAGATGAAATATTCCTGATATGATAGTATATTATACCGTGTTCATTATAATTCTATATTATTATACCCTATATGATACTTGCACTGCATTATTCCTGTTCTTGTTTATATCTATAAAATGTTAATAAACAAATTTAACTTAAAAAAGCATTAATACAAAAAAATTCATTAACATGTCATGCTATCCTAACTTTTTAACAGCAGCAGAAAATCTATTATATAAGGTAAAGGGCAAAAAAAGAAATTACTGAAAATCACTGATCTTTTTCTTGAAAGCAGTTTAGACTTTCCCCATGATCTTAGTGAGGACTTCAGCTGAGAGTGTTAATTATCTGCATCTCTAAGGTATTAGAGGTTCATTGATGGTGCTTCCTCATGTATCATTTTTCTGCAGTGATTCTTTCTTACAAGAAATAAAAAGAAGTTCAGGAATTCACAATGCAACAAACTCTTGAGCCCTCTGCCATTTCTAATTATCTGGAACATTGTACTGCCATAAACTGGGTGCATTTTGGACCATTATGTGCCACAAACGCCATAATGAACCATTAAGATTGAACCAAATGCACAAGTTTTTCATTTTGCTCACCACACTAGTTTCGCTCTAAATTCAAAGAAAAGGCAAAATGAAGCATGCATATACTAAGAACTGCTGTAGCAACTAAGGTGACTCATCTCAGGTTCCCTTTCTTCTATTTTGCAGGCAAAAGTCCATTTAGAGAAACCTACAGCTTCCCGATTAGATAAATCCACACAGACTGAATTGGTAGGCCATGACGTAAGTACCTGTATCAAACCGAGTGATATTCAGCCTATTCAGCTCTATTGCTGCTGCATCCATGCCTTGATTTAATGGGATTTAACAGAACACTATTCATCTTTCGCTCTTAAATGTTTCTCAAATGCCTTCTTTAACAGGAACACCCCCCCCTGCCCACAAAAACCTAATCACCACTACCTGTCAGCATGCAAATTTGCTATTAATTGCTTGTATTACCAACAGCTTTTTTATTCTCTGATGGGTTAGTGGAAATGCAAATACATGAAGGATACATATTAGTAGAATGTAAAATATTTTCGTATGAAACAGCATTTACTCAGTTATTAAGAATTTAATGACGTTATTATGTTTGTAATCATCAACTAAGCAATTCAGATTTTACATACTAACATATAATAGGAAAGACACAATTTTGTATAAAATCTTACATTAATACTTTAATCATTGTGTACCAGTGAGGGGGTTCTATCACTAATTTGGGTAATTGAAAATTAAAATTTTCATCTTCTTTCAGAAAGCTAATTTCTTAAAGCAGCTGCTCTGCTTATGAAACACGAATTTAAATTGTTAATGCAAATGGAAACAATCAGGGTAATTCTGTACAATAGGCTCTTACTTGTTCGCACCATTTATATGCATAAATATTTCAAATACCACTATATATTTGTCTTTGTGCACACATTCACATGTAAATATGATTCAGACGTTCAAATACTTGAAAGGTATTAATATAGAACAAAATCTTTCCAGAGAAAGGAAAATGGTAAAACCAGAGGGCATAATTTGAGGTTGAGGGGTGGTAGACTTAAGAGTAATGTTAGGAAATCCTTATTTACGGAGAGGGTGGTAGATGCCTGGAATGCGCTCCTGAGGGAGGTGGTGGAGAAGAAAACGGAGACAGAGTTCACAAAAGCATGGGATGAACACAGAGGATCTCTAATCAGAAAATAATGGGTATATATTGAAGAACTAAGGCCAGTGCTGAGCAGACTTAGTCTGTGTCCCGTATGGATGGGCTGGGGAGGGCTTCGATGGCTGGGATACTTTAGATGGGCTGGAGTGAGCTTTGATGGCGACTCCGGTAGATGAAACCTAAGTACACTACCAGGCAGAGCTCTGGGTTTCTGGCCCAGAAATATCTAAGGAAAAAAGGACAATTTAAATTAAATCATGAATTTATAGAATGTATACATTTGGGCAGACTGGATGGATCTTTAGGGTCTTTATCTGCTGTCATTTACTATGTTTAAATGCCACTATGTTGCCTAAGTGCTATTCCGTAAATATAAAGCAGACCCAGAAGTGGACCTATATTCCTTGCCCAGAAGGTGCCAGGGCATCCCAAACCCATGAGAATGACAGGGAGGTTAGCAAAAGTACAAACTCTCAAGCTGACAGACGAGAGGTTAGCTGGCAAACCAGACCTTGGGTTTCAGTTTCCCGGAGGAAGGAAAAGAGAGTGACACCTGAGCCCATAAAGATAAATGACCATGCTAAATACACAGCTGAATCCCCTGAGAGGAAGTAAAGCATTACCAGGGAGTGCCCTGTTACACCAGGGGTAGAGAGGAACTCAAATACAAGCTGAAGGCTTGCAAGGCAGATAAGAACATAAGAAACGCCTTCACCGGATCAGACCAAGGTCCATCTAGTCCGGCGATCCGCACACGCGGAGGCCCATTTAGGTGCTCCTTTTTGGAGACCCGGATTTCCCGTATCCCTCAATATGATTTGCAAGAAGGTGTGCATCCAACTTGCGTTTGAAACCCAGAACAGTATTCTCTGCTACCACCTCCTCCGGGAGAGCATTCCAAGCGCCCACCACTCTTTGTGTGAAACAGAACTTCCTGACATTTGTCCTGAACCTGCTGCCATTCAGTTTCAGGCTATGGCCTCTTGTCCGCGTCACATCCGAAAATGTCAGTAATGCTGCTTCCTGGTCAATTTGATCAAATCCCTTCAAGAGAAGGATGACAGAAATGCTGGATGCTGCTGAGAGCAATGTGGAGTCTTCATTAGAGCAGTCCCAGCCTATGGAAGTTACTCCAGAGTGGGAAAGCAATCCACAGAATTGGGTTGGAGAGGAAGTTCCTATGGAGGTGCTGCTGGCCAAGCAAAAGGCTGGGAACTGAGGAAACTGTAATGTACTATTGATAACTTTAAAAGTAAAACTGCTGCTGCTTGTGTACTGTGAAAGCTTGCTGTGGCTGTTATCCAGAGGGATGGGTGGGGTGGGGGATTAGAAACCTCTTCAATAGGGCTGATAGGAAGTGTTACAGCTTTGGGATTAACTCTAGGGTAGCCAGATTAATTCTAGGGTTACCAGATGTCCGGATTTCCACAGACATGTTCTCCTTTTGGGGACATGTCCTCGGGTCCGGACGGCTTTTCAAAAACCAGCGTGGTTTTTGTCATGGTTAGCGTGATGTCAGGGGGATTCCTCAGTTTAAAAGCAGCAGGAAAGAACGCTGCAGCCGTCTTAAGCAGAGCTGCGTTTTGAACTCGTATTAGTGTGAAAGTTAAACGAGTCAGGTAAGAAAGACAAGAGTATTTTTTTTTTTTGTTATATTAACATGGTGGTTGGAAAGGATGAGGTACTAATGTGCACTTTTATTGCAGTTTGATGATTTATTTACACCTCACTCCCCGATGAAAAGATTGAATATGTGCAGGAAAGACATGTGTAACTCACGGTATTCTGTAAGGGTGGCAAGTCAAATGTGCGCAAGACAAAAGCGCGCGGACAATTGAGCGCAAGACAATTGAGCACAACCACAATTGCACGCAAGACAGATAAGCGCAAGACAACTAAGTGCAAGACAATTGAGAGCAAGACAACTTAGCTGCATGCATTTGACTATGAACCTTCTTTAAGTGGTGTGCATAATGTCTTCACTGCCCACACACTCCCATGCACATGTCCCTTTGGAAATACAGTGAGCATTATGGAAAAATTCAAGAAATGGTATCCAAAGTTAGGCACTGAGATGATCATCTTTAAGCTAGTACTCTATTCTGCTAGCTGAGGGCTCCTTTTAGTAAGGTGCGCTATTTTTTTAGCGCACGCTAACCACATGCTAAATGCTAACGCATGGATGCGAGTCTGTGGATGCGTTAGTGGTTTGCGCACACATAGATTTAGCGTGCGCTAAACACATGCTGAAACGCTTAGCGCACCTTAGTATTTCATTCACGCCTGCCAAAGTTTGTGCCCGCCTGGTGGCCTGTTAGGCGCTTAATTTCAAGGGATGCCCCCCGAATGGTCATGCCCCCTTTGGAGTTGTATGCTATGAAGTTTAAGTGCACAAGTTATAGAATAGGGACTAGGCAGCTCCAAACTCTAACCCCACGCTCCATCCCTTCTATCGTGCTGCGCTGTTTGCCTGAGATAGACTTCCTGAGTCAATATGTCGAGCTCCATCCTTGCTGTATTCAAATCTACTTTTTTTTTGAGGCTGCTTTTAACTCCTAATTCCTACTCCCGTATCTTTTAATCATTCCCACTGTAAACAGTTCCCTACTCCCAGTGGCGTCACAAGGGTGAGAGGCGCCCAGAGTGGAGACGCCCCTCCCCCACCCTCATCTCATGCCCCCGCTCCTTTCCCCCATGCCCCCTGCCGCACATGCCCCCTTTCCTTCCCCCGTACCCCTCGTTGTTCACCGCCGCGAGTAATGACGAGCTCTCTCTCCGACGTCACTGTCTATGTGCAGCACCCGGAAGGGACATCGGCGGGAGAGCTGACGCAGTCACGAGGATGACGTGGAAGTTGTTGCTCACGGTGGTGAACAACTAGAGGTACGGGGGAAGGGAAGGAGGTGCGCTGGTGGCGAGGGGAGGATTGGGAAGAGGTGGAGGGGCAAAGAGGGCGGAGAGGAGGAGGGATGCCGGCGCCTCCACCAACATGGCACCCAGGGCGGACCACCAGCCCTTACTACACCACTGCCTAATCCTTTATTTCTTCTGTTTGTTTTGATCTGATTGTAAGCTCTATTGAGCACTGCTGTGCACGTCTAGCAGCGCTATAGAAATAAGTAGTAATAGCCTAGTAAATTACTGCCAATTAAGTGGTTGTTAATGCCAATAAGCATTAGCTAATTAGCATTAGCTAATTAGTTTACATATGGATCTGTGATCTGTACCCAATTTTTTGCAAGCTGAATAGAATCCGATGGTATACTGTTTAGATGCTTTGATGCCACTTAGGGCTAGATTCACTAAGCAAACCGAACGTGTACCGATCGGTTTGCGAGCCCTTTGCGACCTGATTTCCCTCTGACCTGATTCACTAACCTCTCCTCCGATCCGATTCCGATCCATGCATGCAAATGAGGGGAAACGGCATGCAGAATAGGCAAGGACGCGATTCACTAGACTTTTCAAGGAACACCGACTGGGCTGGCCGATCCAAAAAGAAGCGACTGGTGGGGAATCTTTCGCTCATGACCTTTCCTGCTCTCTGCTGACTTCTCCTGCCCTTTTCAGCCCCGAGTCTCCTCGAGCCGCCCTGCGTCCCCCACTCACCATCCTGGCTCTACTGCCCTTCCCCCGCACTGTAAGCCCGTGGTTTAAACCCATGGGTTTAAAGCGGGTTAAAACCAGGCTCATGAAAAAACCCCAGAAAAAAAATAAAGCAGCTTGCAGCTCCATAAGCATGCGCAGACCATCTACAGATGGTCTGCGCATGCTTCAGAATCGCTCACTAGTGATCCGTGTGGTCAGTGGGGGGCGTTTCTCCGATCGTCCCCCATTTGCATGCTGAGCGTTGGTGAATTGGTCGGCCTGCCGCAGATTGGACACAGATCGGGCATGGAGAGGCAGGTTAGTGAATCTAGCCCTCAGTCACCTGGGACCAGATTCTGCAAACAGTACCTAAATTGGCTGGCGCCTTGATAAAAAGGTGCCAGGCACATGTCAATCACACTTAGGCGCTGTTTACAGAATCGCGTTTGACAGTGCCTATCACAAGCTTATGTGCTAGTAATGTAGGCCAGGGTTTTACTGGCCTACATTGCAAGCACCTAAGTTCTTTAGAGAATCACGCCTAATGGTGCCTGTCTCTATTGTCTCTCTCTCTGGCCCCAAACATGCCCATTTAGGCATTAGGCGCCGTTAGGCACCATGCAATAGGTGCCTTCCTTTTATAGAATCGAGTAGGCACCTATCGGCCAATTAATTTTTTTTTCCAATTATGAGCGTGTTATAGCTCGTTTAGGTAATTAATGGAGGCACCAATTTAGGTGCCTCATACAGAATCTGACCCATAGATGTTTGCTTACCTACAAGAGTGGCAATACTCTGTACATTTGCACACTCAAGTAGTGTGTAAATCAGTGTTTCTCAAACTTTCTCGAGCCGGGGCACACTAAAGATAGTGGCCAACGGCTCGAGGCTCCCAGAAGTACACAGACGTCGCCGTGATGACATCACAAGTATGTTTGACATCCACCCATACGCAGAGGCCCTCCATAGGACCTGAAATGCCAGTAGGGCGTGCCAGCAGGAAAGTCTAACAAATATCAACTGAGTACCTCCAACCACAGACCTCCCAAACTCCACCATAGACCCACCCAAGCTCTTCCCCAGATCCAACACCCTTTACTAATTGTAATGCAATTTTTCCATTCATTTTTCATATACACACAATATACACAGCAGATATAAAGTCTCAAAACTGACACATTTCAATCACTATATTGAAAATAAAATCATTTTCCCTACCTTTGTTGTCTGGTGACTTTATTTTTCTGTGTTTTTAACTGTTTCCAGTGCCTTCTTATCCAATGACTGTTTTTCTCTCCGTCTTCACTTTCTGCCTTGCATCCATCTTTGACATTAACTTTCAGTTTTTCCATTTTTCTGCTTTCTTCTCAAAATCTACTTTTCCATGTCTTACCTTCCCTTCCTATCTCTCTCTCCTTCCCTCCCTATTTCCATGGTCCAACATCTCTCTCCTTCCTTTCCTCCCTTCCCAGTCTGGCATCTCTCTCCTCTCCTTCCCATAATCTGGCATCTCTCTTTACTACTATTATTATTTCTATAGCGCTACCAGACTCCCCTCCTTCCCTTCTGTTCCCTGGTCTGATATCTCTCCCTTCCTTTAATAATCTCTCCTTCCCCCCAGTGTAACATTTTTATTTCCTTTCCTCCTTTTTGCCCCCTGCAGTCCATCTCCCTTCCCTTCCTCCTTTCTGGGACCCCCTTCCAGTTCAACATTTCTCCCTCCTTTCTATCAGTCCAACGTTTTTTTTCTCTCTTCCTCCTGCATGCTTCTCCTCTGGTACTCCTTTCCACCCCCAACCAACATCTTACATTACATTACATTACATTAGGGATTTCTATTCCGCCTGTGCCTTGCGGTTCTAGGCGGATTACAATATAGAAGATGTCTGGGCAATTCCAGTAGAATTACATTACAGGATAAGAGTAGATTACAGGAACGGTAAAGAATTATGATACAACAATTTAACAGAATGGTACATAACACAGAGGATAATACATGTCACAGAAGATAATACATATCACAGGAGATAATATATATCGATTGAATCAAGTTAAATCAGGTGTAGTGTAGAAGAGTTACAGTACATTCTAATTCACAGACAAGGAGATACTATAGGTGGGTATTTCTGAAGGTGTTGATTGGTAACTCGTTGGGAGGAGGTTAGAGTGATGGGAGATATTTTTTGAACAATAGTGTTTTTATTTCTTTACGGAAATCTTTTATGTCTGTTGTTTTGATCAGTAATTCTAGGATGTCAGAGTCGATTTTAGCTGCCTGTGTCCCTAGAAGGTTGTCGTAAAGTTTCTTACGACGAGTTCCGTTGAGAGGTGGGAAGGTGAAGATGTTCTGCGTTCTCCTTCTTCTGGGTGAGAGGTAGTAGTGAAAGCGGTTGTTTAGGTAACTAGGTGCCGTGCCGTGGGTTACTTTGAAAATGAGACAGTAGAGTTTGAATTGTATTCTTGCTCTTATTGGTAGCCAGTGAGATTCTAAGTATGCATTAGTAATGTGGTCATGTTTGCTGAGTGAGTATATGAGTCTGAGGGCTGTGTTCTGGATGGTCTGCAGTTTTTTTATTGTGTTGATAGGGCAAGGTAAGTAAAGGCTGTTGCAGTAGTCTACAATGCTCAGCACAAGAGATTGGACAATGATCCGGAATTGGTCTTTATTAAAAAATTTTCTGATAAAGACCAATTCCGGATCATTGTCCAATCTCTTGTGCTGAGCATTGTAGACTACTGCAACAGCCTTTACTTACCTTGCCCTATCAACACAATAAAAAAACTGCAGACCATCCAGAACACAGCCCTCAGACTCATATACTCACTCAGCAAACATGACCACATTACTAATGCATACTTAGAATCTCACTGGCTACCAATAAGAGCAAGAATACAATTCAAACTCTACTGTCTCATTTTCAAAGTAACCCACGGCACGGCACCTAGTTACCTAAACAACCGCTTTCACTACTACCTCTCACCCAGAAGAAGGAGAACGCAGAACATCTTCACCTTCCCACCTCTCAACGGAACTCGTCGTAAGAAACTTTACGACAACCTTCTAGGGACACAGGCAGCTAAAATCGACTCTGACATCCTAGAATTACTGATCAAAACAACAGACATAAAAGATTTCCGTAAAGAAATAAAAACACTATTGTTCAAAAAATATCTCCCATCACTCTAACCTCCTCCCAACGAGTTACCAATCAACACCTTCAGAAATACCCACCTATAGTATCTCCTTGTCTGTGAATTTCTTTCTCTCTCTCTCCATGTGTCTAACTTTTCACTCTTTGCCCTCTCCCCCTTCCACAGAATGTAATATTTCTCCTTCCCTCCTTTCTGTTCTCCCCATCCGTCTTGCCCTCTCCATGAGTTCAACACTTTCTCCCTCCTGCACTCTTTCTCTCGCTTTCCTTTCCTCTTCCCTCGAGTGGCATCCTCCTTCCCACCCCAAAACCCAATATGTTCTCTCCCCATGCACCATCTCACCCTCCCCTCCAGTGTGTAGCACCTTTCCTTTCCCTCCCTTTCTGCCAAGTCCAGCAGCACCTCTTCTCCCTTTCTTTTACCTCCCCCCTATCCAGCAGTACCCCTTCCCTCCTTCCCCTGTCCAGCATTACCCCTTCTCCTTTCCCTTTTCACCCCCTGTCCATCAGCACCCCTTCTCCCTTCCATCCCCTCCTTCCAGCAGTACCACTTCTCCCTTCCCTGCTCCCCAAGTTCAGCGGTACCCCTTCTCCCTTCCCTGTCCAGCATCCTCTCCTCTCTCTAGGCTACCGGCAGTTCACTGTGTGGTTTTAACTTAGTCACTCAACTGCCGCTAGGATTAGTTTTGCTGCTGTTTCATCAGGCAACCTCGGAGATTTTGCTAGGCTAACCTGCCTTGCATCTTCGAAGTGGGCTGGCCTAGCAAAGGCCCTGCGGCTGCCTGAAGGAACTGAGTTTAAACTAATGCTAGTGGCAGCTGTGTGACTAAGTTAAAATTACACTGAGCTGCCGCTGCTGGTCCAGGGGTAGGGAGAGAAGCTGCGGGGACTCCTGCTTGCCTCTTCTGCTCTGATTTTAAATGTGCCATGGCATACAGGGGCAGGGAGAGAGGTGCCGGCATCAGCTAACTTGCAATTTCCTGCCTTCTGCTGCCGATACTCCCGCTTTCGTATCGGCAGCAGAAGGCAGGAAGTTGTAAGTTAGCTGACGATGGCGCCTCTCTTCTTGCCCTGTATGCCACGGCACACTTCAAATCTCAGGAGGCGCACAGTTTGCGATACACTGGTGTAAATGTAGACACCCTGTTACAGAATGGCCCTTCACATGTCTGATTATAGAATATTTTGTCCTATGATGTCTGTTCTAAGTTGTACTTTATGACTTATGCTGTTGCAGTCACTCTGAGTTGTTGAGATGAGCAGAGATAAATCAAATGGAAATACAGAAATATCTTACTAATCTAATATCTGCCAGTTTGTATATTTGTCATTGACTGAGAAATCCTAAATGGCTTTTAACACACATACATTGTAACTGCTCATTTTCAAAGAGAAATAAGGCTTCTGTTTTTCCTTGGATAGTGACTTCAATATATGCCATCTAAAGGTGATAATATATTGCAAAAAAATGCAAATTACTCAAAATTATATACTTTATTATCCTAACATAAGAATTCTTCAAAAGTGTTGATGTGCATAATCTCTTAAGACCATGTACCTGTATAGCATTTTAAGAAGAATTTATCCATGTTGACTCAAATTCTGTTCTGTTGCAATATTTTAAGGTTATTGTCAATTTGATCAAATAAAAGATATTACCACCGAAGTTCAATAAATCTCTGTAGAAGGTTTGCAGTTTATCTTTCCCTGTAAGGCTACATAGTAGATGGTATTAATGAATTGAAAAGCATTGTACCTCATAATGCCATTCATCACGGCAATTTCTGGTATACTTAAAAGTACACAGTCAGGTGCACTATGATAACTGTTCCCCTGATATTCAGCACAACAAAGAAAAATGGGGAGACCCAATAATCCACAGTGAAAACAATAACAAAAAACTGTGGATACAGATGTTCTGGAGATAATTTATCATACACTGACATATAAAAACATGAAAATTCAATTAAAAAAGTATAATGATAAAAACCAACCGGTCTGACGCTGCCCCCCCCCCCCCCCCCCCCACACACACCCCAAGCTCATGTCCTCTTAAGGCTCATCGCCGGATGAGCCCACCCCCCAAAACGCTTGGTAGGTCGGGACACCGCTGCTGCGACATCCCTAAACCCCAGTGCCAACCAAACCACCCACGGAAGAGAGGGAGGGAGGGGAAAAACCACCTTCAGGAGCCAGGAACCCCTGACCCCGGAAGGTCCCAGCTTTTATACCCCTCTCTCGAACCTTCCATGCCCCAACCAATCAGAAGCTCCGACAGGTCGGGGCGGGGAAAAACTCATCCCTTACCTGCTAGCCAATACCCGACGGGTGATAACTGGGCCCTGCAGCCCAGTATTAAATTTTGCCCATCGAGACTAGCTCTCTGGCTTACACTCATGCCTGGTTAAATAGCACTTCAGTATTGACCCTTATAATACTGGTTAATGTTTTAGTTAATTTCATATTTGCATTTCAACATCAATGCATTTCTGTTGTGTTACAGATATGTTATTGTTACTTTCTTTCTTTTTAAAGGCTTGGTGGAATTGTAGCAGCACAGACGGTTCGGTCTACAAAGCAATCCAACCAGTTCATTGTTTCCAGCATTATCAAATTAAAACCAGCATCTGGACACAAGACTCTTTCCACTGATATATTGTATTTTATTAGAATTCGTTTTTATCTGATCTGCTCCAGTCTATCAGTACTTCAGGGACTCTACAGAACTTCCAGCAGAATTATTCTGCTAAGTTAATTTTAAATTATCGACCAACAAAGTATAACTGTTCATGACATTTGTGTAGAGATATATTTTAACTATGGGGACTTGAAAAATAAACAAATATAATGTCTATTTATCATTTTGAGAGAAAACATTTTACATGATAACTCTAATTTAAAAAGAAATAAATTATGACCTGTACATCAGAAGATGGCAGATTATTTTGGAAGATTTACATTTTATAATGTGAATTTACCAAGCAGCATTGTGGTCCTTTACAATGACCAAAATTTAGTCTGAATGTCTTACTATGTGATTTTTAATTTATTTTTTTTTTTTCAGTATGTACAGAGAAGGAAAAATAATGCTTTTCTCCCGTACTGCTTTCAACTCAAATGGAAGTTGAATGAGGACTACGCTCCCAAACTATAGCTATGTTTGAATAATTTACAAGTCAACATTTTGAGCATTCACGTAACCTATTTGAAACTGTACTCCTTTAAAAGAAGTTGATCTTATAAGTTTTATAATGCAAACTGAATTTATTGTACAACATAAAATGATGCATTATTTCATTTCAGTACTATTCTGTAAACTTAGAACTTATTGATTTACCATAAGATTTGATTAAACTTGGGGATCAGCATGGTCAGCTCTTGTATTTTCCTACTGTATTTTTTTGCTAATGAGTCCTTGTAACCTTTAATGGTAATGTATGCTAACTTAGCTGGACAATCTTCCCATACAAAAATTAAAGGAGGCTCGTAAACTAAAGTGTGAATGGCTTTGCAAACACAATAATGGAACTAAAGCAGCAAATAACATGTATAATCACAAATATGATTTTTTTAAAGCACTATTAACATTTTTGCATATGTAATTTCATATTTGCAAACATGCAACATACATTTAACATACATGCAACATACATACAACCTACCTCCTCCCCCCCCCCGGCTGGATTTTATAACGTGGTAACCCAAATTTCTAACTAGTGTACAAATTTAGATTCACAAGTTATAGAATAGTATTAGTTATGCACCTAATTTACAAAGCCACACTAGTTTTTTTAACGCTGGCCGCCACGGCCAGCTCATAGAATTCCAATGAGTGTCTGAGCTGTTACCACCACGGCCGGCGCTAAAAATGCTAGTGCGGCTTTGTAAAGGAGGGGGTTGTTAGATTAGGCACCAATTGGCCTTAAGGACCAATGATAGCTCTTACGTGTCATTAATTGGTCCTAACTGGGATTAATTAGTGGTTAGTTGCCATTATAGAATGGCTGCTTAGTGCCCATATTTTCTGCACTTAAGTTTTGGTACACTTTCATGAATCTACCCCAAAATGTACACAAAATGAGAACCATACTGTGACCAGGCGCGGCCAAGCTGGGCACAGCAAGGGACCTAACCCAGTGCGCACAAACCTCGGCCGAGCAGTTTGCAAGGTTGTTTGGTAACTTGGTACTGCTTTAATAATAAAAGAGTTCCAAACTTTGGGTGCAATTTTCTTGGGTACTGTTTATTGTTTCACCAGCATAAAGAAGTGTCAAATAAATTCTCAGTTTTGTATCACCTTGTGCTTAAGTCCAGCATTCACAAACCAAACCAAACAATTGCTGTTCAATCCTAAAATCTAAATACAAAATTCCCCAGTGGAAAAGCTATATCAAATATTATAAACCAAATAATTCCCACTTATCCTAACATGTAAATGAAAGTTCTATTCTAACAACAGGAGTCGGCCTCAGTAATGGAGCCTACGCGTAGTCGAAATCAATGACTGGGGTGTTCAGCGTAGTTATTTATGCTCCTTATTCTCCAATCATTGGCCTCACTCCCCTTACTTTACTTTATTCAAAAAGATTAATTATTTCTTATTTTAAATATAAGTTAATATTTTCTTTTTTTCTTTTTTCTAGTTTTTAAACTTATTTTCATTAAAACATTCTATTTACTTCATTCATTACACTATCATTCTACTCCTTTCACTACACTATTATATATTTCTCATGAAACTGCATTCTTTCCGTTGTGTCTACTGGTAATTTTTTAAACTAGGCAACATTCATTATTCAAAAAGCCTACTTATCTTGAGTCAGCGCTTGCATTTCAAAACAGCCAACGTGGCCAGCGTTTCGTGGGCACAAACTTAAACCCACTGCATCAGGGCCAAATAATTTAGGAAACAAGTCGCTGGAAAAGACACAAAAAAAGTTTGTTTAGTGCACAGTACTAGAGTCTTACTTACTATTCACGATAAGCTCACTTACTTGCTGCTCAATATTCATTTGAAAGCGGTCTCAGATCAACAAAATGGCGACAGCCTCGATTTAAAAAGCTTGGTTGTGTACTGACGTCAGTCAGAGTATCAGGTTACATTAGTGCAGGGATTCATTGATAAATACCTTGATCTCCACTATAGACTTTAAAGCAGGAAACAGTCTGAAACCACAGGTTGAAAAACGGCTTACATTTAGTAAAAATGTTGCCATTCTATTTGTTTATTCAGACCGTTAGGATACAATGTATTTAATCTATTAATCCAACGCTGTTCATGCTGGGCTAGCATACGTCTAAAATTGCCTCCTCTATTATCGGGTCTGACAATTTCTATGATGACAGCTTTTAATGCCATGAAATCATGTTTCCTTGTAATACAATGTTTTGCTAATGGTGCTCCCATATTCAGATTTTTAATATTGCTTTTATGCTCAGTCAACCTGACATTTAGTTGCCTAGAAGTTTGGCCTATATATAATAGGTTGCAGGGACATCTCAGAGCATAAACCACCCCACGAGTTTTACAATTTGATGTATGATTCAGGATATATTCCCTATTATCTTTGGGGTTCACAAATATTTTGGTGCATTCCATCAGAGCACACATCTGACATTTATTACATGTTTGGTGACCCAACATAGAATTGTCTAAGATGGTGGACGTATCTTTAGGACGTGAGGGACATAGTATCTCCTTTAAATTCCTATTACGGCGATAAGCTATCCTGAGGGAATAGTCTTTAAAGGTTCCTGCTATGCTCAAAATCTCCCAGTGTTTTCTCAAAGCTTTAGCAATTTTATAACTCTGATTAGAGTACGTTAACACACATGTCATAATTTTCTCACATGTTTTATCACTGTTCCTATTTCTAGGGGTTAACAGATGTTCCCTATGGTTATAAAGAGCCCTTTTATAGGCTCTATTAATAATTTTTTCTGGGTAGCCCCTTTGTAAGAATTTGTATTTCAGATTTGTTGCTTGCCTTTTAAAATCAGCATCAGAAGTACAAATTCTTCTAATTCTTAGGAATTGAGAGAATGGAAGACTTTTTCGAAGAGAACTGGGGTGAGCACTTGAGAAATGTAATACCGAATTACTATCAGTCGGTTTCGTGTATACTTGTGTTTTAAATTTCCCATCAACAATTTTAATCAGTACATCCAAAAAAGAAATTTCAACTGTACTATGCGTATGCGTGAATTTTACTTTCGGATGACAGGTATCCATATATATCAGAAACTCGCTGAGTTCATCGGGACTTCCATTCCAAATCAGGAAAATATCATCGATGTAACGGGTCCACAATTTGACTTTGTTGAAAAATCGAGAGGGATATATCCATTTCTGCTCAAACTCATTCATAAATAAGTTAGCCACAGCCGGGGCCATAGTAATACCCATTGCTATCCCCGATTTTTGTTGAAACAAACAGTCTTCAAACATGAAAAAACTGTTTTGAAGTACCATTTTAGCAAGTTGACAGAGAAATACTGTTGGTACTTTGGGGGTCGTTCTTAAATCCAAGGTTTTATTGATAATCTCTAATGCCTCCTCCTGAGGGATGATGGTATAAAGGGAGCATACATCTATCGTAACTAATATTGAATGTTGATCCGGTTGAATCAACTCCATTTTCTTCAAAAATTCTGTAGTATCCTGTAGATATGAGACAGTCTGTTTTACAAATATTTGAAGAAATTTATCAATGTAAATTGATGCAGCCTCCAAAAGTGAACCTCTGTTAGAGACAATGGGTCTTCCTGGTGGAGCAGTTAGCGACTTATGAATCTTGGGGAGTAGATAAAAAATTGGAATTTTTGGATACCCCACATTCAAAAACTTAAATTCTTTTTTATAACCTTGATCCAAAGCAGTTTTAGTTAGTTTATTAATTCTTAACTGTAAATCAATAGTCGGGTCATCCGTCAGAACTATATAATCATTACTGTATAGTTGTTTATGAACTTCCATCATGTAGTCTGTTCTTTTCAATAGCACAATTTTCCCACCTTTATCTGCTCTCCTAATGATTAATTCTTTATCGGATGTCAAGGTCAACATAGCATTCTTTTCTTTTTTATTGATATTAAAAGATCGTCTGTATTGTTTCTCTTTATTAATTTTTTCAATGTCCAATTTCATAAGCTTATGGAATGTTTCCAATATCGGATCAACTGGACCCGGAGGTATCCAACTTGATTTTGGTGTCACTAGAGAATCAGTCTCGTCTTGTATAGATGTCTCTTGTTGTGAGAAAAAAGACTTAATTCTCAATATCCGGTAGAATTTCTCAATGTCAATCTTATCTTGGAATAAATCTACCGGAACCATTGGAACAAAGGATAAACCTTTAGACAGTACAGAAATCTCATCATTTGTCAATATATGATTCGATAAATTTACAATCAGAGAACCCTCTGGTGTACCGGGGTCAGGTTGTATTCCTTGACATACATACGATGGTTTCACTATGGGAATTGTTGACCCCGCTGCGAGCGGGTCTGTGGTCTTTGATAATGATATGGGCCTTGATTCTGATATTGACCTTGGTTCTGATGTTGGCCCTGATTTAAATAATTTCTTCGACCATTGCCTCTTCGTCGCCGACCTCTGCGCTGGAACTGAGGTTTTGGGCCCAAAAAATCCTCCTCGGAACTTGAACCAAAACTAGAGGATTCAGAAGTATGGTCAAAGGCCACTTTTTTACCTTTCCCAGAATTCACTCCATCTTGAATTTTTATCCAAGGGTATACTTTTAGTTGTATGTAGTCATTCTCATCTCTCTTGAATTTCTTATATTTATCCTTTTGGATTTCAGCTCTAAAGGTATCTACTTTATTCTTCAATTCGTCTTGCTGTTGTTTGAAATCATTCTCCGTCGCATTTTGTTTCAAGATCTTTAATTTGTCTTCTATCTCGGTTTTAATGTTTGTCATAGCTTGTTTTGTACGTTCAATAATCAAGACCATTAAATCAAGGGAGCACTTATTTAAAATCCCAATCCATTTCTGATTAAATTCTTTATCCTCATTAAACATCCTAGGTTCTTTGTATACCCGTAATCCTCTTGGTATCAATTCCTTTTTACAGTACTCAGTAAGGGTTGCCCCATGAAGTTCAGCTCTAATGTAACGTTTAGATAAAATAGTCAATTCATCCCAAAGTGTAGAATTCTTAATATTGGGTTGTTCCCAATTCAATGTTGTCGGGAAATCCAAAACAGAACTAATGAAATCTGAACTGAAACTAAGTGTGTTCTGCCAAGCCTGCTGTGTCATTTTTATACTTCAGGGAGATAATCTAGTTAACACACTAAATACAAAATTCCCCAGTGGAAAAGCTATATCAAATATTATAAACCAAATAATTCCCACTTATCCTAACATGTAAATGAAAGTTCTATTCTAACAACAGGAGTCGGCCTCAGTAATGGAGCCTACGCGTAGTCGAAATCAATGACTGGGGTGTTCAGTGTAGTTATTTATGCTCCTTATTCTCCAATCATTGGCCTCACTCCCCTTACTTTACTTTATTCAAAAAGATTAATTATTTCTTATTTTAAATATAAGTTAATATTTTCTTTTATTCTTTTTTCTAGTTTTTAAACTTATTTTCATTAAAACATTCTATTTACTTTATTCGTGGGGTGGTTTATGCTCTGAGATGTCCCTGCAACCTATTATATATAGGCCAAACTTCTAGGCAACTAAATGTCAGGTTGACTGAGCATAAAAGCAATATTAAAAATCTGAATATGGGAGCACCATTAGCAAAACATTGTATTACAAGGAAACATGATTTCATGGCATTAAAAGCTGTCATCATAGAAATTGTCAGACCCGATAATAGAGGAGGCAATTTTAGACGTATGCTAGCCCAGCATGAACAGCGTTGGATTAATAGATTAAATACATTGTATCCTAACGGTCTGAATAAACAAATAGAATGGCAACATTTTTACTAAATGTAAGCCGTTTTTCAACCTGTGGTTTCAGACTGTTTCCTGCTTTAAAGTCTATAGTGGAGATCAAGGTATTTATCAATGAATCCCTGCACTAATGTAACCTGATACTCTGACTGACGTCAGTACACAACCAAGCTTTTTAAATCGAGGCTGTCGCCATTTTGTTGATCTGAGACCGCTTTCAAATGAATATTGAGCAGCAAGTAAGTGAGCTTATCGTGAATAGTAAGTAAGACTCTAGTACTGTGCACTAAACAAACTTTTTTTGTGTCTTTTCCAGCGACTTGTTTCCTAAATTATTTGGCCCTGATGCAGTGGGTTTAAGTTTGTGCCCACGAAACGCTGGCCACGTTGGCTGTTTTGAAATGCAAGCGCTGACTCAAGATAAGTAGGCTTTTTGAATAATGAATGTTGCCTAGTTTAAAAAATTACCAGTAGACACAACGGAAAGAATGCAGTTTCATGAGAAATATATAATAGTGTAGTGAAAGGAGTAGAATGATAGTGTAATGAATGAAGTAAATAGAATGTTTTAATGAAAATAAGTTTAAAAACTAGAAAAAAGAAAAAAAGAAAATATTAACTTATATTTAAAATAAGAAATAATTAATCTTTTTGAATAAAGTAAAGTAAGGGGAGTGAGGCCAATGATTGGAGAATAAGGAGCATAAATAACTACGCTGAACACCCCAGTCATTGATTTCGACTACGCGTAGGCTCCATTACTGAGGCCGACTCCTGTTGTTAGAATAGAACTTTCATTTACATGTTAGGATAAGTGGGAATTATTTGGTTTATAATATTCAATCCTAAAATCTGCCAGAATATAAAAGCCTTATTCCAACAAAATGAAAGCTCTTCTTCTGCCAGGAAAAATTCCCTTGGGGTTAGGCTTAATGCCCCAAGGGTGGGATCCTCTCCAATAATTTTTCCCTCAATGGATCAGTTTGGAAAGATCCCCTCCCCAGATCCCAACAAAATGGCTGCCTGTGGCTTATGCTTTAAAGTTCAAACAAAACTTCACTTTCCAGCTCAGCTGATCAAGGTAGGGGGAATCCCATCAGCTGAACCACCAGGACTCCCTGAACTGGCTCAGCTGATGGGGATTCCTTCTACCGTGATCAGACAAGGTAGTTGGTGGGTACGTTTACAAAACTTGTTTTTGTACGTTTTTCACGTGGATGTTTTTATTTTTGAAATCGGCAAAAAAGGTAGACGTCCTAAGGACCAAAACTTATACCTAGCTCATTTTCAAAAATCAAAAATAAGACGTTTGGCAGCTTTGAAAATGAACATTTTTCCTACTGGGTTTATGGACATCTTGCACAAAACGTCCAACCTCAGACTTAGGCACACTTTCGATTATGTCCCTCCACGTTTTCCTTTTATTTTCTCTCCGTTTCTAAACCTGATCATGTTCACCTGTTTTCCCTCTGAAGCTTATACTTTATTAACACAAGCTTGTCTGAATTCAAAAAAATTGGAGATATGATACAGGTTGTGGGTTCAAACCCTGTGCTGCTCCTTGTGATCCTAGGCAAGTTACTTAATCCTCCGATGCCCCAGGTACATTAAATAGACTATAAGCCCACCAGGACAGATAGGGAAAAAATGCTTGAATACCTGAATGTAAACCACTTAGGTTATAAGCAGTATATAAAATACTAAATATAAATAACTAAACTGTTTGAAATGTATAAATCAATAAATGTATATTCAAAAATTTTTTTTTTTCAAAGATAAAGAAAAGGTAAAACTACAGGACATGAATTGAGGTTGCAGAATGGTACACTTATGAGTAACATCAGGAAGTACTTTTTCACAGAGAGGGTGGCCTCAAATAACCTCCCTATGGAGTTTGTTGGGGACAAAAACAGTGATGGAATTAAAAAAAAAATCTCTGAAATTGTCAGTTAAAAGGAACACATATAAATTTGGGGAGGGGGGTGAGTGATACTTCCAATTGCTTGGTGAAACTGGATTCAAAACCTGATGGAGTACTCACCAGAGTGCAGCATATTCTTATTTTAATTGATAATGTTGGAATAACCCCTGATGCAGCCTAACAATGTCCGAAACAGGGTCATGTTGGGTTTCAGGTTTTACTTCATTTATATTGTAAAATAAATTTTTATATCTGAACAGTCAATTGGTTTGCTATCTGATTCTTTGGACTGGAATTCAGCTTTTGTCTTTCTACTGTTGGGGAATAGGCACCTAAAGTAGAAAGGCAGAAGCTGAATTCTAGTCCAAAGAAGGTATATACAGATAACAGACCAATTGACTGTTCAGCTATAAAAAATTATTTTACAATATAAATGAAGTAAAACCAGAAACCTGCATGAGAAATACCCCTCCCCACACACACACACATATACACTAAAATACACTGTCATGGTGGCACGAAGTAGTGCTGCCTGATTCACGATTCAAATCGATTCACGATTCATTTTGGGTGAATCGATTAGAATCGATTAAAAAAAAAATTGGCCTTCCGATTCATTGTCTGACCCTCGCCCCCTAAAGCAGGATCGGCAGTGCTGTCTCTTGCTGGCCTGCCTCTGCCGCTCCTCCTTTAGAGGGCAAGGGGGGGAGAGTCAGTCGTGAAGTGCTGCAGTGTCCGGCTTCCCCCCTGACCTCCCGCACCTCCTTTTACCTGATTCCAGCAGGGAGCAGCCTGCAGAGATGATCGCCGGTACTTTAGCGATCATTGCAGGTTTCCATAGGCCTCAGGAGCTGTCTTCCCCCTGCCGCGATCCTGCCTCTGATGTCAGAGGAGGGGTGTGACCGCGGCAGAGGGAAAACAGCTCCTGAGGCCTATGGCAACCTGCAATGATCGCTAAAGTACCGGCGATCATCTCTGCAGGCTGTACCTGCATCGGAGCTACTCGGACCTGGACCTGGACCAAGTGCCTGCTGAACTCCTTCCCCAAGGACCATGTCAAGCTGTCACAGTCATCCCTGCTCGAAGGCTTGTGCGGCCGCTGTTTCTGCTGCATGCTTGCCAAATTCAAGAAGTATTGGGGAGGAGGATAGGAATATTTGCAACCTTATGTGTTTGTTTGTTTTTGTGCTTTGATTTCATTCCTACTTAAAATAAATGCAAAATACCCATGCTCTATATAATGCCTCTAGTTATTCTAATGCAGCAGCTATTGGGGGAGGAGATGTTGATTAATGGAAAGAAGTAAAATGGTAATACCTTGAACTTTATTCTTTTTTTTTCAACTATATACTTTTATTCAATTTTTCAAATAAAATGTCAGTTTAAATGGGTTTGTTATTGATTTGCTTTTTGGATAGCTGTCATTAGCAAAGCTCTATATTGTGCAATGCTATGCAGTGCATTGTGAGCCAGCAGACACACTCCCTCCACCCTATGGTGGCGGTGGGAGCTTGATAAGAGAAGGAGGGGCGCGGGGAAACAGGTGCCAGCCTGGCACTGGCCACCCCATAGTAGGCTGCTCCCTGCTGGAATCAGGTAAATGGAGGCATGGGAGGTCAGGGAGGAACACACAGGGGGGAGGTGAAGTCCTTCGGGGGGGGGGGGGCAGGCCTTCAGGGGTGGGGTGCAGGCCTTCAGGAGGGACAGGCAGGCCTTCAGGGTGGGATGTAGACCTTCGGGGGAGGACAGACCTTCAGGGGAGGGGGCCCTGGTGTAGAAGTAGACGGAGGGAGGGAAGGGGGGTTCAGAGACGTGCATATGCTGGACTTTGGGGGGAAGAAATAATGAGTCTAAAAAGAGAGGAGAGGGAGAGAGATGGTGGACAATGAGATTTAGGGATGAAAGGAACAGAAAGGGAGAGATTGTGGACCCTGGGGTGGTGGGGAAGGAGGAAGAGATGCTGGATGAAAGTTGAGAAAAGGTAGATCTGTGGATGGAGACGAAAAAAAGGAAAGATGCCAGACCTCCAGGGGAGGGAAAGGAAACGGAAGGGGAGGACAAAGATAGAAGATTGATGATTAGCATGTAGAAAGAAGGAGACCCTGGCAAGCAAGTTATCAGAGCAAGTTACCAGAGCCTGGGACCAACAAGATTTGAATAATGACCAGACAACAAAAGGTAGAAAAGATAATTTTATTTTCTGTTTTGTGATTACAATATGTCAGATTTGAAAAGTGTATCCTGTTAGAGCTGGTGTTAGACCACAAATGTGAGCTAGGATTTAACAGAGGGAGGAAAAGTATTTTTTGTTTGTGTGGTTAGGAAAAGGCAAAGGAGGTGAAGAGGCTATAAAATAAACCCATCAGGATGTTTTAAAAAAAACACTCAATTGGGCAGGAAAATCGAATCGAATTTAAAAATCAATTCAATAGGCTGAATCGAATTGAATTTTTTTTCCTGAATCGGGCAGCACTAGCACGAAGTATTGGACGCTATAGTACTTACACTGGTCTTGAAAATCATATGGTCAAAGAAGAATGTATCTGAGGTACTGCTCACATGGATACAACAGCCACACGGAATCTGATACCTGGCATACCCACTTATAGAGGCATGACAAAAATTGAACTGGGAACCACATAAATTTAAACTCGACAAGTACTTCAACACTTTAGAAATAAAAATAGAAATCCACTTCCTTTCAGTTGAACATAATACAAAGATAGAATCAGAATGGGTTCAGACAAGGGAGATCTTGCCTCACCAATTTGCTTGATTTCTTTGAAGGTGTGAATAAACATGTGGATAAAGGTGAACCAGTTGATATACCCCTTCTTCTACAAAACTGCGATAGCAGTTTCTAGCGCTGGGAGCCACGCTGAATGGCCCGTGCTGATCCCGACGTTCATAGAAACTCAATGAGCATCAGGAGCAGCACGGGCCATTCAGCACAGCTCTCTGTGCTAGAAACTGCTATCGCAGTACGTAGAAAAGGGGAATATTGTATCTAGATTTTCAGAAAGCATTTGACAAAGTTCCTCATGAGAGGCTCCTGAGAAAATCTGAGTCATGGGATAGGAGGTAATGTTCTGTTGTGGATTAGGAATTGGTTTTCAGACAGAAAACAGAGGGTAGAGTTAAATGTTATTTTTATCAGTGGAAGAGGGTAAATAATAGAATGCCACAGGGATCTGTAATGGGACTGGTGCTATTTAACTTATTTATAAATTATCTGGAAATTGGAATGACGAGTGAGGTGATTAAATTTGCAGATGACACTGTTCAAAGTTGTTAAAACACAGGCAGATTGTGAAAACTTGCAGACAGACCTTAGGAAATTGGAAGACTGGGCATCCAAAGAGCAGATGAACTTGAATGTGGACAAATGTGAAGTGATGCACATTGGGAAGAATAACCCAAATCATACTTACCAGATACTAGGGTCCAACTTGGGGGTTAGCATCGAAGAAAAAGGTCTGGGTGTCAGTGTACACAATATGATGAAACCTTCCGCCCAATGTACAGCAGCGACCAAAAAAACAAACACGATGTTAGGAATTATTTAAAAAGGAATGATTAACAAGACTAAGAATGTTATAATGCCTCTGTATCGTTCCATGGTGCAAACTCACCTTGAGTATTGCATTCATTTCTGGTCACCTTATCTCAAAAAAATATATAGCGGAACTAGAAAAGGATCAAAGAGCGACCAAGATGAAAAAGGGGATAAAACTCCTCTCAAATAAAGGAAAGACTAAACAGGTTAGGGCTCTTCAGCTTGGAAAAGAGACGGCTGTATTCTTAAGATTCCTTTTACTGCTCCTTTCAGTTCTCCATATTCCATTTTTGTAAGTCTCCTTGAACCTATGTAGGCATAGCATGACCCACAAATCCCTGATTAGATTACATTAGATATGATTGGAGTCTACAAAATCCTGAGTGGTGTAGAATAGGTACTAGTGAATCAATTTTTTATTTCATCAATAATTACAAAGACTAGGGGACACTTTTAAAACCAATAGGAGGAAACAAAGACTAGGAGTTTTGACACCTTCGGGTGTGCACTTTTAATTGTACGGTGTGTGGCGCAGTGGTTGAAGCTACAGCCTCAGCACCCTGGGGTTGTGGGTTCAAACCCCACGCTGCTGCTTGTGATCCTGGGCAAGTCACTTAATCCTCCATAGCCCCAGGTACGTTAGCTAGATTGTGGGACAGATAGGGAAAATGCTTGAGTACCTGATTGTAAAACCGCTTAGATAACCTTGATAGGCAGTATATAAAATCCTAATAAAACTTGAAACTTATAGTTGATTTGGGTGTTTTTCCAGCAGAAATGAGAGCAGCTATAAGTGAACAGCCATGTCTCCAGATAAGTACAACTTTATGTCTGGTCACTATATGGTATAGGCGTAGGTATGTCTGGGGCTATACTGTGGCAATCATGGTCCCAGCTAGCTGCTGCTGCTTTTGAGTTTAAGCACGGTGGTATGCGGATCTGAGCACAGCACTCAAATATATACGCATATTTTTATCTATATATGATATTCACAATAGTGAGGTTTTTTAATGACAGTTATAGGCCCTCTTTTACTAAGGTGCGCTAACCGATTAGCGCGCACTAAACGCTAACGCGTACATGTTAGTCTATGGACATGTTAGTATTTAGCGTGCGCTAATCGGTTAGCATGCACTAAACGCTAACGTGTACATGTTAGTCTATGGACATGTTAGTGTTTAGCGTGCGCTAATCGGTTAGCGCACCTTAGCAAAAGCACATGTGTGAAGTGTTATAGTATTTAATAGTAAGAACAACTAATCATAGAGTTCCAATGAAATTTACAATAGAGATAGCAAGAATAATGAGATTTCATATGGGAAAATTATTTTTGTTTTAATAATGGTAATAAATAGAAATAAAACAATAAAAAAAGAAGTGCCAATAGTCCAATAAAAATGATGTCGTTATAACTTAAGGAGCTGAAGATAATGTCTTTGAAAGCTAGATAAAAATGTAGTGTTTTATTATTTGTATACTTGTAAGATTAAAAAATGAATAAAGAATTTAAAAAAATGTAGTGTTAGTTGGAACAGGATCTTGCCAGGTACTTGTGATCTGAACTGGACTCTGTTGGAAAAAGGGTACTGGGCTTGATGGACCTTTGGTCTGTCCCAGTATGGCAACTTGTATGTCTTTACGATCTAGTTCAATAAAAATGTTATCATCTTTTGTTAATCATTTTATCTTCTTTTTTTGTTTTGTTTCTATTCATTAACTTAAAAAATGGATTCATATTGCTACCTTAGCAACTTATCCAAGATGTTTTATGAGAGTACTGAGGCAATGACTGTTTACAGCACTGCAGACTTGCGTTCAGCATTCTGTTTCGCAATTTGGTTTCACACTTCGTGATTATATATTGCTTTGGAGGGGGGGGCGCTAGCGAGCCCGATGGGATAAGTCGTGGTCGGCACTCGCTCCAGCGCTGATCCAAATAAAACAATCAAAAAGAGCTTCATATCCACAGCAATTTCGCCGGCGGTGAGCGGGCTGAGAAGGGGAACTCGGCGGGGTACCATGGCGACGAGCAAACCGTCGAAACGAAAAAGCGCCGAGCCGGCTTCCCCGTGCAAAACACCTCTCCCTAAGCCTGAGGATGCGGCTTCCGCCGCCATCTTAGAAGAACTGCGCTCAATACGGGAGCTTTTGGTGGACACGAGGCAGGACATCAACGACTTAAGGTCGGATTTTGCCTCCCTGAAAGAGGATTTTGCCTCTACCCAGGCGAAAGTAGGTGAGCTAGAATCAAAATTTATGGGAGCAGAAGCATCCATCAAATCTTTACAAAAACAAACTGCTAGGATCCCAGCACTTGAAAGGGCACTTGAGGCTGCTGAGAACCGAGCACGACAGAACTGCTTCCATTTGCTGGGACTACCGGATGGTAGGGAAGCATGTGATCTTACAGAATTTCTGGCAGTACTATTACCTCAGCTGTTGAAAATGAATGATGACTTTAAAATTGAATTTGATAATGCCATCCGGCTTCCACAACCAAATGTTGTCCACAAGAAATATCCTCGTCCCATATTGGTCTCTCTGCTAAAACACCAACAAGTCCTCAAAATCATGCAACAAGCCAAACTGCATGCACCTCTTACCTTTGAAGGTAACAAAATCCTTATCTTGCCTGACTTAGCTAAGGAAACTGCTAAAAGACGGAAGCTGCTATTATCATACCGTCCACAGCTCAAGTCCATGGGGGCTAAATTTGGAATGTTTTATCCTGCACGCCTGCGGGTGACCCACAACAATGTGACTAAGGACTATCACTCTCCCTCAGCCCTAGCTGACTTCATTGAATCAGTGAATCCTACCCTGATTGACAAAACCTGATGTTTTGTATGCCACACAGACTTGTGATGTATGGTTTTTTTCATATGTTGCTCAGTATTTCTCAGTGTTTGCGCCAGGAGTGTTGCTGTACCTGTGACTTTTCTCTCACTGTTTGCTGACCCACAGTATGTTAGTTGACTGTTTGAAGTTTATATTTGTTATTGCAGTGCTCATCATACATACCTTTACAAGATCTGAACTGATGATATTAGCTAATGAGAGGTTAATTATGTATATTACTATCTACCTAAAGTATATTGCAATTTGTGAGATGTATCATGATATGTTGATCTCATGTCTTTAACCCTTTTTTCCTTAAATGTGAAAGGACTTAACAATCCGATCAAAAGACTCAAAATCTTAAAATACACTGAATCTCACCAACCAGATGTGGTTTTTTTCCAGGAGACCCATCTAAATGTGCTGGAAGCCTCCAAGATTACACCGAAGTGGGCATATCCACCTCTTTTCTCCCCATCTTTGGGTCGTAAGAATGGTGTCCTCACTTTAATACGTAAGAGACCGGACCTCAAAATTGTTTCCTCTGCCCATGATATGGAGGGCAGATGGCTTCAAGTTCAACTGCTGATAAATAGTGCTCGTTTTTACCTCTATAACATATATGCACCCAATCAAGACTGCCCAGACTTTTTCGACACCCTCATATCTGTAGTTGGAGCCTCTTCAGACGGTCCTTGTATTCTAGGTGGTGACTTTAATCTCATTTTAAATCCAGAGATAGATAGGAAATCAAGAACGCCTTATAAAAAACCCAAAGCCTGGTATCATCTTCAGGATTTGCTTTTCCAACTGAAACTACTGGACCCTTGGCGCCTACTACATAAAGATGATTCTATTTTCACATTTTTTTTCACCTCCACACACATCTTACTCCAGGCTAGACTTTTTTCTCATCAGCTACTCCTTGGTGGAGAAATTGAGCAATTCGGACATACTGACATTATCAGTCTCAGATCACTCTGCTATCACATTGTCTTTACATAGCCTCCTTCCATCTAAACCTCGCGGAATGTGGAGATTCAATGCCTCATTACTGTCCGATCAGATGTTTATAGATCATGTTAATCTTCACATCAGAGAGTTTTTCGAGCTCAATCCTGTAGGTGATACCTCTTGGCAAGTCACCTGGGACGCTTTTAAAGCCTATATAAGAGGCCAGATCATCGCTTATGCATCGAAAAAGAAGAAAGAAGATAGACAACACCTTTTAATCTTGGAAAACAGAATTTCCACTATGGAAAAAGCTCATATTGCAGATATTACCAATCCTGATATATCTGTCCAGCTTAGCAAACTCAGGTATGACTACAATTTACATCTTAGTACCAAGGCTTCAGCCGAAGTATTCTTCCAATCTGCAACATACTATGCTACCAATAATAAAGCAGGGCATCAACTAGCTAATTATCTGAAGATACTTACAGAGAAGACTCAGATACCAGCCATATGTACAGATACTGCTTCCACCTTGACTGATAGTACGGACATATGCAACTACTTTAAGGATTATTACAAACAACTTTACACCTCGGATATGCCAGATGTATCATGTGTCAAAGCATATCTCGATCAAATATTGGGTCCTAAACTGGACGAGCATGATAATGTCTCTATCACGCAACCCATACAGCTATCTCAACTCTCTGAATCCTTACAATCAATGGCCAAACGGAAGGCTCCAGGTCCAGACGGATTAACGGTTGAATTTTATCTGGCGTTCCAAACACTTCTGTTACCACTAATGTTGAAATATTTCCACTTTCTCATTGATACAGGTTACGCTAAAGGCTCCTTTACTGAAGCTGTGATCATCGTCCTACCAAAACCTGATAAAGATCCACTGAAGGTGCAAAACTACAGACCTCTATCACTTATCAATATAGACGCTAAACTATTTGCAAAAATTCTGGCATTAAGACTACAAACGGTACTTCCAAAATTGATCAGTATGGAACAGACTGGTTTCCTGAAAGGAAGACTCTCCAGTGACAACACAAGACTCTTTGCTCACGTACTCTCACTGGCTCCAACATACTTACCTGATGGAATCACAATGTCTCTCGACGCTGAAAAGGCTTTTGACAGAGTGGAGTGGCCTTTTCTATTTCAAACACTACTATGGTTCGGCTTCTCCAAGGACTTCATCAAAATGATCAAGGTCCTATACTCTAATCCCTCCACTCGACTTCGCATCAACAATGTCTTCTCAGAATCATTCATGCCAACTAGAGGAACAAGACAGGGTTGCCCATTATCGCCTCTGCTATTCAACCTAGCGCTGGAACCTTTACTTCTTACTCTGAGGTCTGATCCACTGATTCAGGGACTCTGCATCGATGATATACATGTTAAAATGACGGCATACGCAGATGACGTTCAACTATATGCCTCTTTATCTTCCTTGCCATCTATTATTAATAATATAGATGCCTATTCGAAGGTATCTGGATACAAGCTGAACAGAACCAAGACAGAAGTCATGCCACTAACGGGTAAACCATGTGGAGATATTATCAAGCAGTTGAATCTAAAATATGCTCCGGATAAACTCAAATACTTAGGGATATATTTTGGTGACTCAATGGAAGAAACCTTGATTCTGAATACATCTTTGATACTCCAGATCATCAACTCTACTACTTCTAGATGGTCACCATTAAAATTATCATGGTGGGGTCGGTTGGACTCCCTAAAAATGATACTGATTCTGAAAATTACCTATATATTATCAATGATACCTGCTCTTCTTCCGGCGGCATCCTATAAAAAATTCGAATCACTTTTGTCCCAATATTTATGGAACAAGAAGACACCACGTATAGCTTTGAAAAAGCTAAAATGCCACAAGGACGGAGGTGGAGTCAACTTCCCTGACCTCTATTATTATCACTTGGCTTTCATTTGTAGACAGGGCTCCCAGTGGTTGTCTACCACCATAGAAGAATATCCATCAATTTGGCTTATCCTAGAACGCAAACTTTTTGGTGAACAACATCTAAAATACTTACCATTCCTACAACCGGATCATAAGACTAAAGGAAACCCTGTCATTAATGCTACTAGGATTGCACTACAAACAGTGGACGATCAAGCTCCCCTTTCTTGGAGTGAAACCACGGCTTCACCTATTTGGCGAAACCCACACTTGAAGATTCAGGGTCAATATATAGAATGGCAGTCCTGGCGCAGGCTGGGAATATGGTCCATTCAACATTTGAGAGACAATGATGGTTTCGCACCCTTCAACCAATTGATCCAGAAATTCGGTTTGTCCTCAACTCATTACTTTCAGTGGTTACAGTTAATGCATTGCCTAAATGCATATCTTAAACACAAAGAACTTTCCAATGATCAGCCTACTGTATTACAATGGGTGACCCAACTACAATCTCTCCCAGGCCAAGCGTCGCGTTGGTATAAAATCTTACATAATAAGAAATTTACATCACCAACGGTACTTTATGAGATCTGGGCTAGTGACGTTCAACATCCAGACCTAGTCCCGGAATGGGAGGATATATGGAGGACATCTTTTAAAGCGATGAAATCTTCAGCTATGTCTCAGCTAATTCTTTTTCTATACCATAGAGTGTACTGGACCCCTGTTAAACTGCACAAAATCAATGTATCTATATCTGATAAATGTTGGTCTTGTACTACACATACTGGCACTTATGCTCATATGATATTCCATTGTTCCTTTCTACAACATTTCTGGAACATGATATGGCTCACCATATGTAAGATCCTACACATTTCTGACCCCATATCTTATAAGGTTATTATATACGGTGCCCCAGCTCTCACATATCAGTTAGACAAATTTGAAACTAGATTGTTTGCCTGTCTGATTCTCATTGCTTTTAAATCTATATTATCCTCCTGGAAAGACTTCTCACTTCTTTCCTATGCCCACTGGTGGAACTCAGTGTGCTTATATGCCAAGTTTGAAAAAGTCGCTGCGGAAAAAACTAACTCTCTACCGACTTTCTTGAAAGTATGGACTCCTGTTATAGATTATTGCTCGATATAGAGCCTTAAATTAGCTCGACTAAGCCTTCACAGCCCTACCTATTGTGTATACTTACCTTTTTGACCTCTCACCGACGATAGTAAATGTGTGAACTTGTTCATAATTTTGATACTCACTGCTAGTTAAATTCTGACGGTCTCAATTGTAATTTTTGCTATTGATGTTTACATTTGTTCATGATATGGTTTTATTTCTGTTTTTGAAATATACAATAAAAAGATGGAACTTAAAAAATATATTGCTTTGGAATTTCAAGGCTTCCATCCACAACTGCCAAAGTTGGCCATTCATATCTCGGATTCCTGAGGAAGGCGTGTTTAGCCGAAACACGGCCCGTGTTGGGTCCTCTTATGATATACTGTATGTGGATCCAGTTTGTATCGTCATGATTGCTTTTATCAAGGAAATTTTGAATAAACTATAACCTAAAACTCTGAGAACATTGTGCTTCCACAGTTTTGTTTGTTTTGGACTTCTTCATCTTCTGTGGAAATCTGGGTCTTCTTGCTTTTACTTGCTCTTTGATAGAAAATGCCCCTCCATGTGTGTATAAGGGCTTTGAAAATGAGCCCCAAGATTAGTAAGAATATACAGCTTTAATACAAGGCGCACAGACTTTCTGAGCAGTTTAAGCAACATCCTCCATGTTGATGCCAAAGCTGCATGATGATACGTGCTACTAAAGACAAGCACTTCAGACCACAAATAAAATAGAAACTGATCCAAAACTAATTGGATTCATACTGATCCATAATTATATCAGCTTCAATAAAAACATCTGTTTACAGATTGTGGGAACTGCTATGTACAGCTGAATGGTACTATAGTAATCTCTTTATGACAAAATTAGTGACAGACCACAATTGTTTTGATATTACTCGCATTGATATTTTTATGATCGGGACTGAAGGAAAATATAACCATAAGCATTTTTACTGTACAATTCCTTTAACGCATTACATTCCACAATCAGCTTCAACGAATTTGGTCTTGGAGAATGAGATGTACAGTGTCAGCATCTATGAGACAAACTTGGTTCTTTTTATTACATAGAGCTTTTTGGACCCCAGTTCGTTTACAAAAGTTGGATAGCTCTAAATCTAATAGATGCTGGCACTGTAATCTAGAAGTGGAGACATTGTATCATCTAATTTTTTATTGCCCCTGCATTAGGAATTTTTGGAATTCAATTTGGTCTCAAATAAATTGCTTATTGGAAAATCATGTGGAAATATCATAGAGAGGAGGACCCAGGCCCATAAGCCACTCTGACCACTGCATTCATGGTGAAAAATGTGAGTCCACCAAAAAAAACAAAACACTACTGTACTGTCATATAGGTGCCACCTGCAGCCATAAGGGCTATTGGGGTGGTATACAGATGGGTATAGTAGGTTTTGGGGTGGTTTTGGGGGATCACCATGACCTGCAAGGGAGTTGTGGTGAGATGTTTATGTGGCACCCTTTTTGTGAAGTTCACAGTAGTGCCCTGTAAGGTGCCCCACTACTCTGTTGCCATGTCTGGGTGGCCAGTCCATCACTTTTCTGGCCCCCTTTTAACTCCAAAAGGTCTGGTTCTAGGCGTTTCAGACTTGGATAATTTTATGGATGAAAATGTGGTATAAAGATAGACAACTTGTCAGTCTGGATGATCAAAGAGCTGGACGTAGAAGTAGATGATTTTCAGGGAAAAAAATATTTTGGATGTATTTTTCAAGAATGGACTTTAGACACTGCTGACTTTGGGTGACTAGCACCTTAGGCCCAAAACAGACTTAGACATTTTTTTTATTATGCCCCTCCACGCTTATAGCTCTTAAAACCAAGACCTCAATAGAACTGTTTGATACTAAATATATGGATCTCATGAAAGCAATGGAGAAATATAGTAATGGTCTATGACAGCATGACATTTTTTAAATGTTCTAGAGATCAATTGGACTGTTCTCAAGTTATATTTATACATGGATGCACCTGGATAAAATGCAGAAAATAGTTTGTTTGTTTTTGTCTTCAGAATACACATTCATTAGTAATGATGATTCTAATTCCTAGATCTCTATAAACATTTAGGCACAGATCTATCTCCATACTTTACTATCTAGATCAGGGGTGTCAAAGTCCCTCCTCGAGGGCCGGAATCCAGTCGGGTTTTCAGGATTTCCCCAATGAATATGCATTGAAAGCAGTGCATGCAAATAGATCTCATGCAGATTCATTGGGGAAATCCTGAAAACCCGACTGGATTCTGGCCCTCGAGGACCGACTTTGACACCTGTGATCTAGATCATCATAAATCTGTTCTCTTAATTTCTATTGATCTTTCATCTGCTTTCAACACAATTGATCATAACCTTCTTTTAGATAGACTGCAGTCTATTGGCATCACGGATCAGGTCCTCTCTTGGTTTAGATCCTATTTCGCTAATTGATCCTCGATTGTGTCTTTTAACAATACAGCCTCAGAAGGTTTCTCGGCAACTGATACTGTTCTGTTCGGTATGTCTATGAGGGAAAAAAGTCAATTATCAGCACATAACAATAAGCTTTTGATGATAATGACGGGTGTTGCTATGCAACATATTACTAACAACTGGAAAAATTATAGTAATCTCAATTATACGTTTTGGTGGAATTCCCTGTGTCATATTTACAAGATGGAAAGAGCAATTGCAATACAGAAAGGAAGTTATAAAAAATTTTTAAAGATATGGAGACCGATGGTTGATTTTTGTAGTGAATAGGCATCATTTTTCTTTGATAATATACATAGGGGGGTGGGGAGATTGGAAGATAAGATGTAGCAAAATTGAAATTTTGAAGGAATATGATAGTTTTAATGATTGTATAGAAAGATGGGAGGGGGAGGGTTTTTAATTAATTTACATATTAAGAATATAATGTATGATGTTCAAGTGTTATACAATAGTATTTCATGTTGTTCTTTTTGTGCACTTGATGTAAGTTTGAAAAAGAATAAAGAAATTAAAAAAAAAAAAAAAAACTATTCCCATGGAAATAATGCTGATCAAGGATCATCAGTAGACACCAGCTGACAGATGCAACTTTCTCTGCAGCTCCAGTTTCCATCCTTCATGCACAAATAAGTTCATTATAAAGATCCAAGTTATGTGATATCACAGTATTTGCTCTGATCCATAGGATAGGAAAGCACCTAAAGTTCTATCAAAATCTTGGAAACAAAAGGGCTATCACCCCAAAATCTTCTCAAGAAACTGCACCCTTGCTCAAAACACCAAGAGGAACTCTACTATAATATAATGACAGGAAAAGTTTAGAGCAAGTGCCACATGTAAACATACAGTCATAAGTGACATGATAAAAGATTGGCTGCTCCATATTTCTGAAGGAAGAGTTATTTATTTAATTTTAGTATTTATACACCACTTATAGCTTAAGTGGTTTACATTCAGTTACTCAAGTATTTTTCCCTATCTGTCCGGGTGGGCACCACCTGGGTCAATGGGGGATTAAGTGACTTGCACTCTAACAAACAAACAGCACTGTGGAGGGACCACAAAAAATTAAATGTTCAAAAGCAAACAATGTGGAACCAGATTTTGGACTTCCAAGAGTTAAAATGGAATAATTTATTAATGCCTTTTCCAAATACAACATCACAATATAATGAAAGGCAAACCCAATTCAGGAAAATAAAATCACTGTGTTGTATATTGCTGTATTCTGGTGATCTGACCCTACACGGGCCGTGTTTCGGCAGTGTTTTGCCTTCCTCAGGGGTCCTCCTCAATATGCTTTGTTGTTCATTAGTACCTGGCCCAAACCCAAGGACAGGCAACATCCCATGCTACCAATCCAGGGCAAGCAGTGACTTCCCCCATGTCTTTTTCAATCATATGAACTTTTCCTCCAGGAAATTGTCCAAACCTTTCTTAACGCTATCTGCTCTTACCACAGCCTCTGGCAATGATAATCAAAAACTACATTTTTATTAGTCTGGTAATGTATATCACTCACGAAACAAAGACAAAAAGACCCCACTGAAAAATCAAAAAATGATAAACTGCAAAAATGTGGGGCAAAGTTAGTAATAATCAAAAGTTATAAATTATTATTTGTCAAATACAAAAAAAGGTGGAAAAACTGAGCCTTCACTCAAAATGTATAATTATCTATGTAACAGTGGTGAGACCTCAAAAATAGATTACCCAACTCACTAGAGCAGCCTAAGCTGGTCCACTCGGTGGGTTTCTTTTTAATCACAGGTCGATCACCACCTCCAACCTGATTCAAGTTTTTTTACTTTATTAAAACAATAAATATCTTAAATATTATATAAACGTTGTAAATGTGGAACTTAGCTTTAAACAGCAGTGATACTTCAATTCAATCATGATCCCAACGGGGCCCATTGGTTTCATTAGGAGATCATGAAAGCCAATCATATGTAAACATGTTCCAACCACATTTAACATCCAGTTACCTAAAAGATAAAAAGGTAATAAGCTAACCACCCTCGTGCCTATATAAACCAACTACCCACAGAGTTCCTATGTATGTTGGGAGCAGCGCGGGCCATTCAGCGTGGCTTTCTGCGCTAAAAACTGCTAGCGCAGTTTGATAGAAGAGGCCCTATAGTTAAAGCAGATCAGATGATGATTATATGCCGTGAGTGATACACGCAGCTGAATGAAATATTATATGGTGGTGGCAAATCTGCTTTATAGTGAAGGAAAGTTATATGGTACAGATTAGAGGGGCTGCCATAGAGGACATTTGAACGTACAAGTAGGCCATGCTCGAAAAACACATTTTGGACGGGTTTTTTTTCTTCGAGAATAGACATTTCCCTGCCACCTACTTTGTATGCCTAAGGCAGGGGTGTCCAATGTCGGTCCTCGAGGGCCGCAATCCAGTCGGGTTTTCAGGATTTCCCCAATGAATATGCACGAGATCTATTAGCATACAATGAAAGCAGTGCATGCAAATAGACCTCATGTATATTCATTGGGGAAATCCTGAAAATCCGACTGGACTGCGGCCCTCGAGGACCGACATTGGAAACCCCTGGCCTAAGGCCTTAGGCCAAAAGGGGACTTAGACATTGTTTTGGATTATGCCCCTCCCTAATTCTAGATTCCGTATTTATTTATTTATCATATATTCACCCTGTCGTGTTCCAAGTGGGGAGTAGCCTGCTATTTCCTTCAGACTGCCACTCCCCCTGAATATTGAGTTGTCAAAGTGTTCCATGAAAGGATGGTCTTTATTTCTTTCTTGAACTTTCTGGTGCTCTTTTTGTGTATTAAAGATTTTTACAGATATAGATAGAACATTCATAAAATGATAAGTAAACACTTTTTGATAACATGACAGTACAGATCAAGGCTCATAATATAAATATTACCTTTTATTAGCATTGGTGATTTAAAAAGGTTTTTATTTTTTTTAACTAGCGCTAATGAGATTATTCCAGTGATGCTGCTGCTGCTTTGCATTATATGATTGACAGATAGGATTAAGTTTCATATTTTACATATTTTAACCTGTTTCATATTAATTTCATTTTTGCCTTTGAGGATATTTCATTATATTGAAGTCTCAGGATGTGGAAGAGATGGCATTTACACCCTTCCATGGGGGTGTAGTTATGTCAACTGTCATTCAATCCACCTGCAGGAAATGGGGCTTTTAAAATGACTATCCTTGTTCACAATTCTCTCTTTGCATTTGTAGGTAAGGAAGCCACAGGCCATTTTTATCTTTGAGGTCCTGGTTGATGTCAATTTTACTGTGGTTTCCGTGTTATAGGGATATTGACTCCTTTGTCCATCACTACTTGACATTAAATAGGTTGGCAGTCATTTCTGTTCAAGCTGAGATTTCAGTTTTAATCACTACACTCAGGAAAGTGCTTTTATGCAGGGCTGATGTGACAGCAGTCTTTAGCGGACATGGCAAATATTTTCTCCATATGCCTAATGATGTTGAGCTTTGGTTGTTATTGTTGTTTTGACATATGTCAGTTTTGTGCCATTTGAGTAATGTGGATTCCTGTCTGTTTAAGCAAATTGTGGGTTCAAGTACCCATAATCAAAGCTGGTTTTAGATGTATCTAAAACCAGCTTAGCCCTTTCCCCTACCTCTAAATGCATAGAGCGAAAAGAGGCGTTTTTAGAGTAGGGGAAAGGGCGGGAGGTGGGCCGACCTAGACCTAGGCATGCAGCAGGTATAACCCAAAGTTTAGGCAGGTTGCCTAGTCGTTTTTAGACTTAAAGCCACAGCTCAGGGAGTTAGGAGCTAAATATGGACTGATTTATCCAGCAATTATGAGGGTTTCTTTGCATACTAATACTAAACATTACAGGGATCCTAAAGACTTACAAGATTTTGTTAATAATAAACTGCAGCAGATATCCTAATGCAGGATTCTAACTGACAGTTGGATCTCAGTATTCAACTTAGCATCTCTCTTAATTTTAATCATTTAATTTTTACTTGTTAGTAGGCTCAAGATAAAATCTTGGGAATATTATACCAACATTTCTAAAGTTTTGTTAAAGCCATATCTGAATTCCTGTGCTGTTGGGATGGAAGGAACATGCTTATGGAGGAATTTGAAAAACTTGTCAAATAAGTTAGAAAGATTTTAAACATTCAAATGACATGATTAAATTTGTTAGTTACGTATTACGAATATATTAAACTGGGTTTCATCAGTTACCTATTGTTAGTTAACAATGTTTTTAAGTTTCTCTGGGGTGCCTTCTTCCGTCTTTCCTCCTTTCTGTTTATCTCTTTATATAAGTGATGTTTTCTCTTACCCCTCTTATATTAAGGTGCGCTAACCGATTAGCGCGTGCTAATCAAATTAGTGCACGCTAATCACTAACGTGTCCATAGACTAACATGCACGTGTTAGCATTTAGCGCGTGCTAACCATTAACGGATCCATAGAATAACATGCATGCGTTAGAGTTTAGCACGTGTTTAGTGCCATTTTCAACTTTGTATGACTACGTTTGCTGCCTTTTTGAGAGTGTACAGTGATAGCAGAACTGGTTCCTAAGGAAGGGTTTTTTTCCTTCAAAATGGAGCCCCATTGGACGGATTTAATTCATGCTTGCTAGACATTTATCTACTCCGGATTCTCACGGAGAAGCTAAGTACTATATTAACTTTGTGTTCAGCTTGTGATTGTGTTTGGCCTGGACGATTTTGGACGCTACTATACCTTTGGATGAGGGGCAGAGACAGCCTAACTAGTTTATTGTTTTTTTCTTATTTAGTTCTTTCACTTGTAGCACACTAGTTTGTGCACTAGTTAATTCACGTCAAAATTTTACTTGGGTCATACACCCTTCTGGTTTTATGACTGTGATAGCTGGTGCATTAGGGGCTTTGTTCCCCACTGCAGGCCGTGAGACTGAGGGCTTCCCACTCACTCTAAATATTTATTAGGTGTGTTTTGTTTTTTGTTGGGCTGTCTCTTCCCCTCACCCCCCTTTTGGGTCAGGGGAGAATTGTTCTCTCAATACTTTTTTAGTACTCCTCTTACTGGGTTTCCTTGTTGTTAAATAATTTATTGAAGCAGTTCAGCAGTTGATTCAAGTGGTATATCAAAAGCTAACAAACTGCTAGGCATGCATGTATCAGCCTGACAGATTTATGGCAAAATATGTATAAAGTATGTCCAACTTAGCCTTACAGCCAATTTGATGTTCCTTTGATGCTTTTCAAGAACACTTGCAAGTTTTGAATATGTGGCTATCCTTTGGCATGCTGGATATTCAAGAAGGCCTGCACCACAGCCGGTCAGGATTGTGCATTAGATGTTTGGGAGGACCCTTGTCACAACTGGATTAGAGTCGCCAACAAGGAAGCAAATGACTTGTATAAACATCTTTATCTTTTGAAAGAGAGAGAGAAAAAAAAATATTAGATGGATAGATTTATTTCTCTTCTATGAACCACAAAATCTCAGAAAGATAAGCCTCTTGGAGACATGGCACAGTGTTCCTCTTCTGTCTGTAGCAAGATTTATATAGTAATGCCTCTCAAGCAAGAAGTCACTATCAGAACCTGTGGTGCATTCAGGTAAACCATCCAGATATAGCTTAAAGTTAATGTATGATGTTGATTTACAGTACATTTCTGTTTGCATTACTTCAGCAAAGTTTTGTTCACTCACAAAGACAGCAGCAAGGTAGTGGCAGTTTGCTGTCATGCTTGTGCTGTTGGAGCAAAACCCCTGTGCAGAACAGGGGACATATAAAGTTGATAGGGGACAGGTCTGGCCATATTTTTTTCTTCCTATAAATATCTTCTATAATGCCAATATTCACATTCAAAGTAGTTTTACAATAAACATAAATTACCTCATTATATACAAAAACACACAATGAGGAAAATTCTGTAAGAGATGCCTAAAGTTTGGATCCAATAATGAATTTTAACAAGCTCACAACTGAAAAAAATAAAATTTAATTGGGAGATAAGCGCCTATCTTCTTAGGTATGATTCTACATTCTACATTCTTAGGTATGATTCTACCTATCGGCACCTACCACCAAAGTAGGCGAGTTTAGGGGGTGGAAAAAGGCTTAGGCACTGCTAGATGCGATTCTCTAAAGGACTTAGGCACCTATGAAGTAGGCCTTTAAAACCTTGCCTATATTACAGGCACCTAAGGGCTCCTTTTACAAAAGTTTGCTAGCGTTTTTAGCGTACGCACCGGATTAGCGCATGCTATAGCGTGCGCTAGCCGAAAAACTACCGCCTGTTCAAGAGGAGGCAGTAGCGGCTAGCACGCGCAGAATTTTAGCACACACTATTCCACGCGTTAATGCCCTAACGCACCTTTGTAAAAGGAGCCCTAAATTTTGCTAGGCACGATTCTGTAATCAGCGCCTAAGTGTGATTGACACACAATAGGCGCTTATCTTTTTTAGACACCAATTACAGAATCTGGCCCAATATTCCTAAGCTTTGCATTAAAATTGCTCGGTTCCCTTAAACACCTTGACAATTATATATTCCCTTGCCACTATCAGCTGATGGGAAGGGATGAGGTGACATGGGCACCGGTTAGAGAATTAGGCCAGTTAGGTGGGTAGGGTGTCTGTCCCTTAGGGCAGACATGATTCTCAGCCACTTAGGCAGCTGCAGAAACTCTGATTTGATTGTTATTACCTAACTGATTTCAGAGATATATGAGATAATGTTATATGAGATATATGTTGTAAGCTTCTTGAAACAACAATATTTTGATCTTGCTTTTAACATTTTTGAAATCTCTTTCTGCTTTGATCTCAGTTGGTAACATATTCCACGGTTGTTCCCCTTAACTGTATCCATGACATCTTGTTTGTCTGTCTTGCCTGTTTAGATTGTAAGCTCTTTCTAGCAGGGACTGTTTTCTTACTCTTTGTGACTGTACAGCGCTGCGTGCGTCTGGTAGCATTATAGAAATAATTAATAGTAGTAGTAGTAGTATAACGGAATGCTACCTTCCTTGCTCTTTGAACTGTAGGTGCCTCATGCAAATTCTATCTGGGAAAGTTAAGTTGATATGTCTTCAATGCAAGATAAGAGCCTGAAGGATGTAAAGGTTTATGAACTTTAAATAGCAAAACCAACATTCTAAATTTTATTTGAACAGTCATAGGCAGCCAGTGTAGCTGAATTAATAATGGAGTAATATGTTCTCTACTAGTGGTGATAGTAATTAATCTTGCTGCCAAATTTTGTACCAATTGTATAGCACTCAGCATAACTGAGGGCAAACCTAGAAAAAAATATACTATAATAGTCAATTGAGGACATCACTAAATGATGCAAAACCAATCTGAAAATCATCCAACATGAATACAGTTCATCGGTGCCTCAAAAGTCGCATAAGAAATCAGTTTTTAAGCAATTGATTTAAATGTTCTTTGAAAGATATCTGTCATCTATGGTAGTATAGGTTCTCATGGCTAAACTATAGATGCATTTATACCCAATTACAGTAGTATTCTATAAAGGAAAGTATATGAGTATAATGAGAACCCTTTTTAAAAATTACCCAAATTAAACCTAGAAGTGGATACAAAAAAAATATGACCCTTTCCCAAAACTCTTTCTTTACCAGGTGATAACTCTCCTTCAGGGGCATTTTTGAAAAAGTGTCTATGTCCAATTTGGACATTTCCAGTTCAATATCCAAAGTTGGAGGTATAAACATGGCCATTTTTGAATGGCAAACTTCTGGATGTCCAAATATAATTTTTTTTTTTTTTTTTTTTAAATCATCTACTTAGACATGTTGGCCAATGGGACATCTAGGCCGCTAGAATAAACTTTATACCCTATTTTTGATCAGAAACACATTCAAGTTGAAAATGTCCTAATCCTGATCATTTGGACGTGGGTGGGGCCAGCATTAGACTGGCTACATTGACATTGGCATGCATTACAGTCGCATGAATGTTTTTAGGAGCATCCAATGATTGACTATACGAGGGGAAAAATATTGATGAATTAGTGAATAAACATACTAAATTGAATATTCAGGAGAAGGCTGCTGATCAACAACAATGTGGCTCATGTCAATGGTGTGAACTTCCGATGACGGAGAATACCTGGAAAGACCCTCAAACAGGCATTTCAATTCAATTGAATAAATCGGGGGAATTTGACTCCTGTAATATAGTGTATGCTATTCAATCCCTTGCTCATGAGTATGTGGGAAGGAATAGTAGGGCCATTAAAGTATGGCTCACGAAACATAAGTCTAAAATTCATACTAAGAATGGGAAAGCTCCTCTAGTCACTTACATGGCTGACAGAGGGCCATACTTTAAAGGACCTGAGATAGCGGATTCTTGAAAGAGGGAGGTTGGGAGGCAATTTACAAAAACATTTAAATTATAGAGAGCAGTTCTGGATATTTAAACTTCAAGTGGTGGAACCATAGGCATCAGAACAGGGGGAGGGGCCACAGGGGCCGTGGCCTCCCCCAAAATTGTCACTTTTATCCCTGGTGAGCAGGAGTGAGTTTTCTGTACCCCTGCCCCGCTGCTAACCTGGTCAGTCACGGCTGGTTTCTTCTGCCGCTGAGTTGCAATGACCAGGAGAGTGCTTTGGTGCTCCTGCACGGCACTCATCGGCTTCTTTGACTGGCTCCCGTGAATTCTTGCAGAAAGTGAATGAGAGAAAAACAGCAAATGGATAAGGTGGCCCTGGATAAACAGCTAAGAGCATAGACAGAAGGAAGTGCAGCCAGAGACTGGGAAAGATAGTTTGAAAACCAAAATCACCAGGCAAAAAAGGTAGGGGAAATTATTTTATTTTCAATTTAGTGATTGAATTGTGTCAGTTTTGAGAAATTACATCTGCTGTCTATATTTTGCACTATTCAGGAAGAAATGCATTTGTTTCTATTTCTCTGGAGGTTGTACTGCATGCAGAGTCTTGCATCTTAGGGTTTTGTTTGTATATATTAGTACTTTTAGTTTGTGGTCTTGTATTTGCATAGCAGTTATCTGTGTTCTGCATGTGTGACCACGGCCAGATGTTCTGGTAGGAATGAATGTTGAGAAACATACAGTATGCTTTGCATGGTTTAAATTTTGTGCTTAACCATTATGTATTGTTAATAAGATTATATTGTGTGAAAAATGAATGTAAAAAATTGTATTACAATTAGTACTATTATGGGGGTGGGATCTGTGGCAGAGATTGGATGGGGTCTGGGGCAGAGCTTGCAGGCCCCCAAACAAAAAAGCTTTCTGCTGCCTATGGGTGGAACCCTGCGGTTTAAATAAAGATATTGAATGGATGATGCTCATCTGAGCCAGGATGAGATCATTGGATGAAAGACTCACGTGGCCGTGATGTTTTAAAAGCTTAAAAAAATGCTGTGGCCATATTGTTAATCAGAACACATTTGCTAAGTTCACTCTAGAAGTTTTACAGAGGTACATGTAAGAGTTACACATGAAGTATATGCATTTTTTAAAGTGAATTTCAATTATTACTCTGTTTTCATATTTTTATAGGGGAACATGCCTTGAAACAGTCCGGTCAGGGCAAAACATGAAGTCATGTCGCCATTTAACTCCCCCGATATGTCTCTAAAGATAAGTGCTTATTTTTACTGCTGCAAAAAAATATCTGCTGTTCTATTTTTTTTTTTCTATTATTGACCATGCACTAATGTTGTTATTAGCAAACAGCCATTAAAAGAAATTACTTTGTTAGTACTCACCAACACCTATTTTGTAGGTGGTAAGGACTCACATGGTAATCCTGTGCTAATCATGTGGTAGCGTGGTACAGTAGCTGCACCAACCAATTAGTGCAGAAATGCCCAACTCTCTGCCCCTATCTCAATAATATGAAAATATTGTTTTGGCATGTGGTTTGCATGCGCGGATCAGAAAATTACCACTCCTGAGCATGTTCTGCGGTAAACTATTTTAAGCTGTGGTGAGCGCTAATGCACTCTTAGGCCCTGATTCTATAAAAAGGTGCCTTAAGTTAGGCTCCTAGACCAGGACACCTAGCCAAACTAGACACCTAACTTACCCCCTTTTATAAAGCCACATTAGCGTTTTTTTATCACCGGCTGCAACGATAAAAGTTCCGACGCTCATAGGCGCTGATAGGGATGATTCTATAAACAGTGCCTATGATTCTATAAACAGGGCTATGTGCCGCATTGCTGAGCGCCTATGTCTTAGACACTGTCTATAGAGTTGGGGCCTTAATGCAGTTTGAAATGGCTTAGTGCAAGACAAGAATGCACTAATGCTTACCTAAGCTTAGTAAATAGACCTCTAAACTGTTCTAGGTTCTTCTTGTAATTCTCTATTAACATATGAAATCAAAGGGGTCCTTTTACTAAGATGCTAGAGCTTACTGCCCTAATATACTGTAGATTAAAATTGCTTATTTATTTAAAAGGCGTATAGTCTGCCTAAAAACTAAGGACTCCTTTTACTAAGCTCCGATAGCGGTTTTAGCACGTGTTAAATTGGCATGCACGCTAGATGCTAACGGCAGCATTGAGCTATCGCAGCTTAGTAAAAGGAGCCCTAAGTGGATTAAACATACATTAAATAAACATACATTAAATACATACATTTAATAATCATACATTAAATAAACATACATTAAAAATGGAAACAACATTTAAAATCATATTTTGCTGCTTGTCTCGCTTACCCTTTTTGTGAAGTTCACAGCAGTGCCCTGTAAGGTGCCCTACTGCTCTGTCTGGGTGGCCAGTCCATCACAATGCTAGCCTCTCCCATGTCCAAATGGTCTTGTTCTGGGTGTTTGGGACTTAGAGGAATTTTTGGTTGAAAATATGGTATAAGGATAGACATACTGGCGGTCTGGACGATCAATGGCCTGGACGTCCAGATAGATAATTTTGAAAAAAAAATTCTAGGCGTATTTTTCGAGAATGGACATTTTACCACTGCTGACTTTGGGCATCTAGCAGCATGCATCTGAATCGGACTTAGACATTTCTTTTGATTATGCTCCTCCACATGTTTAAGAAAACACAACCACAAATAAATTTGTTTTCAGCAGCTTTTTAAAATTTTGTATATTGGCTATCATTCTAAGTTGTTCCACATTTTCACCCCTACTACTACTATTTATTACTTATATAGCGCTGAAAGGTATACGCAGTGCTGAACATTTTGCTATCAAAATCGCCTTCGTCCTAGTCTCCGCATATTTCACTTGCTGCATTCCATCTAATGACAAGTGCATCACCATCTCAGATCTTAATGGACGATGTGGGTGATACAATGTCATAGCCTACAATAAATACGAAGGTATACCATTACGCACTGCCTGAAATATTAACACTAAAACTTTAAACACAATTCTACATTTAACAGGAAGCTAGTGTAATTGTCACGGAAGGGAGTCACATGTCCTGACATAAAAATCATTCATGCAGCAGCATTCTAGACTACCTGTAGTGCCCTACATTTAGAGGATCTCATTCCCAGGTACAGGGCATTGCAATAGTCCAATTTCTACATTGAACTACTATCCAAAAAATCATATTTTGATAACATTTGCTTCAGTCTATTCCAGTAAGCTGGAAATCAGCCCATGGTAACTGTGTGCAAAATTATATTTTTACATTTTGCACAAAGGGGGTATGTCTGGGGGCAGAGAATGGATGTTTCTGTGTTAATCCATTAGTGCAGCTACTTCATGCACTAAGGACCAAAGTCTATACATGTATTTGGCACCGGAAAAATTGGTGCAAAAAAAATCTTAGCGCTATTCTATAAACTTCACTAAAAGCTAAGCACAGTTCATAGAATATGCGTGGAGTCTGATTTGCTGTAACAAGAGGATTCTTGTGTTAAATTTTGAAATTTATAAATAAATAATAATAATTAAAAAAAAAGAATATGCGTGGAGGGGCATAATCGAAAGGGACGTCTAAGTCCATTTATGTCCATCTCACAAGTCGTCCAAAGATACGTCCAAAGATACGTTTTTTTACTTTTGAAAATTGTCTAATTATACGTCCTGCCGATCTGATTGTCCAAGCCGCTAAATCATCCATCTTTATACCACATTTCCGTCCAACTTTCCGTCTAAGTCCAAAACACCTAGAACAAGCCCTGTTGGACGTGGGAGGGGTCTGCAAAGTGATGGACTGCACACCCAGACATGCCACCTAAATAGTGGGGTACCTTACAGGGCACTGCTGTGAACTTCACAAAAAGGGTGCCATGGCTTCTCCTCACTACAGCCCCCCAAACCACCTCCAGAATCCCCTAGACCCACTTATCTACCACCCCAATAGCCCTTATGGCTGCAGGAGCCACTTATATGCCAGTACAAAAGGGTTTTGGGGGTGTATAGGGGAGTGCACATGTTTAAGTATTAATGCAGTGATTACAGGGGCTTATGGGCATGGGTCCTCCTCTCCATGGGTCCCTAACCCACCCCCAAGACGACTTAAGCTGCCTCTGGGCTGGATGACTAGGCTTTCCTATGCCCAGCGGCCAGGTGATGATGGTCTAGAGGCTGAAATTTAAAGTTGTGAATAAAATGTTTATGGGGGGGGGGGGGTTTGGTGATCACTGGGATAGTGTGTGGGGGTCTGTGTTATGTGTTTGCAGTGCTTATATGGTGAGTTTAGATGTTTTTTTGTGACTTAGACCATGTTTTACATGGTCTAAGTCACAACGTCCAAGTTCCGTCTAGGCTCTGTTGTTAAACTTTCGATTATACATGCTGTACGACTAAGTCTAAGCCAGCCCACGTCCTGCCCAACTCCAGCCCTCGACACACCTCCCGAAATGCCCCGTTTAGCTTTGGACATTGAGCGGCACTATGAAGACCTAGATCGTTTAGAAATATGTCCAAAATCCGTTTTTATTATCGGCACTTGGACGTTTTTGAGAAATGTTCGTCCAAGTGCTGACTTAGGACGGTTTTTGGACGTTTTTCTCTTTCGATTATGAGCAGCCCCATAGTATTCATCCCCGTGACTAAAATTTAGGTGCAAACATTTATGCCAACTAAAACACGATTTTTGTTCCTGGAGGGGGCATTTTCTATGTTCAACTTTGTGCATTTATCGCCAGATATCCAAAGTCCAACATGGGAAACAGCCATTTTCAAACATCCTGGTCATCAAAATTTTTTGGCTGAAAATCACCTACTTGGGCATCTTGGCTGACAAGAGGTCTAACCTTATGCAGCATTATCGACCACAGAAGTGTTCACGCTTCAATTGTCCAAATGTAGACCATTTGGATGTTGGAGAGGTCAGCATTGTAATGGACTGGCCACACAGACATACCAACAGAGCAATGGGATACCTTAGAGGCCACTGGTGTGAACGTCACATAAAGGGTGCCAGGTGTACATCTCACCAAACCCGTTTATAATGTATGGTGAGCCCTCCAAAACTCCCCAAACCTACTATACCCACCTGCCTCCCACCCCAATAGCAGGTGGCATCTATATAGAAGTAGAGTAAGATTTTGGTGGATTTTAGTGGCCTCACTCACTTATCATCATAAATGTAGTGGTTAGAGTGTCTTATGGGCCTGGGTCCTCCTCTCTGTGGTTCACTAGCTCATCCACCAGGCTCCTTGAAACCTGTGTGATGCTGTACTAGGCTTTCCCATACCAGCTGCTGATGTTCTACAGCCAAGTATGTACTCTTTTTGGGGGGTAGGAAGGGGTCTGTGAGCATTAAGGGAGTGTGTGAGGGGATCATACCTTAATGCATGTGGTGGTCATCTGGTCAGTTTGAGCACCTTTGGGACACTTAGACACATCTAAAACAGGTCTTATTCCAAGTGTCTAAGTTTCTTCTAGGAAGTCCTGGGAAAGCTTTGATTATCGCTGCAGGATGTCCAGATCTAAGTCCACCCATAACATGCCTCCCGACAGGCCCCTATGACCTCTGGACGCACAGTAGCTTCTTGTATTGAGCAACATTTGTCATAGTCTCCCGTGCTGTTTTCTGGCTGCTCTGTTTTATGTTTCTGATTATTCTGCTCCTGGTTGTATGTTCCTTTGCAGTTGTTAATAAAGATAATTTGAAAAAAAAAAAAAAAAAAAAGAAGTCCTGCTGCACGTCCAGAAAGTTGGTTTCAAAAATTGGCACTGGAACACGCCCAAATGCCAACTTAGGAGGTTTTTGGACATCTGGATGTTTTATGAGCTGTAAAGTGTATTAAATACTTTTAGAATTACTTTTAATTTATTTGTATTGCTTTTATCTTGATCTCTCTTTATTGTAATTATTTTTATATTTCATTTATTTGATTAATTAAAGTTGATTTATTGTTTGGTTTTTTTTTATTTTAAATCCTTTTCCTCTGTAATATTCATTTGCATTCAAAGGAAATAATTTGTTATTTGGCCCTGCTTACTACACAGAATTCAGTTTTATATCTATCTATCTACATACACACCAAACACACAACCTTTCTAATAAAAATGACAAACAGTTGGTGTGAAACTGCTAGTATATTCAGATGCTCATTAAGAGAAAAATGTCCCAAAAATAGCACAAAGCAACAGATAGTTCAAGTTCAATTTATTTGATATACAGCCAATATAAAACCAAAGTTATGATCTAAGCAGTTTACAATAAAAAAAAAAAGGTAGGGGTAACAAAAACAAAAATATGTAGACTGAAATTAACATTATGAGGGGCTGCTGAAAAGTTCTCAGCCCAACCATCAAATTTGGGGGCAATCTCTATCAAGGGCTACACACTTACCCCCTGTTTTACTAAGGTACGCTATGCGTTTTAGCGCACATCTAGTGCATGCTAAATATACGCGTGTGCTAACCACTAACATACCCATAGACCAGGGATCTCAAAGTCCCTCCTTGAGGGCTGCAATCCAGTCAGGTTTTCAGGATTTCCCCAATGAATATGCATTGAAAGCAGTATATGCACATAGATCTCATGCATATTCATAGGGGAAATCCTGAAAACCCGACTGGATTGCAGCCCTCAAGGAGGGACTTTGAGACCCCTGCCATAGACTAACATGCATGCGTTAGCGTTTAGTGTGTGGTTAGCACACGCTAATATTTAGCGTGCGCTAAAACGCATAGTACACCTTTGTAAAAGGAGCCTTTGTTCCAGCAATTTTCCACTTTTTTTTTGTTCCGTATTTTTCCTGCAGAATGAATAAAGTGGAAAATTGCTGGACTAACCATATAGCCCTCGAAGGAGACTGCCTCAACCTTGTTGATTGGGCTGAGAACTTTTCGGTGGACCCTCATATGGGAAGGAATGATAAGGGATGATTATAATGAAAGCAAAGGGAAAGAAGAGGGTGAGGTAAGAACATAAGGAAGATAAGGGTAAACAGTTCATGTTCAGTGGAAGTCTCAGTTCATTGAAAGCAAAACAAAGCTATGTACTGTTTTCCTGTATAAAATAATATGCTTTTAATTGAGCTTTGAATGTTAAAAAAGAGCTTTCAGTGCAAAGATATAGGGGAAGAGAGTTCCAGAGAGTGGGGGCCATACCTGAAAAAGATAAATTTCTGTGGACATCTAGAAATAACTGCCTAAAATGATATGAAGCCCGAAGGGTTCTCTGTTGGTAATATAGAACTAAGAAGCCAAAAAGGAAGGATGGAAGACCACTAGATAAAATTTGAAAGGAGAGAATATTGTATTTAAATGGGATCCAGAAGGAAACAGGAAGAATATGCTCCGCTTTTAAAAGAGGTGTAACATGGTCAAATTTAGAGTGATGGTAGAGTAGTTGAACCACAGTATTTTGAACTAATTGTAACTGATGAAGCTGATAGTTTGGAAGACCAATGAGAATGGAATTGCAATAGTCAAGCTTCGAGATAACTAGAGAGTGTATAAGAATGTGAAGAGAGCCAGGCTGAAGGAGTGAATGAATGGAGCAAATTTGATAAAGAGCTAGAAAAGAGGAAGGGGATTATCTTTGAACTATGGGAATGAAAAAATAAGGTGTTATCTGTCACAACTCCTAAGATCTTAATTTTTGATGTAAATTATAAAACGGTGCCTTTCATACTGAAATTATGTGGATTTGGGAATGGAGTACTTCAGGAGGAGATCACTGCTGCAGTTTTTTGAGAATTAATTTTCAGTTTGTTTAATGTGAGCCAGTCAGAAATAGTACTTTTAGTTGGTGAGTTTGTATTTGAAAAGGGGTTATGTTTCTGTATAAGGAGGTTAGTGCTAGGGGTTATGTTTCTATATAAGGAGGTTAGTGGTAGCCATTTTGATATCAGAACTGTGATGTACAGGAACGATTGGTCATCACACCTGCCCTGTGAGCTGTAGACCATCAAGAATTTTTAAAGGTAAGCCTAGAGGGTCCGACAGGTGTTGGGGTGGGAGATTTTTGTTTGGGGGAATGATGCTCCTCAAGCAGGGTCAGGAGGAAGAGAGAATCAAAGTTTGGTGCAGGGGAGGGAGGGAAGATCAGTTCTTGGTGCATGGAGGAAAGGGGAGGAGAATCATCTGATATTTAGCTGGGATCCACATAAGCTCCAGTAATAAACTCTTGGCCAGTCAGGCCCATATATTCAATGCCATTTCCCAAACATGACCCAGCATTGAATATCCAAGTCGAATTCTTCTAATGTGGCCAGCATAAGAACATAAGAAATGCCTGCACAGGATCAGACCATGGATCCATCTAGTCCGGTGATCCGCACATGCGGAGGCCCAGCCAGATCTACCCTGGCCAATACCTTAGTTACTCAATGTGTCTTTCAAGAAGATATGCATCCAACTTGCCCTTAAATCCTGGAATGGTGGTTTCCCCCACAACCTCTTCCGGGAGAGCATTCCAGGCATTCACCACTCGCTGTGTGAAGCAGAACTTTCTGACAGTTGTCCTGGCCCCGTCTCCCCACAGCTTCAGTCCATGACCTCTTGTCCGAGTCACCTTCGACAATGTGAATAAAGGTGTTTCCTGTTCTATTTTGTGGAATCCTTTCAGTATTTTAAAAATCTCGATCAGATCCCCTCGCAGTCTCCTCTTCTCGAGGTTGAAAAGTCCCAGTTTTCTGAGGCGATCTTTGTAGCTCAAATTCTCCATACCTTTTATTAGCTTCGTCGCTCACCTCTGAACCCTCTCCAGTAGTATTATATCCTTCTTTAGATAGGGAGACCAATGTTGGACACAGTATTCCAAGTGTGGTCTCACCATCGCTCTGTATAACGGCATTATTACATCTTCAGATCTACTCATGATACCCTTCTTTATCATGCCCAACATCCTGTTTGCTTTTTTTGCTGCCGCTGTGCATTGAGCCGACGGCTTCAGGGTCCTGTCTATCATTACTCCCAGGTCCCTTTCTTGTTCGCTTTTGCCCAAAGTTGCATCAAATAAGGTATACTGGTGCTCCTTGTTTTTCCTGCCCAGGTGCATCACTTTGCATTTTTCTACGTTAAACTTCATTTGCCACTTCTCTGCCCATTTCTCCAGTTGTCTCAAATCTTTCTGGAGTTCCTCGCAGTCCGTCTGTGACCTGATTGCTCGATTCAGTTTTGTGTCATCAGCAAACTTGATGATTTCACTTGTTGGGGGGGGGGGGGGGGGCAGAGAGGAAATCTTGTAGGTTACTGGCTACTACCTGATAGTTATGTGAATGCCAGCTAATATTCAGTACCAGCATAGCAAAGCTAACTGGACAAAGTTAGGACTGCTATTTATATGACCTTATTTGGCCAATTAGCTATACAGCCACTGGCATTGAATATTACTACCACCCACATAACTCACATCTCCTATTTGACTCTGTCCTCAAAATGCCACTTTGTGACCCAGTTCCAAAATGGTCGGTTAGTGCCAATAGCTGCCCCCCAAGCAATTTAGAAGGACAGGAATTCCTGCTGATTGCTTATCACTTTGAATATCAACCCCTATACATCTATTTATTAGAGAGATATATATTACCAAATATTACACTTTTGCTTATCTGCAATAATTAATACATTCAATGCATTTCCATTTTGCAACAGCAGACTATGTTCCCATTGTTCAAGTTAGGGTTTCTTGAGCTAAGGCATATACCAAATTAAGTTATGAAATTCACAATTGAATTTAACAAACTGTATTTGAATTTAGACTGATTTTGCATTAGCTAGAGCAATTAAAGTTATTTGATGTGACAGATCAAGGACAATTGATGTGATTATGTGAATTTCTTTTGAAGAGTCTCAGATGCAACACTGGATTTATGGCTTTGCTACTTTTAGCATCTGTCATTTTGCCATAATATGGTGGGTTTTTTTTTACAAATTTGGTATATGCATATTCTGTGGCAGATGTATTAACATTTTGTTCCAGTAAAATGTCTAGATTTTTATAGTTTGAAACAATTGTTCCATCTGACCCCCTATACTAAGTCAAAAATAGAAGGGTACAAAGGGCAAATACTTTCTGTTTGGTATTTCCTCACTGTCTATTTCCCCTCCATAGTAGAAATAAATAAAAATCACAGCCTCTGGCAAACACATGTAATGGCCAACACTTGCACATGTAAACTGCTGTATTTCTTCAGTTGAGTTTTCCTACATGTGTATCTGTAAAACAGATACTCTGGCTCCACATACACTCTTGTGGGTATTTTATAAAAATCTCTGTGTCAAGCAGGTTCTTTTGTAAAATACCACCAGAACTGAGCATGTTCCAGTCTGGATATCTCAATCCGACTCTGTGTTCTATGTAAAATGGGGTTCTAAATGTATTCACTTAGGAGATGGAAAGGACATCCACTCTAACTACAGCAATGACAAAGCACTTAAAATATCACACTGCATTCCCCTTCACATAATCTGCTCAGTTTGTGACCCAAAACAGGCTATGAAGTTAGGCCTCAGGTTTATAAATGGTGCCTACAACATAGGCATCAAGAAAAGTGGCACATAGTGCATGTCAATTTTAAGTTAGGTGCCGTTTATAGAATCGCACCTAGCAATGTCTAAAGTGAACTTAGGTGCCGGTAGACATCCAAACCTTAGGAGTACCCTATGTATGCTAGGGTTTTCTTGACCTAAATACCAGTGCCTAAGTTAGGTGTCTATCAATGTCTAAATCCAAAGCAGGTGCCTAAACAATAAACACATCCACGATCTGCCCCTAAACATGCCTACTATCTGGTAGGTGCCTTGGAACATAAGAACATAAGAATTGCCATACTGGGTCAGACCAAGTACCTAGCTAGATCTCAACTAGTAAAACAGATTTTACGCTACTTATCTTAGGAATAAGCAGTGGATTTCCCCAAGCCATCTCAATAATGGCCTATGCATCTCTCAGGAAATTATCCAAACCTTTTTTAAACCCTGTTAAGCTAATTGATTTTACCACATTCTCCAGCAACAAAATCCAGAGTTTAATTACACATTCTGTGAAGAAATATTTTATCCAGTTTGTTTTAAATCTACTATTTAGCAGCTTCATTGCATGCCCCCTAGTACTAGTATTTTTGGAAAGAGGGAGCATGCGATGAAGCTAGTAGAGAATGACACAGTGGCTGTTACCCACGGTAAGCCATGGGTAATCCGCTGAAACGGTGGGGAAAAAACAGTGTTCTCTGCGGCTATGGGGACAAGGCCATTTTCAATGCTCCGGCTGCTTGTAGGAAGGAAATTTAGAAATCCACCGCCACGAAGGTAAGGGACAGGGAGGGAGAAAGGAAGGAAAGATGGGGTGGAGACGCTGAAGGGAACTGAGGAAGGTGGGGTTGGAAGGAACAGGTGAGAGAATGGGGAGAAAACACTGAAGGAAACTGGGGAAGGGAAAGAGGGAGGGAAGGTGGGGTGGAGAGGAACAGACACTGAAGGAAACTAGGGAAAGGAGAGAGGGAGGGTAGGTGGGGTGGAGAGGAACAGATGCTGAAGGGAAATGGGGAAGAGAGAGTGGGGAAAAGATGTTGAAGGGTAATGGGGAAGGGAGAGAGGGAGGGAAGAGGGGTGGAGAGGAACAGATGCTGAAAGGAAATGGGGAAGAGAGAGATTACAGACTATGGGGGGAGCGGAGGGAAGAAGATGGGTGCCAGACCAATTGGGGGGAGGGGGGGGTTGGAGGGAGAGATGAAAGGGAGAGGCACAGTAACAGAGCATATGGAAGAGACAGAGAAGGCAGACAGTGGATGAGAAGATGAGGAAAGCAGAAACCAAACAACAAAGATAGAAATAAAAATTATATTTCTTTTCTTTTTTTTTTTTTTGCTTTAGGATAAAATAGTATATTAGTTGCGTTGTTAAGTGAAAAACTCTTTACAATGTGCTCAGTGTGCCTCCATCCAGGTCATTAGCAAAATGCTGTAACCGTGTGTGTGACTTCATCAAATGTTATTTTTTTATATTCAGGTTGGAAAACTGAGACAGTTATGAAGAATATGGAAATCTCTCTCTTTTAATCAGTTTGCATTAGTTGTTCAGGCTCTCATAATATCTCAACGTGGCTATTGTAATTTGCTTTATGTAGATTGTTCTGAATAATTATACCATATTAATGGCTGCAGACACTTCAAAATACATTGGCTAGGTTGACTTGTCAGGTCACAAAATGGGAGAGGAATGCTCAGTGTGATTCAGTAATGTAAACTCTGTGAATTCATTATGAATCAGGCAGGAGAGGACTTAGCCAGTAAATCCTGATTTTCAGCCCTAGTTGCCTAGCCTACAGACTCAGCATTCTAATTCTAGGATGATAATTTGTTTGCTACTTTACAGTTAGAGTGATCTCCTGCAAAAAAAAAAATAATCTAGATAACTAGTTTCTGGTCCAAATTAAGGCATAGACAACATATGCAACTGCCTCAGGGGCAAAATTCTGAATTCAGCAAGGGTCACAATTATAACCAGGTTTCCATAAATAGGCACCTGGTAGAAACCTATTCTATAAAATAACATTCCTTTAAAGAACATTAGCATAACCATGACAATACAAAACAATGTTAGGTACGAGCAGTTAAGCCAAAGTACTGGAGATACATGTGTAGGAAACAAAATAAAGTGGCACATGTGGATAAGATGCATGTGTACATAAGAACATAAGAAATGCCTCTACTGGGTTAGACCTGAGGTCCATCGTGCCCAGCAGTCCGCTCACGCGGCGGCCCAACAGGTCCAGGACCTGTGCAGTAATCCTCTATCTATACCCCTCTATTCCCTTTTCCAGCAGAAAGTTGTCCAATTCCCTCTTGAACCCCAGTACCGTACTCTGCCCTATCACGCCCTCTGGAAGCGCATTCCAGGTGTCCACCACACGCTGGGTAAAGAAGAACTTCCTAGCATTCGTTCTGAATCTGTCCCCTTTCAACTTTTCTGAATGCCCTCTTGTTCTTTTATTTTTTGAAAGTGTGAAGAATCTGTCCCTCTCTACTCTCTCTATGCCCTTCATGATCTTGTAAGTCTCTATCATATCCCCTCTAAGTCTTCTCTTCTCCAGGGAAAAAAGTCCCAGTTTTTCCAATCTCTCAGCGTATGAAAGGTTTTCCATCCCTTTTATCAGACGTGTCGCTCTCCTCTGAACCCTCTCGAGTATCGCCATATCCTTCTTAAGGTACGGCGACCAATATTGGACACAGTACTCCAGATGCGGACGCACCATTGCTCGATACAATAGCAAGATAACTTCTTTCGTTCTGGTTGTAATACCCTTTTTGATTATGCCTAGCATTCTATTTGCCTTCTTAGCAGCCGCTGCGCACTGTGCCGACGGCTTCATTGTCAAGTCCACCATCACCCCCAGGTCCCTTTCTTGGGTACTCTCATTTAAAAACATCCCTCCCATCGTATAGTTGTACCTCGGGTTTCTGTTTCCCACATGTAATACTTTACATTTCTCAACATTGAACTTCATCTGCCATCTCGTTGCCCATTCCCCTAGTTTGTACAAGTCCCTTTGCAGTTTTTCACAGTCTTCTTTAGTCCGAGCTCTACTAAATAGTTTAGTGTCATCTGCAAATTTTATTATCTCACATTTCATCCCTGTTTCCAGATCATTTATGAATACATTAAATAGCAGCGGCCCTAGTACTGAGCCCTGCGGGACCCCACTCGTGACCTTCCTCCAGTCCGAGTAGTGGCCCTTCACTCCCACCCTCTGTCTCCTACCCGCCAACCAGCTTCTGATCCATCTATGTACATCTCCTTCCACCCCATGGTTCTTCAGTTTCCGGAGTAGGCGTTCATGGGGCACCTTGTCAAATGGGACAGATGGGGTCAGATGGAACAATTGTTTCAAACTATAAAAAGGCTTTTTGGAAATCAAGATATATGATGTCTATGGGGTCTCCATTGTCCATCCGTTTGTTAATTCCTTCGAAGAAGTGCAATAAGTTAGTTAGGCAAGATCTTCCCTTGCAGAAACCAATATTCTGCAACTTATGTGTGCAAATGTGGGTCCTGCCTAGATTCCAGTATCTCTACTGTACTGTGTATGCTCCCAATGTAATGTATATACTATTTGAGACATATGCATATTTACAGAATAATGTATAGGTAGAATTTTGTCATGTAACATAGTAACTAGAGAATGACACGGGGACAAATTTTTCTCTGTTCCCCTGTCAAGTCCTGGCGAGTTCTTTTCCTGTCCCATTCCTGCAAGCTCCACCCACATCTGCAGAAGCCTCAAACCCTTTAAAATCATAAGTATCCGAGGCTTGTTGCGGTTAAGGCAGAGGTTACAGGAATAGGACAGGGCTAGTGAAAAAATTGAGAAATTGAGCTCCTGTGGGGATGGGGAAAAAAATCAAATAGTAACATAGTAGATAACGGAAGATATGGTCCATCCAGTCTAGCTAACAAGAGGAGCCTATTCCTATTTATATTAGGCCAAGTGCATATGCTGGCTCATAGGGGTGGCAATGTGCCATTATTGCCTTCCTCTATTCCCTTTCTGGCTCTCTGATACTTAGGAATTTGGGAATTTTAACACTGAGCCACCCACCCACCCTTACACACACTCACACTCTCAGGGATTTCCAGTCTGGTCATGCTTTTGGCCATTAAAATCGTATATAAGCCCCTCTAGATTCAGTTGATGGTCAGCTGAATTTAGCTGGTCAAACTTTGCCAGACTAAAGTTGGCATAATAGTAAATGATTCACTACTTCAGAACAACAATGGTTAAGAACCTCTTTGAATGTGTCACACAACTAGAAAATTATAGGTTCCACATGCAATTGACTTTGATTTTTTCAAAGGGAAAGACCTCAGAAGCCTGCACCATACACAGAATAATCAATTCCAGCAATGGTATCTTCAGCAGGACAGGTTCTCTATCATAGGTCATAAAACCCTTCACTCATAACCGATTCCCACAAAATATTCAATGGTGTATTAAGCACCTCTACAATACAATCGGTGAAAATTGAAAATATAATGCACTTATCTATTTTAAAACAGATAAGTGCATTATATTTTCAATTTTCACCGATTGTATTGTAGAGGTGCTTAATACACCATTGAATATTTTGTGGGAATCGGTTATGAGTGAAGGGTTTTATGACCTATGATAGAGAACCTGTCCTGCTGAAGATACCATTGCTGGAATTGATTATTCTGTGTATGGTGCAGGCTTCTGAGGTCTTTCCCTTTGAAAAAATCAAAGTCAATTGCATGTGGAACCTATAATTTTCTAGTTGTGTGATAATAGTAAATGATAACAGAATAAGACCATTAACTCATCCAGTCTGACCAGTTGTCTCCATGTCTAGTGAACTACCATTTTGAATACATAAGTATATACATTTTCATACTTAAAGCAATATTTGTCCCCTCAAATGGATTTGTTCTTCAGTAAAGTTCTAATGATGTGCTCATATTTATTAACTCTGAAACTTGTTATTTCTGATTTGATGCACTCGGGCATATGCAGAGAAATAAAAGCAAACCCTCCCCCCCAACAAAAATAAAAAAATAAAAATAAGAACAAGAACAAGAACAATAAAATCTCATGGCAAAAGTAATTTTACCATACTGCTGCTTTCTATCTATTTATCTATATGTTAAAATGGTGTATGATGTGCTATGTAAAACTCTTTACTCAGGTCAGGTTAATGCTGACATCTTGTGTACTAATTCTACTCCCTTCCATTTTAGCAAAGTTAACAGAAAATGTCCTGTTTCTAGACCCCAATGAAAAGAAAGTACCACCCTCATAGACCTGCAGACACTTTACTACCCTTATAGTCAGGATCTCCTCCTTCCCGAGCAAACATCAGTTCCCTAACCTAGACTGGAAACTCCCTCCTCATAGGCATCTCCCAACCACCACCATGGCACAAGAATTTTCTCACACATACTCTTACTGAAACATTCTTTATCATTTGAGGGGGGTCAAGATCTTCACAGGCAGAAGGGAAGTCAGGCTCTTCTGCATACAGTACTCCCCTGAAATTTGTGGGGGTTCTGTTCTAGGAACTCCCACAAATTTTGAAAAATTGCAAATACTTTTTTTAGGCAGGGGAGACAGGAGAGGGCAGCTGGAGTGCCGGCAAGTGAAGGAAATCACTCACTGAATGCTCCAACCGCCTCTTCCTATACTAAAGTCGGGCCTCACCAATCAAGAGCTGCTTTGACAAAGGAAAGTGGGGTGCTTTGACAAAGGAAAGTGGGGGGGGGGGGGAGAGAGATAGAAAGAAATACAGACAGACAAAGGAGGCCAGGGAGAGAGACAGACAGAAATAAATACAGACAGGGGACCAGAGAGACAGACAGAAAGAAAGACAGACAGACAAAGGGTGCCAGGGAGAGAGAGAGAAAAATAGCAGGAGGGAGAGAGACAGAAAGAAAGGAAGAAAGAGACATGAGCAGGGAGAAAGACATAAAGAAAGAAAGACAGCCAGGCATATATTGTAGCACCCGTTAATGTAACGGGTTTAAACACTAGTCAAGTCAATAAACATCAACATCAATATCATGTGATCCCTATGGATCAGCTGCTGGTTAGACCATTATACAGTGCTATACAGTACAGTGCTATACAGTGCTATACAGTACAGTGACCATTATACAGAAATAAATACAGACAAAGGAAAGTGGAGTGGGGAGGTGGGGGGGTCCTGGTCCCCGATGGCAGTGGCTTGGGGGAGGGCAGGGAGAAAGAAAGAAAAAGGGCAGGCAGGGAGACAGAAGGAGAGAAGAGAAACAGAAAAAAAAGAAAGGGAGGTAGAGAGAAAGAAAGGGCAGGGAGAGAGGAAGGAAAAGTTGGGGGAGGGAATGAGGTCTGGAGGAGAGGAAGCATACAGGCTAAAAGAAGGGAAGAAAGATTGGATGCACAGTCAGAAGAAGAAAGTGCAACCAGACTTTAGTACAGGACTTTAGTACAGGAAGAGGTGGTCGGAGCATACAGCGAGTGATTTCCTTCACTTGCCGGCACTCCGGCTGCCCTCTCCTGCCTTTCCATCTGCCCTCTCCTGCCTCCCCTGCCCGGTCATTCATGGTCAGAAAATACCGTGAATGAACGGGACCGCAAACCGCTGACTGTGAATTCACACCGTAGCACCTTATAATGGTCTAACCAGCAGCTGATCCATAGGGATCACATGATATTGATGTTGATGTTTATTGACTTGACTAGTGTTTAAGCCTGTTACATTAACGGGTGCTAGAATATATGCCTGGCTGTCTTTCTTTATTTATGTCTTTCTCCCTGCTCCTGTCTCTTTCTTCCTTTCTTTCTGTCTCTCTCCCTCCTGCTATTTTTCTCTCTCTCTCCCTGGCACCCTTTGTCTGTCTGTCTTTCTTTCTGTCTGTCTCTCTGGTCCCCTGTCTGTATTTATTTCTGTCTGTCTCTCTCCCTGGCCTCCTTTGTCTGTCTGTATTTCTTTCTATCTCTCTCCCTCCCCCACTTTCCTTTGCAGAAGCAGCAACGGTATTTCCCTTCCCCTCCAGGTCCCTGCTGAAGCAGTAGCAGCATTTCCCCCCACCCCCATTCCCTTCTCTCCCCCCCACTTTCCTTTGCAGAAGCAGCAGCGGTATTTCCCTTCCCCTCCAGGTCCCTGTGAAGTAGTAGCAGCATTTTCCTCCACCCCCCATTCCCTTCTCTCCCCCCCACTTTCTTTTGCAGAAGCAGCAGTGATATTTCCCTTCCCCTCCAGATCCCTGTGAAGTAGTAGCAGCATTTTCCCCCACCCCCACCCCATTCCCTTCTCTCCCCACCCACTTTCCTTTGCAGAAGCAGCAGCGGTATTTCCCTTCCCCTCCAGGTCCCTGCTGAAGCAGTAGCAACATTTTCCCCCCACCCCCATTCCCTTCTCTCCCCCCACTTTCCTTTGCAGAAGCAGCAGTGATATTTCCCTTCCCCTCCAGATCCCTGTGAAGCAGTAGCAGCATTTCCCCCCACCCCCATTCCCTTCTCTGCCCCCCCCCACACTTTCCTTTGCAGAAGCAGCAGCGGTATTTCCATTCCCCTCCAAGTCCCTGTGAAGTAGTAGCAGCATTTTCCTCCACCCACATTCCATTCTCTCCCCCCCCCCCCACTTTCTTTTGCAGAAGCAGCAGTGATATTTCCCTTCCCCTCCAGATCCCTGTGAAGTAGTAGCAGCATTTTCCCCCACCCACCCCCATTCCCTTCTCTCCCCACCCACTTTCCTTTGCAGAAGCAGCAGCGGTATTTCCCTTCCCCTCCAGGTCCCTGCTGAAGCAGTAGCAGCATTTTCCCCCACCCCCATTCCCTTCTCTCCCCCCACTTTACTTTGCAGAAGCAGCAGTGATATTTCCCTTCCCCTCCAGTTCCCTGTGAAGTAGTAGCAGCATTTTCCCCCACCCTCCATTCCCTTCTCTCCCCCCCACACTTTCCTTTGCAGAAGCAGCAGCGGTATTTCCCTTCCCCTCCAGGTCCCTGCTGAAGCAGTAGCAGCATTTTCCCCCACCCCCCATTCCCTTCTCTCCCCCCACTTTCCTTTGCAGCAGCAGCAGTGATATTTCCCTTCCCCTCCAGATCCCTGTGAAGCAGTAGCAGCATTTTCCCCTCCCCCATTCCCTTCTCTCCCCCCACACTTTCCTTTGCAGAAGCAGCAGTAATATTTCCCATCCCCTCCAGATCCCTGTGAAGTAGTAGCAGCATTCCCCCCCATTCCCTTCTCTCCCCCCCACCACACTTTCCTTTGCAGAAGCAGCAGCGGTATTTCCCTTCCCCTCCAGGTCCCTGCTGAAGCAGTAGCAGCATTTTCCCCCGCCCCCCATTCCTTTCTCTTACCGTGAGCTGTCCTGCTCCGTTCGGCCCCTCCCCCTTCCCGCTGGCTGGCCTGCAAGTTTCAAAGTACCGGCGGCTCTTCTCACGATCTCCGTGGTGGCTGATCCTCCTGTAAAGAGCAGCCTGCAATGGTGTCCGGCTTTAGCGAACCTCGCAGGCCGCTCTCCAACTCGGTAGCACTTCCCTCTGACGCGATCCCGTGCGTCAGAGGGAACGTGCTACCAAGGGTGGAGAGCGGCCTGCGAGGTTCGCTAAAGCCGGACACCATCGCAGGCTGCTCTTTAGAGGAGGATTAGCAGCAGTGGCGGTGGCGGCAGCGGCGAGTTAGGGCGGGAGGTGTGTTCCCTGCTGAGGACGCGGCAGGGAGAGAGCTTGCCTGGCTTCCATGGCGAGTGAGGGCGGGAGGAGGGGAGTGGCCAAAATGTTCCCTGCCGCCGGATTGGCTGCCACGGATCAGAAATCACAGCATCAGGGATCACGAAATTGCAAGAGTGCATGCACGCTCTAGGTTTTTATTATATAGGATACTGCCTTTCCAGACAAGCCATCAATAATAAAATAAGAAATAGAAAAACAGCTCCATAAAATTGATAGGACAACTATAGGAGAGAGGAGGAAGGAGTAGAACCCCTAAATTCTGTATATAGTACCATAAGTTGAGTGTGCAAATTGGTGCACACACACAATTTGCTTATGCAACTTAATTGTTCAACAAGCCAATCGGTGCCAATAAATGATAATTAACACCTCATTATTGCTAATTGGCAGTAATTAGACGTTATGCACACAACTTGGTAGTGTGAGTAGGGGAGGAGCATGAACGTATTGTGACCGTTCCTGAACATTAAGCACACTGTTATAGAACATGCCCAATCTATGCACAACATAGGTGAAGGGATTTAGGTCTGGTTTTTCATAGCCTAAATGGGTGTGCCCAAATGGTAGTGTCATGTATGACCATGAAGCACAATTCTGTATAAGTGCGCGCCTTTTATAGAATCACGCTAGGCACCATTCTCATTGGCGTCAAATTTTTAGGCACCATATATAAAATCCCTCAATCCCTGAATGCCAGATCACATCAATCACGCTAATCTTGCCCCCTCTCCACCGCCCCCCATCAAAGCTTGAATAAAATGCAATATTTAAAGCACTCCTAGTGATATGATTCTCCAGTGAAAGCAGTGCAGACAGAGGACTTTAATATCCTGATTGCTGATGAAGAACCAGCCCCTCAGTGGTAAGGCATGTTTTGGCAGGAATGGGTTGGAGACTGGAATTATAGTGATTTATGTATGCATGTATGTATGTATTGGGATTTATTAATTGCATTTAAAAAGAGATATTTGGGGGATAATACCTAATTAGGGTGCACTGCTTGTCTGGGATGGGTTATAGAGGTGGCAGAAATCAAAGAGGTGAAAAAAATTGCTTCTTTCCTCCTAACAAGAGAAAAGAGGGGAATTTCAGGTCTTAAGGCATTTTGTATGACATAGGAACAAAAGTGGTCATCCGATTGGGTTTTAAACTACATTTTCCTTGTTTGCAAAACTCTGATTTTGCGAAACTAACCTAAATCAAAGGACAATGGTAAAATACATTGTCTAGACAAACTTAATTTAATTTAAATAAAACTGAACAAGCTAAATTCACTTTGCCTTATATTAAAAAGACTTTTGCCAGAGGTACAGATGGGAAGCAATCCTTATGGAAATAGACTACCATGTTCATTTTGCAGCTGTATCTTTGTGCGCATTACTCTTCATTAGGGTCCAATTCAAACAGCTTTGGCAGTACACTGGGACTATATGGCAAAAACCTCAGTTGCCTAACAGCTTGGTTATCTAAAATGTTTCAGCTGAGCCTTAAATAAAGACAGAGTAGACACATTGAGCGTTTTGTCACAAGAAAGCTCACTTAGCATTACTGTGCACCAGAAAGCATTCACTGAGTTATTCAGGCAGTCAATAGACCTCAAAGTATATTCTGTAGTGAGTAAAGAAAATACGGGGACTGATTCTCTAAATGGTGCCTAATGGCACTGGTCAGCATGGTTGTAAAGCCAATTGTAAAGCCAAAACACATGAGTAAGTGTTACTTACGTTTTGAAGTAAAATGTAAACCATCATCATACATTTCAATTTTGTGGGCATTTTCTCTAATATTGAATCAACAATGAACAAGCCATTTGGACTTTTAATGCTTGTCTAACGCTGAATGGGTTTGGTATTGTTTTACGGTTTCCTGAATGAGGACATTGTATTTTGGATAAACTGATAATCATCACATGAACTTTACAATTTACAATGCTGCTAATGAAACACACGACTCTAATGAAGCCCTTTTGAGTAAAATGACAGATTCTCTGTTGAGTGTGAAGCTGTTTCTAATTTCACAGCAGTTTTTGTTGCTCAGAATACATTTATAAGCAGTTTTTGATTAATTGTTGGCCTTTTTTATTTAAAAAATTAATAAAGCAATATTGAGGTTTTCTTAGGACGAATGATAATATTCATTACTGCATTAAAAGTGTTGGGTTCTATCCCTAATCTGGGTGTTTGAGGTCCTTTTCCTCACATATTTTTTCTTTGATGCCATGGCAATTGATTGTGTTATTTAATTGTGCTTGATATTTTTGGCTAGCAGTTCACATATTTGAATACAATAGTTGTTTCCATTATTGTTTGTGATAAATTTAACTTACCAACATAAGTGCTAGGTTCCTATATATTTTAGCAGCACATAAATGAAGGCACCTAGATCAGTATTTCTCAAGCCAGTCCTGAAGTAACCCCTTGCCGATCAGGTCTTCAGGATATTACTACTGCTATCCATTTAGTCATGTCTGGCGCTTGGATACTCTACAGGCCAGTCCTTGCCATGCTTCCCTGTTTTCCAGGCTTGATGTTCATTCCCATGTCATTCTTGATGGTATCCAGCCAACGGGCCTTTGGTCTCCCCTGCTTCCTTTTACCACTGACCATTCTGAGTAGAACTTCCTTTTCTAGTGAATTTGCCCTCATCACATGTCCAAAATAGGTCAGTAGGTAAAATTGGGGTCAAAGCATTTTTTTTTTAGATATGTTGGTAATAATAAGAAGTGTCAAAAGAGCATAGTGAGGCTCAGAGGTGAAGGGGACAAATATGCAGAAACTGATAATGATAAGGCTGAACTGCTTAACAGTTATCTCTGTTCTGTGTTCAAGGACAAAAGACCAGGAGTAGGACTACAGAAAGCAAACTGAAATGGGAATAGATGTGTAGTAGATCCAGAAAGAATCTCAGAAGACTGTGTTTGTAAGGAGCTAGGTAAATTAAAAAATAGACAAAGATACATCCCAGAGTACTCAAGGAACTCAGAGAAATTTTGCTGGCTCCGTTGTCTCATCTTTTCAATGCTTCCTTAGAGTCTGATGTGGTCCCAGAGGACTGGAGAAGGGCGGATGTGGTCCCTCTGCACAACAGCAGAAGTAAGGAGGAGATTGGGAATAACAGGCAGGTTAGTCTGACATCAGTGGTGAGTAAACTAATGGAAATGCTTCTTAAGCAGAGGATAGTGAGATTTGGACCTGAGGCATGGTTTTACAAGAGACAGGTCTTGTCAGATGAATCTGATTGATTTCTTTGGGTGACCAAACAGTTGGATATGGGAGGGGTGCTAGATGTAGTGTACTTGGACTTTAGCAAAGCTTTTGACATGGTGCCATATAAGATATTGATAAATAAACTGAATGCATGTGGTATGGACCCTAAAGTGATGAAGTGGATTAAAAGCTGGTTAAGTGGAAGGAGACAAAAGGTAGTGGTAAATGGAGTTTGCTCGGAGGAAAAGGATGTTGTTAGTGGAGTGCTGACGGAATCAATCCTTGGGCCAGCTCTAATTAACATCTTTGTGAGTGATATTTCGGAAGGACTGTCTGGCAACGTTTACCTTTTTGTGGATGATACTAAGCTCTTTAATAAGGTAGACACCCAGGAGGTTGTGGATAACTTGAGGAAGGATTTGGTAAAGCTTGAAGAATGGTCAAGCAATTGGCAAGTAAGATTTAATGCTGATTCATACACTTGGGCTGCAAAAATCCAGAACGGTATAATATGGAGGCGAGGAAATCTGTGCACAGAAGAGCGGGACTTGAGGGTGATTGTGTCTGATGATCTCAAGGTGGCAAAACAGGTAGAAAAGGTGATGGTCAAGAAGCCACTTGCGCAGAGTATGCATGCCAAAGTGCGCTCCTTCTTTTTGCAGCTCAGCAGCAGAAGAAACGCTTTTCCATGAGTGAAGACAGAGCCTGACAGGGGTTGGGAGGGAATGGGGCTGGGGTCTGGGGCAGTGCGCATTGAAAAACCTGTGGGTGAAGAGCCTGACAGGGGACGGAGGGAAGGTGGCTGGGGCAGTGCCAATTTTGGGGGAGGCCATGGCCCCTGTGGCTTCCCCTGTACCGATGCCTATGGGTTGGGCTGAGAACTTTTCAGTACCCCCTTGTATCATTGGTGTAACCAGTTCTCAGAAATCACCAAGCTAGCCTAGTCTCCAAGATACCCACATGCAGTAAGCATGAAATAGATTTGCATACAATAGAGACAGTATATGCTCATTTATCTCATGCATATCCATTGTGAGTATCCTGAAAGCTTGACTGGCTAGGTGTGTCCTGACAACTGGGTTGAAAGTAGAGAGTGACAAAAATTCATCCCCTTCTCCTCCCCGTCCTCACATTTTCATCCCCATCCCCTCACCTTCCCCACAGTGAAGTTCATGTTTCATCCCTGTCTCCTCCACGTCCCCTCCCCATCCCCACAGTCTTAAATTTTTTTCCCACATCTCCCTGCTCAAAGCAGAAGCATGATTTTACACAATTTTATTAGCCTAGGGCATTGCAAATAAACATTTTAGGTCAAATTCTATAAACAGTGTCCCGATTGTAGGAGGCGGTAGGTGTCCTACCACTGTCTAACCAGCCAATCGGGACGCACATTTTCTAAAACAACCCGAGGCAGGCTACCTACATTGTAGATATCTGTTGCGGGTTCAGAGAGGTGCCTAGGGACACTTAAGCTCACCCAAGGCTGGGCATGGATGTGGTTTTGCCTGGAAGTGACCTTAGGTGAGCTTAACCAGCCCTAGGCATCGCCCTAGGGCCATGATAGGTGCCTGAAATGTAGGCCATTGAAATTCTGGACAACATTTCAAATAGAAACAGGTGCTAAACTGATTGCGGCAAGGAAATCAGCTGAGTGGCTGCAGCAGGGAACCCCCGAACCTCACCGCAGATCAGCCGGCAAGAGGGATGCCCACTCCCTTCTGCCGCCACCCCGAAACCCCCTCACACTGTTCATGGTAGGAGAGATGCCCACTTCCTCCTGACAGCACCCCCTGAAACCCTGACCCCTCATGACTTTAGGTATCTGGCCAATCGAAGTTTTAGGCCACTCTCAGTGCATCCCAGTGCGGGAATACCGGTCATGAACAGCAACACGTTCCTGTTACTATGACAACGGTACCATGTCAGTTTCTAGTCTAACCTAATGTATGTTAATAAAAAAAAAATAAAGAGATATACAGTAAGTAGCAACAGGAAAGATTTTCTGGCATTATAGCCCAATTTTCTTTTTCATTGTTATCCACCTTGAGCCTTAATTTTGGTTAAGCAGAATAAAAATGTTCATAGTATTATACTAAAATGTGTCAATTGCAATGGGACTGCAGCTGGTTTTGGACTAGTCCCGGATATCCGGGCTGTTTATGTCTCTCTTTCACTGCTTTTTGTTCCGCACTGATGTTATTTGTCATGCTCATGGTAGTACAGTCCATGTTGCAATTGCTAATAAACATATATATAGATATATATTATATAAATGTTTATAGTAGATTAGATTAGTTTAGACTATACTAGAAGTCATAAAAGCTTATATGAAAATAAGTAGAATGTAAATGACTTGTAAGGCCAATTTTGAAAAGATATCCAAGTCAGAATAGGGACATCCATGTCAGCACATTCATGTGCTGGAGATATCCAACATGAACACTCATTTTACAAACTGCAATGTCCAAAATAGAAAAAGTATATGTGTGTGTGTGTTGGTTGGGGGAGGAGAACAAGGAGCATAGATAGACATGTATGGTAGCATTCCTGGAAAATGGCCACATAGATATCCATGTAGAGCAGAGGGGTAGCCTAGTGATTAATCCTGTAAACCAAGGGATGCAGGTTCAAATCCCACTTTTTAGTCTCTCATTTTTTAGTTGTAAGCCCTCTGGGAAACCCCCCCCCCCAAATCTACTGTAGTTGAATATATAGTTTCAAAGTTTATTCAAATCTTACTATCCCACAGCAAGGGTGAACCTTCTGCATGGCTTACAATCTAAAATATTCAGCAGGGAAAGGACACAAATATATGACAAATGACATGAAAGTGAGGTTAGGAAGGTAAACTACAATTTATGAAAGGATAGAAGGGAGGGTAAACACATTTGGTAAACTTTGTATTTAGCACAACTTATCTACTTCAATAATCTTCAAGATGGACGGTGTCTTACATATTCAGGTAAAATAGGTATTTTTCTGCTCCTGGAGGCCACATAAGGAAAGGGAAATGGATTTGTATACCACCCTTTTGTAGTATACAAATCCCTAGAGATTTATTGTGAGCTCATAGGACAGATAGGGAAAATGCTTGAAGTATCTGTAGGTAAACCACTTTGAGTGTGATTGTATAACCACATTTTCCCTATCTGTCCTGGTGAGCTCACAATGCTAGCCGATTTAGAGTGCACTAAATGCTAACGCGTCCATTATATTCTATGGACGCGTTAGCATGTGCTAAATCAGCTAGCATGCCTTAGTAAAAGAGAAGGAATATATCTAAAGTAGTTGGTCAGTGGAGGATTAAGTGACATGTCCTGGGTCACAAGGAACAGCACAGGGTTTGATCCCACAACCTCAGGGTACTGAGGGTACTGAGGTTGTAGATCTAACCACCGTGTCATAATTTGAACCTAGGTCCTTTGAGATACAGTCTACAATGCTAACCAGAAAGCTACTCCTCAGACCTGAATGATGCTTTCTTCAGAATACCTATCTGAAGCTGACACAGAGCTTGGCACCCCCTTTCTAGTTTTTCTTTCATGGGAGATGGAGGGGGCCAACAACAACTGGGGGATTAAGGAGGTGCCAGTAGTCAGCTGCTCAATCAGATCACTTTTTGTAAGATAGATTGATTGAAAAAGGTCTAAGGATATCCTTCTTTTTAGACTTGGACATTTCCTTTGGTAATTGCTGTTGGGTATCTTAGGTTTTGGCCCTCCCTAGTCTCATTAAATACGTGCCCACAACACTCTCTCTTTCTATTTGAACATACATAAGGCAGTGTCAGAAGTCAAAAATTGATCTTTGTAAAATTGGGACTTGGATGTTTCAAGCACATGGGCATCCATTTAAAGCATTTTGGGGACAACCATATCCTTAAAAAATAAGCACTATACTTTCTCAATTATGAAATTATACTGGGTTGTCTGAATGGACAATCCAGGATGCCCTCCTAACTGACGAGAATAGGCCGAGGGGGGGTGGTGATAGGAGAGAGGCTGGGGCATGGCGTGGGCTTAATGGGGCGGGGATGGGGCGGGGATGGGTGGAACTGGGCAGGCCTGGGGGCGGGCCTATGGGTCCAGATTTTATGCAAGTAAAATGTGGTAACCCTATTGTAAGGGGTACAATTGCCTGATAATTAGAAACAATAAATTAAACTTCAATAACGGTTTTTGTCTTTTTGGATGGAATGAAGTAGATCAGAGTAACATTCTAAGTTTTCATTAAATAAGGGATATTGCTATTCTGTTCTTTTATAATTATTGCAATGTGGAAGTGTTTCACTTGTTATTTGGTCTGAAAATGGACATCCTGTTCATAATTTAGTATAACCTGAGGAAAAAAATTATATATCCTTTGTGAGAAGGAATAATTTGTGCAATGTGCTTTTCCCCAACTTTGGAAGCAGCAAGTTTCTTACTTCTTATCTCATGAAAGCACTTTTGTATTTATAACTTCATTTTTAAGTAGACATTATTGCAGGCACTGCTACTACCAACACTGAGTTTATTAAAAAAAAAAATGGAGAGCAACAATAATTTTTCTCAATGTGGCTTTTTAAAATTTTTTATTGAAACTGATCTAGAAGATCTAATTTACTTTCAACATTATCTGTGATATTAAAAGAGCATATTTTTTTGTTGTAACATATCATAACACAATGCATTTTATATACCATCATAAACCATAAGCTTAATAATGGTTTACAATTCAGTAAAACAATAATCATAATACATAAATATTAAAAAAAATTACATCAGCCAGGTTTTTAACTATTTATGAAAACGTAATCTGCTTCAAGTCATCTCGTTTGTGACCTTTTACTAAAGCTCTGGCAAAAGTAGCCTTAATACACCATTACTGCAGGTCTTTCCCATGTGCCAAAGCCACTTGTGCTATGGCCAAAAATCGAATGATTTTCCAATTTCTGGAATTAATGGACATGCAGACATGCACTAATTGTGCGAGTAAGCATGTGGTCATTAAAAATATTACCGTGTGAGCTCTTACCACCACCCATTTTGTAGACAGTGAGGGCCTAATTCTATAAATGATGCTTAAATTGGTAGATGCTGTTTTCAATGGCATGTACCACATGTCATTCAAATTAAGGCAAATAATCACACAAAAGAAACAGGATAGAGACAAATAAATCCTACACTTCACCAAATAATCATATAAACCTCAATAAGGGGGGGGACACAACATCTTACAAAATTTAAATTGTTAGATCATAGGATCTCTTATAATGCACAGTTATTCCAGATCCCCATCTTGAGAATCATCAATGTAATCATCAGCCCCACCTCCAAATAATAAATTAATGCCTTAAACAGAATTCTCTTAATATGTCGATTTCCTCAAATATATAAATTCAAAAATGTTCAAAAAATATTTCAAATCAATCTGGAAGGTTTTGCAACAACACCACTTAGCTTAACGGTGCATCTTCAATCCAGAGCTGGCACAAACTAATCTCTCCCGATGCTCAATAAATTTCAATCTTGAACGATCTACTTCGGGGGTTCTCTCCATAGGTTGTTGAGATGTAACAGTTCAAAACACCACATTCAAATCAAGGACAAACAAAAAAAATAACAAGCTAAATTTATCCTCAAGCTCACTGGTGCACAGACACCACTAATCACAGTGTTCTGAAATGGCTGACGTGCATCAACAAACTTCCGGTTCAGAGACGCATTTCTGGGCATTTTTGACTTGGATGAATTTTTGGACGAGAATGGGATATAACGATAGATGATTTAGTGGTCTGGACGATCAAATGGTTGGTCATCCAACTAGATGATTTTCAGGGAGGAAAATATTTTGGATGTATTTTTCAGGAATGGACATTTTACTTAGTCAACTTTGGGTGACTAGTGACTTAGGCCAAAAAACGGGCTTAGATGTTTCTTTTGATTATGCCCCTCCATGTCAATTTCTACATAGAACTTAAACTAATCATTTTAATCTGTTTTTATTGGCTTTTAATGGCATTTTCATTTATTATGCCAATTAAAATAATTAAAAAAATTAAGTTCTGTGTGAAAATTGGCTCGGTGCTGTTAGATGCTGCTGTTCTAGGTGCCTAGTAGCATCTAGCCTAGGTGCCATATATAGGATCAAGGCCTAAGTTGCTGATTCTATAAGTAGTGTCTAAATCTTAGGTGCCACTCAGCACAGTTGTCAATCAACTTCTAGTTGCCATTTATAGAACTCTGCAATAATTCTTAAGTGTTTTCATATTTTTTCTTTACAGATTATACTTGGAAATCCATATTATCATGAGCCTTAATTTGGGTGATATTTGGTGAGCCAGTCTGGAAGAGACTCTGGCCCCAGTTAGTGACAAAATAATTACAGATTTTATTGCACAAAAAAACCTCCTCAATGAGCATGTTTTAGAAGCTTCTTAAATTATGTAAAGTGCTACACATTTAAAATGAATTTAAAATCCTGTAAAGTGTATTCTTTAGCTAAAACCATTTAAAATCAGTTAAAAGTCCATTAATGCCACAGCTGTTTAATAAAGTGCATAACAATATTTAGGGCTCCTTTTACAAAGGTGCGCTAGCGTTTTTAACGCACACACTGGATTAGCGCACGCTATAGTGTGCGCTAGTCGAAAAACTACTCCCTGCTTAAGAGGATGCGGTAACGGCTAGCGCGTGTGGCATTTTAGCGCGCGCTATTCCACGTGTTAAGGCCCTAACGCGCCTTCGTAAAAGGAGCCCTTAATGTTTTCTCTTGCAGGCTAAACCCAATATCTAATCACTTCTTGGACTCTCTCAGATAAGTAATTCATAAATGTTTCCTTTCAACCCAGATTACCAATTTCTATAAGTTCTAAGTTGCTCTTCTTTTACAGGTTGAAATGTTCTCCAGGATGGATTCTCTAACCCAGGGGCCCTTTAACTAAGGCACACTAATCGATTTAGCATGCACTAATTGATTTAGCACGCGCTAAATGCTAAGGCGTCCATAGAATATAATGGGCACCTAGCGCGCACTAAATCAGTTAGCGCGCCTTAGTAAAAGGACCCCTCAGTTAAGTATTTCTATAAAATTATTTCTATAAAAGTATTTTCTTGAACCCTTAAAAAGTCCCCTAAAAATAAGGTAAGTTCTGATAAAATTTAGGGCTCCTTTTACTAAGCTGTGGTAGCGGTTTTAGCGCACGCGCTAAACACTACTGCCACCATTGAGCTGGCATTAGTTTTTACGCACAGCGCGGGGGGCAGCGCATGCTAATCTGTAGTGTGCGCTAAAAACGCTAGCATACCTTAATAAAAGGAGCCTTTATAGTGTGCACACTAATCAAAGAAATAAAAAAAAATTATCTTCAGGTACTCGCTGCTTTCTTGTGGTGGGTATGTGTGAAAGGTGAGAACATCATCAGTAGTGACTCCTAAAATCTTAATTGTTGCTAAGTGGGATATGAATGCTTAGAAGAGTGATAGAATCCAGGGATGAGTGAGATGCATTACAGATAAAGAGCATCACCTTCATTTATGCAAGGTTTTTCATGTTCTTGACTCAAATCCATCCAAGCACAGATCATAAATTGCATTAAGATATGAACGTACTGAGGGATCAGAAAGATATGAATATCTTCAGCATAGATAAATGGCTAAAGGCCCAGGTCTATAATTAGTGTTGCCAACAGAGCCAGAAAAATGTTAAGAGTGTAGGAGCTACCAGAGAACCCTGAGGCGCACCACAATCCAATGGGATGATTAAGCCAAATCTACAATCAGTGATATAGGCATCATTTTATATATTGAATATAATCAAGGTAGGCCACTTCGAATCCAGGTTGGCTCCTTTTGTCTATCTTTTTCCTTTCTGGATAAATGCTGGAGACTTTCATATTACTGGAAGGGCTGGCTTAAAAGTTCAAGCCAATAGCAAGTTTTCAAGTTTTATAATTCTGTGCCTCAGTCACTAAACCAAACTGTCAGTTGTTTTATTTTTAAACCATATATTTACAGTATAATTTTCCTGACTACTGATGCTTCGGTTATATCTGACTTGCAATAATACTCATTTTGCAATCTCTAAGTAGCCTAGAATAATATTTAAAGCCTCATTAAGTGGATTTAAAATACCTTGTTTAATGTGAAAGGCCATATTTTTGCACATCATTAACTAGGAGTTATTAATAAAAGGTATGGTTTACTAAACGAAAAAGATTACTAAAAAAGATATTCATAACTAACTTTGTGTTCTGCTCATAATGGCTTTTAGATTACTGTGCTTAAAGACAGGCCAAATTAGAAGTTGCAAAATTTCTAAGGCTTCTCTCTTAATTTTACTGACCATGATCATTAGTTAAAAAATAGAAAAGAGCAGCTGAGCACGGAGTATTTTTAATAGCTTCTTTATATGCATAATTAAAGTGTAGTCTAAGAGCTAAGCTATACTTTTAATTTCTGAAGTAAAAAAACCACATTTTTTAAAAATAAATCCTGATCGATTTTTAAGACTAACAAAAGTGCAGAACTGTATTTATTCAATAATCATCAGGTTAAACACTTATATTCATAATCAATAACAATGCATAAAGAAAAACACCCCCTGTCCCTTCCAATACATTTTCATCAAGGAATAAAACAAAGCACCCCACCCTCCCCTGGATGTTTGTGAAAATAAACAAAAAGAGATAAAAAGTTTAAAAAAATTGTATACATTTCAAAATATTAATAATTTGGTTCTGGAAGGAAATACTGAAGGTCAGATAATTCCAACCTCCATTTTACTACACATTTATTGAGAAGGCCATGTAATGTGCTAGAGCAGTGCCTTACAAACTGTGTGCCCTGGCCCAGTGGTGTGCCTCAAAGAGATTCTGGGTGTGCCATGTGAGTAAACCCCAATACCATCTCAGGATTTGTCCCAAAGTTAGTTAAAAGATTCACCAAACCCCAATGTAGGAGAGCTGATCAGGTTACAAGTCAGGCTGAAGGATTTGCTGACTACCACCTAAATAGGGAGATTGAATCAAAGGAAGAATGGCAGGAGACAGACAATTTAGCTTTAGCCTGACTGAAGCTGTCCCAAACACTGTCAGGAGATTGCTGCCTTACCATCAGCCTGTCCCTTTAAGACCAAAGTCAGTAAGGAAAGGTGAAGGCAGACATACCCAGTAGACTAGGGAGTGGAGAACCCTTTCCCCAGCCAAACTCAGGGGGTGTGGCTCTCCACAGCTTAAAGCAAGGCAGGCGAGAGAGACACAGGAGGAGAGACAGGGAGAGAGTGAGTTTCTCCCTAACCAGCTAACTGAGGACAGGGATACAGGCTGGCATATGGAAGAGGTGGAAGAGACTTTCCCTACCTCTGAATTCTGTGAGCAGAACCAAGTTGAAGCTCACATTCAAGAAAATCTGGTAGGAACTGAAACTTTTCCTGTAGAGATGGAAGTACAATGAAAACGTGTGTGTTGTGATTTTTGTATGCAGATGCTGTGTGCTGCCAGATAAGATTAACTTTGAACTGTGCCTGCTTGATTTCCCCTTTTTGTGTGGCGAGCTTTTGTTTTTCTCTCCCTAGGATTTTGGACTTTGAGGTTTCCTTTTCAATCTGAAAGCAAGGGGAAGGTTTGAACAAACGTTTGTATTGTTTCTCTGTTAGCTGCATGGCTATTCAATTACGTTTCACTGCAACAGCTGTGAGTAGTTTCCATGGCAGCATTTCAGCAGGAGATATACTTTAAGATCTCTGTACATAACCAGAACTCTTACCTGTTCTGCTGTTTTGTTTTCACCTATCTGTGCATGTGGTTCAGAGCACAAGTCTTGCCATGAAAGAAACAGCCTATGCGGTAAAGGCTTCTACTTTGTATGTATGAGGAATCTCAAGATTGCAGAAGGAATATTATTTCTTACAGATCAGCCGGGTTACTGCATGAAACAACAGGTATACGAATGTATGATTAAAGTGAAGCAATGCGATTCTCCTTCATACTATTATGTTTTGATTTTTGTGAGCTTCTGTTCATTACGTGGTCAAGGATTGGCTCTGATCACATGTTTAAGTGGAATTGCAAGCCAAGCCTGTATGAAGAGACTGCTCTGGTGAAGAGGACTGTGTTATACTTTTCTACTAAAGTCCAGAGACAGGGGAATGTGCTGAATCCTTTTGCTGACAGGCTTGAAAGCTTGGTTTTTGCCTTTTCTTTTGTTTAAGAACTTATATGATTTCACAATATGATCATTTCCTGATGCTACAAAATCTTTAGCTTATGCTATAAACCCAATTTGGCCATTTCTGACTGGGAATAGTTTTGTTTTGCACTGAATGCATATAAGTTATCTTACCTATGATGACCCTATGAGGCTAACAACTAGCCATCCAAGTCCTGAAGGGATCCCTTGGTTAGAAGGGATACACAGGCCAGAAGATTGTCACTACCCAGGAGGCTCGCTGCGCTTATCAGGGGCATGGGTCTGAAAGATTCCAGAATTTTACTTTATTTTTAAAAATTATCTTCATAAGTATACACTAGAATATATGACATGTACCTCACATATGCAAGTGTCTGTCAATGTTATGAGCGTCTGTGTGCATAAGGATACAACCTCCTGGACAAACATCATTCTTTGACATGATTAGACCTCGAAAACTAACGTCAAGTAATTTTATTTTTATTTTTTATGCAGTAGTTATCCTAACTTGAGCAACGAAGCAATCAAGGCTTTGTTACCATTTGGATCTTCTTATCTTTGCAAACTTAGATTTTCAGCTCAGACAGAGATTAATTTTTTTTTTTTTAAAGAGAATGATTACACAAGGTGAACATAAGAACATAAGAATTGCCGCTGCTGGGTCAGACCAGTGGTCCATCGTGCCCAGAAATCCGCCCCGGCGGCGGCCCTTAGGTCAAAGACCAGTGCCCTATTTGAGTCTAACCTTACCTGTGTACGTTCTGGTTCAGCAAAAACTTATCTAACCTTTTCTTGAATCCCTGGAGGGTGCTTTCCCCTATAACAGCACTGGAAGAATGTTCCAGATTGCTACCACTCTCTGTGTGAAGAAGAACTTCCTTAAGTTTGTACGGAATCTATCCCCTTTTAACTTTAGTGAGTGCCCTCTTGTTCTTTCCACCTTGGAGAGGGTGAACAATCTCTTTTTCTCTACGAAATCGATTCCTTTCAATATCTTGAATGTTTCTATCATATCCCCTCTCAGCCTCCTCTTTTCAAGGGAGAAGAGGCCCAGTTTCTCTAGCCTCTCATTGTACGACAACTCCTCCAGTCCCTTAACCATTTTTGTCGCTCTTCTTTTAACCCTTTCGAGTAGTACTATGTCCTTTTTCATGTACGGCGACCAGTGTTAAATGCAGTATTCCAGGTAAGGTGCATCATGGCCCAGTACAGCAGCATGATAACCTTCTCAGATCTGTTTGTAATCCCCTTCTTGATCATTACTAGCATTCTGTTTGCCCTTTTCGCTGCGGATGACTTCATTGACTTGTCTACAAGTACTCCCAAGTCCCTTTCCTTGGGGCTCTCTCCAAGTACAGCACTGGACATCCTGTATTCATGCATATGATTTTTGTTACCGACATGCATCACCTTGCACCTATCCACATTGTATCTCATTTGCCTTTTCGCAGCCTATTCCTCGAGTTTGTATATGTCTCGTTGTAGGCAGTGGCGTACCTAGGGGGGGGGCGGGGGGGCGGGCCGCCCCGGGTACCAGCCCTAAGGGGGTGTTCCCGGCCTTGCCGTTCAGTCCCCCGCCACCCCCGAAGGACCGCTCGCCCCACTGACCTTCCTGCACCACCTGTGAAGCAGCCCGCAGCAGGATCGCGAAGTCAGCGTCAGCATCCCTGCGCTGCTTCCTGCGCCGCGATCCCGCCCCTCCTCTGACGTCAGAGGAGGGGCGGGACCGTGGCGCAGGAAGCAGCGCAGGGATCGCTGACGCTGACTTCGCGATCCTGCTGCGGCTGTTCATAGGTGGTGCGGGGAGGCCAGGGGGGCGAGCGGTCCTTCGGGGTGGGTCGGGGCATCAGGCCTTCAGGGTGGGGCGGGCGGGCAGGCAAGCAGGCTTTCAAGGGGGAGGGGGGTGACAGGCAGGCAGGCAGGCCTTCAAGGGGGGACAGGCCTTCGGGGGGGGGGGGTGAAGACCTTCAAGGGGTGCAGGCCTTCAAGGGGGGCAGGCAGGCCTTCGGGGGGGGGTGTAGGCCTTTGGGGGGGTGCAGACCTTCAAGGGGGGGAACAGGCCTTCAAGGGGGGAAAGGCAGGCAGGCCTTCAAGGGGGGGACAGGCCTACAAGGGGGGGGACAGGCCTACAAGGGGGGGGGACAGGCCTACAAGGGGAGGGGACAGGCCTTCAAGGGGGGGTGCAGGCCTTCAAGGGGGGTGCAGGCCTTCAAGGGGGGGACAGGCCTACAAGGGGGGGGAGAAGCTACAAGGGGGTGGTACAAGCCTTCAAGTGGGGGACAGGCCTTCGGGGGGGGGGGGGGTGCAGACCTTCAAGGGAGTGCAGGCCTTCGAGGGGGTGGTGCAGGCCTTCAAGGGGGTGCAGGCCTTCAAGGGGGGAAAGGCAGGCAGGCAGGCCTTCAAGGGGGGACAGGCCTACAAGGGGGGGGGAGAAGCTACAAGGGGGTGGGACAGGCCTTCAAGTGGGGGACAGGCCTTCGGGGGGGTGCAGGCCTTCAGGGGGTGCAGACCTTCAAGGGGGGGACAGGCAGGCAGGCCTTCAAGGGGGGGACAGGCCTACAAGGGGAAGGGACAGGCCTTCAAGGGGGGTGCAGGCCTTCAAGGTGGGACAGGCAGACCTTTAAGGGGGGACAGGCCTTTGGGGGGGGACCATGATTTAGAAGTACACGGAGGGAAGGGGGTGTTCAAAGAGACATGCATATGCCAAACTTTGGGGGGGGGAAGAAATAATGGGTCTGAAAATAGAGGAGAGAGAGAGAGATGATGGACCATGGGATTTAGGGAGGGAAGGAACAGAAAGGGAGAGAAATTGGACACAAGGGATGGTGTGGAGGAGGGATAGAGATACTGGATAGGAGGGTAATTAGGAAAAGAAACGGAGAGATGGTGGACTCTGGGGTGGTGGGGAAGGAGGGAGAGATGCCGGATGAAAGGGTATTTAAGAAAAGGTGGATCTGTGGAGGGAGATGAAAAAAAGGAAAGATACCAGACTTCCTGGGAAGGGAAGGGAAATGGAAAGGGAGGACAGAGTTGGCAGATGGATGGTTAGCATGCAGAAAGAAGGAGACCCTGGCAAGCAAGTTATCAGAAGAAAACCAGAGCCTTGGACCAACAAGATTTGAAATATAACCAGACAACAAAAGGTAGAAAAATTAATTTTATTTTCTGTTTTGTGATTATAACATGTCAGATTTGAAATGTGTATCCTGCCAGAGCTGGTGTTGGACTGCAAACGTGAGCTAGGATTTAACAGAAAGAGGAAAAGTTCTTTTTGTTTCTTTATTTTATTTACACCACAGCGCCAGTGTGGTTAGGAGAAGCCAAAGGGGGTGAAAAAGCTATAAAACCCACCAGGAGTTTTGAAAAAAATCACCCAACTGGGCAGGAAAATCGAATTGAAAAACCAATTCAATAGGGCTGAATCGAATCAAAATTTTTTTTTCCTGTATCTGGCAGCATTAGTTTGCGCTACTGTCTTAGACTTTAGGACCTGGGATTGGGGAGAGATGGCATCCTCAGTACTTTATAATGCAAGTGAAACGAGGATTTGGTCAGACTTTTGAAGGGTCTGCAGAAAAAAAATATTGTATAGGCCGGGGACATGAGACAGCAGGAAATGGGAACTTTTCTACCTTCTATTTTTGTGAATGGAAAGGCTGAGGATGTCAGAGAGGTCAGTTAAAATATGTGCTTTATAAGAAAATATAATAATGTGTTTTATAAAGTTTATAGCATAGCTGGCCTACCCAGTGAGGTGTTCCTAGTGGTGATGGTGGCAGCGTGTCAATGTGTTGAGAGGAAGAGGTGGTCTGGGAAATTCTGCTGAGCAAACTCCGGGCCCATTTCCACCCCCCAGTTAGTCCACTCCACTCAACTGATTCACACACTGAGTGGGTCTTTGGGTGTTGTTTTGGGATCTCTTCCAGTGGTTTATCTCCTTCTGGTCCAAGGAAGGAAACTTTGTTATCCTTAGCATTGACCTACAGAATATGTTTGTAACAGCGCTGCTTGTGTGGCATTAGGCTATGTAGTGATCGAAAGAAAAAAACAGACCTTTGCACATTTTTGCACTATATGGTGGGTGTATGAGGAGATTCACATTTCCTGCACAGCTAAGTCCATGTGAAGTTACCTTGTGCTGTATTTGACATCTAGCAAGGTCTCTGTTTGAAAGGAAAGATCTAAACTTAAAAATGAAGTGGCCAGAAGTTATGGTAAAAGCAGATAGTGTAGCTGGTTTTAAGAAAGATTTGGACAAATTCCTGGAGGAAAAGTCCATAATCTGTTATTAAGACATGGGGGAAGTGTCTGCTTGCCCTGGATCGGTAGCATGGAATATTGCTACTCTTTGGGTTTTGACCAGGTATTAGTGTCCTGGATTGGCTACCATGAGAATGGGCTACTGGGCATGATGGACCATTGGTCTGACCCAGTTAGGCTATTCTTATGTTATGTTCTCATCTGTAGGGGCCTTTGTTTTCACTTCTTATTTTAATGTATTTTTTTTCTGGGAACTTATCAGTGTTTTTTATAATGGGAACAAAAATGGAAGAGAATTAATGTGTGTGGAATGGGGGGTAACTAATTTCTTCAGCTAAATAATTCAATCCACTTCAAACAGACATAGGAGAACTTGTGCACCATTCACACACCCTCCAACCAAAAACGTCAAAAGAAAAAAACTGTTCGACAACCTCCTAGCCATTCGAGCTGCAACACTCGACCCCCAACTCTACAACCAATTGATATCAACCACAGACTGCAAAACCTTCAAAAAGAAATAAAAACCCTTCTATTCAAAAAACACATAAAACCGAACTAACACAATCAGAACTGTCCCAAGCATCACCTGCAACTACTCCATATGTACTTCTAATGTCATGACAATTTAGACATAATTTATGTTATGTTATGTTTGGAATAATGGTTACATATATGAGGTTCAATAAAAGAAAATTTTCACTGCCTGTTTCTATTCTGACCATTTATTCCATTTCATGGTTATTGCAAAAAAAAAAATATAAAAATTTTTTTTACATGGGGGGGGGGGTGTCAAAAAATGATGGGCCCCGGGTGCCACATACCCTAGGTACGCCACTGGTTGTAGGTCTTCGCAATCCTTCTGTGTCCTCACTACCCTGAATAACTTTGTATTGTCCACAAATTTAATCACCTCACTTGTCATACCAAATTCCAGGTCATTTATAAATATGTTGAAGAGCACGGGCCCAAGCACCGAACCCTGTGGAATGCCACTCGTGATGCTTTTCCAGTCTGAGTATTGTCCATTCACCCCCCACTCTCTGTTTCCTATCCGCCAACCAGTTTTTAATCCACGTGAGTATATCACCCTCAATTCCATGGGCTCGCAATTTTTAGAAGTAGATGTTCATGTGGGATCTTGTCGAACGCCTTCTGAAAATCTAGATATACAATATCCACCGGGTCACCCTTGTCTATCTGCCTGTTTACTCCATGCTGGCTGGTCCTCATCAGACTGTGTCCGTCAAGGTGATCAATGATGCGGTCCTTTATCAGCGCCTCTACCATCTTTCCCGGTACCGAAGTCAGACTCACTGGTCTGTAGTTTCCTGGATCTCCCCTTGAACCTTTCCTGAAGATCAGCATAACATTCGCCACTTATTAGTCTTCCGGAATCCTTCCTGATTTGATTGACAGATTGGCTATTAGTTGAAGCAGTTTAGCTATAACCCTTTTAAGTTCCTTGATTACCCTTGGGTGGATGCTGTTTGGTCCCAGGGATTTATCGTTTTTAAGCCTATCAATCTGCCTGCATACCTTTTCTAGACTGACCGCCGACCCTGTCAGTTTCTTCATTTCCTGTGTATAGCCTGTTGGCTTCTGGTATATTAGATATATCCTCTTCGGTAAATACAGACACAAAAAATGTGTTCAGTTGTCGGTGATGGCTTTGTCCTCCTTTAGTACACCCTTTATTCCATGGTCATCTAACGGCCCCACTGCTTCCTTTGCGGGTTGTTTCCCCTTAATATATTGAAAGAACAGCTTAAATTTTTGCCTCCTTGGCTATTTCCTTAGTGGATGATGATATGCTTGTTTGCTTATCGACTACTGAGCCACATTTTGAGTTAATTTGTATTCAAAAACAAGCACATCCATTGCATTGATTAGCAATTCATTCCATCTACTTTAGTTTTACTGTTGTTATAATTATCCATACATAGCTTAAAGAACTTTAAATGAATAACTCTAAAATTTTTTTTTTTGTTGATTTTGCAATTTTATAATTTGCTCTGTGTAGTGCAGGGGTGTCCAATGTCGGTCCTCGAGGGCCGCAATCCAGTCGGGTTTTCAGGATTTCCCCAATGAATATGCATGAGATCTATTAGCATACAATGAAAGCAGTGCATGCAAATAGACCTCATGTATATTCATTGGGGAAATCCTGAAAATCCGACTGGACTGCGGCCCTCGAGGACCGACATTGGACACCCCTGGTGTAGTGTGTCAGAGTTTAAAAAGTTTAAGAGACACTGTGCTAAAGACTGGGTATTCATGAGATGACTTCCAGGAATTCCAGTGCAAAATCTAACCACCCCATCGAAACATAAAAGACAACCCATTTTATAATTATCTGCATTCGGAGTACTTCAGGACTGTGAGGGAACAATGGTGAAAGATGCAGAAATGACTTCAAAAATACTGATGAAAGAGAGAGGGAGCAGAAATGAGCTATAGATTTCAAGCTTGTATTCTTCTGAGCATTATTTAACTAAAGAGGAAGATGGGTTGGAATTTTTAAATCTGATAGAGGGTCCCAAAATTCCCGAGCATGTGAAAGGAAAATTAGAAGCACCCATTTCACAAAAAGAAATCCAATCTGCATTGAAGTCCCTTCGAGTTGGATCCGCTCCAGGTGGTGATGGATATATGGTTGAATACTATGCATCATTTCAAAACATATTAATACCCCATCTATTAAATTTATATCAGGATCAACTGAATAATGGTACTATAGTGGAATCATTAACTATTGTTTTGCCAAAGCCAAATAAAGATCCCTTGTTGGTTGCTAATTATAGTCCGATTTCTTTGATTAATGTAGATGGGAAAATATTATCGAAATTATTAGCTTTACGCTTGGCCAAGGCTCTTCCTTATATTATTGGTATCCACCAAACAGGGTTCGTTGCTAGTAGACATTCTTCAAATAATACTAGATTGGCTAAATTTGGCAAAAAAAATGGATGATCGGGCCTTTTCTGTTTCTTTAGATGCAGAGAAGGCTTTTGATCGAGTAGAATGGTCCTTTATGTATCAGGCTATGGAATGGTTTGGTATTGGTTCTGGATTTATAGAAATGATTCAAACCTTGTATTGCTCCCCTTTTGCTAGATTGTACATTAATAATACTTTTTCAGAGAAGTTTCGCTTGGAAAGGGGAGTGAGACAGGGATGTCCGTTATCTCCTTTGCTGTTTGATATTGTTTTGGAACCCTTACTGTTGGCTATTAAACAAGCAGAGGAGATTTGTGGTATTCCTTGGGCAGGTCAGGAATACAAAGTTTGTGCATATGTAGATGATATTTTGCTTCATTTGATAAGTCCTGAAATTACCATACCATGTTTACTGGAACTGATTAATACATTTGGAAAATTCTCTGGTTACAAAATAAACTGGAGTACATCAGAAATTCTTCCATTGAATGTACATTGTACGAAAGGATTATTTGATGAATTTATTTGGAAGGAGGATGGTATTAAATACTTAGGTATATGGATTAAAAATACATTGGAAGGAACGATGAAAATAAATGAAAAATCATTATTATTAAAGGTCACGGAGATGTGTGAGCAATGGAACCCTTTACACTTGTCTTGGTGGGGGAGAGTTCAAATGGTCAAAATGATGATCTTGCTGGTAATTTGTTACCAACTGGGTATGTTACCAATTTATTTTCAAGGGTCCTTTTACAAAAAGTTAAATATTATATTGACAAAATTTATTTGGTTAGGGAAGAAAGCAAGAATTGCTTTAGTATCTCTACAAAAACCAATTGCGGAGGGTGGGGTAAATTTTCCCAATTTTTATATAATGCGTCAAGGTATGTATTGGATCCTCCCTTAGCTCTTAGAACATTACCCAGACTGGCTATATCTTGAGTGAAAAATCATGTCACCGATGAGACTGTCTCATATATTAAGTATTAAAATACCTAGGTACGCTAAGGACAATGTGATTTTATTGGACACATGGAAAACAATTAAATTTATTGATAAGTTAACTGATGTTCCCATAATAAAGTCTACTTTGCAGTCCTTATGGTTAAACTCCAAGATTCAAATAGGCGGTGCTGGGATCGCTTGGAAGAATTGGATGCAGGCAGGTATTCAGACATTAGATGACGTTATGTCTAATGGAAATCTGCTTGATTTTTCACAATTACAACAGTCATTTGGAATTTTAAAATCTCAACAATATACCGGTAGGTGCAGTTGAAGCAGGCTATTCAGAGTGGGTTCCCTGAATGGAAAAATTTTAAAACATATTTTAGCCTGCAAATCCTTTGCTACCAAACTGATTTAGTAGGTCATCAGGCTGCTCAGTGGTACAAATTGATTTCTGGATTTTTGAATAAAAAGCCAAAAAATAGTCTTAGAGACATCTGGAGCATCGAGATAAAACAGTATATTTCTGTGTCTCGTTTGCCACGAATTTGGAATTGGAGATTGAAATGTACAGCGTCAGCATCTATGAGACAAACAGGGTTATTTTGTTACATAGGATTTTCTGGACCCCAGTTCGATTAAATAAAATAGATAGTTCTAAGTCTAATAGATGCTGGCATTGTCATACTGGTATAGGGACTTTGGATCATCTCTTGTATTTTTGTCCGTTTATATTAATATATTGGAAGTCAATTTGGGGACAAATAAATTTGGTTAAGACAGCGATCCATAGGGTGGCTGTCCATGTGAGGAAAAATTATTGGTAAAATTACTGCATTTGTTATCAACACAATTTAATACAAAAATAAATTACAACTTAGTTATCTGTAACATCCTTTATCTGAGTTCTTAGTTTTAAAAATATTTCCTCCTGCAACCTTCAGAGGTTGTGGGACCAAGATAATTTTAAAAAAATTTTTGTTTAATAAGGGTCTGTTGTTTGAGGTAAAGTAAAGCAACCGATGAAGTCCTGAGGGTGGAGTCGCATTAGATATGTAATGGATAGGAGGAAATGCAAAAGTGTCATTGTGAGTTTTAAGAGTAAAGGGGAGAAATATATAGAAACTGAAAAGGATAAGGCTGAATTGTTTAACAGGTAATTCTGTTCTGTGTTCACAGACAAAGGGCTAGGAGTAGGATCAAATAAGACAAACAAATAGTTGAGGAAAGGGACATAAGTGGTGTGCCACATGAATCAGTTTTACATTTTTGTCAGTTTTTAACATTTTTGTGAGCAATATTGTGGAACAGCTGTCTGATAAGGTTTGTCTCTTGTGTATAATACCAATATCTGCAAAAAGGTACAGATCCTTGATCATGTGGATTACATGAAGAAGACCTAGCAATGCTTGAAGAATGAACTAAGAATGACAGCTAAAATTTAATGCTAAACAATGAAGGGCCATACATTTCAAAAACCCGAGGCTAATATGACGAAGAAATGAAACAAAACAAAAAGACAACAGATGATACTTTTTTAACTGGACTAACTAGAGTACGGTTAGATTATCTGTTGAAGGTAATCCTTTTTCTCTGATCTGAAGAAGGATTACCTTTGAAAGCTAATCTAACCATACTCTAGTTAGTCCAATAAAAAGGTATCACCAGATTTCTTTTTGTTTTATATCATGTTATTTCTACATACTATCTTTAAGAGCCTACAACCTGGCTCCCCTGGGTAGGCCCACTCTTACCACTGGAAACTATGCATTGTCAGGCCTGGCTTGTACCTGGATGGGAAACCACCAGGGAATACCAGTTGCTAAAGACTGAGGGGCCCTATGTTGGGCAGCAGCAACCCAGTGGAGCCACACACTGGGAGAAGACAATGGCAAGCCACTCCTGTACTCTGCCATTCATGGCAGGGTGGATTCCTCATTGTGCATGTTGCCAGGGGTCAGCAACCAACTAGGCAATATAATCCATCCATTATCTTTAAGAGTTGATTAATATGGCTGCCACACAATATACAAAAGAAGAGCAGGACTTGAAGATGATCATATGTGATAATCATAAGGTGGTTAAATAGGTAGAAAAGTTGGAATGGAATGTTGCTACTATTTGGGTTTATCCTGGTACTAGTGACCTGCATTTGGCCTACTGGCCTAGATGGACTATGAAATTCTAATTTTCCCTCCTTTTACTAAGCCGCAGTTGAGGTTTCTACTACTGCCCAGGGCGCTAAATGCTCTGGCACTCAGAAAATTCTATGAGTGTCAGAGCATTGTCGGAGCATTTAGCATTCCAGGTTGTGGTAGAAACCTCTACTGTAGCTTTGTAAAAAGGGAGGGGTTAATTAAATACAATTAATTTATTATCTTCTTGTATTTGTTTCATTATTGCACTACAGTACTAATTCCCTGCCATTTCTACATGAGAGGTTAAAGTTCTCTTGTGCTGACAACTGCTGATGCTCAGTCACACTTTCATGAAGTACTTTATCAAAGGCCTTTTGAAAATCCAAATACCCAATATCAACTTTATCACATGCTTATTTACCTCTTCAAAGAAAGCCATTTTGATAATCCGCCGCTAAAATGCATGCAGGCTAAACTGTTGGAAAACTGTTTAACGACGGTGTTAAAGTTTTGAGAATCTGGGCCTAAGACTGCAGTTATACCACAGGAGGCATCAGAACATTGCGGAAAACTACCTGTCCCAGAATGCCCTGATCTTTGCAGCTCAGTGCTAAGATTCATTAAGGAAGGGATGCAGCCCTGCTGAATCAAAGGGGCAAGACACAGGCAGGGATGAGTATTTCTGCCCCAGACTGGAATCATTCAGAGAGGTCCAGAGGAAGAGACTTCCACTAGAGAACCCTTCCCTAGCTGTGAATTGAGGAGAACCCTGCTAAGCAGAGGAATTTTTATGAGACTGTGTGAGAGAGAACACTTCCCTAGCCATGGGCGGAGGAAAAGCCCTAGGAAATAAAGAAATCTTGCAAGGACTGTTAAAAGAGATGACAGTGTGAGACGTTTGGTATATAGCTGGCTAAGGTAAGCCAACCTTATTATACTGAGGTTTGTGGACTATGTGTGGGTCTGCCTGGGACCAATCCTGGAACCTTGCTTAAGATAAACTGTTTATCCTTGAGCTGAGAAAGGGTTTTGCCTTACCAGAGCCTGTGAGGTAACAGGTTCAGATCTGTACTTAATTTAAAAAAAGAAAAACAAAAAGCAACCTGCAAGAATGTCCAGGCTGTTTATGTGACTGGTTACAGGGTCCTGGAAAACCCAGACTGGACTCTGCCACATCCTCCAGTAGACTGAAATCACTTGCAAGTAAGGCCTCCCCACTGTATATCACCTTACTGTTGCCTTTTATACGTACTGAATCTACTTCATTTCCTATTGTTGTAATACTGTCATGCACATAGGATTTATTTTACTTTTTTCTATGCCAACTCAAAGTAATTTATATCTACCTGATATATTATTAATGACCTTGTCCTATGCCTTAAGTAGACCTGAGGAGGGCCAGCTTGGTTTACCTGGACAAGTAGGTGTGATGAAATGAGCAAACATGAAATAATAAAAAATTCAGCTATTATACTTTCTCACATTGCACCAGGATTTACTAGTTAGAAAAATCTATTGATAGATAGGGCCTAATCCAAGAGCAGGTGAGAATGTGGTATTGGTAGCTAAATCTGTGAAAAGTGGATAAGCTGGAATATAATAATCAGAAATACAAAAGTAAAAGACAGGAATTTAATTTAACATATTAATTTGACACATGTTTTCATGTGCTTGAGGGTACAGGAAGGCAGGCTAAGACATTCTGTGATTGATAACCACCATAGCAAATTTACCCCAGATGGCAAAGCTTAAGTTTTATAGGGCTTCTTTGTTCTGAAAAGTGACCAGCCTGAACTAGGCCGATTTTCAGGGAGATATAGGCAGACAGGAGTTGGCTTTTGACCTGGTATCCACATTCCAAGGGGCCTGAGGTTGCAATGACTTGAGTTTTCAGTGGGAAAGACAGATCAAAACCATATGTGTATCATTGTATGTATTGATCCAAAATTAAGTTTTAGTAAGTCAGTAAGTCAGTAAAATTACATAATAGGAGTTTATGTAGCTATAGGTAACAAGTTAACAAGTATAGATTAGAATACATTTTATTTTACTTTTCATATATCTGAAATCCTGAAGAGATCCTGATAAGGCTACATCTGGTGTTTGACCTCTGACCTTAAGCAACTTTTTTCTACTTTTTAGAATTTTGATGGAAGGGGGAGTTAACTGCTCCTTCCATCTTTCTTTGTTCAGTCTTAGTGAGACAGAGATGATTTTCTCAGTACAGAGAGGACACGATGATTTTTACAGGAAAGGATTTAAAAGCTGAATAGTTTTTGTGAGTACATTACAATATCTGTTTATGTATTTCTTCTTTTTATAAAATATGTAAGCTTAATGTGAGAATGTAACTTTTTAGGTATAGGAATGTAATTTTAGGAGTGCTTTTGTGACACGCCTATATGAAGCTAGCCTTATATGGAAACAAATACTTTGGACCAGTTAGATTGCAGTTAGATTGTAACGAAGGAATGTCATCATTTAGGATATATATGGATGTGTAACTGGTAAAACAGAATTTGTTACGAGCAAGGTCAGCTTTTGGCTTCTGTAATAATTCTCATGATGCAACTGATAATCAATTGATATTCTTATGATCTAATATTGATAACAAATAAAAAATAATTTTTTTGGATTTTATTGAAATAAAATTTTGCATCATTTTTTTCATTATTCATTTTCACAACCCTAGAGTACGCTTGTGCGCAATTATCCTGATCAATTATATAGTATAGATATATCTTTAAAGCAGGGACAGAATGACAGTGATTTGGGCCTTCGGGCAATAAGGGTGAGGTACCCCTAATCGCCTATCAAAAGTGATTAAATTAAATAGAAGTTAGGGGAGATTGAACCCCCTACTGCTATGAACCCTGTTCTTCCAATGGTCAGTCCAACCCTACTTTCAAGGTATATTTATATCAAATTATTTAGTGGTTATTAAGATTATGCAATTAGAATGCTGAACATATTTTTTTTATTCTTTTTGTGCTTGTTAACAGCCTCTTGATTATTCATTTATCCACAGAAAAGTAATACTGGAGCCCTAAACCTGGTGCATATAATGAGAAACACTCCCACAGGATCTGAAAAATTAAATCACTAGTTCTAGACCAATGCAGTTTTAACCAGCAGGAATGGTTTTGCAGCCACATAGCAATGTAGCCGAAATATCATTTATAAGATTTAATGCATATTAATATATTGATTTGGTAAAATGTTTATAAAAAGCAAGGTAATGTAGATCTTGGGACAGTATAACTATATATTATGCAAGTGGATGTTTGAAATTATTTAATTACAATATGATTAAAATTCACTGCCATTTTTCTGAATTTCCCAATGTTGTGCTGCTATTTTTCTGAATTTCACCAGTGTTGTACTAAGAAACTGGAAAAAAAAACTTTAAAAATACCAACAGAAACAGGCTGATATGGGGACATCTTTGTGTGTGTATATGTATGTGTGTGCTTAACACACTAGACCAGCGATGGCAAACCTATGGCACGCGTGCCAGCTGTGGCACGCGAAGGCCTTGCAGCTGGCACGCGGGAAGGTCCGCAATAGAGAGCTGCACGGGTCTCGGGGATCCTGTGGGGACGCCTCCGAGGGTCGCGGGATTCCTGCAGGGCTGGATGTACTAAGTCGCGCAGCTTTTCTCCCTACCTGCTCTGCTTGCAGCACAGAGCCGAACGGAAGTCTTCCCGACGTCAGAGCTGACGTCGGGAAGACTTCCGTTCGGCTCTGTGCTGCAGTCAGGGTAGGTAAGGAGGAGTAGCCTCGCGGCTCGAGTGGCTACCAAGGGAGGGGGGGCGGTCCGCCCCGCCCCACCCCGTTTGCAGCACAGCCGGCCAGGTCCCCTTACTTTTGTGGCGCTAACGCGACCGACCGACAACAGCCCTGGTCCGACAAACCTCCCTGCCCTTAACAGCGAATCTAAATTACCTTCTTACAGCAGCTGTAAGAAGGAAATTTAGATTCGCGGTTAAGGGCAGGGAGGTTTGTCAGACCGGGGCTGTTGTCAGTCTGTCGGTTGGGGAAGTGCCACAAAAGTAAGGGGACCTGACCGGCTGTGCTGCACCCGGGGCAGGAGAGAAGGAGGGGGGAGAAGGACGCTGAAAGCACTGGGGAAGATAAAAGGGGTGGAGAAGGACGCTGAAAGGCCATGGGGAAGACGGGGTGGGGGGGAAGGACACTGAAAGCATTTGTGGAAGACAGAAGGGGGAGAAGGACGCTGACAGGACATGGGGAAGACGGGGGGGGGGGGAGAAGGACGCTGAAAGCACATGGGGAAGACAAAGGGGTGGAGAAGGACGCTGAAAGCACATGGGGAAGACAAAGGGGTGGAGAAGGACGCTGAAAGGACATGGGGAAGACGGGGTGGGGGAAGGACACTGAAAGCATTTGTGGAAGACAGAAGGGGGAGAAGGACGCTGACAGGACATGGGGAAGACGGGGGGGGGGGAGAAGGACGCTGAAAGCACATGGGGAAGACAAAGGGGTGGAGAAGGACGCTGAAAGGACATGGGGAAGAGGGGGGATGGAGAAGGATGCTGGAAGAGGGGGGATGGAGAAGGCCATGGGGAAGACGGGGGGGGGGTGGAGAAGGACGCTGAAAGGCCATGGGGAACGCAGAGGGGGGAGAAGGACGCTGACAGGACATGGGGAAGAGAGAGTGGGGAGAAGACGCTGGCAGGGAAGAAGACAGAGATGCCAGACTATGGGGGGAGCGGAGGGAAGAAGATGGGTGCCAGACCAATTTGGAAAGGGAGAGGCACAGTAACAGAGCAAATGGAAGACGCAGAAGGAAGAGAGACAGTGGATGGAAGGAACTGAATGAGAACATGAGGAAAGCAGAAACCAGGCAACAAAGGTAGGAAAAGAATTCTATTTCTTTTTTTCTTTTTTTTTGCTTCAGGATAAAGTAGTATATTAGTTGTGTTGATAAAAATTTATAAACAAAAGAGGCTCTGGTAGAAACCCGTTTACAAAGTGTGTATTCTTCCCAATTAATATTTCCAAATTAATAAAGTCTTTTTGCTTATTTGTAAATGGGTTTCTACCAGAGCCTTTAATTCAGTAGCATAATTAAATGAAATAACTATTTCTGAAGTTTATAGGGACGGGCGGGGATGGAGGGGATTCCTCACGGGGACGGGCGGGGACGGAGGACATTCCACGCGGGGACGGTGGGGACGGAGGGATTCCTCATGGGGACAGGTGGGATTCCTCACGGGGACGGGTGGGGACGGGTGAGACTTTGGCGGGGATGGGTGGGATTTCTGTCCCCGCGCAACTCTCTAGTCCGCAATTAAGATATGCGGCGCAGTGGGAGGCAAGTGTGCCGGTGTCTACTTTGCAGCTCACCTGGCAACAGGGCCGGACTGGCCATTGGGAGAACCGGGCATTGTCCCGGTGGGCCGCGGCCCATCCTCCTGTGCTGGCTGCAGTCCTGTGAGTGGATGTTTAGCCTGCCTGTCTTCCCCTTAGTATCCTATGAGCCAGGCAGTGTGTGAGGAGGAAGTGGGGGGAGGAAGAGAAGCTTCACACTGAGTCTGTCACAGGAACTCAGTGAGGCTGTAGTGTGACTCCACATGTGACATCTGTAATCAGGAACAGTTCCTAGTGCTCCCATGCTAGAGAGGTGAGGATATGGGGGGATGTTAATGTGTCTAATAATGTGCTCCTCTGTAGAAACCTCTGTATCTTCCATGAGGGACATGCTAAATTCGAGGAAATAAAAAAAGCTGCTTATGATGATTGCATAGAGAAGTTCAGTAAGCTGAGAGGAGGGCTGGGCTCTCTGTGAACAACCAACACACTAATCCTCTGCGCTGTACCTTATGGAAAACTCAATATAGCAAAAAACAGTAAAGTGTATATGTGGCCCTTCACAGTGCTTTTGTAAACATCATAATAAAATAACAAAGGCTCCAATAATGAAAAATAAAAGTCCTTTTCCCATACACTCAGGTTGCACAAGTCCGGTTTTCACCCGGACAGTATATTTTTTGACCAAAACGGATGTCTACAATTAGTAAAATTCCCCAATCACATATTTTTTTATGGGGATGGATTTGTATACAGCATTTCATTAGATTTTTTTTATTATACAAATTTTATCTTTTTGTAGACTTGAAGTCTTGAACAAAGAAAATGAGTACAGCAAAAAAAGCAAAAACAGATAGTGGAAGACCATTCCAAGAGGCCTGGACAGAGACATATGGAGTGATTGAACGCAGTGGGAAAGCATTGTGTATTATGTGTAATGAAAGTGTTGTGTCTCGCACATCAAGTGTCAAACGTCACTTTGAGACCAACCATAACAGTGTTGCTGAACTTGGTTTAGCTCAAAGAAAAGAGTTCCTTGTAGGAAAATTAAAGAAATATCACTCCCAGTCTCTTAGTTTTAGCAACTATCTTTCAAAAACTAATCATCTTACGGTTGCCAGCTTTCAAATTTCACTGTGCATGGCAAAACATGGTAAGCCCCTCTCTGATGGAGATTTTATCAAAAAGGCAATTTTGGCTGGGAGTATTTCACTCTTCCATGATTTCCAAAACAAGGATAAAATTGTGCAGCGCATCTCTGAGATGCCGCTAAGCAGAAATACTGCAAAAGATAGGGTTCTGCGAATGGCTGCTGATGTTAGTCAACAGCTTACTTGCGACTTATAAAAAGCACCCTTCTACTCCATGTGCTTGGATGAAAGTACAGATATTACTAACCATGCAAAACTAGCTCTCATTTTGCGTTATGCTACTGGTGACATCATGAGAGAAGAGCTGGTAAAACTGCTGTCTTTGCCTGGAAGAACACAAGGGATAGATATCCACAATGCTGTGATGGAGGCTTTTTCATCACTAGACATAAGTCCAGAAAAAGTGGTTTCAGTTACTAGCGATGGAGCACCTAGCATGGTGGGGACAACATCAGGATTCATTCATTTCTTTGCTAAGGAAGCAAAACATCCACTGATTCAATTTCACTGCATAATACATCAAGGGGCTCTCTGCGCCAAAGAAAGCAGCAAAAAACTTGACGATGTCCTCAAAGATGTAACAAAAATGGTGAACTTCATCATGGCGCGTGCTCTTAATTTTCGACAATTTCAAGCCCTTCTTGATGAGGTTCAGGCACAATATAACACTTTACTGATGCACAATAATGTCCGGTGGCTGAGCAGAGGACGAGTGTTAAGAGAGATTTGTGGCCTGTTTGGAAGAAGTTAGGCTATTTATGAACGAAAAGGGGGAAGACTATCCTCAACTCACCAACATGGCCTGGCTTACCAACCTCATGTTCTTTACAGATTTTACTAACCACTTTAATGTACTAAACAAAAAATTACAAGGCATGGGAAAAACAGCAGAAAGCATGTTTAGTGACATCAAAGCTTTTGAGAGAAAATTGCATGTTTTTGAAAAAGACCTTGAGAGTGGACAGCTAAAATATTTTCCCAACCTAAAACTACATTTGGATAATTCTACAATATTTGTGGACACTCATAAAAAATACCAGGAAATCCACAAAGCCTATTCCACCATTGTAGCCGAAGCAAAGGAGAATTTTAGTAAAAGATTTTCTCAGTTCCGTAAGATGGAGACAACCCTTTCATTTATAACTTCCCCAGAAAAGTCCACATTTGAAGATCTTGATCTTTCCTGCTTACAGTGGTTGGATATTCAAAATTTGGAAATGGAGCTACTGGAATTTCAAGAAAGCTCTATCTGGAAAAGTAAATTCAATGACCTGCGTGCGGCTCTTGAACGTATTGAGTGTGAAAGGGTGACAAATGAAATCACTGCTAGCAGTTCTGAAAATGAAATCCTAAAAGCGTGGAATTCTCTGCCAGACAATTTTAAGTCCATGAAAGCACTTGGGATTGCTCTTCTTACTTTGTTTGGGTCATCCTATGCTTGTGAGCAGCTGTTTTCGGCTTTGAATCATATAAAATCTGATGCTAGAAACAGATTAACGGATGACATGAGTGCTGCATGTGTTGCTCTGAAATTAACGCACTATGAGCCAAGGATTGACAAGTTATCAGCATGCATGCAACAACAAAAATCACATTAATTTTTTTCAGAGCATGCCCAATGCATATGTTTACATGAAGCAGTGTTTTCAGTTTGCAGTTATGACACTTTCTAAGTTATTTAAATATTATTTAAAGATGTTATTCAAAAAAGGGACTTTACATGGCCCTGTTGTATTCCAATCTGGAATTTCCAATAAAAACGGTTGGTTTAATTGAAAGCTCTTTTGTTTTCTTTACATCATATTATTAGAAATGTAATGATTTAACTATTTTCTAATTTGATTGTAAATTTTACAAAAAAAACATGTATAGACTCTTTGGGAATACACACCAAGTCTTGACACAGTTAACAGTTTTAAGAAGTTTATCTTTTTTTTTTACTCAGGATACATTTGACATGTTATGTGAATAATACATTTAAAATATATTGTGTAATTGAATCAAATTCTTCCTAAATTCATTAAATTGAATGAAATCATTAAAACATTATAAATTGCGAATAAATTGAAATGAAAACCAAAGGATTTTGAATCAAATTGATTCTCTGACAATACAAAGATTCCAACCTTTAAAAATGATGTTACATAGTTCAGGCAACTTTATAAAGAGTTTTTAGATACTAAAATCTTGTTATTAAGGTTTAATTGATGTGCTGGCACTTTGAGGAAATTCTTTGATTTTGTGCGGCAGTTTGGGCACTCGGGCTCAAAAAGGTTAGCCATCACTGCACTAGACAAATGATATGTGAACGTATCGACAGGTTGCTAAAGTATTGCTGGAGTATGTAAACATTCCATATTTATTATTAAAAATTTCCCCTAAATAGCTAAGAACATAAGCAATGCCTCCGCTGGGTCAGACCTGAGGTCCATCGTGCCCAGCAGTCCGCTCACGCGGCGGCCCAACAGGTCCAGGACCTGTGCAGTAATCCTCTATCTATACCCCTCTATCCCCTTTTCCAGGAGGAAATTGTCTAATCCTTTCTTGAACCCCAGTACCGTACTCTGCCCTATTACGCTCTCTGGAAGCGCATTCCAAGTATCCACCACATGTTGAGTGAAGAAAAACTTCCTAGCATTCATTTTGAATCTGTCCCCTTTCAACTTTTCTGAATGCTGGTGGGAGAAATGCTACGAGACCTGAACAGAAGAGCAAAACCTAAACACATCCTAACCTACATATGTTCCCTTTTTCCAGGAAAATCATTTCCTACTGCGCATTCCAATTGCATCTAATAGGAAACCAACCACCAGTTTTCTCAAAGTTTAATGAAAGCAGTTCATCTTGGTCACCAAACTTTATAGCATTTACTAGCCACATGATACAGAGAACACAACGCATGAATAGCCTCGTGGGTTGGATCAGAGCAGTAATAAGGAAAATAAACACCAACCCAAAATTCATAAAAGTATCTCATTTATTTTTAATTATTAGAGGGCTGTATATTAATATTTAACTACATATTTTAACTTAACTACTTATTAGAAATTCAAGTAGCCTACTGTAGACGTGAGGGATTACTTGTAATATACCGTTCACATGTCCAGTAGTTTTTACATTTCTTTACAGTAGAATCTTTTAATGTTTTGAAAGCCTGAAAATCCATTCAATGTATTTAGTTCTCCAGTAAAACCAGCAAATCACCACAAAACCTGTAATATATACTCAGCACAATTCTTCAAGCCTTGGCCAAAAAGATATATTTATTTACCCCCTCCCCCCTTTACAAAACTGTGATAGCGTTTTTTTTAGCACAGGCTGGCACGCTGAATGCTCTGTGCTGCTCCAGACACTCGCCCCCTCTTTTACGAAGGTGCGCCATGCTTTTCAGTGCGTGCTAAACGCTAATGTGTGCATGTTATCCTGCAGATACATTAGCGGTTAGCACACGCACTGATTTAGCGCACACTAAACGTGCGCTAAAACGCTTAGCACACCTTTGTAAAAGGGGGCCTCAGAGTTCCTATGAGCGTTGGGAGCAGAGCAGATCATTCAGCACACCGGCCTGCACTAAAAGCTGGTATCATGATTTTGTAAAAAGGGGGGAGTTAATTTGAAGTCAAAGTTCCAGACCATTTGATATTTGACCATTTGATAATTAATTACAGTGTAAAATAAAATTGACAATATCCCATCAAGCCTTAATCCTCCATTGCTTATTCACTCCTCCAAAATGAAAATGAAGGATTGCAGGCTCTGTTAATTTGTGACATGTATAGGTAAGGTGACCATAAATCACGTTTTGAATGGGACCATCCCATTTTTAGATCCCCTGTCCCATTGTCACCACACACAGCTTCGGGATGCCGAAATGTCCCGTTTTCAGGGACAGTGTCCCAAAACTGTGCGTGGGGACAACGGGACAGGCAATTGTTTCCTGTACCTCCTCGCTACACACAAAAAAGCCTCCCTCCATCACCCGATTCAACCCCTCCCCGGTCCGCCACAGCTGCTGCTCTCCTTACCTCCCTCTAGCGCCGATTCAAACCCTCTGCTGCTGCTTCTAATTGCTGCCCAGAAGCCTTCTTCCTGACATCAATTCTGACGTCGGAGAGGACGTTCCTGGCCAGCCAATCGCTGCCTGGCTGACCTGGAACGTCCTCTCCGATGTCAGAATTGACATCGGGAAGAAGGCTGGATGCTATTAGCAGCAGGGAGGTAATCAGAGCAGCAGCAGACCGGGAGGGGGGGGGGGTGTTAAATCGGGCA